>NC_064641.1:795262632-795888786 GCF_023864345.2 Schistocerca serialis cubense
GCAGTTCTTTTCGAGGTTGTATCCTGTCCACTTCCAAGAAGTTCCTGTTGGGGTAATGTTGTTGTGCTGCCTACTCTTCATGACACAGCCCATGTCAACCATTGGGGAGTGAAGAGGCTTCCATCTCCTGTGAACTGTGCCTATGTGCCAACAGAATCAGAACTGTGATCATGGCTCATTTAGGGTGTTCTGAACTGCAGTTCTACATGTGTAGTTTCATAGCTACAGCCTAGCTTGGTGACTAAAGATATGTTTTGTTGTAATTCATAAAATATTACTTATTCAGAATGTTCTAATTAACTGTATTATTACTAGAAGTCTAACACAACACCTCCTTTCACAATGACTTTCATCTTTTCAGATTCTATCAGTCCCTGTCCTTCACAAGCCTGGAACAGGAACACATCTCCATGGCATAGGCATTGCAGAACCACCTCCGCTCCCTCCACAAGATACCGCTACTGTGCAATCCCTACTACATACATATCATCTCTCAAATTGAATCCCTTGCTCTCCATCACCTGGAAGAGCATTCCAACCACCACCTCCATGATTCATCCAGTCTGCCGACATCCTACTGCCATCTTTGGGCACCACTATCCAACCTCTATCCTTCCCCCTGTGTTCCATCTCCTCCGCCCATCCTAGCACCCAGACCTGCCTAGCTGACCTCCTCAAATTGCCACATATCCCAAAACTCCCTACCAACACTCTACTAAAACCAGAGCTGAAACCATCCTGGAACACTGTTGTTCACCTTTCCACCAAAACCCTCGGCCTGCAGAAGCTTCAGTCCTACTCAGAGGAATCAACTTCAGCCTTTTACACATATTTAACCATACTGGAATTGTCAAAGACCTACTCTGCTTCCCCTGGTCCCTGGAGTGGAAACAATTGCCAACAATTCTTCCAACCAAAGCCAACCTAATCCCTACACTTAATCTTGCTTCTCCCTAGGCCACACTACCATCCAACATCCAACCATGATCCTCCCTCCCCCCCCCCCCACCACCACCAAACTCCTGATAGTCACCATCCAGGAATTCCTTTCCTTCAACTTGGCCTTACCATCCTCCCTCATGTTCCTTCCTGAGAACAACAACCTTTCAGCAGAGGAAAGGACACCCATACACTGCCTCGAAACAGATCCTGACCTAATCAACCCACCTGCTTACGAAAGTTCCACCACTTGCATTATGAATAATAGCAACTACCTGGTGGAAGACTTCTGTCAGTTGCATGACTCCTCCACCTATTAACTTTTGTGGAGGATTCCACCCCAGAAGTGCAACATAACCTCCAGTCTGTACTTAAACCCTTAGGCCCTTTCCAGAACCTCTCCAGTGCATCCATTTGCCTCCTCACCCTTAGGACACCCTGCACACCCATCTATATATTCCCCAAAGTCCACAAACCCAGCAATCCTGGATACACCGTTGTAGCTGGTTATTGTACCTCCACTGAGAGACCTCCAACTCATTGCCCAAAATCTATCCTCCCATGACAAAGATACCAACCACTTCCTTCATGAATTCTCCTTCATCCCCACCCCTTTACTTGCTGGATCCCTACTCATCTCTGCTGCATCTCTGCTGATGCCACTTCCCTATACAACAACATCGCTCATTGCCACTACTGACCACCAACTCTCCCAACAGCTTGGTCTTGCCACTACTCTCTCAACATCCTTAAGACTCCAAACTAGCTACCCGATTCATCATATGCCTTACCAACTTTATCCTAACACATAACTGCTTCTCCTTTAAAGGGAAAGTGTAAAAACAAATCTACAGCACAGCCATGGGCACCTGTATGGCACCATCCTATGACAACCTGTTTACGGGCCACCTAGAGACCTTCCTAGCCTCCCAAAAATCTTGGTTCATGTTCACTGATGATATCTTCAAGATTTTGACTGTTCTCATTCCTTCTGACCTTAACACCTTTTCTCCCATCCACTTCAACTGGTCCTTCTCAAACAAGTACACCACCTACCCGATGTTACCTCCTCCTCTCTGATGGCTCCCTCCACTCCACTGTCCACATTAAACCTACCAACCACCTACAGTACCTGCATTTCAACAGTTGCCATCTCTTACACACCAAAAAAATCCCTTGGATACAGCCTGGTTACCCAGGGCAGCATACCTGCTATGACAAGAACTCCCTCACCCAGTATCCTGATGGTCTCACAATGTCTATCACAGACAGGCACTAGCCTCCAGACCTACTGTGCAAACAGATATCCTGTACCATTTTCCCATACACCCACAATCTGCCCCATCCCCAAGAACCAACTACAAAGGAGTGAAGGAGTGCCCCTTTTGTCACCAAATACCACCCCAGACTGGAACAGTTGAATCACATCCTTCATCAGGGCTTTCATTATCTGTCATCAAGCCCTGATATGAGGGATTATCTATCCAAAATCCTTCTCACTGCTCCTAAAGTGGTGTTCTATTGCCCAATGAACCTCCACAACATCCTAGTCCATCCCTATGTCACTTCCAGTCCAAACCCCTTGCCAGAAGGGTCATCTTCTTGTGGAAGACCCAGCTGCAAGACCTGCCCAATCCACAAACCCAATCTTCCTATGCCACCCTCCCAGCAGTTCCTATTCCAGTCCTGTCATAGGTTTGTCCTCCACCATCAGATGCTAGGCCACCTGCAAAATCAGCCCCATACCAGCTCTCCTGCAATCATTGCATAGCTTTATATATTGGTGTGACTATCAACCTGGTGTCCACCAGGATGAATGGTTACCACCAAACTGTGGCCAAGAGCAAAGTGGACCACCCTGTGGCACATGCAGCTTAAGGTAATGTGTGTGGTTTCAATGGCTGCTTTACAACCCAGGCCATCTGAATTCTCCCCTCTACCATCAGCTTTTCTGAACTGTGCAGATGGGAATTATGCTAACAATGTATTCTCCACTCCCCAAATTAACCCAGCCTCAAACTGTTGTATGCCTTCACACTTTCCATCCAACATATCTAATGTGCACCTCTGTTCTATCACCTCCTCCCAATTTAAATTGCCTCACTCTCATTGTGCAGTGCTCTCTGCCATCGCACCTACTGGCCTATTCCCTATCGCTGCTTCTCTCCTTTCCTGCCCTCTCCTTCCCCCACAGCCCCCCAATGCCATGCCTGGCAGCCTTGTCCAGCTGCCATCTAGTCCCTACTTGCTCTATCACTCTGCTCTACCCCCTCTTGTACCTTTCTACCCCTCTCCCTTCCCACCCCACTCTAGATTACTGCTTTCCTTCAACACGAAAGTGACATTCTGGCCACAGTGGCTGGAGACAGAGATCATGTGTGAATCAAGGGTGCCTGTTTGTGTGAATTTTTTTTTGTTTTCTTTCCTGAAGGAGGCTTTGGCCAAAAGTTCAACGTGTAACAGTCTTTTCATGGTGCCTGTCTGCAAATCAACACATCATCTTCAAGGTTAGTAGCAATTTATCCTTTTCATAATATTGTTGAAACATTTTTTGATAAGCCATGAGTGTATCCTAACTTGTTCTGATGTTTTCATCATACATGACCATTTTTCATACAGTTTCTCCTCTTTTTTACCTGTTTGGATGGAGATGGGCTCGTGGTAACATTGCAGTGCAATTGAAGTAGAACTTCACACTGATCAGAGATGCCATGCTTCACAACTGATCTACAAAGTGCATCCTGAAAGTATAAAGAGCACTCATATGAAAATGTAACAGATGGAAAAACGTAAGTAAACTATTTAATATTTCATCAATAACTGTCATATCTGTTAATACCCTAATAACAGTGAGACAGGCCAGCCAATACCTTCATGGAAAAATGTTTGTGGTTGCCTACAGAACCATCAATTGTACCCAGGCATCCCACTATTCACCCAAAGCTAATTGATGGACACAAGTGTCTTTCTCCTTGAGGGCTCCAAAACTATGGAAATCACATGGAAAGAGATCGAGACTTAATGTAGGATGTGTATGGGCTTCCCACCAAAACTTCTGTAGCTTACTTGAAACAATGTTGGCAGCATTTGGGTGGGTTTATACTGCATCAGAATGATGCCTTCCATCACCATTCCTGTGGACTTAATGGTATGCTCGAAATTTTGCAAAATGTCCACATTCTAATGTTCATTAATCATGGCACTGTGCTCCAGAAAGTCAATGAGCAGCAAGCCCTTGTTGTCAAAGAAAAAGGTCATCGTGATTTTTCTGAAGCTGGCATGCATGTTATTTTGACTTCACTGCAGAAGTTTTGCTATGAACCCATTACAGTCCTGATCCCTCCCCATGCAATTTCCATATTTTTAGAGCCCTAAAGAAAGAAATCCATGGCCTTCACTTTACCTTGGACAAATATGTGCATGCCCGGATACTTTCATGGTTCCATAGGCAACTGCAAACATTTTTCTGTTAAAGCATGGACCATCTTGTCTCACAGTGGGATAAATGCAGTTACTTTTGAAATAATAAACAGTTTACTTACTTTTTCTCCATTTGTCTCACTTTCATTTCACTGCACCTTATATGTTGCATTTAGAATAAAATAAAACGAGTATAGACACAGAAAAAATATTTTTTGGAAAAAAACTACAAGTCTTAAACTAACTGTTTACAGAGTTCCCAACATTTTGTAGCCACTTGCTATGGCATGCTACAAGCTTTTATATGCCTTACTCATAGAACATTATTACCTTATTTTGTCAACTCTGTGGTAATCAACACTGTGGTATATTTAGTTCTCATTATTGTGAAATTTTTGAACACAAGGAGTGTTTTCAGGTGCAAAAAGAGATGGAAGTCACTAGGGGCAAGGTCACGGCTGTATAGAGAATAGTAAAAATTGTCTACAGTCAAATTACTGTAAGAGTTATCATGTCTTGTTCACAATGTAAGGTCAAGCATTGTTGTGAATAAAAAAAACTGTTTTTTAGCTTTCCACAGTGCTTATTCTCTATTGTGTGATGCAGCTGCATTAGCATCCCACAGTAAATTCCTCATGGTTAAAAATGCGCACCAGTAGTATACCATGTCTGCCATGAAAGGCCGCACATGACATTTTTAGGTGCTGAGATTTGCTTGCCTTTATTTAGTCTGTATTGGTGATGCATTTTGTGTCCATTCCACTGACAGTCATTTCAGTTGAGGAGTTTTGCAAGAGACCCAGCTCTCATATTTGGCCACCATCTTGTTTGAAAAATCACCACCATCTTTAGACTACCATGTCAAAATGTCAAGTTCAGTGCCCAAGCAGTGTTTTTTGTCTTGCTCTGTAAGAGTTCTTGACACCCAACAAGCACACAGTTTACAAAAATTCAGTTTTCTGAAACAATATCATCGATAAGTTGTTTTGAAATGTGCATTAGGGAGATTAGTACTGTAAACCTTCAAAGATTTCCTTTATGAGTTCTTCAGCTGCATGAACTATTTCCTCATTAACTAAAGATAGACACACACTTTGCCATTGTGTACTTGATCACATACTTCACTGAACTATTGGATGCATCTTCTCACCATTGAATCATTCATTGTATTTTCAGTATAAACCTTGCATATCTGGTCAGTGAACATCAACTGGTTTAGTGTTCTTCACATTCTGAAAATGAATTACAGATCTAATCTAACATGTTGTGATATTTCTACCATTATAACAAGCAATACACCGTATAAACAGTACAAAGAGAACTCACAATGGTGTCCTCTCCTTCTCCTTGACTCAAAGCAACTACCATGCATGCAATGAACTGTGATTGTAGTATTGCTGAAGAAGAAATACAAACAGAACTACTTTCTGGATATACCTCATATTACTGGAAAAATTAAACAGGTTAGCTATTATTTTATTCAGGAATGTTTCCCTAATTGGCTCATTTATCAGTGTGGACAGCAATTCACAGTTACATGATTTTGGAGATGTTCCAAGAACATCAATTGACTACTCTGTCTCAAAAGTTTAATCACCACAACTAAAAAAGAGAACAGGGCATCACGCAGTAATAACTAATAAGCTTGTTGCAGTCTTGGATAAATTTAGGTTCTGTGAGAAGAAAGTAATTCACATCATGATACTTACTGTTGAAGCACTAGGTTAAGATACAGAATGTAGTCTGGATGTTCTTCTCATAATTATGATGTGTGTGTGTAAATTAATCATAATTCGTCATTAATGCACTGTTCTTTACAGAAGGAGCCTGCAGTGACAATTTATAACTTGACTCATTCCATATTCTTGTATGCTCTTCTTCTTCATAATGGGATGACGTGTCTATGAAAGGACGTTTTTGCAGTCAACTGAGTTCTATTCACAAAATGCTGGAAAACCTCAACGAAGCACAGAGTACTGAATAGAGAATGAATCAAGGATATGAAACACCAAGCTACTGTAATAGAATGAGATGGTAAATTACTTTCTGTGAGTCTTTCACATTGAGGTACTAAGCAACTTCTCAGTGTACTTGCATTGCAACCTGAGACTAAAAAACAGCAAGCAACCGACATCTATCAAACTGTCATTTACTAGGGTCTTCTGTCCTGTCTTAAATAATTAGTATCTGACACAACAGTGCAAATTACAGACAATTTTAGAAACACGTGTCTGATTGAAACTTTTTGATAGGAGTGTCCAACCCACAGCAAGAATCACAGCCATCCAAGAACTAAGCATCTATCACACAATTTGGGGAGAGTAGTGTAAAAAAAAAAAAAAAAATCCATTTATGTTCAATTAAAAGAAATTGAATATTTTTAATTTGAAACTTTGCCACACGATGCTATTCTTTCATTGCTCCATCTCTATATTTGAACCCCCAGCTTCTTGTCATTATAACAGGCCAATCTGTCAGATTTGCTCTGCTGTCTTATGCTTCAGTTGCAATTGCGAAACTGGGGATTTAGGGATGTATAATGAAATTAATGTAGGGACCTGCTAGGTTAACCGAGAGTACTAATGCACTGCTTCCTGGACTCTGGTAGGTGTGCTGCTGGCCCCAGATCGAATCCACCCAGTGGATTAACGACACGGCCCGGTGTGCCGGCCAGCCTGGATGTGGTTTTTAGGCGGTTTTCCACATCCCACTAGGTGAATACCAGGCTGGTCCCCATGTCCCACCTGAGTTACACGACTCACAGATGTCTGAATACAATCACACTATCCCATGGATTACACTAGATGCAGACAGCTGGGGTACATTAATTCTGTCCCGGGGGGTATGGGATGGTGGTATGAAGGGCATCCGGCCACCCTTACCATTAACATTGCCAAATCTGTACCTAACCACACCAATCCTGCAAAACCATGGGATGAAGGCACAAGCAAAAGAAAGAAATGAAATTAATGTATGGAAGTACAAGGCGACTCTGTGTTATTTCTGTACAGTTGTGATAAAGAACCTTTATTACCATAGTTCTGATCACTACAAGTCAGTGGAAGTTAGAAATCTTCATGTACATTGTGTCAATGTTTGGTGTCTGAGAGTATTGTGGTTCTACCAGTGGTGGATTATGGACCTAAATTCTGGGGAGGCCACGAAACATATTAGAAAATCCCCTTTCATTCCTTTTTAAAATATGCACACCTAGCGTTCCACTATGCTAATACTACTACTACTGGTACTACTAAGACAATGACAGTAATAGTAATAATAATAATAATAATAATAATAATAATAATAATAATAATAATCCTCACTTTTATTTACTGGTGAACTGGTAGAATGGGCATTGCAGTGTTGTCACTTGTGAAACAAGTTAACTTGTCAATCCTTCTGCGTCTGAGCCTGACATTATTGTACCATCTGTCTCAGTTTTCAAATATTTGCATTACTGATTTTTCAATTGAATTACAAGCAAGAGTTGATAGGTGAACGTGGGCCATGCTGTATTTAAAATATGTTTTTACACATTTTAGACAAAAAAAACTCCTTTCAACTGAAGTACTTGTTGCATGAATGGTAGAAATTAAGCAAAATAATTCAAAAGCCTCTGGAAGAATTCAATCCATTTCATTCTCAATTATTCTTTTGATAATGTCTCCCAAACTGATGGACTGAAATGTTTCTTTATGCTGGAAAGAAAATACAGTCTCTAGTTCCATACGAAACTGCGGGCAACTGAAAGATACACCATATGTTGGTAATAATGAATCTATACCATCTACAGGGAAATGGTGGCCATAGTTGGTGAACTAAGTAGTAACACCTAATTTAAGAAAGAGCAGTTTCTGACAATGTGAAAATTTTGTGTCCAGTTGTTTTACAATTCTATTCAATACCTTGAAGTTCACCTGTTTGTATTTTGACGTCAATGGATTTCCACTGTGTTTGTCCACCATTTCAACTCTATTCATGGAACCTTCAGCTTGCAAACTAGTCAAGCATTTCACGGAATTTAAAAATTGACCGATTTACCTTCATTTCTTAAGTTTCTCGTGTAAGCTAGGCATTCTAAGACAGCATTGTTGTAAACTGTGCATCATTCATGTTGTCCCGTTTAACTCAGCCCCTGCAAGGAAGTAAGGATGTACTCACTTGAAAGTGTTACATCAGTAGTTGTACAAGGGAGGGCTTCATCCATATTCACTGCACACAGGTGAACTAACGTGAGAAAAGCCTAGGGAGACAGCACCACAGCCACTGGCCTCCCAGGCCATGAATGTTCACGGCAATATGGCTATGACAATCTGTACCCCCTCTTCTGTTCCTAGTAGTGACATCATGTTTACCATGGCAGTCAACCTTTTATGGCAGCCTGGCATGTATCTGGCCTCCTCACTCTATGCTTCGCACCTCTGTCTGTCTTGAGTTAAGTTTAAGTTTTCGTGTTTTGTCTTGCTTTCTAGTGCTGGTGGTTAAGCAGAAGAAACATAAGCTAATATCTTTCATGCTCAGTGACAAAAGTGCATAAAGGTTTATTGTAAAAAATAATTATTATTACTACTATTATTGTACTACTTCTACAATGGGAAAGTGAGGAGGCCTGGTCTCCTGTGCATCCTCTGATCAGCTGCCACTGAAGTAGAAGTAGAAGTAGAAGTAGAAGTAGAAGTAGAAGTTTATTGTCTCGTAACATACAATTTTGAGCCATTGACTTAAATTACAGGAGACTCATCAAAACACAAAAACTGGTTTACAATTTTCTTTATAATGCTAGTAATATAATATAAAGTACTGAATAATTACTTAATAAAGCAATTAATAATTTTTCTTTAAAGTAACAGACTTTTAAGAATACTTGCTCTCTCCTGCTCAAATTTTCAGGTTGTCATTTATGAATTCTTCTACTGAATAGTAACATTTCTGCACTAGTTTCTCATATAAGGATTTTTTCAGTGTTTCTAAATTTATGCTGAGCAATTCTCTTCCCTTCAATTTGTTATAAATTTCCATACCCATATAATGTGGAGTTTGAGCATAAAGTTTCAAATGGTGGGTGGGTAGCATCAACTTATTTTGATTTGTGGTTTTGTAATCATGTTGAAAATGATTTAATACAAATAAATCAGGGTTACTGTGTACAAAGATAATCAGCTCATATATGTATAGTG
This sequence comes from Schistocerca serialis cubense, assembly GCF_023864345.2. Taxonomy (NCBI): domain Eukaryota; kingdom Metazoa; phylum Arthropoda; class Insecta; order Orthoptera; family Acrididae; genus Schistocerca; species Schistocerca serialis. Next base: position 795,272,169 of record NC_064641.1, read on the forward strand.
AGGGAACACTTAATATACTTAGATTTTTTAGGAGTGGGCGACATGATTTTCTTCGGCCTACATTGTGCATATTTCTAATGATGGTTTTCTGAAGTTTAATATTCGACACATATGGTTTGAGTTACCCCAAAATACAATTCCGTACCTTATTACAGATTTAAGTAGCTGTGATATACTACTTTCCTTATGCCCATATTGGTAGCATTGTACAATATTCTCATTGCAAATGTTAGGCTATTTAATTTATTTTCAAGGTACTGTATATGTGATCCCCATGATAGATTTTTATCTAGTTGCATTCCTAGGAATTTCACACAGCTAGCTTCCTGCAAATCCTGGTTCCTGTGACTCGCCTGAATATCATTTAATTTTGCTTGTTTTGTTTTGAACTGCATTAACTGAGTCTTTTTCCATGTTTAATGTTGTTGTTGTTGTGATCTTCAGTCCTGAGACTGGTTTGATGCAGCTCTCCATGCTACTCTATCCTGTGCAAGCTTCTTCATCTCCCAGTACCTACTGCAACCTACATCCTTCTGAATCTGCTTAGCGTATTCATCTCTTGGTCTCCCTCTACAATTTTTACCCTCCATGCTGCCCTCCAATACTAAATTGGTGACCCCTTTATGCCTCAGACCATGTCCTACCAACCGATCTCTTCTTCTAGTCAAGTTGTGCCACAAACTTCTCTTCTCCCCAATCCTATTCAATACCTCCTCATTAGTTATATGATCTACCCATCTAATCTTCAGCATTCTTCCGTAGCACCACATTTCGAAAGCTTCTATTCTCTTCTTATCCAAACTATTTATCGTCCACATTTCACTTCCATACATGCCTACACTCCATACAAATACTTTCAGAAACGACTTCCTGACACTTAAATCTACACTTGATGTTAACAAATTTCTCTTCTTCAGAAATGCTTTCCTTGCCATTGCCAGTCTACATTTTATATCCTCTCTACTTTGACCATCATCAGTTATTTTGCTCCCCAAATAGCAAAACTCCTTTACTACTTTAAGTGTCTCATTTCCTAATCTGATTCCCTCAGCATCACCCAACTTAATTTGACTACATTCCATTATTCTCGTTTTGCTTGTGTTGATGTTCATCTTATATCCTCCTTTCAAGACACTATCCATTCCGTTCAACTGCTCTTCTAAGTCCTTTGCTGTCTCTGACAGCATTACAATGTCATCGGCGAACCTCAAAGTTTTTATTTCTTCTTTAATGTTCATCTTTAATGTTAACCCGTTTAAATCAAACCAAGTATCTAATTTTTCTAAAGTATTTAATTCAGTTTGTGGAATTTGATCAGTACTGTTATTTTCAATGATTAAAGATGTGTCATCTACAAATAAATTTGAGTGACACCCAATATTAAGTGGCAGATCATTTATGTAAAACAAAAACAGAATGGGACCTAAGACAGAACCTTGGGGTACTCCATGTGAAATGGTTGTCCATTATGAAGTATAAGTTCCTCTCTTTGATATTATAACCACTCTTTGTCTTCAGTTGGTTAGATAGGACTTAAACCATTCTAATACCGTGCCCCTAATTCTGTACTTTTCCAGTTTACAGAGTAGCAAGGAGTGATTCACACTATCAAAGGCCTTTGATAGGTCACAAAAAATTCCTGTGGCATGCAGTGAGTTGTCTAGAGATGAGCTAATTTTATCAACAAAATTATTTGTAGCAGATACTGTGGTTTTGCCTTTTTGAAACCTATACTGATTTTTTGAGATTATTTTAAATTTTTCTTTCTTTATAGTGATGGAAGAAGAGAGACTGGGTGATAGTTTCCCATATGTTCTTTTGTGCCTTTTTTTGAATAGTGTGTTAACTACTGCGTACTTCAGTGTGTTTGGAGCTGGTTAACTATTGTAGTTGGTGGCTGTACAATTATTTTAGAGACTGTCTTTAACACTTTTGTTGGTATCCCATTCCATCCTGCTGATGTTCTACTTTTTAGTGATAGTGTCACATTTACCATATCTTTTACAGTAGTTTTGGCAAATGTACTGCAAAATTCACTCTCAAATTACTCATTGTTGAAGAAATTTACCTTGTCTGTGTGCTCTGCTATATTGACATTAGATTTGTTTACATTTATAAAGAATTCATTAAATAATTCAGAAATTTGAACAAGATTTACAGTAGTTTCATCCTCTATCATGATTTCAGAAATATCACGGCCTCTACCTGTGGCACCTGTTTCAGCTTTGATCACTGACCATAATGCTTTTGACTTGTTTTCACTATCCAATATAAATGTATTGTTTGCCAGTTCCTTGGCTGCCTTTACAACTATTTTAAAAATATTTTTGTAATCTTTTACATTGGCAACACAATCAAGACTTTTGGTAAGTTTTAGTTCCCTATGTAGCCATCTTTTTCTTGCACTTGAGATTTTTATTCCTTCAGTAATCCCCTTTACTTTATCTCCTACATTTTTATGATGTACAGTAGGGGGGAAAGTTTCATTAAAAACGTGTAGGAAGTTTTCCAAGAAATGGAAATGATCATATGGCATTGTTGGCCAGGAGGCCCAATTTGGGGGAGTTTGGCTGCTGTATTGCAAGTCCTTTTTAGCTGACATCACATTGGCGACTTGCGAGTCAATGATGAAAATGATGAGAAGGGACACACAACACCCAGTCCCCTGCCAGGAATTGAACCTGGGCCCTGTGCATGGTAGGCGGTAACGCTACCGCTACGCTACAGAGGTGGACAAGAAACCTGTTATAAGAGGTTTAATTTGATAGCATATCTATTGCTACAAATAAGAACCATATTTCAACATGAATGCCTATAATGGGTTTTCACAAAATCTTTTTACTTTCATGTGCAATTTCTACCATAGCAGATGATCGAAACAAATCAAATTGTGTTAGTACTGTGGTAGCTACTTCCCTTGCCCTTCATTGCCCTGCAGTGATCACCGTGCTCATTCCCCTAACAACCCACCCAAAGTAGAGAAATTTCTTTCTAATGTGCTTGTACTGCACTGTCTGGCCACAACAACTTGGTCCTTGTTTCTGGTCAGTACTTGTCGGAAGTCATTGTCTTGGAACTACTGTCAACCGATGTGAACTGACAGTAGATAGCACTGCATTATTGCTAACATGTTTGATAATGTGATTGGAGATGAGAGACCACAACAGGTGGTTAATCGCTATCCACAATTTCACAGAAGTCTCAATTATTAATGAAATCCCATACATAAAATCTCAAATTAATTCCATTATGTTTTTTTTAGAACAAAGAATCCTAAATTAATGAATTCTAAATGACTCAAAAGTGTTAACTACAGGGTGAATCATCTAAAAGTTGCACTACAAATATGTGGAAACAGAAAGTGCTATTGAAGTGCTGTTCTGACAGAATGAACTGGTAGTCAGGGGCTCATTTTGTTGGCCAATCAACAGATTGTAATGATACTTAGAATACCGTATGTATTTTTTTACGCAAACATACACTTTTTAAATGGAACAATGCTTATTGGCATTAACAAACTAAAATTAGGGTAAATTAGAATGTCAGTGGGGTTTGTTGAAGGATTCTAGTGTGAGTTGTTTATGAGATGTCGTATTTTGAAAAGTTCCCACGCCTTCAATTGTATAATACCTATGGTAGCAGAGTTAAAGAACAATGCAAATGCATGCATTAGTTATGTGGATTCTGACCAGTAACAAGACAACTGACCATGACATGTTGTGTTCAAAATGACCGCTGGCAGCAGCAACACTCTTCCAGTCTGGTATGGAACGACTGCTGCACACATGCTAGCATTTCACTGGAGATATTGCATGTCATCAGGTGTAGTTGGTATGTCCTTGTAGACAGCATGTTTCAGCTTCCCACACAGAAAAAAGTCTACAGGCATCAAATCTGGAGAATGGGCCAGTCAAGGTACAGGTCCTCTGCGTCCAGTCCTATTTGGAAACAATTCATTAAGACATGCTTAGTACTTCGTGCAATATGGGCTAGACAGCCATCATGTTGGTACCTCAGATTTCTCCTAGGCTGCAAAGGAATTTCTTCTAGCATCCGTGGAAGATGGCCTGTTAAAAGGCTGTGATACTTGTGCACGTTCAGTGTTCCGTCAATGAAAAATGGTCCTACAAGCTGATGATTCATTGTCCCAGACCACATGTTTACATTCCATGGATGCTGACATTTCACTTGACAAAGCCAATGGAGATAGTGAACAGACCAATAGCACATGTTTTGATGGTTAACCTGGCCTTCATTGGTTAATGTGACTTCATCACTAAACAAGATACATCTGGTGTATACTGTCTTAATACCCATTTACACGATTCTCATAATAATTTCCATGAGTCCGTCTGTTTAGCTGAGTGGTAACATGTTTGCCTACCATGTAGCAGGTCCGGGGTCAATTTCTGGACATGTCGGAGATTTTCTCGGCTCATAGACTGGATGTTATGTTGTTATCATCTTTTCATCATCACTGATGTGAAAGTTGTCCAGTGTGCCGTCACCTGAAATAAAACTTGCACCTGGTAGCCTAATGTCACTGGACAGGGCCTCCTGGCCATAAATATCAGACAATCATTTCATTTTCATAAAGCTCCTGATGGACAGTGATGTGAAAGGGATGGAACATATGTTGGTGGAGAATGGGTAGAACACTTGCCTGACCAATTCCACATCCTTGTGCGACTGCGCAGGATCTGACATGTGAATCAGCTGCCACAGCAGCATGAACATTAATTTCCCCCTCTTCTGTCATCACTTGCTTCCTTCTGTTACATAGTCTAGGTGTTACACTACAACTTTCATGTAACTGGTTGATGAGGTTGATAAATAATTGCCAAGATGGTTGACTTCTATTGGGATATCATCCTAATTTACCATACTTTTAGTCTGTTAATGTCAATAGGCATTGTCACATTTAAAAAGTGTATGTTTGCACAAAAAATACACATTATGTTTTATTACAAACTGTTTATTGGCTATGAATATGAAGCTGTGACTACCAATCCATTCTGTGAAAACTGCACATCAATAGCACTTTCCATTTCTGCAGCATTTGCAATGCAAGTTTTGGGTGATTCACCCTGTATGAACCCCCAATGGCTGCCACCCCCTGTGGTTATTGTTAGTGTTAAGTGTACAATGTGCAGCCAAAAATACTCATCTGCTTCCAATGTGGCCCAGATAAGTTAAGAAATTGGACACCCATTGCTTACAGGCATTATATATGTGAAACATGCTCAGAAGCTTTCCAGAAGAAATTTGAAATGTTGGGACATGTATCAGGCTGTGTTCCATCCAAAGTCTTTGAAACTTCTGTAGATCAAGCAGTACTCATCAAAAAAGAAATGAGATACCAAAAAAGTTTTATTTTCATGTTGTTATCTATTCCAGAGGGTATATAGCATGAGACTTGTACATGCAACCGTATTTGTGAGCTTGTATGTGACCAATAAAAATCTATAATACCCGTAATATGCAAAGATAAAGCTCTTTTTATGCCTTAGTTTCATACTGACAGCGAAAAGGGAAGAAAACACATTGCAACAAGAGTTGACATACATAAAAACTTTTTGCAAATTCAACTTGACTGAAATCAAAAACTTATGAGGATATTGTTGTAAGAGTTCTATTTTTCACCAAATATAAGCAAAATGAAGGTCACCTTTTGATGAATCGTAGAAGTACATCAACCTATATAACATTTCAGAACACTTAGTCAGAAATCGCTCTTAAACTATTCCAAATAGTACATCCAAAAGGACAAGGGGCATTTGAATTATTTTGATGTAAGTTATCTCAAATCCTTGCTGAACTGCAGCCTAGAGAAGCTATAGAGAATTTTTTGAATTAAGTCTGAAATTTTTTGGCGTAACCCCATGATGTACCTTTTTGTGGTTCACGAGCTCTCCATCAAGCAATGTGGATGGTGAAGGCTATATATTGGATGAAAATGTTTATGTTCTATGTTGAATTGAGTGTATCACAAGAAGAGATTTTCTCAGTCGGTGCATATTTTGAACACTCTCTCTCTCTCTCTCTCTCTCTCTCTGTCTCTCTCTTTCTCTCTCTCTTTCTTTCTCTCTCTTTCTCTCTCCTGCAGCCGAAGTGCTGTTCATAGTGCTTTTAAAACCTTGAAGCTGTCAGGTTGTCAATCATGAGCTATCTCATACAGTTTTATGAAAACCAAAAAGTGGTTTGGTGAAATGGTGACCCGCCAGATTAGCCTAGAGCACTAATGCGCTGCTTCCTGGACTCGGGTAGGCACACCGGCCCCGGATCGAATTCGCCCAGCAGATTAATGATGAGGGCTGGAGTGTCGGCCTGCCTGAATTTGGGTTTTAGGTGGTTTTCCACATCCCACTAGGTGAATTCCGGGCTGGTCTCCATGTCCCGCTTCAGTTACATGACTCGCACACATTTGAAAATGTTTGCACTAATTTCATGGCTTCCACTAGACGCAGTCAGCTGGGGTGCACTAATTCTGTCCCAGGGGGTTTGGGGTGGCGACAGGAAGGGCATCCGGCCACCCTCTGACTCTATCATCACCAACTCCATAGTAACTAGGCCAACCCTGTCTTGTAGTGTGACAAAGGCTCAAAGAAAATGATGATGATGATGGTTTATAATACTGGTCCCACATTGATTCCCTTAGTATTGTGCACTTACAGTCTATGCGATGACATATGCGGTTGGATAGAAAGTTTTCTAACAGAGAGAGAGCAGTATGTTGTCCTGAATGGGGAAACTTCAACAGAAACAAGCGTAACATCAGGTGTGCCCCAGGGCAGCGCAATAGGTCCGGTGCTTTTTACAATTTACATAAACAATCTGGTTGATGGTCTTGGCAGCGGTATTAGACTGTTTGCCAATGACGCTGTAGTCTACAGGAAAGTAGTATCACATGAGAGTTGTGAACAAATCAATGAGGATATGCAGAAAATGACTGGCAGTTATCTCTCAATATTAGAAAGTGTAACCTATTGTGTATAACAAAGCGAAAACCCCCATTAATGTACGAGTACAAAATGAATGCCCAGGCTTTGGCAGCAGTAACATTTGTCAATTATCTGGGTGTGACTATTCGAAATGATCTCAAATGGAACGATCAGATTACACAAGTAACGGGTAAGGCAAACTCTAGATTGCGGTTTAATGGTAGAATCCTGAAGTGATGCAATCGTTCAACAAAGGTAATTGCCTACAATACTTTAGTTCATTCAGCCTTAGAGTATTGTTTGTCTGCATGTGACCCTTACCAGTAGGGTCTGATTCAAGAGATTGAGAAGGCGCAAAGAAGAGCGGCAAGATTCGTGACTGGTACGTTTAGCCATCAGGAGAGTGTTAAAAATCTCATAGAAAGTTCGAAGTGGGACACACTTGCAGATAGATGATGCGCTAAATGGAAGGGGCTGCTCACTAAATTCCAAAATCCAATCTTCGCCGAGGATGTATAGCATATACATAGGTTGGAACTTAAATACTGGCAACACTGCTGTGGAGACACTATGCAATGGAATCTACTATTGTCGCTGATAGCACACATTGTTGACATACCTACCTTACCTCCGAGCAAATGGACTCGCCTGTCCCACGTCACCGGCATGTGTACTATTGAGGGAAACACAGTCACTTGTGAGCGAGCAGTCAAACGTAATGGTGTCACTATGTTTTCGAAACAGGAACAACAGATTTGGATCAAGATCGAATCTGCCAGATGTCATACAGCACGACAGTGTCATCAAGGTCTTCAAGAGGCATGCGGGGAATCGGCACTGCTGTACAGAACAGTGGCACATTGGATAAAGGCCTTCAATGAAGGTCAGCAAACTCTGGCAGTCATACATCGGACAGGTCATCCTATCATCTCTGAAGAAGAAGTGCATGCTGTTGTCACATTAGTGGACAGTGATTGCTGCCATACAATTCATGAGCTCACTTTGATTTGATTCTGAAGATGAAGGAACCACTTCGTGGCATTTGCTTCAGACCTGTTCCAGAGATTCGACTGGCTGTAGACTGCTCCATTCGCACCATCAACAGAACAGACTCTGCTAATGGTATACTACGCCTTCCACATTGCTGGAAACAAGTTCTACAAAACGCTGGTGACTACTTTGAAGGACAGTAACAGATGCAAACATGTAACTCTTTTGTATCGGTTGTGAATAAATAGTTGCCACTATTTAAGTTCTAACCCTCGTATTATTACCACAAACTTTCAAATCACACACTGATCACCATTCAAAGATAAAGAAAATTAGAACTCGTACTGAGGCATTCAAACAGTCGTTTTTCCTTCACGTGATCTGTGAGTGGAACAGAGGGGGGAAATACGACTTTGGCGTGAATAGTGTCCTCCGCCACACACCGTTTGGTGGCTAGCAGAGTATATATGTAGATGTAGATCCTTTAATCTTAATCCATCTTCTGAATCAAAAATGAAACTTTTATTTCACTGAATCAAGAGGCAGAACTATTAGGAAAAAATGTAGAAAAGAATGATCGTACCTCATAAATGATCAACAATGGGACTGAACAGTTTGTTTATAACACAATAATGCCACTTTTTATCAGATCTCACTTGATTCATGAGTTGGTGATAGGCACAAGTTTGGATTGGGAAAGGGTAATAAAGGAAATCAGCCGTGCCCTTTGAATGGAATCATCATAGCTTTCACTTTTATAGATTAATGGATAGAGCTAGTGTAAAGTCGTGGTGAGGGCGGAGGGAGGAGGGGTGGATGCGATCGAAGACATCGAAACAGAGGCTGAGGTGGGTGCAAGGTATAGAAAGTTGGGCAACAGGCTAAAGGTTGGAGTTGTTGGTCAATTACAGTAGAGAGTCTTTCCGTAGGAGAATTGTGCCCAACTGATGAAAGGCCCATGGTAATTAAGGCTAGTGGAAACAGACGCTGACTTTGATCCCCCCCCCTTCCCTCCCCCTTCCCCCCTCCCCCCCCCTCCCCCCTCCCATGCACGTAGGAGGCCATAAATTGCAGAATGGTTGAAGAATCAATTTAGATGTCCTACTGTTTTCATTTATATACAGACAAGACATATTACAAAGATCGTGGCACTCACCCTTACTTTATCAACTTCAAAAGTCCTTAACTCATCTCTGCCTTTTTCATTCTTGCTATAAGCAGTGCTTTGTCTATGTTTCATTTTCTTGTAGCAATGTAGCTGTGAATGTGTATCTCCAAATGTTTTGGTACAACTTAAAAAAAGTTTACTAACAGCAATAAACATGGAGTGCTTCACAAGCAGGCGTATTTATAACTTTTTCAAACATGAATTTGAAAGTGAGACTCTTACTGTTGACATCTGATGACAAAAGAATGGACTGCAGAAGCATATGGTATAGGTAAGAGAACTGTAAATTGTAAACAAAGTGTCGGAAAAAATTGACTTTGTGTCACCTGCAAAGCATCAAAATTGCAAGAAACCTGTAACAGAAATGGATGGTTTTGACAACGATGTTTTAAAGTGCTCTGTGTGAATGGTGAATACACGTCATCACAAAAACTTGTTACAATTACGCATGAGAAAACTGGCTTCAAAAGTAGCACTTCATCAATTTAAGAAATTTGAATGACATTGGTTTCAGATATGTTCAGAAGAGAGTTTTTAGTTGAAAGACGTGACATAGGTGCAGCATTAACTACATCCCCCATAAAGATGTGAGATTCAAAAGGAGGCAGTTTGACAGTGTATTACCTTGATGAATCATGGGTGAATCAGAATCATTCCAGGAAGACCTGCTGGAAAATACATGATTGTACTGGCATGTTTAAAGTTCCCGTAGGAATAGGTTTTCAGATAATTATTCTGCATGCTGGCTCTTCTTCTGACTTCGTTCCTGAGAGCAAACTTGTATTTAGGTTGTAAGAAAAACAGCAGTGACTACCATTCAGAAACAAACACTGCCAGTTTTGTGGTTCACTGAACAATTCTTGCCATACCTTGCATGGAAATCGGTGATTGTAATGTACCATGCTAATTATCATACAACTGTTACCATTAAAACAGCAAGTAAAATCACCAGATGGCAGATATTTTGCCCTGGTTTAAAAATAAAATACTTCACACAGCGTAAACCAGACTCATGCTGAAATCCTGCAGCTCACTTAATTTATATAAGCTACATGACAGAAGGTACAGACTTGATTTCCTTGCAAGTCAATGTTGTCACACAGTTTTGTGTTTATCCACATGCCACTGTCAGTGTAGTACCATGGAATTGATTTGGGCAAAGGTTAAAGGCTATGTGGGACAACAACAATAAATAAGTTAAGATAACAAACACGTCCCCCCTTCAGTGTGGGCACAGACTGTGTGGTATGCTGAAAAGCTTCAGGAAGAAGACTATGATAGGCAGGTGAAGATGGATATAAGCCTTTACCTATCATCGTAATTTACAATCAGATGGTTTGCACATAGACTCAGATAGGAGTGACTGTGTTATTCAAATTTAGATGTTGGAATAAAGTAAAGTAGTAATATTTCTTAGTTTTAAAGACTCGTGGTTTAAAAAAATGTGTGTGTCAACAAATCTGTAGTGTATATAGTATATGCGAACATCCTAGCCTTTATTGATTAAGAATTTGTATCCTATGAAGTATGCTGACCATAATACACAACATACTGTCCAAGGAGAAGTTAAGCTTTTCCCAGAATGTTGTATGCTCTATTAATTTGTGAGAATGCGGCTGGATAAATCTTTCAAAAACTCCAATATTTTCACAGGTAAGCCCTGTAATTTTCAAGGCATGAATTGGAAAATGCCTTAAAATGACAGGGATGGTTACCTGCTGAGACATTGTGGTTTTCAATGTTATCGGTCTGCATTCCCTCTAGTTATTCACAGAAGATGATTAATTTTTTGCTTGGTCAATGGATTATAAATGCCATCTCCCACTGTAACGTCAAATGATTTCATTTACACTCATAATACAGCAACAAATATGACAACATACTGACCATTTTTGCAATAGCTTTTTACATTAGTCTTTTATACCATTAATACTTTTTTATGCACATTGATTACACTTAACTACAGTCAAACACCTACATACATTCCTTATGCACATTTTGAAAAGTTCTATGGAGTACTAGCAGTTATCAAGCAAAATAATGATTTCAGTTTGTGCTTGAAAATTATTTTGTTGTGTATCAAATTTTTACTTGTAATACAGTCCAAATAGCAAAACATGACAATTATTGCAAGCAGTTTCAATGATCGTGTCAATAGACACTTGTAATTTTGAAAAAAAATTATACTTGATGTCTTCAGAAAGCTGTGTCAACTGTTTTCAGCTTCTGACATCACGCAGACTAAAGATGCACAGCAGTGGATGCAGTGTCATCAAGGCATGAAGATAATTGATCAAAATTGCTTTTAAAATTTGTTATTCCCCTCACGGATTTGAACATATAATATGATGTACCGTAAGCAAATGAACCTGATTGTTGTCCGCAGAAACACAGTTCACACATAGAATTTGTTTGCCCACTCTGCACTGCCACACATCCGCAGATCTCATCCTCTCCATGCCTCCCTACTGCTCTGCCTCTACTCAAGGAAATGCCATCCTACATGACATGGGTTGTACAGCAATTTGAAGCCAAATCAATTTTTATCTATTTCGTAGAACACTTAAAATCTTCCAACAACAAAATTAAAAATATATCAGGTGATGACTATACTAAGTAACTTTTTCTGTTGTTTGTTTGTAACATCAAATTGTCATAATATCCATCAAAGAGGCCAGCATGCATTGTTAAATACCATTCCTATTCCACCAGATACTAGTATAACAGCTGTAAACTATAATAAACGATATTTGCATACATTAAAGATCACTTCCATAGCCAAGGTGTTAGCACTGCTGTCTTGGTGCGGACGGATCCAGATTTGATTCCTGGTACTTTCTCAGATCTTTTCTGAGATAAGGAGGGCTGCAACAGTGTTCTCTAAGCATTGTGAGGCAATATGAGGAGCTGTTTGAATAAAGAATATACGGCACTATCATGATTCATCTACTGGCATTAATCGCTGCATGGATTTGTGACATGCTGATCACATGTCCCACGATCATAGATCGCTTCTTGTAGGCACCAGTCAGAACAGGTGTAAGGCCTAATCCATAAGTGGTGTTTATGTTTTTGATGATTACCAGCCCTATACCTTGAAGTGAAGATCATTAATTTGTGAGACAGGGAGCACTGCCGGGCTCAGATTGAATTTACCTATTGCATACATGACTACTGACTGGACATGAACAAGCTGAGAGTTGGTTTAGGTTGTTTTCCACACCCATATAAGCAAATATCAAAGTTGGTATCCATCTTTATTACAAATACAAAACATACAGACAGAGTTTACGATCCAAAGGAAAGATGTACTATACTCATGTGTTATAAGGTTATAATATTGAGATGATGTAATGACAGGAATGGCAGCCAGACTCTGGATGGACAAATCCCCATCAAAGCGAAGCTTGCATGCCTGCAGGGAAACATTAATAAAAAGATCTCTTTGAGAATTGCAGTGTTAACCCTTTGTCTGCTGGGGATCTGTTAATTCGTCATGCCTCGCCATTCCCCTGGCGCGCCAGACGCATTTAAGCATGGCCCTTGGGTTTTCCCTACAGCACTAAGGATATGTTGACATGTACCATGCCACTGGCCTTTTCACCGCTAGGGATGAGTTTAGGCACTCTGAGTCACAGCCGTCTGAGCGCGACAGATGTGTAAACACGCAGAGGTGTCTTTCCATCATGCTCTTCTAGTCACTGTTCAGTGGCCTGACTGTATAGTTTGAGAGTGCTTATATGTTTGTTGCTGTGATCCCTCTTTGCAGAATTCAACTTTGCTTCCGGTGTTTTCGTCAGTTTTCTTGTTTTCCATGGGAGAAACGTCACATAGCCATGGTTGCACAGATAAAGAGATCCCGGGTATGTTCACTAGGAGCAACAGTGAGTGTGAATTATCTGACGTTGCTAGCAGTGATGAGTCTTCAACAGAATCTCAGGGCTGTAGACCTCAGCCCTTTACATCAAAGGGGAGAGAAGGAATTACAGTCAGCAGTTCCTCTGAATCCGAGGAATAAGAAAGGGACAGTGAAATGGTCTGGAAAAGAGCATGCTGAAGTGACACATTTGACTGCAAAGAAACTGATTTCCAGACGTTAAACCATTGTATTGTATTGTATTGCATATTTATTGGTCCTATGAATCACACATTGTACAGGGGTACATAATGATATAGGACAACTCAAATAATTGCAATGAAGTTTAGCAGAAAATTGTTGTATGGTTTCCAGTATATAGCAATATAAGTCTTACATGTGGGAATAACCTTTCACAAATACACATTTCTTACTTTCGGCCTTGATTATCAGATACACACATGTATGTAATAGACCACATATAATTCACAGATAAATCTACATGTACACATTTCTTATTTTGGCCTTAATTGTATAAACTACTTAAATTTTTCACACATTTACGTTGTAGATAAAAATTCGTCAACACTACAGTAGTAATTCTGTAGCAAGTAGTCACTTACTGCAGTTTTCAAGTTATGCACATCAGTTATTGCCTTAACTTTTTTAGGTAGTCTGTTATACATTATTTTCCTGCTCGCAAGGGTCCTTTTTGTTTTAGTGTTGTATGTAAAAACTGCATATGTAAATCCTAATTATTCCTTGTGTTGTATAAATGGATATTTTGGTTTCTTGGGGCAATCTTGCTATTTTCATCTATGATTTTCCTTATAAACATTATTGTTTCTAGGATATATAGGCATGGTAATGGAAGAATATGTGTTGTTGTTGTGGTCTTCAGTCCTGAGACTGGTTTGATGCAGCTCTCCATGCTACTCTATCCTGCGCAAGCTTCTTCATCTCCCAGTACCTACTGCAACCTACATCCTTCTGAATCTGCTTAGTGTATTCATCTCTTGGTCTCCCTCTACGATTTTTACCCTCCATGCTGCCCTACAATGCTAAATTTGTGATCCCTTGATGCCTCAAAACATGTCCTACCAACCGATCCCTTCTTCTAGTCAAGTTGTGCCACAAACTTCTCTTCTCCCCAATCCTATTCAATACCTCCTCATTAGTTACGTGATCTACCCACCTTATCTTCAGCATTCTTCTGTAGCACCACATTTCGAAAGCTTCTATTCTCTTCTTGTCCAAACTAGTTATCGTCCATGTTTCACTTCCATACATGCCTACACTCCATACAAATAATTTCAGAAACGACTTCCTGACACTTAAATCTATACTCGATGTTAACAAATTTCTCTTCTTCAGAAACGATTTCCTTGCCATTGCCAGTCTACATTTTATATCCTCTCTACTTCGACCATAATCAGTTATTTTACTCCCTAAATAGCAAAATTCCTTTACTACTTTAAGTGTCTCATTTCCTAATCTAATTCCCTCAGCATCACCCGATTTAATTTGACTACATTCCATTATCCTTGTTTTGCTTTTGTTGATGTTCATCTTATATCCTCCTTTCAAGACACTGTCCATTCCATTCAACTGCTCTTACAAGTCCTTTGCTGTCTCTGTCAGAATTACAATGTCATCGGCGAACCTCAAAGTTTTTACTTCTTCTCCATGAATTTTAATACCTACTCCAAATTTTTCTTTTGTTTCTTTTACTACTTGCTCAATATACAGATTGAATAACATCGGGGACAGGCTACAACCCTGTCTCACTCCTTTCCCAACCACTGCTTCCCTTTCATGCCCCTCGACTCTTATAACTGCCATCTGGTTTCTGTACAAATTGTAAATAGCCTTTCACTCCCTGTATTTAACCCCTGCTACCTTCAGAATTTGAAAGAGAGTATTCCAGTTAACATTGTCAAAAACTTTCTCTAAGTCTACAAATGCTAGAAACGTAGGTTTGCCTTTTCTTAATCTTTCTTCTAAGATAAGTCGTAAGGTTAGTATTGCCTCACGTGTTCCAACATTTCTACGGAATCCAAACTGATCTTCCCTGAGGTCCGCTTCTACCAGTTTTTCCATTCGTCTGTAAAGAATTCGTGTTAGTATTTTGCAGCTGTGACTTATTAAACTGATAGTTCGGTAATTTTCACATCTGTCAACACCTGCTTTCTTTGGGATTGGAATTATTATATTCTTCTTGAAGTCTGAGGGTATTTCGCCTGTCTCATACATCTTGCTCACCAGATGATAGAGTTTTGTCATGACTGGCTCTCCCAAGGCCATCAGTAATTCTAATGGAATGTTGTCTATTCCCGGGGCCTTGTTTCGACTCAGGTCTTTCAGTGCTCTGTCAAACTCTTCACGCAGTATCTTATCTCCCATTTCGTCTTCATCTACATCCTCTTCCATTTCCATAATACTGTCCTCAAGTACATCGCCCTTGTATAGACCCTCTATATACTCCTTCCACCTTTCTCCTTTCCCTTCTTTGCTTAGAACTGGGTTTCCATCTGAGCCCTTGATATTCATACAAGTGGTTCTCTTTTCTCCAAAGGTCTCTAATTTTCCTGTAGGCAGTATCTATCTTACCCCTAGTGAGACAAGCCTCTACATTCTTACATTTGTCCTCTAGCCATCCCTGCTTAGCCATTTTGCACTTCCTGTCGATCTCATTTTTGAGACATTTGTATTCCTTTTTGCCTGCTTCATTTACTGCATTTTTATATTTTCTCCTTTCATCAATTAAATTCAATATTTCTTCTGTTACCCAAGGATTTCTATTAGCCATCGTCTTTTTACCTACTTGATCGTCTGCTGCCTTCACTACTTCATCCCTCAGAGTTACCCATTCTTCTTCTACTGTATTTCTTTCCCCCATTCCTGTCAATTGTTCCCTTATGCTCTCCCTCAAACTCTGTACAACCTCTGGTTTAGTCAGTTTATCCAGGTCCCATCTCCTTAAATTCCCATCTTTTTGCAGTTTCTTCAGTTTCAATCTGCAGTTCATAACCAATAGATTGTGGTCAGAATCCACATCTGCCCCTGGAAATGTCTTACAATTTAAAACCTGGTTCCTAAATCTCTGTCTTACCATTATATAATCTATCTGATACCTTTTAGTATCTCCAGGATTCTTCCGGGTATACAACCTTCTTTTATGATTCTTGAACCAAGTGTTAGCTATGATTAAGTTATGCTCTGTGCAAAATTCTACAAGGCGGCTTACTCTTTCACTTCTTCCCCCCAATCCATATTCACCTACTATGTTTCCTTCTCTCCCTTTCCCTACTGACGAATTCCAGTCACCCATGACTATTAAATTTTCGTCTCCCTTCACTACCTGAATAATTTCTTTTATCTCGTCATACATTTCATCAATTTCTTCATCATCTGCAGAGCTAGTTGGCATATAAACTTGTACTACTGTAGTAGGCATGGGCTTTGTGTCTACCTTGGCCACAATAATGCGTTCACTAAGCTGTTTGTAGTAGCTTACCCGCACTCCTATTTTTTTATTCATTATTAAACCTACTCCTGCATTACCCCTATTTGATTTTGTATTTATAACCCTGTAATCACCTGACCAAAAGTCTTGTTCCTCCTGCCCCCAAACTTCACTAATTCCCACTATATCTAACTTTAACCTATCCATTTCCCTTTTTAAATTTTCTAATCTACCTGCCCGATTAAGGGATCTGACATTCCACGCTCCGATCCGTAGAACGCCAGTTTTCCTTCTCCTGATAACGACGTCCTCTTGAGTAGTCCCCGCCCGGAGATCCGAATGGGGGACTATTTTACCTCCGGAATATTTTACCCAAGAGGACGCCATCATCATTTAATCATACAGTAGAGCTGCATGTCCTTGGGAAAAATTACGGCTGTAGTTTCCCCTTGCTTTCAGCCGTTCGCAGTACCAGCACAGCAAAGCCGTTTTGGTTAATGTTACAAGGCCAGATCAGTCAATCATCCAGACTGTTGCCCCTGCAACTACTGAAAAGGCTGCTGCCCCTCTTCAGGAACCACACGTTTGTCTGGCCTCTCAACAGATACCCCTCCGTTGTGGTTGCACCTACGGTACGGCCATCTGTATCGCTGAGGCACGCAAGCCTCCCCACCAACGGCAAGGTCCATGGTTCAAGGGGAGGGGGGGGGGGGGGGGAAGAATATGAAGCTTTTTAAATGAGGGTTTGCATGAAGATCGAGGTGCTGTGCCTTCCATGGCTCTTATAATTCTTTTTTGTGCAATATAACAGCTTTTGCCGGGTAGTGAATTTCCCCAGAAAATTAAACCACATCTTAGTAGCGATCCTGTTTGGGCATAGTACACATTTTTTATGACTTTCCTTGATGTGCATCCAGCAAGAACTTTTATACTATAACAAATGGTATTTAATTTACTACATAGGTGTTGTGTGTGTTTCTGCCATCTTAGGTCATCTTGGATCCAAACTCCCAGACATTTGGCGCTATTTACAATTTCAAGTCTTTTGCCTAACAGTTCTATGGTTGCAGTTAAAGGCTACTTATTCTGCACTGTGTGTAGATACATAGTGTTTGTTTTGTGTGTGTTTATTATTAAGTTGTTCATTGTGAATCATTCTGATACACGTGAAGTGCTCTTTTTTTATTTCATTTTGGAGCTCTTTTGGGGTCTTTCCTTTCATAAGTACATTTGTAGCATCAGCATATTTAATGTACTTACAGTTAGAGCTGGATGGTCCCAAGTCATTTACAAACAGTAAGAACAAGACTGGTCCCAGTATGGAAGCCTGCAGCACACCGTATTTAACACACTGTTTTTCTGATTGATAGGAAATTAAATTTTTTCCTTCTTTGTACAAGACTTCAACTATTTGGTGTCTGTTTTGTAGATATGACTTCACCACTCATAAGCTGGGCCTCTGACACCATTTTCTAGCTTTCTATGCAATAGACCATGGTTAATGATGTCAAATGCTTTTGAAAGATCTAGGAATATTACTGCTGTGTGTTCTTTTTTTATCTAATTCATTTAAAGCTTCATTTAAGAAATCAATAATAGCTGTCTCGGTGGATTTACATGTTTGGAAACCATGCTGTGTAGCTGAGAAAAGTGAGTGAGAGACTGGCATATAATCTGTTTTTCCACCCTTTTTGTACAATGGCTTCACTTTAGCTATTTTTAACCTTTCTGGGAAGATTCCCTGAGAAATTCAACTATTGCATGTCTACCATGGGCCTAGCTTATAAGGGTGCACATTTTTTACTGGTATGTTGTCAGTACCAGAGGAAAATTTTGATTTTAGATCCCCTATTGTTTTTAGCATTTCCCGTTCATCTATTGGGTATAGGAAGAAAGACTTGTTACTAGGGATAGTTTTAATCTTTGACAACTCGAGTTCAGGACACAAATGTCAACTAGATACTGACACAAGCATTCTTTCATTTTTTGTGACCTTTATGTCTGAAGATCTGTTGCAGTTTATTGCAGATGAAACAAATTGTTTTTATGTTCACACCAGAGAAAATACTACAGAATCTGTGAATTCTCAACTGTCAAAGAGGAAAGACACTGGATTTGAAGAAATGTATTGTTTTGTTGCTATTTGCCTTCTAATGGCGCAAGTTAAGAAGTTAAAATTAAGTGATTATTGGTCCAGAGATACACTTTTGCATACTTCAGTGAAAATATGTCCCAAGACCGTTTTGGCTATGTCTGAGAACGCTACACTTCAGTGATAGCTCTGCGAGTACTGGACGTGACAGTCTATTTAAAATTAGGATGATTGTTGACAAAGTTCATAAGACGTTTCGTAATTCATTTCGTCCACATCACAAGCTTTGTATAGATGAAAGTCTCTTGCTGTTCAAAGGACGATTATCTTTTAAACAATTTATTCCAACTAAGTGAAGTAGATTCAGAATGAAGACCTTTGTACTATGTGACTGTCAGAGTGGGTATATTTTGGATTTTATTGTATATACAGGCACAACAACACAAATTGGGTTCCATAACTTAGGGAAAAGTGGTGATGTAATGCCGTCTCTTACGGGACCATATTTGGAAAAGGGTCATATTCTATATGTTGATAATTGGTACTCCAGCCCGGACCTGTTCCTCTGGCTTCACAACCATGGAACAGCCACATGTGGCACTGTTTGTAAGAATAGGCCCAACATACCAAAACTGCAGAAGAAATTAAAACAAGAAGAAACTGAGTTTAAGTCCACTGACAAGATCCTTGCTATCAAATGGTGCGATAAGAGAGAGGTGTGCGTGTTGACCACAAGTCACACAACACAAATGGTTGAAACAGAGAAGACTGATAGAAATACTGGCGAAAAAAAAAAAAAAAAAAAAAAAAAAAAAAAAAAAAAAAAAAAAAACCACAATGTATTGTATATTACAATTCGAGTATGGGTGCAGTTGACCATTGTGAATGTTACTGAGTTCAGTGGGATCAGTGCTTAAGACTATGAAATGGTACAAGAAATATTCTTTTCACATTCTGGGTTTGTGCATTCTCAATGCTCATGCTCTCCACCAGTCGGTAGAAGGGCGAAAAATGGCACTTGCAAAGTTTCATTTTTCTCTTGTAAGAGAGGCTGCAGAAAAATATGCTACAGAAAGGAAAAGTGCTGGTAGGGGAACGCGCTATGACGACAATCCTCTGTGATTCAAAGGAAGATATTTTCTGGCTGTTATTGTGAGTGAACATTCGTAGAAAAGTACGCTGACGCGCAGATGTGTGGTTTGCATGAAACAGAAAGTGCGCTGGGAAGCTAGATACCAATGCAAAACTTGCAACATTCCAATATGCGTTGTTACCTGCTTTAAGACTTATACAAAGAAGCATTACTAATAATTGGAAACTAAATCCGAGAAAATTTATTGAGATTTCGGAATGAATTACTAAAAGAAGGCAAAAAATGTAAAAGAAATATAAATCTACTTCTAACTTCACCAGTGCCGGTCCAAAGCTTGGGTCGAAAAGAAGGATGGGAAATAGATGCAAAAGGCGTAAAATTATTCAAACAATGCCTGACTTCTTCATATGTAGCAGTTTGCTGGCATATTAATGGACTTGGTGATTGAGATGGCGCAATATCTGTACTGCAGCAAATGTAATTGATTACATTGTGCCAGTATAACAAAATCCATATATTAATCTACACTCGATACATTTCAATTATTAACATTTAACATAGACAGTTATATTATTTTATTCTTAGTAGTACAAATATAGATCACATTCAGTCTACTTGTACAAAACCTGTTTTCCAATGCCTTTGATCAATGAGAAATAACATGCCAAAGTTAAAACTCTATTCTCAGTCTGATTTTTCTTGCCACTTTGCCTCTGTTGTTAGCCAATATTGGAAATTAAACTCACTGTTCTGGGGAGGGTGGGGGGCTTAAAACTGATTGTTCTTATGAGACCAGCTTTGAAGCATTAATACAAAAAGGTATTTGTAAAGGGAGTATCGAATATATCCTGCTTTCACCTTTCCATAAAAATCAACATCTTTCCCACTAATTTGTAGATTATTGGAAAATAGTAGAGAATAAAAAATTTTATCCCACATCTTTGTGCTATCAATTTATTGTACTCTAAATTTCATCATCATGATATGAATCCAAAGTTTACATTGTTTTCAGACCTGGTTTTCATTCCAATTATACAGCTTGGAATGCTTTAAAGAACACTTTTTTTTTTTAAGCATAATCAGAAATAAAATACTGCATTTTTGACATTTTTACAAAATCTTCAATTTTGTGCTTAATTCATTCAGTACTGGAAAGTGCTACACAAATGAAACTTTATATCTGAGAACCTTCATCATAGCATTTGTCCAGGAGATGCAAGAAGCCAAACGTCAAAATTTTTTCAAACGCCTATTTTTTTTTTGCCGATTTTACCTACAATTTTCTGGCTCAATATGGCTCGTAAAATTATTTTCATTATTATCCTTAAGAGAACGCATAAAGTTGAACAAGATGGCCAAATTTGGTTTCTTTACAAAAACTATTGCCCAAGATATTACAGCTCAAAGCCGCCAAAAATTCACGCTGGCTCTGCGTGTGTCGTAATCAGTCCATAAGTATTCAGCACAGGACGGGTTGGGCAGCACATGCCTCTCCGGATCCCGGCTCCGAGGGACAGGCATTTAGCGCAGGTAGCTGGATAGTTAAAGAGATGTTACTATTAAGTAAGTGAACATTTTATTAGGACAATTGAAGTGCTGTGCACATAGCCAATGTGGAATCTTGTTTTGTATGATCATGACACACAAATAACCATTTTTAATACCTTAATATGTGCACTGCCTGAAATTATTAAAGCAATATATTTAAGTGTAAGGAAAGGAACTAATAAATAATTAAGATATATTTATAGTGAAGTTGTTCTTTTATGAGCATTTATTAAAATACATATGTATGAAAAATGTCAGTTTTTTCATTTGTATAAATTACATTTATGTACTTGAATATAAAACATATTAATTTCCCATAATGTACAATAAATCACATGACAGTCTCATACATTCAACAGTCATCATCAGATCACAAATAATTTAAACATTCTTATCAAAACTTTAAAGACTTTAAATGAATAATACAATACATAAAATCGACATTTAATGTCTTGCAGTATGAAAGCTGTATGGCACTGAAAAAATGGCTATGACTAAGGAACACTCATTCTATACTAGTTCTGAGTAACAAATGTCACATAACATGCTAAATAAAAACCAACATATTGGGTGTGATATTCAAAACAATAGTAAGTCCCAAATCATCTGTCTCATATAAAATTATCAGTACTTCATATATATTCCTTGATAACAGTAGACAACTCCCTGATGTACACAATAAAACATTTTTTATATAATGAAAGAGAAATATGTCTCTGTGCTGAATATATACATGAAATATTTAAGTTTTGCACATGGAAAAAGTGAAAAGGTGACTTTAGGCCTTGAGATGCACATGAATACAAGTAATATAGCCAGAATAACTGCCTGACTACATCAATACATCTCATTCTTTAAAATATGTTAAAGATGTCTGATATTTTCTTGTGATTCTTAAGGTGAGAGCAGAGGAAAATGGTATTCAATGGAAAACATATTTGGTACTTATGAAAACAGTAATCAGCCGAGGACGTTGTTTTCATTGAGGAACATCAAAATTCTTTTTCTGCGCTGCACAACCACAAAATCATGCTAGTCTGGAGAACGTGCCACAGTTATCTCTTAATCATTTGACTGCTATAAATAAGAAAACTAACTTGATGGAAACTATGACATTTATAGTGTTTTGAATTAGATATGCACATCTCTTTAATGGTAGTTGGCAGATGTTTCCCTCACACAGCTGCTACTATTTGTTTATGGAAGTTGGAAATTTAAATTCAGCTTTTACTACAAACATAACAAGAACCAAGGTACTAAAACTTTGTTTCCCAAAAAATTAGTATGCATTGATAACTTGCAAAACCCATTTGAAGTGTTACTTGCATGTTTTGTAACAATGTAATTATAATAACAGAAAAACAGCTACAGTCATCTTTCCTATCAATATTTTGGTCTTCCTCAGTGACTGATTACATTTAAAAGAAGTTTCTGCTGTGGCAAAGAACTACTTTTATTATTGATCAAGTGGGAGAGGCAACTGAATGCTTATGATGGAGCACAGGCCAGCACTTACCTCAAAGTCCTAAATGGTGGCAAGCACAGATGAAGAATGGATATGTCAGCTAAGTTACTGAACTGCCATTATCATTCAGAACCGTTAAGTATAATCAGAAGACAAGTTCTGATAACTGTTAGTAGCTCTGAGGAAAAGCTAAAACCTAAGCCCTCCATTCTGTTTCTGTTAGTGTCTGCCACTTGACAATTAACCATTAAAATTATAATGATTATTTATTTCAGTCACAGCTGCAAAACAATAAATGTGATGGTGATTGGTTTTGGCCATTAGGTTATTTTAATGTTGACACAGTGATTTGACACTCACAATGTGTTAAACAGTAACCAACCAGTCAAAATTTGATGATGGTCACCTAACCGCTGAAACTAGTGATGATCACCTGTATCTTTTGCAACTGTGACTGAAATAAATGATTCATTATAATTCATTAATATTTGCTGTATCCCTTGAAACAACATCTCTGCTCTTATAAAATGCTGAGGGTGGTTAGTGGTCTATCATTGTAATACTTTTGGCACTGACTTGATGTGAGAATTAATACAAAAAGTTCAGCCAATCAGTTATTAAGGAGATTCATCTGAAGCTCTGCTTCATATTAATTACAAAATGATAACTGTGGAGCAAAATCTCTGATATACTTCTCTCCTAGATGATCTTCACCCTAGTAGGATTTTTAGCACCTTGTAATGAGTTCAATCTGAACAAACACACTTATAACCAGGCCATTTATCTGGGTGGCTCAAACACAGTTTTGCAATAAAATAATCATGTAAGACAGAATATCACGTGAGAAAGACAAAGTCTGAGTTGCAGATTCAGTGCACAAAGGAATGC
Source organism: Schistocerca serialis cubense (assembly GCF_023864345.2). Classification (NCBI taxonomy): domain Eukaryota; kingdom Metazoa; phylum Arthropoda; class Insecta; order Orthoptera; family Acrididae; genus Schistocerca; species Schistocerca serialis. The sequence continues at coordinate 795,295,676 of NC_064641.1, forward strand.
ATTAATTTCTGATCCAGATCTTCTCGCGTCACAGAATTATCTTCAAATGACAGATTGGCTCACATGAAAAGGTTCTGATGTGTTTAGGAAATAAAATATTTTTCTCTATAAGTGAAAACTACATGAAGACCAGGTTCGAACCTAGACAGGGAACAGATTATCTGACAGACTGATACTTCTCTGTGGGTTGTTTGGTATATGTATTTAGGTGATTTGGGATTACACAGTATTCATCTGTTAAAGGCCAATGTAAACAATAAAACTTGTCTGTCAAATTCACTGTTTGGTTTCTCGAACAAATGCACAACACAGCAAACAATCTGATGTCACTTTTTAAGCAGTGTCATGCTGTAGTATCGTGTCATGAAATATTTTGACACTGGTGGGCAACGTACACGATGCAATGTAAGATACACACTTTAAATCCCTGAAATCTCTTCCAGTTGCCAGATATCTCCCGGTTACAGACAACAAATACATGCATAAGCAGTCGAAACTGTTTGTCAAATTGGCCATAATCAAACTTTCTCTCAAATATGTCAAATGAAGCATAAATTTGACAAACACACCAAACGAAACACCAGAGTGGCAAATAATGTGAAACTTGACAAAATTTTTAATCATCTATGTGGGCCATTAAGAAGATGTAACTTACTTTTTTTTGCTGTAAAACATTGCTCAATTCTATATTGAATAAATTGAGGAAAAAAACATTTGCAAAGTATTAGCACAGCTTAAAAAATCAAAGAAAAGTTGACGGAAAGTCTACTGTTTAGAGCCACGGGTCCCTTCATCTGTCAAAAAATATACAGTGAAACATCTATATAACGTTTTTCAAGGGACCACAAATTTTGAACACTGTATAGAGGAAAACACTATAAAGAGGAAGGCTTCCAAATAATAATTATAGGGCATTACTGAAGATCGGGATACCACTAGTCAGCTTTGACAAATGGTGCCATAGATGACATTTTAAATTTTCACAACACTGTAATATGATATTCATTTCAAATGATCAACGTATCAAATGATTAGTTTTTTGTAATTAAAACATGGGGCCCGGTAGGTGGATGGGTGAAAGTAAATGGCGCCAAAAACATCGCAAGCAGAATGTGTGTCACATGTCACGTGACCAGGTTCTTCCGCTGACATATGAAACACGCTGAGCATGGGCTTTCCGAGCCCGGTGCAAACTGTGAATCCACAGAACGGAAAACGATGCGTCTACATCCAGTCACTTAAACGTTATAAAGAGGTAAATAATTGACCAGGGTTCCAAAAGTATGAGCGTTACATGGAGGAAATTGTAACACAGAGGAAACACAGTAAAGAGGAAAATTTAACATTGGTTATATGGGCTTTTAGTCGGGACCGAAAAAAACAGATGTAACATAGAGGAAAACATTATATGGAGGAACGTTATAAAGAGGTTTCACTGTAATTGATTAGAGGAAACTCTACAATCCAACAAACTGGTTTCCTTCTGATCCTATTCTGCTGTCTTGATCCCAGGTATCAGGCTTAATTTCCTATTTAAGTGCTGAATAGTTCTGTTTTCCCTCTTACTGAATGAGGAAAAATGCTGGTTATGAAAACTATTATTGTTGTCAACCTTTTTGTGTGTCCACCTACTGTCACACAGTAAAAAGAAGATTCTGCTATCTTCATTAAATCCTGTGCTATGTAGTGCCTTATTTGATTAAGTCATAAGGCATTCATTGAGTTAATATCAGTGATTTTAACGCTGCTACTATTGTGTCAGCACCAGATTTCATCCTCTCTATTCTCCCATCAATATAATGATGTATTTGTCCATCTCTGTGACTGAGTGATCAGTGCAGCTGGCTGCCATGCAGGAGGGCCCAAGTTTTAATCCCATCCAAGTTGTAGATTTTTAGCTGCTCAGGGCCTGAGTGTTGTGTTGTCATCATCATCATCATCAATGTGCAAATCACCAATGTGGCATCAAATAAAAAGATCTGCACTAGGCAGCCAAACAACCCCAGGTTGGGTCTCCCGGCCAATAATGCCATATGATCATTTCATTTTAATGATGTATTCATTATCTATCACCAACTATCTGTTTCTAATGACCTTGTCATTGAAAGAACATTAAATCTAAACCAATTTCCTTCTTCTCATTTCAACATCTAAGGATGTGCAAGGCTTTCTCTCTGATATGTTATCAGGAATCTGAAATCAGATTATCAGCTAATATAAGGAGCCTACAAGGATCACAACAAATACCATGCTCAGTGCAAAGGTAGTATCCGTAGGGTTATAGGAAACTGAAAAAAATATCTGCAGTTTTATGTTATTTTTTAAGGCATTCATGAATTATGACTGATTTATATACTGTATATATATATATTCAGCACAATGAGGAATTAACTTTTGTAGTCAGATTTTTAATGTTCTCCATTAACAGTAAAGATCAACAAACTTACACAGTAAGTACATAACATATTCACCAAATCAACATTCAGCTATGAGCTTCATGTTGGATTTGATGATTATTACTTCTTTGAATTAATACTTTATACACCCCTTCAAAATACGGTACAGATTTACATAGGAGCAGTTCATGAAATCTGACATATATACATGTACAATGAGCACCGGTCATATGTTGATGTTTTATCACAAAACATTTCATGAATTAATAGAAAACTTTTATTGTAAACTATCTTATATGTAATCTGAGCAAAGCTAAACTCAAGTAGTGGATATCACATGGTACAGAAATATGGCATTTCAAATTTATCTTTAAAATTTTTGTATAACAATGACCATTTAAAAATCAAACAGACATTAAAGCTTTCATTTTGTATATGATTGCCTGTCAAATATTTAAATGGCTTTAGAAGGAGATTCTTAAATAGTGGAATGACTTCTCAGTATTGCTTTTGAATGTCATGTTGATCACAAATTTGAAATATATCTAAAAAGTAACCCCAGTCATCACCTGTAACAAAAGAGAATAAATATCTATCAATCAGCTTTTCTCGACTTTATTTAAATCTAATTATTACTCAAAAACCATATTAGTTAAGTGTTCATCTGTGTAATGACATAATCATGCAATGTAACAGAGCAACATTATAAAAGCCAGGCACTTAAGAGTGAATTGTAGAGTAGTCATGTAGATGTAGATACAACTTTTGGTCAATGAATATGAATTCACTGTCTCATCATCAAATTAATAGGTGCAAATTGCAGCTGGTAAAATAATGTAGTAGTGAGACATGTTAACAAAACACGGAACCAAAGCACAATCCTATCCTCTACAATATGTGCATGCTGCCTGCGATTAACATCTCACCCATTTTGACCTAAATGTATGTTTCGGCTATCATATTTCCAATTTTTAATGTCATCATCATCTTACTTACGAAGGTTAGACATGTGCCTGTACCATCCCCACATCATTTCCTTGGGCAACCTGTGTCTATCCATCCCCTCAGGTTGTAGTTCAGCATTTCTAGGGGGCATCTTATTTTTCATTGAAGTCACACTTTTTTTCTCCGGTGTCTATTTAGTTACTTCCTCATTAACAGCAAGCACTTTCCCCTTATATGAAACATTTTCATTCTTTATTAAATCTCTTCTCGTGTAGCCTTCACTCGCTTCACAAATCTCATGACTACTGTTTGTATTTTGCTGTAATTTTTCTTTTAATTTATGCAACTTTCACTTCCATAAAACAGTATCACCACATTTCTATACAACTTAAATTTCTGTATCTGTATCAAGTTTTGTAATTAAGTGTTCTGTTTATAGTTCTACATATTACTTGAAATTTGTGCAGTTTCTCATCTAATCATAGCTCATGATTCACTCAGATATTTAAAATCAGATAACTGTTCAATTACTTTCTTGTTAATTACTATTTTCAACTGGGCCTTTACTTCCGAGTGTAAAGAAATAGTCTGCATTACAGACTCCCGGACTTGCCTATTTGGAGGATAGTTTACTTTAATTATACAGCAATTTTTGCTGTCCCCTTACTTACACAGTAATTCTCATTCACAAAATAAAATACCTGGTAATAAATTCAAAATTGGGGGCAGACTAGCGCAATGTAAAAACAGCACATTTACATAATCAATGAAAGGAGTACAGGTAACAAATCACCGTATAGTTAAGGCACTGAAACATGAACAAGACTGAGAATGTTCTACATCTACATCAACATTTATACTCCGCAAGCCACCCAACAGTGTGTGGCGGAGGGCACTTTACGTGCCACTGTCATTACCTCCCTTTCCTGTTCCAGTCACGTATAGTTCACAGGAAGAACGACTGCCGGAAAGCCTCCGTGCGGGCTCCAATCTCTCTAATTTTACATTCGTGAACTCCTCGGGAGGTATAAGTAGGGGGAAGCAATATATTCGATACCTCATCCAGAAACGCACCCTCTTGAAATCTGGACAGCAAGCTACACCGCGATGCAGAGTGCCTTTCTTGCAGAGTCTGCCACTTGAGTTTACTAAACATCTCCGTAACGCTATCACGCTTACCAAATAACCCTGTGACGAAACGCGCCGCTCTTCTTTGGATCTTCTCTATCTCCTCCGTCAACCCGACCTGGTACGGATCCCACACTGATGAGCAATACTCAAGTATAGGTCGAACAAGTGTTTTGTAAGCCACCTCCTTTGTTGATGGACTACATTTTCTAAGGACTCTCCCAATGAAGCTCAACCTGGTATCCACCTTACCAACAATTAATTTTATATGATCATTCCACTTCAAATCGTTCCGCACGCATACTCCCAGATATTTTACAGAAGTAACTGCTACCAGTGTTTCTTCCGCTATCATATAATCAAACAATAAAGGATCCTTCTTTCTATGTATTCGCAATACATTACATTTGTCTATGTTAAGGGTCAGTTGCCACTCCCTGCACCAAGTGCCTATCAGCTGCAGATCTTCCTGCATTTCGCTGCAATTTTCTAATGCTGCAACTTCTCTGTATACTACAGCATCATCCGTGAAAAGCCGCATGGAACTTCCGACACTATCTACTAGGTCATTTATATATATATATATATTGTGAAAAGCAATGGTCCCATAACACTCCCCTGTGGCACGCCAGGGGTTACCTTAACGTCTGTAGACGTCTCTCCATTGAGAACAACATGCTGTGTTCTGTATGCTAAAAACTCTTCAATCCAGCCACACAGCTGGTCTGATATTCCGTAGGCTCTTACTTTGTTTATCATGCGACAGTGTGGAACTGTATCGAACACCTACCGGAAGTCAAGGAAAATAGCATCTACCTGGGAGCCTGTATCTAATATTTTCTCAGTCTCATGAACAAATAAAGCAAGTTGGGTCTCACATGATCGCTGTTTCCAGAATCCATGTTGATTCCTACAGAGTAGGTTCTGGGTTTGCAGAAACGACATGATATGTGAGCAAAAAACATGTTCTAAAATTCTACAACAGATCGACGTCAGAGATATAGGTCTATAGTTTTGCGCTTCTGCTTGACGACCCTTCTTGGAGACTGGGACTACCTGTGCTCTTTTCCAATCATTTGGAACCTTTGGTTCCTCTAGAGACTTGCGGTACACGGCTGTTAGAAGGGGGGCAAGCTCTTTCGCGTACTCTGTGTAGAATCGAATGGGTATTCTGTCAGGTCCAGTGGACTTCCCTCTGTTGAGTGATTCCAGTTGCTTTTCTATTCCTTGGACACTGATATCGATGTCAGCCATTTTTTCGTTTGTGCGAGGATTTAGAGAAGGAACTGCAGTGCGGTCTTCCTCTGTGAAACAGCTTTGGAAAAAGGTGTTCAGTATTTCAGCTTTACGCGTGTCATCCTCTGTTTCAATGCCATCATCATCTCGGAGTGTCTGGATATGCTGTTTCGAGCCACTTATTGATTTAACGTAAGACCAGAACTTCCTAGGATTTTCTGTCAAGTCGGTATACAGAATTTTATTTTCGAATTCACTGAACGCTTCATGCATAGTCTTCCTTATGCTAACTTTGACATTGTTTAGCTTCTGTTTGTCTGAGAGGTTTTGGCTGCGTTTCAACTTGCAGTGAAGCTCTCTTTGCTTTCGCAGTAGTTTCCTAACTTTGTTGTTGAACCATGGTGGGTTTTACCCGTCCCTCACAGTTTTACTCGGCAGGTATCTGTGTAAAACGCATTTTACGATTGCCTTGAACTTTTTCGATAAACACTCAACACTGTCAGTATCAGAACAGAAATTTTCGTTTTCATCTGTTAGGTAGTCTGAAATCTGCCTTCTACTACTCTTGCTAAACAGATAAATCTTCCTCCCTTTTTTTATATTCCTATTTACTTCCATATTCAGGGATGCTGCAACGGCCTTATGATCACTGATTCCCTGTTCTGCGCTTACAGAGTCGAAAAGTTCGGGTCTGTTTGTTATCAGTAGGTCCAAGATGTTACCTCCACAGTCGGTTCTCTGTTTAATTGCTCGAGGTAATTTTCAGATAGTGCACTCAGTATAATGTCACTCGATGCTCTGTCCCTACCACCTGTCCTAAGCATCTAAGTGTCCAAGTCTATATCTGGTAAATTGAAATCTCCACCTAAGACTATAACATGCTGAGAAAATTTATGTGAAATGAATTCCAGATTTTCTCTCCGTTGTTCTGCCACTAATGCTGCTGAGTTGGGAGGTCGGTAAAAGGAGCCAATTAATAACCTAGATCGGTTGTTGAGTGTAACCTCCACCCATAATAATTCACAGGAACTATCCACTTCTATTTCACTACAGGATAAACTACTACTAACAGCGACAAACACGCAACCACCGGTTGCATGCAATCTATCCTTTCTAAGCACCGTCTGTGCCTTTGTAAAAATTTCGGCAGAATTTATCTCTGGCTTAAGCCAGCTTTCCGTACCTATAACAATTTCAGCTTCGGTGCTTTCTATCAGCGCTTGAAGTTCTGGTACTTTACCGATGCAGCTTCGACAGTTTACAATTACAATACCATTTGCTGCTTGGTCCCTGCATGTCCTGACTTTGCCCCGCACCCTTTGAGTCTGTTGCCCTTTCTGTACTTGCCCGAGGCCATCTAACCTAAAAAACCGCCCAGTCCACGCCACACAACCCCTGCTACCCGTGTAGCCGCCTGCTGTGTGTAGAGGACTCCTGACCTATCCAGCGGAACCCTAAACCCTACCACCCTATGACGCAAGTCGAGGAACCTGCAGCCCACACGGACACAGAACCGTCTCAGCCTCTGATTCAGACCCTCCACTCAGCTCTGTACCAAAGGTCCACAGTCAGTCCTGTCGACGATGCTGCAGATGGTGAGCTGTGTTTTCATCCCACTACCGAAACTGGCAGTCTTCACCAAATCAGATAGCTGCCGGAAGCCAGAGAGGATTTCCTCCGATCCATAGTGACACACATCATTGGTGCCAACATGAGCGACCACCTGTAGATGGGTGCACCCTTCATGGCATCCGGAAGGACCCTTTCCACATCAGGAATGACTCCCCCCCGGTATGCACATGGAGTGCACATTGGTTTTCTTCCCCTCTCTTCCTGCCATATCCCTAAGGGGCCCCATTACATGCCTGACGTTGGAGCTCCCAACTACCAGTAAGCCCACCCTCTGCGACCGCCCGGATCTTGCAGACTGAGGGGCAACCTCTGGAACAGGACAAGCAGCCATGTCCGGCAGAAGATCAGTATCAGCCGGAGACAGAGCCTGAAACTGGTTCGTCAGACAAACTGGAGAGGCCTTCCATTCAGCTCTCCGGAATGTCTTTCGCCCCCTGCCACACCTCGAGACGATCTCCCACTCTACCACGGGTGAGGGGTCAGCCTCAATGTGAGCAGTATCCCGGGCAGCCACAGCCGTAGTCCGATCGGAGGATGCATGGGACGAGCTGGCCGTCCCCGACAAACCCCCATCCGGACCCCCACAGTGATGCCCATTGGCAACAGCTTCAAGCTGCATGACCGAAGCCAACACTGCCTGAAGCTGGGAGCAAAGGGATGCCAACTCAGCCCGCATCCGAACACAGCAGTCACAGTCCCTATCTATGCTAAAAACTGTTGTGCAAAGAACGTCTGAACTAATCTGCAGGGCACAAACAATTCGACACAAAATTTAAACGGTTATTAAAATACAAGGTTGTCTAGTAAATGCAGTAATGCTGCTACTTGCGCACTGCTGACACACTGCTCGACAGCAGAAGGAGACAACGCGATTTTACACTATTCAGGTACTAGAGCGCAATGCTACAACTCTCAAATACTATAATACGCCTGAAATTTATGAATGAAACAATGCAAGTACCCAAAAACACGCAAAGAAATTAAGAATTAAACTATGTAACAAATAAGTAAGCTAGGAGTATACGACTTGCTGCTGGCAGCTGCTTATCCAACGGCGGCAGGGAGCTTTTGGATGATTCCTTCTTCAGAACTATAGAACACACTATCACACACGTACCTACACACATACCATATCCTGGATGACTACATTTTGCCAGCTCTGCTGCTCAACTGGGATGAGTGTTTGTGTCAAGTGAAGTGGGTGGGAGGAGACAGAAAGTGGATAGTGGGCGTAGGGTTTGGGACAAATGGCTGGGAGGAAGAGGCCGCAGAAGCAGAAGATAGGAATGTGCACCAGTGAAATCATTCTAATTGCAGGCAGTGAACATACATTGTTCCTGTAAATAAATATGGTATGGGAAGTTCTGGCAGAATGTAAATAATAATAATAATAATAATAATAATAATAATAATAATAATAATAATAATAATAATAATAAAGTGTTGAGTCAATGATATGCACACAAAAAAGAATGCACACTTGCTAGTTTTTGGACAAATCCTTTTTTGATGTAGAGCATGCAACCTCTCCCCCCCCCCCCCCCCCCCCCCCCCCCCACACCTCTCTCTCTCTCTCTCTCTCTCTCTCTCACACACACACATTTCCGGCATTCCTGCATTGTGTAATTAGTGTGTGTTGGTGCATGTGAGCACAAAGATTTCATTCTTTTACACGTGACTGTCAACAACTCAATGCTTCTATTATTGGATGATTTGTCACTTTCATGTCTAAATTATTTGCTCATGTAAATATTACTTTATACTAGCTGTTTATTTTATTGTTAACAATGATCTGAAAGATATTTGGAGTATTCTTCTTACATATCAATTATCTGCAGTTCAGAATAATAATTTTAGAGACATTGAAAAGTAAGCATACCCTTTGAAATTACACAAGCATGGAGAACTTTTGTAACTATTCTCACAGACTCCTATGATGTAAAATTCGATAGTATGCTCTTCTTCACCTGAACATATGTTACGTGTAGTGCACTGTTACAAATAACTTTAACCTTACTGCTGATTATGATCTGTGCTCATATGCTTGTGTAAATTCCCCTTAAGCAAGTCATGAAAAAGCCTATGTCGCACATTACAGTCACTGACACTTTACCTGTGCAGTCGACCCGTTGCAGGCTCAATAGTTGTGATACTAGACTTTGGGTCAGGAGACAGTGAGCTCCAAAAAGTTGCAGCACAAGGTTCTATTTGCAAATTCCCACAGAGTAGTGCATCAGGTCGTCTCTGCATTGTGTCGACACACTTGTCCAAAATTTTATAGAATCTGTAAAGCACAACAGCACAGTATTAAGAAAAAAGTAAACATTCTAAACTGTGGCAGCAAAAATTAATGTCATAGTTAAAAGTAAGCATGCCCGGGCTGTAATATATCTAGAATGTACGTAAATGGTGCATTTTTTGGGTCTCTTAACTAAAAGCAGGTGGTGCTATTAGCTATCACTTAACATCTTGGGGGATGAAATATAAATCAAATGAGATGTGTAAAGAAAGTGAAAAAAGTATTTATTAGTTTGCTGATCTAATACTCAAGTTACAAGTTTAGAAACTACTTAAGATCATATCGAATTTGGATTATCTATTACTGAATTGTTTTCCTGTGAAATGTCCTATGGATAATCATATTATTTCTCTCTATCCTTTATAGAACTAAAAACTAAACAAATTTGATGTGGAAATTAAAGAAATAGTCATTAGGTCCAAAGTTGACAGAAAATTCTAGGGGAACCACAGTACAAAATGATACATAATATGCAGATTTATTAAAATTTATAAATTAATTAAATATGATATTGGGACACTATTTCACGTAAAGTGTAAAGACCTTCCACAGTTTTAAATTTTCTATTCTGTTCTTTTGTTTTTGTCTTGTAGAAGCAATACATAAAATGATTTGTTGCTGTTTACCATTTATTCCTATTTTGAACATATCTCTTCAACTATTAATTCCTGTGCCCCATATCCTTGATAATCTGAGCTGTGTATTACAGTATTTGTCTTCTGCAATTTTTCCTTTTAACTGTTCCACCTTCCCACATATATAGATATTGCAATACTAGGATCATTTCAAAAGTTCTGTACACTGTAAGACAGAACTGAAGAAAATAATGTATTTTACTAAATACCTTTACAGGTCTTCAATATAATCTCCATTCTTGCTTATGACACCTTCTCAACATTTTGGCAACTTCTGTAATGCATATAAGGCACCTTCATTGTTGAGCTGTCTGATTACTTGCATCACCTCACTGGAAGCATCATCGATTGCAGCAAAACATTTTCAATGGAGTTGTTCCTACAATTTGGAAAACAAATTGAAGACCGGTGGGCTCATATCAGGACTGTACGGTGGGTGTCGAGCATTTCTCTCACTGGTAGGGCAATATGTAGTCTTGCATTATTGTGTAAAATGAGGACACCAGCATGTCAGGCATTCTTTGGAGAATTTTCAGGTGCAAAACATTTTATACAAACAGTCTGTAGCATGTGCCTATTACAGACATCCCATAGGACACACTATTTGTAGCTATTACTCCATTCATGTCATACGCTCTTACTCCACACATGATTGTTGGCAGTGAGATTTTATCAGGCATGGGTATTTCGAACTTTTCCATTGTGACAACTGAGACTACAGTTCTGGCTCAAAATCTTGTATCCAGGTTTCATCAAGTGCAACTATCTTTTCAGAAACTGTTCTCCTTCTGTTCAATAAAGTTGAAGCAATTCTTGTGAGATTCTTTTGCAATCTACTTTCTACTCTTCACTCAGGTCATTTGGAACCCATCTGGCAGCAACTTTTATCATGTTTAACTTTACAGTTGTGATTCTGTAAAGTGAAGTGATTGACATTCTGGCCTCAAATGCAATTTTCTCACATTTTTTGTCAACCCTCTCTCAAAATGTCATTAACAGTAACCTGAGAGGTCCAGCCTGTTGCAGTTCATGGCCCTCCAATTGTTGGGTTGTCCTCAGTGCTTACCCAACCTTCACAGAAATGAGGAGATCATCTTGCTTCTGTGCTATGATCCACTGAACTATTCCCATACAGATTTTGATGCAGGAACACTAGTCACTACATGTAGTCCATCTTGACTTGGTTTCAGTTTCCATTTTAAAATTGAATTACTCAAGCCATGCCATAGCCACACAAACCAGCCTCAGTTCTCATTCACAACTGACACGAATTTCAACATGATCATGCCATGTGCATTGTTTGACCCTCATACATAAATTCAAAGCACATCTCTTCTGTTATTAAGGGTTTCCCATAGACTTCTTTACTCACCTATTCTCCATAATATTTGTCCACTTCTTGCTACTGCTGTCGGCTTAAAATTTAACATTTACCTTAGCATTAGCTGCATCTCATGTAGTTTTAGTTTCTACTGCAATGCCACTGGTGAACCTTTGCACTAGTGCACACTCCCCATAAACATTCCACTGAGAATTGTTCCTTCAGTGTTTCTTCAACATTGAAATTAAACAGTAGAACAATTAAGTGCAACGATGTTTCCCATTCTTATCAACATAAGTGTAAACTCATGACAAAATTATTTCAGAATCAGTAGCTTATATACTGTGTGCTGGGCTGGAATATGTACACATACTGAACTGTAGTATATATTAAACACTCCAATATGCATCATTAACAACAATATGGAAAAAATACATTACTACTCACTACACAGAGCAGGCGTTAAGTCACAGGTAGGCACAATGAAAAAGACTGCTAAAATATTAAGCTATCGGCCAAAGTCCTTCCAAAATAGAAAACACACACACACACACACACACACACACACACACACACACACACACACACACACATATTCACAACTGACACGCTCATGGCCACTGTCTCGAGGCACTGGAGTCAGTCAGGCTCCAGCACCTGGAGACATTGGCCATGAGTGACTGAGTAGGTTGTGAATGTGTGTATGTGTTTTCAATTTCATAAGAAGGATTTTGTCCGAGAGCTTAATATCCTTTTACATTGTGCCTGTCTGTGACTCAATGCTTCCTTTATGTGGTGAGCAGCAATCTATTCTTTCCATATTATTGTTATTCCATCCAGGACTTTCCATTATTTGATTTTGTATACAATATTAGTCCTCTCAGCAACAATGTTTTACAAATTTCCTTCCATTAACATTGCTTTCAGCTACTTCGTATTTCCCATTGTTTTAATTCCTAAGCAACTTAAACAGTTAATTCCCATCCACAACCTACAAATTGCTTCATTTTCTTTTTTGTCATTAGCTTGATGAAATTATTTACTTTCCCATGACCTGTTGCCTTTGTCTGATGTTTCTTATCTCAAATTACTTTCTAGTTTATGTTTCACTTCTCTTCTAGTTAAGCAACCTCTATGGTTTCCTGCAATGGTACCTCTTATTACACTTCACTACAATGCACTTCATAGTGGCTTGTGGGGTACAAGTATCTTTAAACTTCTAGTGCTACACACACTGCTACTGCAGATAATTTTCTCTTGAGGAATTCCTAACCAGAAACCCAAATTCAGACATAATAAGCCTCCATTTTTAAACTCTTTTGGTAGGGATGAGCTATTAAGAAAACTACTTATTCCAAATGTCCTCATGCCATTGACAGGAAAACTAACATTTAACCTGGAATATTAAATTTTAGTTAAAACACCAAGAGATTATTCAAAAGTTTGCTTATAGATATTGTGACAGCCAGTACCTTTACATTGGTAGTTAAATATGCTAATCAGTGGACTGTAAAAAATGATTTACTAAGATTACAACTCATGTGAAAAGTAATAAGGTTTGTCTTATCTCAGTCAAAGACTAATGTAGAATGTGACAATGATAAGAGGATGCACTCAACAATGCCATCTACAAACTACTGAACTTCTCATTTTGAAACATGAAAATAATTGCGTGGAGTTGAAGGGGAGTCTTGGGCAGGGAACAGCAGGTTGTGTTTGTAGGAATTTAAAGCAAAAACTCACTTTGTAGTAAGCGAATCAATCCATTCCCTCAGATCAAGCCCAAATCGACGAGCATTGGTTACACTTCTTCTCTGCAGACTGGCCCTTTCTTCAGAGCTCAAGATCAGATGTTTGTCCCACTCAGAGCCTTCATCAACACTAAATATTTGAGGAGGTCCATTATGAATAAACCTGGAAAATACCACAACTCAGAAGCTTTCAGTATATGAATTCTTTGGCACTCATCATCTAAAACCTCCGTATGTACTTCTATGAAACTGTCAACTATAAATAAATGCAGCAAGGCCAAATAACGTAACATGTCATTTGTAGATTATAATTCTGTTATCAGCACTTGTTACTACACAATTAAAGCTATCTTTAGTTAAGCACAAAATTAAAATGTCCTTTTCACTAACTTTTTTTATTTTTTAAAATTTATTTTTTAACAAACCATCCAGATATCCCACTTAAGTGATTTGAAGTGTAGTGGCCCCACCCGACATCCACTATGGTAATCCAATAGTTGGTGTAACATTACTGTTGACCACTGTGGCCCCTCTATCTGGGAGGGCACTGGTCTTCAGAAGGGCCTTCTGTCAGGACCATGCCAAAAAAGACATATAAGAAACTTCAGGGCTGGTCTGAGTCAGTTACAATGTAATTTGTGAAGTGGTCAGTAAGTGGAGAGTGGGCTGTGTTTGTCATAGACAGAATCTAGATATGGCTTGGACTGGACTTTGCTTTTTAATACAGAGATAAGTTAGCTTGCACTGTTTCTGATGAGAACCCTGTGTTTGTCTCATTGTAAATAAACCAGGGCAAATCCATGCTAGGATGCTGCTGTCATATGTAGAAAAAAGATTTGAGGGCACCTAGCATTTACACAGTGGAACTTCCCATTCTCAATTAACTCATCAACAACAACAGGTGTCAGTTTTGTTGGATAATAATCCTTGTTTGTTATGAACGAAAGACAGGTATTAGAGCACATATGTTTTTTATCACAAGCCAAGTGAGGTTAAAAGAAATAAAACACACAAAACTTAAAGGTAATTTAAGAATTACTTACACAAAGCTCCTTGTGGATGTTAAAAAAACATGGTCTTTAAACAAATTTTACACTGAATGGGAAGTCGATAAACACAACTCTGATACAATGATAACACAGGTGTGCCTGGAGACAGATTAAAATATGATCCACTAACAATGAGACAAAAAAAAAAAAAAAAAAAAAAAAAAAAAAAGGATGAAAAATTACTTCACAGGTGTAAAGCTGGACCTCTGTGTGCAACAAGCAAAATATTTTAGCAAATGATCATGGTAACTTCATCTGGTCACTGCTGAACTGTTCATCATGCATGCCATTAGCAACGGAAGACACACACATTACAAGATTTGTCCCAATAATTACGTCACGAGTCCGGACAACATACAACCTTTAAAATGATTCCACCTTTTGCCAGTGTTACCTAAAACAGAAGGCATCTCTCTACCCAAGTGGATCACAGTGCTCTTTTACAAATATATATAAAAAAAAAATCCATTGAAAATTTTTAACACTAAAGCTGATACAGCATAAGTGCAACTACTGTCACCCAACAGCCCTCTCCCCTCCCCCTCTCCCCTGGAGATGACCATAAGCCAAAGAGCAAGTCTCTATTAATATTCTTGTTAGTTTGACATCTTTTCCTCTGAGTAACACTCACTCCACCACAGCCTAATGGTTGGCTTCTTGTGGGGTATTACCTTAGATGTGCATCTATACTCCACAAGCCACCTTTCACAACATGATTTATGCACTTTCCTGTTCCAATTGTGAGTGGTTAATGGGAAGAACAATTATCGGTTAATTTAACAGCACAGCCCTTTGTGATGCACAATGTCTATCTTGTAGAATCTCCCGCTGAAGTTTGATGAACATTTCCATGATGTTCTCCCACCAACTAAATGAACCTATGAGTTCTACTCATAATTCACTATTTCCTCTGTTAAACCTGCCTACTGAGGGTCCCAGACTGATGAGAAATACTAAAAAATCAGTTGAATGAGAGTTTTGTAAGCTACCTTGTTCATGAGAGTAAAGGCTCTTCCAACAAATCTCTGTCTGACATTTTTATGTGGTCAATCACACTTTCGACCATTCTGATGGTTACTCCCAGATATGTTTTGATTGTTTTTGAATTCAGTGATTGACTGCCAATAATATGATCGAACAATAATGAATCTTTCTGCCATTTTATGCTCAATATGTTACATTTGTTTATGTTGAAGATGAATCTTCAGGCCCTGCACCAAGCATCTACCCTCGATACACCGAACATTTACTGTCTCCACACCTTCTTGCTTTTCACTGCACTTTCCTGGAGTTCCAGCTTTCCTATATAAAACAGAACCAGCCACAAAAAGCTTCACAGAGCTTCTGTGAACACATCACAGCTCTGTATCAGTCCCTTGTGGTACTCTCAGCCTGATCATTTCACCCAATTAAGAACAACAGGTCAAGTTTTATCTGCTGGAAAGTCCTGAACCCGCTCACAAAGTTTGTCCAGTATTCTGTAAGTTTGTATGTTGCTCCCTAGGTGACAGTTCAAAGCTGTACTGAATGACTTCCAGAAGTCAAGGAGCATGGTATAAACCTGTCCACTGTTATCTACTGCCCTCCAGATCTCACGGAGGAGCAGAGCAAGTTGAGTTTCACAAACCATCATTATTCCCATAGGGGAAGTTTTCATTTTAGAACAACAAAATAATATAGGCCTGTAATTATGTGCACCTGTTTGAAACACTCTTCAAAACAAAATGACACATGCCTTTTTTCAATCACTTGCAACCCTTCATTGCTCCAGAGATCTACATTAAACTCCTACTTTCGCATAATAGATATAGAATAATAAAGGTATCTCATCAGTTTCAGTTTCCTTTTCTCAGCTTGATAATTTCAGTCTATTTTTTATTTTGTAGATACTTATCTCAGTACCTCATTTAGGGGTTTTTGCAAGACTGAAAAGAGCCATATTACAATTTTCGGCAGTGAAACAATTTTTAAAGCCCAATTCAGTGGTTCAACCTTCTCCTTGTCATTTTCAGTTTCAATGCCAGCATTATTACTGAGTGACTGTATATATGATTGGATACATTTTCTGACTTTACAAAAGACTTCTTTGGAATTTTCATCAGATCAAAATTTTGCTTTTGAATTCACTGAACACTTAATAATTTGTTCTCCTTACTCTTATTTTGGTTTTGTTTAGCTTTTCCTTTAAAACTGTGATGAAGCTCACTTTGCTTTCACAGCAATTCTGTAACACAACTATTGAATCAGAGATCGCCTTTATCATCACCCATCTCTAATCCCTCACAACCTTGGTACGTGCATATATTTCTGTACCATACTGAAAAATTTGTACTTTTGAATTTTATCCTTTTTCATGCACATCTCTGTCTCCTGAAAAGAAAGGTTGATGCTAACTAGACATGTAACCTAAAAAGTGTATCATGCCACACTTGCCAAGCAAAAATAACTATCTTATGGTCACCAATTCCCTTCCCTATGGTAACTGACTCAAAAAGTTCAGGTCTGTTAGTTACTAGGAGATTCCCTTCAAGAGTCAGTTCTCTAACTAACTGCTCAAAGTAATTCCTTGAACTGATGTTCGGGAAAATTTCACACGAATCTCTGTGCCTGGCACAAGTTTTAATCATGTTAATCTCCCTCTCTATTGCTGCCAAGTTGAAAACTCCTCCTGTTACAATAATATGATAAGGAAATTTACAAGCAATATTCTACAGATTTTCTCACAAGCATTCTGCCCCTACAGCTTTTGAAGCACTTGATTTATAAAAGTATCTTATTACCAAGTTTGACTCATGTCTGAATCTTGATCCAGACAGTTTTGAATTTGAGATCTTTAATAAACTGACGAGATATTATTGAATACTTAATGCTAATAAATATGTTGCCATCACTGATGTGCATTCTATCCTTCCAATGTGGATTTCACTGCTGGCTACAACCAGTTTCCTCTCTTAATACTAAGTGAGCAATATAAATGTGAGGTTATTCCTAGGAGTTTACCATGGTTGTTCCCCCAGTTAACTTTACCATGTTATCATTTCCACTTTCTGAACTACAAGAAAAAAAAATGTTTGCTGTTATTAAGCTGTCTGATTCACTCTGATTTTAGAATTAATGGTCAAGCCTCTGGATAAGTAGCTCCAATATAAGAAAATCTGCATGTGCACAACACACATGAGTGGCTACTTTTTCTGTCTTGCATGCCTGACTCATTGAAAGGACCCTATAATCTCCATCTGATTCTGGAGGTCAAGAACTCTACATAAAAGACCACCACAGAACCATCTGAGCCTCTGGTTTAAGCCACCACCTACCAGCAAGCCAGAGTGCCATGACTTGTCCTGGGTACAATCATGACCTGTGCCTCCCCCATGTCTGTGGGATTAGCTGTTTTGATGAATTCGGTCAGCCACCTCAAAAAACAGGGAACGGCTTCTGAAATGCATTTAATAGCACTGGCAGAGCCTCCTTCACATCTTGGACAAGACCTCCTGGTAAACATACTGAGTACCCACTGGCTTGTAAACATACTGAGTACACACTGGCCTTCTTTTGGCCAACCTACCAATTATTATATGAGGGGTTCCATTACCCCATAACACTGGAGCTCTCAATGATTAACATATTTACTCTCTATCCAACAGACAGTACATCCTGTATATTATATTCAATCATCTTTCAGGTGTACATCTCGGACAGTACTCGTTCTTCTTCTGATATTTTAGCTAATAACCTTAGTGCCATCTTCAAACTGAGTTGCTAGTGGAAATGAAACCATGTGACACAATACACAATATTCTGACAATGACAGTGTTCTACGATCCAATGATTTAAAACCAACTGCTTTTATTTTTCATAGTTCTTTGCTATGGCTTTCTCTCCTCATGGCTGTGTACACAGGGTCACTTTTGAGCTATTATTTGTGCAATGCTACTCAAATTTCTCATTAATCTGCCTGGTACACAAACTGTCATTCTGGGTGCAGGTGTGAGCACTAACATTTACTTCTTTCAAGTTTATTTACAGGTGCAAGTATTTCTGCCAACTTTCGTCATCTACACCTGCATAGAGTACCAGGGCCATGGCCAAAGAGGTTGTAAAGCTTGAAGGCTGCATAGCATTTAACATCATTTTGCTTTATCACAGGGGACTTTAAAGATTCTTCCCAGCTCTCAAATCTTTTGCTCCTCGGTGTATGGCCACCACTCATGCTCCACATATGCTGATCAACCCAGCAGTTTATACACTCCTGTAGAGATGTACATGTGGATTGAGTTCCATAAGCTGATGACTAACATATATCACAACTCATCATCATCATCATCATCATCATATAATACACAGTTTCCTGCTATTGACAGTGTCTGCTCGGAACACAAGACTCTCCATCTTCTTTGGTTTTCCCACAACCTGTCTGTTACTACTCTGGCCACGACTTCTCTCTTCTGAACACTTTCTTCCACTGCTTACGCACTTGTTTCTTGAACCTGCCTTTGTATCTTGCCTTCTATCTTCATATTGTGCATCTTCTTAGGCACCCTCTTTTCATTTACTCTTTCCTTGGGGCCATACCATTTTTATATTTTTCCCCCTCAATTTTCTCTTGTAGAGCAAAGTAGATTCTGTGAGAAAGTTCAGTGGTGTGTATATCTAGCCTCCGTGTGTTCTGGCCATGCAGGTGAGATGCCATTAAAAATAATGCCACAATTTTTTTCTAAAATGATGTTTACTTGCTTCATTACATTTTGTATTTACATGAAAGTTGTGTGTTACTATTCTTCATGTAACTCTTTCACATTTATATTAATGATGTTGTAGTATGTCACAAAATCCTTACAGAATACGAGGATGTTTTGCAATTCACAAAGAAATGGTAGAGTTACCTACACTCTTTATTGTAGATAATCTCTTAGCCTGTTGAGCTGTAGCAGACTTGATTAGAATTCTTTGCAAAGGTTTGAGGGACTTGATATTCATTCTATCCTCTTTTAACAAAAATGGGAATGGCTGTTATTCAATACTACCTTCTTCTCACTAAACAACAGTAAATTGAATGTAACATGGTGGTATCCTGCTACTAGTCTTTGTTCTATTGAAGGCAGGAGAGCTTCCCAGTACAGCCCTTTCTTCCAGGAGTGCTAGTTTTGCAAGTTTTGCAGGAGAGATTCTGTGAATCTTGGAAGGTAGGAGACAAGATACTGGCAGAATTAAAGCTGTGGGAATGGGTCACGAGTCATGCTTAGGTAGCTCAGTTGGTAGAGCACCTGCCCACAAAAGGCAAAGGTCCAGAGTTTGAGTCTTGGTCTGGCACACAGTTTTAATCTGCCAGAAAGTTTCACAACCCTACTGTTGGATAAAGGCAGATACCCCGCCTCCCTGGTGGTCCACACAAGCTATTGGGAGTATTAGGTAAGTTATCATTGGTTTCATGGGATTCCCATGAGAAGTGGTTGTTACAAAAGTCAAGTCAATTAACCCTGCCCACCTAAGCAAGCCTCATTCAACCAATGACTGTTCTGCCTCAATAGTGATGCATTCCACAGCAGTGTAGCATGCCTTGTGTTCAATATTATTATTATTATTATTATTTAAAGGTATGATTATCGTCACAAACCGGGCAGTTAAGGTAAGATCCCATTCTACATGGCACACAATTTTCCATCGTCACACATAGGGGTGGTCGCTGAGGCATCGGCGCAATATATTAGCACAGATGACTGGTATGACTGGTGCCTTTGACCAGCCCCCTGGTTGGTAATCCAGGTTTGTCAAGACTAGCTGAGTTCCTGAAGTGCACGTCACTATGCGTGACCCACAAGAAAGCTGTGGTGTATTGCATGTCACAGAAATGACAACCATTACCCCCCTAAAATACTGTGTTTGATTTACTCACCCTGCTTGCTGCTGACTCACTGGCACGCCTGATACAAATTCTAGTGGCATAACAACAAATTCTGTTTGGACTAATGGAGAATCCTTGTGTAACAGCTTCACTTTCCATGCACCTGGAAGAAGTGGGTCTCGAAGTGTTGGTTTCACTGAACCAGTCTGCAAAATACAATAATACAAAATTTATGAATAGAAATTAATAATAAACACTATTTGGATAAACAATAAGCTACAACTTTTACATTACAGTGGTTGTAATATCAAAACGATGGTTGATTAACATCGTTTCACATGTTAGTAAAGTAAAGCTTCCTTGACCCAAATGATGTGAACATCACAGTGCTTTAATAGCCATGATCCTATTGGAGATGGTATGTTCTTGCCTTTCTCCAACCTTTGATTTGGCTTGCCCAGTCAATTCTACAGGAACTTGCAGTTTAATGACAATTTCCAATTATGTTTCTGTGGTGTCACCGCCAGACACCACACTTGCTAGGTGGTAGCCTTTAAATCGGCCGCGGTCCATTAGTATATGTCGGACCCGCGTGTCGCCACTGTCAGTGATAGCAGACCGAGCGCCACCACACGGCAGGTCTAGAGAGACGTACTAGCACTCGCCCCAGTTGTACAGCCGACTTTGCAAGGAAAGGTTCACTGACAACTACGCTCTCATTTGCCGAGACAATAGTTAGCATAGCCTTCAGCTACATTTGCTACGACCTAGCAAGGCGCCATATTCAATTGATAATTAATATTATGAAGCATGTACCGTAACGAGAGATGTTCTACAATTGTGGATTAAAGTTAAGTATTACATCATCTACGTACTTTATTTACAATTCTCAAGATATTGCCCTGTTCCAGACCTCACGCCAGTCAGCTTGTAATTAAACGCGTGCATTTCGGCCTCCTCTAGAAAAACAGTGTTGGCTCTTCTGCCAACACTACAAAAAATTCACCTACTATTCATTTGCAATACTATTAAGTACCACTTACATAAACAAACAGAGCTTAGAATTGTTGGAAGTCATTCTGTTGTAGAAACAGAGCTGTTGACACCCAATTTGACATTCAAGCCATAAATGACAAAAGTCAAAGTGGCAAATTAAAAAATAAATGTGGAATACCTGTACCTGTACCAGACATTTTTCCAGTATTTCAATTTATACTACACCTCTCATTAAAATTAGTTAACTTGTCTCTCATTTAAAGAAAACTTAATATAATCCTCAGTGTTTTCGCTATATTTACCACTTTGTAACTAGACAATGAAATGTAATTGTTACTGGAGACATTAAGGAAGAACTATGGGCCACTTTCACAGTTGTTTCTTTCCCTTCAAGTCTCACATTTTTAGAGATAATGAGTTAAAATGTAATCTAAAGTTATGTCAATTTCCTCTTTTCAAGAGGATTTGGGTTCCATTTGAAGGACAGAAAAAGAGTTACACTGCATTTTTTGAAATTCAGCTCTGTACGAATCACCAACTTCTGGGTTTACAGCAAACTATAAAGTGTGATGAGTGTCAGCCAGTAGTGTGACAACTGAACTGACAAACCTACAACTAGATTCATACTCTGCAAAAACACTGTTACGGGCATGGCAGAGGGTGCTTCTCATTGTACCATTTACTATGACTTCTTCCTGTTCCATTCCATATAATGCAAGAGACTATGATTGTTTGAACACCTCTGTGTGCATTGCAATTAGTCTAATCTTGTAGTACATTCCTAATTAATCATTTAAGGATGGTTCTTAAAACTAGCTATATAGGCTTTCTTAAGGTAGTCTGTGTTTATCTTCAAGTGCCTACCAGTTACATTTCTCATTTCTTCAGTATCTCTTTGACACTCTGCCATGGGTCAAACTAACTGTGACTATTCACATTTTTCTGGATACATTCAGTATCTTCTGTTAGTCCTATTTGGTAAAGTTCCCCCACACTTGAGCGACATTCTAAGATGGGCTGTGCAAGTATTTTTCTGTAATCAATCTCCTTTGTAGACTGCTTGTGTTTCTCTTGTATTCTACCAATGAACTGAAGTCTTTCATCTGCTTTACCTACAATTCACCCTATATGATCATTCCATTTCATATCCCTACAAATTGTTATGTCCACGTATTTGTAGAAGTCGACTGATCCCTACAGTGCCTTGTTGATACTGTAGTCATAAGATATTACTTTTATCATTTTGTGAAGCACACACTTTTACTCTACATTTCTGGACATTTCAAGCAAGTTGCCAATATTTGCACCATTTGAAATCTGGTCAAGATTGCACCATTTGAAATCTGGTCAAGATCCAACCGGAATATTTGTGCAGCTGTTTTCAAACAGTCTTCATTACAGATATCCATATTATCTACACAACTGCTAGAGATACAGCTGCCATGGCTGAATAGTAACCAAGTATGGATCCTAAAATTTGTATAGCCATCAAACACCCTTTTGATATAGTGGCACATCAATTGTTGCAGCAGTCCACTTTAAAGGGTTAACTCTTCAATACCAGATACACACATCAAAATTTTTGGTGATTTTGGCTGTGTGGCATTAGATGGCAGTCTAAGGCAGGTTCCTGTGCCTATCTTTTCATCTCCTAATGGTGGAGACATCCTCAGTTGCTATAGAGATTAGATTAGATGTACTTTTCATTCTGACTGATCCACAGTAAGAAGATACTCTGGAATGTTGAACATGTTAGAAAACAACAATACACAATAAATATTTACAGAATAAGAACAGATATGATAATGTACCTTCTACAGATCACAAATGAAATTGCCCCTGTGGATATGGAATCGGAATTAAAAAATAAAAAAAAGTCTTAAGCATATTTACATTTAAAAGCACATAAAACTTATCATTAAATATTAAAAGTTCATTACACTTGGGTGCATATGATAATTCTTGGCAGGGGCAGTTTCTGAGGTAGTGCTGCTGTGCCATGGCACCACTTAAATAAAAAGGAAAGAAAGAGAAACCTATGCGAACTGCGCATAAAACATTGTTTTGGAGTACGCATTTTCTGATTTGAAGAGGCGTGTTTCACTGCGTGCACTGTCGAGGGCTGTGTGAAAGGCTCAGCTGTTGGTTTCTACATGCTTCTTATGGCAGAAGTAGACCCACAGCTAGTCTGGCTCAAAGCTTCACGTTCTTTCTGCCAGAGAGCAGTAAAGTGCAGGACCTGTAGAAGCACTACCTGCCATTTAGCAATCATGTTAGAATACATCGGGGCACAGATTTCTTGTAATCCAGTTTTACAATCTTTCTGCAAGTTAATGCTAATGCATTCCAGAACACTAAATAATGCTTAATTAAATCAAATACAGAAATAATGCACTTAAATATCACGAAAAATAGCTAAATGCAATTTGAATATAATTATGCCCTTAGATTTTGAAACTAAGTGGCATTATTTCAATATTGGTATATTTCACAACAGTAGGGCTATTGCGACAGAACAAAAAAACTAATGTATTCACCATCAGTTGAGCATCTGTTTTCCAAACAAAGGTATAGTATTTCTGTTTATACTCATTACGTTCATGTATTACAGCTCTGTACAAACATGTTGTAGTTATTGCAAGGTCACGTAACTGACCGTATATAACTGTCTGCACAGTGTTATCTATAAGGGAAAATTCAGTTGTCTGTGAAAATAGCAAACATGAAAAAAGCAAATGAGTTATTAAAAATGTCATTTAGTGACAGGACTCTCAGATAAAAAACACTAGGTAGGCCACTCCTGAATCTGAATCTGTAGCAACAAACAAAAAATCGATGCCTTAAGTTCAATCTAGAAATTTAAAAAAGAAGAAATGGATTTGTGGTTGTGAGGAAAGAATCACTGTTTTTTTGTTTTCCTTGTGTGTTATTTAGGGGCAGATGTTAATTATTGTAAGGCTGGAGTAACTGACATTGCCTTATATGGTCTAAAATGAAAGCACGATACGTCAAAGCAACACATGAATAATGTGCTTAGTCCTTCATTTGTAGACAAAACCAGTGTCCAGCAGAAATTAGATTTGCAATACAGACAAACAATTTACACCCACAACAAACGTGTACAAAAGAATAGATATGCATTGAATTTAATTATAAACTGTATTCAGTTCTGTGGTGCTTTGGAACTGGCTCTCAGGGGCCATGATGAATCTGATGCCTCTCAAAACAATATGGTTTTTTGCAAGCTAATTCAGTTCAGTGCAGAACTGGATAAACATCTATAAGTTCATCTATTCAAGCATCAGTGTTCAAAGGCATTTCTAGGACTGTTCAGAATAAACTACTGCAAATGCACTTTGTAAGTGTACCATGTTGAAGTTCATAAAGAAATAAAACGTGCCAATTATGTTGCAATAATCACAGATGAAAGCACAGATGTGTCTTGTGAGTTTCAACTGGTTATTGCTTTGCATTACGTTGTTGAGCGAAAACCTGTTGAAAGATTTTGGAACTTTGTTAATCCAGAAAGTCAGCATGCTCATTCTATAGCTGAGAGTATTCTGAAAGAAACTGAACCATTAATTGGCAATGATCGAGCATAACTAATAGCTCAGTGTTATGATGGTGCAAATATTATGAGTGGCAAGTCAAATGGGGTTCAGAAATTAAACAGAAATATCCAAATGCAAGCTACATCCATTGTTATGTGCATCAGTTCAACCTTATGTCCACAGAAGCCTCTGTTAATCGCAAGGCCCACATCTTTTTTGCACACCTTCCAGGCGAGTCTTTCTTTTGTGACTTGCCACAGAGATCAAAAGTGTTGCATAGCATTATTCCAAAAAGCTTGTCCCGGTTGTGTGATGAGATAGAATTATCATTCGCGAGTAGTAAAAAATGTTTTTGAAAACAGGGAAAAATCATATTACTGTTATGGAAGTCACTGAAACAATCAAGAGCATAAAACTATTTAAAAAGTTGGTTCATACAAAGACTGAAAGATAACGAAGTCATTTTCTAGCTATCATATATCTGTAAGATACTGCCTCATGCAGATGTACTTTTTAATTAGTTTCAGAAAAAGATAACTGAAACAACCACAGCAATGCAAGACAACCAGAACATTGAAGCAGTAATGCAAACCATCAGAGATGACATTGACTCCATCCTTAATGAGATTAGTTTCGAAAATGACAAAACAGTGCCTGCCAAGAAGCCTCTTATTCTTGATGGGCATAAAAAAAGAGATGCTTTGGAAGTGTATGATGCTGTTCTTTCTGAAATAAAATTATGTTTACAGTTCACTGGACACCTCATTGCAGCCAACTTATTTGATGTAAATCAGTTTGACAAATACATCACAGATTTTCCTTACAAATACCTTGAAATTAAAGACACATATACATTTCTGGAAAAAAGAAAGTTGAAGCATGAGCTTCAAGTTTTCTATGCTAGGCCTGAGTTGAGAGCAGTTGCTTTTCTTTCACTGATTCTAGAGGATGAATTTCATGACACATTCAACAAGGAGACAGATAAAGTTTTGAAACTGCTAATCACGATACCTATCTCGACATCAGAAGTTGAGTGGTGCTTTTCAATGGTCAAGAGAATTAAAACATTCCTACGAAACACCATGAAAGAAGAATGACTGAGTGCCTTAGGGATGCTAGTTCGTGTGTAAAATTGAGCATTTTAATCTTAGATGACAGATTTATTGCCAACAAGAAGGAGCAACGAATGAATTTACAATATCGCCCCTACTAATTATTTTGAAGCTGCCTTCCCAAAGTCATGGAGTTGCTGCTTTTGGTGAGTACAATACTTTCAGTTTTAAATGTTGGTAATTGGATTAAATTTGCTTCGCAAAATCCAGATTACAAGTTCGGATAATTTATACATGCTCTATTATTTCTCACACTGGTTCTCATGTTATAGCAGACACTCTATTGGTAGTCGGCCATGAACATAAAACAAACGAGGAATTCTGACTGTCAAGAGGAGAAGAGCGGTGTGGGGGAGGGGCAAGCCACGCCTCCCTCTCACAGGGCTGGCAGCCTATGTCAGTGTTCTGTGCTCATGGGAAGGCAGAACCGATGTAATAATGTACATATGGATTGCAGATTCTATCTGGTGTTGTGAGAGTCATATTCGAACCCTGCGGGAGAGCAAGAGTGCTCTCTGCACTCATTTCAAAATAAGAAAAGGAAACAACCAGCAAGCACAACACAAAGCAAAGCGGAGCACATAAATCATTCGATAATGGCTAGAGCACAACTGTTAGTTGAGGTTGGTGGTGTCGTAACATGGTAGTTCAGGCCCAATGTCCACCAGTATCTTAAACAACTATACATCAAAACACTCCCAGCTTACGACTGCCACATTAAAGTGACCGAACATAGCCCATGAGGACTGAAGAATTGTGCTGTTGATATGTGTGCCCACATGTGCATTTGTGTGTGTGAAAGAGATTTTTGAAGTCAGTGTTACATTTTATATCTCATGCAGATATACAAAAAAGATAGCTAAAGCAACTTCTCTCTCTCTCTCTCTCTCTCTCTCTCTCTCTCTCTCTCTCTCTCTCTCTCTCTCTCTCTAACACTTGCTATCATTTTCTACAGGAGTATATCAGTCTCCTACTGTGCATAAGAAGGGCCCTGTTGTAATAAGTTTTTATTCCCATTTCTCTATACGTTTTGTTTGATATAATATCTTGTGAAATATATGAATTATCAACAAAATTCCATAACAGGATCGATGCTACCAAACCAAGTTTTTTTAGGCACCACCAGTGGAATGCCTCAATGGCCGCCACTGATTCTTGGGCTATTGTAGCTACACATCATCAAATAAAAAAAATAAAATAAAAAATATTTTACACCATTTATTTACAACGATCACATTACTGCACAAAATTTGTACTAAAGTCAGATTGTATACAATATTCATATTATTAGTAACATACACACAGACGTCAGTTCTGCTAAGAAATTCATCAATGGCGTAGAAGTAGTTGGCCACCAATAGATCCTTTAGACTCTTCTAAGACTGTATTTTATTACTAGTTAAACTTTTTACGTTTGCCGGCATGTTATTGAAAATGTGTATTGCTGAATGGTGGACACCTTTCTGAACCAACGTAAGTGACTTTAAATCTTTGTGGAAGTTACTCTTATTTCTAGTATCGATTCCATGAACTGCACTGTTCATTTGGAAAAAAGATATATGTTTTAATGACAAATTTCATTAAGGAATAAATATGTTGGGAAGCAGTAGTTGGTATCTCTAGTTCCTTAAACAGCTCTCTGCAGGACATTCTAGAGTTCACGTCACACACAATTCGTATTCATGTTTTTGGGCTTGCAAAACTTTAGTTTGGCCTAATGAGCAACCCCAGAAAAAAATTTCGTATGACATTACAGAATGAAGGCAAGCATAGTATGCTATCATTTTTATTTTTACGTCACCTACATCTGACAACATTCACATAGTAAATAGAGATTTATTCAGGTGCTTCAGCAGTTCTGTGGTATGCTCCTCCCAATTACATTCATTATCAAGCTGTAATCACATGAATTTAACATCGTCAACTTCCATCTGCTTGCCATTATATTTCAGGCATATACTGCCAGGTAGCCTTTTACAGGTTCTGAGCTGCTTATAGTGTGTTTCTTCACGGTTTTATGACAGAGAACCGGTTAGGAACCATTTATTAATATCGATGAAATTTCATTAGCCGACCTTTCTAAGGTTATATTTGATTTACTATTTATTGCAATGTTTGTACTTTCTGCAAACAAAACAATCTAGGCATATGGTAATGTTACTGATGAAATGTCATTGATAGACCCAAGAAAAGTAAGGGCCCTAAGCTGGAACCATGGGGGACAAAACTAATTATTCATTTCCAATTGGATCATGCCTATAAGTTAATACATGTCTCTTTCCTATTGACATTCTTTGTTTTCTGTCAGAGATATACAATTTGAACCATTTTGCAACATTTCCTGCTAAACTGCAATATTCTGGTTCACTCAAAAGGATACTGTTATTTACACAGTCAAATACCTTTGACAGATCACAAAATATACCAATAGCCAGTAATTTTCTGTCTCATGAATTACATACATTCTCACCATACACTGAAGTGTCAAGAAAACTGTTATAGGCATGCGTATTCAAATACAGAGATATGTAAACAGGCAGAATACAGCACTGCAGCTGGCAGTGCCTATATAAGACAACAAGTGTCTGACGCAGTTGTTAGATCGGTTACTGCTGCTACAATGGGAGGTTATCAAGATTTAAATGAGTTTGAATGTGGTGTTATAGTCAGCGCATGAGCGATGAGATACAGCATCTCTGAGGTAGTGATGAAGTGGGGATTTTCCCATATGACCATTTTACGAGTGCACTGTTAATATCAAGAATATGGTAAAATGTCAAATGTCATACATAGTTGCGGCCAGAAAAAGATCCTGCAAGAACAAGTGTCAGCGTCCGAACGATTCAATGAAACATCATTGATCTGGGTTTTTGGAGCCAAAGGTCTACTTGTGTATTCTTGATGACTGCACAACATAAAGGTTTATGCCTCACCTGGACCCGTCAACACTGGAAATATGTTGCCTAGTCAGACAAGTCTTATTTCAAATTGTACTGAGCAAATGAACATGCATGGGTATGGTGACAACCTCATGAATCCATGGACCCTGCATGTCAGCAGGGGACTGCTCAAGCTGGTGGAGGCTCTGTAATGATGGAGGGCAAGTGCAGTTGGAGTGATATGAGACCCCTGATACATCTATGCACGACTCTGGCAGGTGACACATACGTAAGCATCCTCCCTGGTCACCTGTATCCATTCATGTCCATTGTGGATTCTGATGGACTTGGGCAATTCCAGGAGGAAAACACAACACCCCATAGGTCCAGAATTTCTATGTAGTGGCTCCAGGAACACTCTTCTGAGTTTAAACACCTCCGCTGGCCACCAAACACCCCAGACATGAACATTATTGAGAATATCTGGGATGCCTCATAACATGCTGTTCAGAAGAGATCTTCACCCATCGTATTCTTACGGATTTATGGACAGCCCTGCATGATTCATGGTGTCTGTTCCCTCCAGCACTACTTCAAACAGTAGCTGAGTCCTTGACACATCATGTTGCAGCACTTCTGCAGGCTTGTGGGGGTCTACACGATATTAGGGATAGTGTCTTTGGCTCTTCAGTGTATGTGTAGATAGTCTTCTCAGTATCGAAACTCTTTAGGAATCCGAATTGTGACTTGGATAATATTTGATTTATGGTCAGATGGTTAAGAAGGTGACTGTATATTATCTTTTCTAAATTTTTTGAGAATGTGGGAAAAAGAGAAACTGGATGGAAGTTTGATGATATTTCTTTATCTCTTTTCTTATACAAAGGCTTCACTTCAGCGTACTTCAGCCTCTCAGGAAATGTTCCACCGATAAGAGACTGGTGACACAAGCAATTTAATTTGGCATTAAACTCAGAGGTACAATGTTTAATCAGCTTTGTTGATATATTATCATAGCCACTACACTTTCCCGATTTTAAGGATTTTATGAGGGGCACTACTACTACTGGTGTTGTTAAGGTAATGCTCATACTGGTATTATTATTTGTACTGACTGGTCTGAGATATTCCATGCAGCATCTACTGAACCTGATATTCTGATGTTTTCAGTAATAGTTATGAAGTGCTTATTGAAAAGCTCAGCAACACTGCACTCATCTATTACCAAGTGTATCATTTACTCTTAATGCTATGTGAATCTCATCTCTGGTTCTACCAGTCTCTTCTTTCACTATATCCCACACAGTATTCACTTTGTTATCTGTTATGACTATCCTTTTTCTGATAATTCATATGCTCTGAAGTACATTTCATTATCTTCAATATTTTGAAGTATGCTTTGTAATGATCTATAATATATGCATTAGAGCTGTTTCTGACTGACAGATATAGTTTCCTTTTTGTCTTACAGGATATCTTTATTATTTGAGTTATCCATGGCTTTTTTATAGACTTTGGTCTAATCTAGGTTAGTTGTGGGAGGGGGGGGGGGGGGGGGGGAGAACAGTCTTCAGATAAGTTAAGGACATAAATAATAAAAGTGTTGTATTGCTCATACAAGCTATGGGCATTGTACACATCACTCCAATTCATGTCTTTGAGGAATTTCCTAAAACGATCAATTTTTGCATTACTGACTACCCTCTTCAACTCAGATTTAATAGAGTTTATATCCTAATCAGTGTTAAAATTTTAGCAAATGGAACTGCATGTCATGGTCTGAGAGACTATTTATTATTGGTTTTAAAATACAATTTTTTTTGCATTAGACATTTCTTTAAAGATATTACCAAGGACCATCTGTGACCCCTTGGCTATTTTACACTGATGAGGCAAAACATTATGGCCTACTTAATAGCTTGTTTGTCTGTTTATGAAATGAAATACATCACTGATTCTGCATATCATGGATCTGACAGTTTGTTGCTAGGTTTGTGGAGGTGTGTGGCATTAGATGTATATGCACAGGTCATGTAATCCCGTAAATAAAGGGGACACTGATTCACATATGTAATTATGCTGACTGCTAGCGACCCAGACAGGTCCATAGAATTCACATGAGGCTAATTTCGTCACCAAGACGTCAATGTGGATTCACAAAAATGCTCCTCAAACCACTGTAGCATGGTTCTAGCTCTGAGATAAAGACAATTATACTGCTGAAAGGCCAGTGTGTCTTTGATTACTACCACCCAAGCACAGGAGAATGTCTCCCATAGCATAAACTGCTCCCAACAGTCTGCGTCTGTGACGCGCTGCACGTTTCGAGCTGCCATTCATCTCGATGATGGCTTTTGTTGAGATGATCAGAAACCTAGCGCGGCACAAATGTGAATCACACAAAGAGCCGACATGTTTCCATTGACTGATGGTTGAATCCCAATGGGCCAGGGGCACTGCAATCATAATTGATGATCTCGCTGGGTCAACATGCGAACACGTAGGGTAGTCTGCTGCCAAGCTCCATGTTCAACTTTGCATGATGAACGGCGTGCTCTGAAACATCTGTGCGTGCACCAACATTGTGCTATTTCGGCAGAGATGCCGCAGATCACCATCTGTCCTACAGACATGCCCCCGAACCACACGTTCTCTGAAGAGTCGTGGACGTCCAACCATTTAGTGCCTAGTGGCAGTTTCACTGCCCTTGTACTTCTTTCCACAGATCCTCCCGACAGTAGCATGTGAACTTTCAACCAGCTTTGCCGTTTTCGTTCACAGGTTCTGTGTAATAATAATCTGGCCTTGTCAAAGTTGCTTATCTCAGTGGATTTCCTCATTTGCACCGCATATCTTCGTTAGGGTGATCCCTTGTCCATGTCTGCTCTGCTTACATACTTTTGTTACTGTGACACATGCCAGCAACACCGCCAGGTGGTATTCAACATCACAGTGGGCCGTAGTCATAATGTTTTGGCTTATCAGTGTAGTTGGAAAGTTAAGAGTATGAATTAAGTTGAATGGCAATGCCACTGACTGCAATAAGTTCTTAGTGGAAGAGTTTTCAAGAAAATCCGAATTAAAATCAACAGCAATCACTTATTATCTTTTTTGTTGTTAGACAGGACAATAAAGCCAAAGTGATTTACATGCAGATTCAAATTACCTATCATGAATGATTTATTATTAAATTCTACTTCTATTCCAAGTGCCTCCATATGCTTCTCCAAGAAAAATTTATGAATGTCTATGTTATTAAATTTGTGGCAATTCCTGATGAATGTGGCACCTCCTCCATTCACCATTTCTGGCCTAACCAAAATCCTGCAACGCTTAACACAACTATACCAATGATCACATGATTTTCAGAGAAGCAGATTATGTCAATTGAGTTGGATGAATCTAATTCATCAATGCAGGTAAGTAGTTCATTAATTTTACTTCTTAGCCTCAAATATTTTGATGCACTAAAGATAGTTGGCATTTCACACTGACTGAGTTAAATTGGCTGGAAATAAAAATTTCTGCTGATTGATGAAAATTTTTAACCAACAGCTATTTATGCTGATCCTATGTGCTAGAATTATGCTGTTTAATTTCTTTCTCAAACTGACCTCTCTTAGAACTTGACTTCTTTCTGGCCTACCTATCCCAAAAAAAGATGCTGCTCCAGTGCCTGCAACCACTGGTATTTTACCATTCATGGCAGTGCCCCCCACCCCCCACCCCTCCAAATTACCTCACTTACTGAGAGAATCAACAGCAATATGCAACCCTGCACCAAATCCAAGCAGATGTTCCAACTCCAAATTAACCCTACTGCCAGAAGAGTTCAAATGAGGTCAGTCATGGCATTTCAGAACAGACACAAACTCCACACTGGCATGGCTCGACGCTGATGCAACCTTTACCAGGTCATGTACTATATCGTAACCAGGACCTCTGTCAATACTGTTTCCTGGTGTCTTCCTTGGTAAAATCTTCACAGACTGAACCTAAATCCTCTGTCACCTGACCCAAACCAGGACTAGGTTTAAAAAAATTGGTGATTTGGTATTTTGATCCTAATTCATCCTGCAGAAGTTTGCCAACACCTCTGGCATGATTACTACTTAACAACAAAACTTTCTTTCTCTTCGCGCTGATTTCCCTATGTTCTTACTCAAGTGTCTACTAAAAGTTTGTCGTGCCTCGTCTACACCTACCTCTGCCTGAGGCTCATCAGTTTCTAACTGAAGCAACAGGTGAAACTGAGTTTTTACATTCATCACAAAGCTATCTGAAAAAGTTCTAAGCTATGCCTATTCCTTCCATTATCTGTTGCCAGTTCCCACCTCTCTTTACCCTTTTCCTTCATTAACCTATCCGGATCTTCCTTACCCTAATGTAACTCAGCCTGAATGGCAGTAATTTTCCCCTCCTGTTCCACTATCTTCCTATCTCTGCTACGTATCCTACAGAACCACTGATGAGTCTGATTCACTTCCCAATTCCCATGCCACTACAGTCATCTTAATGGCAAAAATTATTGCATCCATCACACCAGGCCCGCAATTTTCACTCATGGTAAAAATAATACTTTAGTGAGAACAAGTCAATTGCATTACCGAAAAACAAGAAAACACATTTACAAAAATCAGGCCTACTTGCAACTGTATGTAAACAAAGCTACTAAGTGTAAAGTTTCTAAGTCCATCAAATAAAATTTATGCTGCACTTCACAAATAAGAATTAAAACAATGATGGGGTATGCTGTACTTAACTTAGTGGAAAGAAAAAAAGAATCTCATTTAATTGTTCTAAAGTTTACTGTGTCAAACATAAATAAAAATCCGATTGTAACCCTGCTTTATGATCTTTTCAAATTTTCTGGCATAATATGCAAAGAAAAGTGAATCCTTTAGTGGTAAGCTTGAAAAAACACAATAACACACACATATGTAATTAGTTATTGGTATTAAGTTATGTTTTATTTCAGTCTGAATCACTTATCTGTATGAAAGCACGAAACTTGCAAGGCTGCCAACTCCTTTTGGTAACTGCTTCTCGACATAAAACAATCTGAGCCTAATGCCCATACAACTTCAAACATCACATAAATATTGGCTACGAAAGCCTCCACTGCTGAAATGAGTGCAAAGAGGCCTGCTAATAACTCAAAATGCAATTGGTTCCTGGAAACTATTTAATAATGTGCCTCCAGGTAAACTATTTATGATTGCCAAAGATGCATCATAGCATGATAATCAGCATTCCTAAAATAATGGAGAGCTGGTGCGTTTGATATTCTCTAAGGATCTGCATGCAATGTGTTGTCACCAGCATACTGGAGGTACTCATTATCTATGCACTACAGTTCCACCATGACATTGTGAAAAGAAGTGAATTACATACTGTAAGCTCTTCCTCATAGAATTCAAATGGCTTCAGAATGTTTCAGACTGAAATGCTTTGTCTGTGATGCAAGGCTCTGCTACTAACAAATTGCAACCATGCTGTAATACTCAGCTAGCACCAAACATGATGTCAAGGCAAGGTTAGAAAAAACTGTGAGCCACGTGTGCCTAATATGGAGCAAACAATGCTAGTTTAGAACTTATAGTTCTTTTTTTGTGGGGAACCACTGGGTTAGAAGTTTCTGATGAATGTGTTGATTGTCTTGATGAAGAGCATTTTTTGTCATTTTTCTCACAGCACTTCTCTGTAAAAAATGCTAGCAGATTGCTGGTATCACCATGGCACTTTTTTGGAACCAATGAGTTTTGATTGCTAGCTGTCCCAAAATATGGTCACTTTGATTTTTTTACATATTGAGAATAACTTAAAATTTTGTTGAGTAACACCATCACACTTTTCCTCTCGACAATTAATTTTTGTTTCCCGGCACTATATACATGGAAAAAATGAATATTACATCCTATCCTTAACAGATGCTAATACCATGTTAAACAGATGCAGCTTCAACAACCCTGTGCTTTGTATACTTCTGCCATCTCTTTACATGCACGAAATACAATGTAAATGTAATTTTCTTTAAATGCAAACATTTTAGGTTAGGCTTTACCATGACTGTTATTGACATTTAATGAAACAACAAGTTTACTGTTACCAGCTACTGTTTATTTATCTACACAATGCATTTCAAAAGGTTTAAACCTCCCTCATCAGGTGAATCCATGTGACGAGGGAGGTTTAAACATTTCAAATGCATCATGGATACAAATAAACAGTGACTAGTAACAGTAAACTTGTAGTTTCGTTTAATGTAATTTTCACTGAGAAATATCAACTTTATTGCACAAAACCTAAAGAACAAAAGTTGGAAGCCCTTAGAGCTTACATAATCAACAAATCTCATACAGAAACTAACAGAAAGTATTAGGGTCTCAATTCTGGAGCTTGTTCACTGTGCCTGAAAGAAATCTGTTTAAATTATAAAAAAATCTGTTTTAATTACTACTGAAACTGAATGTGATGCATAACAATGACATAAGTTAATGATAAACAAGAGATTGCTTTTGGTTATAAAGTTATGGTGTTACAGCCAGTTGCAATAATGCCTCCGACTCATCAAATGCAATGTAAATGTTGTGATATCTATTGTTAATTGTGGAACAAAAGGAACGACCAGCTTTTCCATTTTTAATATGATTTATAAGAAACATAATGGAAAAGTCTTTGTATTATTTATTTCTATATTGTATAGTCAAATGTTACTTGTTCAGGTGTGAAAAAAATGCCAAATTAGCATTCTGGAGCTGCACCTGTAAAAATATAGGCCCAGTTGCCTGCCTTAAAGTCAGCCATCTGTAACTTGACAGGTGCCCTTTCTTGATAGTTCCCTTTGTTCCTCTGAATCTCCTTATGTATTACATACCACTGGACATCTCAATAGAATCTGTAATTTGAGTATTTGTCACTAGATTTTGTGTGGGCATGTCAGTGTGCTAGTTTTGTTCTTTCTTGTGTCTTTGCAGCAGCTAATTACTATCACACGCACCTTTAGACGTGTTATTATTGCAATGTGTATTATAATGAGATTTTGCTGATAGTGACATTGATTTTTTGAACAATGAATTTGGAGATGACTATGAGAATGATAAGGACTATTTTAAAGTAGAAATAAGAGAGGATTTGAGCAAAGCATGCTTGGAACATGATAATTGGTATTTTTATTCAGATTTCAGATGAAAGCACTTCAGTACATAATTCCAATGTGGTTTTATTTTCGAACATTACTTTTAATCATAGAATAAGAAGAGGGCAAAAAGTTACTTAAAGGGCAAACAGTGACATTATTCCCCTGGAAACCTTAATTGAAGAGCTTGGAAGACCAAGCGTAAAGGCAAATTATGAGGAAAGCTGGATGACCAGTGATCATGAGCCCAATAACTGTATTTTCAGGACACTGTGTACCATGCAATATACATTTAGATAAGAACAGTACCACTTCAGGGATTTCATTAATGCCTCCGAACAAACTGTATGATAAACATGAAAGGACAAACTAACCTGAATGTCGAACAGAACATATTGGAGTCACCTTTGTCAAAATGGGTAATATGTTGAGACGGAAGCAAGATGACGACTTGAAAACAATATCACAAAGACGTGAGCAACCAATGTAGTGAGTGCAAGTCACACTGTGTAAATTATCATGTTTCACAATTTATCATACAAAGCAGAAAGTTTTCGTAATATATCCTCAAACATGATTACTGTACATAAGACATGTTATGCATTACTATTACACATTTTGTGTAAAAGACTAATGTTGCTTTCTGAAAGATTCTTTGCATGCTCCCTTGACCAACTTTTCCTGTTATTAAAAACAATGTTATAAAACACTCAATAATGGAAATTCCTGGATGAAACAATACCCTGAGCAACTAAAACATTATGACCACTACCCGCTGCGATGATAGACACTGCCTGGTGGCACTGCAGGCATGCGACTTGGTAAAAAAGGTATGTAAACAGAGGAGACACAGATGGGGAACCATTCTAGCAGAGATATGGGCTGCAAATGGGGAAATACATTGAGATAAGCGACTTTGACAAAGAGCAGATTATTATTGCACAGAGACTGTGAATGAGTATCTCAAAACTGGCAAAGCTGGTCAAATGTTCACATGCTATGACAGTAAAACCATCACCAGGTGCTAAATGGTTGGACCTCCATGACATCACATAATGCGGGGTTTATGGGCATTTCTGGTCTGTAGCATCTTAAATGGTGATCTGAGGCATCTCTGCTGAAATAGCACAAAGCTGGAGCTGTATTTTTTCTCGAAATTGGAAAGTGACACATATTAAATTTTTTGTATTGTTCTTTGTAACTTTACTGCTTAAATAATTACATGTCTGCCAAGTATGTGCTTCTCGTAACTTATGAAAAAAAATTAAAAGCTTCCTAAACACACGAGTTAGGGGCATTTATGTACATAAAAGCACCACATTGCATTGACATTCTTGCAGAGCCAAGTTATCAGAAGCTCACTACATTTAAAAATTGGTATAAAAAAAGTTTTAGTCTGAGAGCAAAAAGATTTTGCACAAGTTCTTATGTTATAAGTATAAGCAAATGTGAAAAGTTTCATGAAAATCTGAGATGATGGGTGACATAACTTGCATGATTTGACATGGAATGACCCTTACTTCAGGTTTATTTATCAACAGTTATTTTTTATTTTTAGTTCACTGTTGCTATTTGAGTTTACATGCTGTCATTTTGTGATTTGGAGTAGTGAGTGGAGCTCTGGATGCTATAAAATGAAGTGATAAGTGAAGAAATCAGAACATTTCCAACATGTTCTTCTGTTTGAGTCTGATAGAGGGGTGACAGCAGAGGGGAGGAAGCCAGAAACAACTGTGTCATGTATGAGGATAATGCCATTAGATAAAGCACATCAAGAAAAAGGTTTTCTCTTTTTAAGGAGGATCATTTGGATATGTGTCTCTTCAAATTCAAGAAGACTTTTGGGTTTGATGAAGATTGTTTAAATGCATTAATTCATAATGATGCGCATCAGTGTACTCCAGAACTGACAAATGTGATGAACTGTGATCATTCCACAACCATGTAACATTTGCATGCAGTGGGAAAGGTTCAAAAAATCAGGTGCACGGGTGCAACACACTCTAAGCCGAAATCATAACAATTCGTGGGTGGCTGTTTGTGCATCTCTGCTTGCTCGTTATCAATTGGCTCATGAAGAATACCAACCAATTATATCCTGTATCTTTACTGGTGATGACAAATGGTGTCTTTATACTAACATATGGAAAAGAAAGGAATGGTTTAGTTTAAACAAAGCAGCAACTCCCCATACAAAAATTTGTGCGCAACCACAAAAGATAATGTTATACATCTGATGGAGCAGCAACAATGTGGTGTATATGAATCACTGCTGACATTTATTGTCAACAACTGAGAGTTTCAATTTTTCTGCTATCTATTGAACAACCTTCATGGAATTTGATTTCCAGATGAAAATGCGCTCCGAACATGGCTTCACAAGTTCGTCGCCTCAACACCATGTGATTTCTACAATCACAGAGTCAAAAAGTTAAGCATTGGCAGACTGTTGTAAATGGTGAAGGAAAATATATTAATGATGACTAAAGCATCTGTTACAGGTATCTGTTGAGTTTATTAAACTAGTGGAAAAATGCTATGAACTTATAAATCAGCCCAAAAATATGGAAGCTTAAAATTTTTCATTTCGGTAAATATTATTATACACTGTAAACTTCCTAAGGGTTACTACACAGTTGCAAAACTGATAAAAACAACCTGGCTTTTCAGCATAAGTTCATGTGTTACAGTTCATATAATTATCTCTGGTTAATAAGCAATATGATAAATTTTACAATGATGTCTGTATGTCACAATGAATGAAAATTAAGAACACAGCAATCATTTAGCACTATCCCAACAAATTTTAAAAATAATTATTTAAACAGTTCATTAAACAGACATGTGGTAACCTTTGTAAAAGACTGATCATGTGATCTTTGTCCCTGAAAACCACATGTTGAAGAGTGTGAATGGAAAGATGAAAAACGGAATCTTCCTGCTATGCTTGAAGACAAACAGATTGACATCAATACAAAGTAAATGTATGGCTGAACTTTTATAGTGTTGACAGCAACTGACTTTATTTACCTAATGTACTCACAGGACCACAATCATAATCAGTCTATCCTACCAGAATTCCAGCTGAAACTTCAGTAACTATGAATGTCTAAAAACAACAGACTTGGGTAATACGCATAATCAAGAAATTGTATGCTTGCAGAGTACTCAAGATCTATTCACCTTATGCCTTGTCTATGCATCATCATGAACAGCAAACAGCATTTGAAGATTCTGCTTTAGTGACAGACAGTCACTCAATAACACTACAGTACCTGAGAACCACAATGAAAAAAAAAAAAATAAATAATACAAAAAAATGCTGTAGCAGTATTTGTGAAGAAATAACAAATGCCAACAAGATTAAACCACCATCTAGCTTGGGGACCCGCTTCATTTAATCTGCAATAACATGCACCAAACTGTTTCAATTCTTGAAAAGCTACTGTGGGTTAGGATGCACTTGTGATGGAACAGGACTTCATATCCCAAAATTATGTCACAATTTTGTATCATGAAATTGTGTCACATGCCTGTAACATGAGAGTTTTCATAATGCAAGTACTTTATTTTAGTTTCTACAGACATGTACCTGTGAATGTCATTTTTATGAATTGGTAATTCTTTGTTGTGTGTTCCTAAAGCTTCAGGGTGATAGAGGCTGGCAACACAGCACACAGAATAGTCGTCTGAAGCCACAAAGAGCCAGCAATACTCCCCAAAGAAAAAATGTAATACAAAACTTTCTTTTTGAACACAAGTCTTATGTGTAGCTGTAGTTGCAAGCTTGTACAAGATGAATAAACTTGTACAACATACATGATCCACAGAGATAAAACATTTTTTGTTTTCTTTTTAAGTGTCTGACAGAGAAGGTAAAGATCATCCAGCAGTCAACAAGACTCATACACTGAAAAATGTAAATTAATTCACTTGGAAGCAGAAACATAAAAGAATATCCTTGAGAGACTGCAAGAAAAGCGAAAAGTGACACCTTTCAAATATAGTATGGCCCAATGACAGGGAACATAGTGATACAACATGTAATCTTCCACCCTGTACAACCTTTGGCGTCTATTATGTTGTAGATGTGGGAACTACAGCTAAAGTAATACAAAATTATTACTAGGCGATCTATAGAAGCTGAGGATATAGCACATAAAATCATTCATACATACTCACGGAAAGGGGCTGGTTCTAGAAAATTACTCGTATATTTAATATTTAGGTACTTACCAAGGTAGTATCATCAACATGAATGTCTGCAACCTGGGCAAGTCTTCCTGCTGGGTCTATCCAGAGAGCTGTCAGATTTAGTGATACTGCTGAATTAGTTCCTAATGCTGGTTCTATCTCAACAGCCAATGCTGGTTCTGAGAAAGGGCCTAAGCTCCGTAGATGATTCCTCAACAGCTGTTCTTTTTGATCGTAATCAGAGCTCACAACTGCCGACTGGAAAATGGAATTAAGATATCACAGATGATTAAAGAACCACCCCTCTTCTGCTTATGTGAGAAGCCAGGTAGACAAATAAACAGAAACAGATAGAAAACTTTAAAAAATATTGATAGTTGTTCTATACACATCTACCATTAGTTTTGGGATTAATAACAACTAAGGATTAGTTGAAATACAGAATCAGTAAAATAACAAAAAAAAGAAAATATTAAAAAAAATTATTGCAGAGACATATGCTGTGCAGCAAGATATGTATTACATCATAACATTTATTGCACTGGATCATTTCAAAACTGGGATTTTCCTGAGCATTTACACTGGTGCAAAATATCCTAAAATACATAGGTTTTGTCTGTATGGAAGACCAAGAGGCAAGACCATCCCATGATTTCAACCCACTAAACTCCGTTCCAAATGCGTCACTGCTTTATCCCATCCCATCAGAAGCAGGGACACCTGTGGAATTATCTATGTCATATATCACGGTCTGACCACAGATTTTTCGGTCTTAGTTTTAACCTGACCTTCACATCTCTACAATGTGAGGAGTCACCAGAAATAACATGTGGTTTGAATTCCATCTTAAACTGTAGGTCCTCTTTGTGTGGTTGGATAACTGCAGTAAGTTAGGGGCATGCAGGGAGCTGAAGTAACGTCCACTACAAAGACTTGCCCCATGCCACTTAGCTACATGAAACTTTTATTACTATCAACTACACTCATAATTAAGTTATGCGAGTTATATTCACACCCGTCTGTTCTTTCTTTTTTTTGCCAGACTCGTCATTTTTGAAAATTAGTTAATAATTCACAATTATTTATGTGCCAAGTCTGGTGCATTTTTTGCTAAATTCAGTACATTTTTTTGCCAAATTTAGTATCTTTTCCTAAGTAATCAGTGTTTTTTTGTCAAATATAGTGTAATTTTTGTGTCAAATTTGAAATTTGGCGACTTGTTTTTGCCAAATTTGGTATTACTTGTCTGAAATATTTGGTGGCTTTCTGCCAAATTTGGTGTTATTTTTTCCATATTCAGTGTTATTTTTTGTGGAATTCAGTGTTATTTTTTCTCAAATTCAGTGTTTTTTTTGCCACATTCAGCATTTTCACTAAGTTCTTTGCTACTTCTTTGCCAATTTTTGTGTTACTTTTTTCTCCCAAATTCAATGTTAACTTTTGCCAAATTCAATGTTGTTCATTTTGCCAAACTCTGTGTTTATTTTTTTTCCAAGTTTGGTGGTGTTTTTGCTAACTTTTGTGCTACTTTTGTCATCATCTCAAAGTTCGTTACACAGGAAATGAATGTCAGTTTAATATTACACAAAGCTCAAACTCAAGAAGATTAAATATCAAAATGCAGTGCTAACATTTAATAACTATCAGCTACAAATATTAATAAGCTACTGTCCTCAGATTTATAACTTTTGATATAGCAAAATTACAAATTTTGTGGTATCTCGTAAAAATCACTAATTTTATATTACTTCACTATAAACAGTTAATTTTGTGATTTTTTCATGTTAGCATTTTTGCATAGTTTTGCTGTCCCCACTTAAAATGCATTTACATTCCGTTTTTGAGGAGGTTGTGAGGTATTTTGAGTTATTTCATTAAAAACAGTTAGTTTTGCATTAATTTTCATGTTACTGTTTTTGCAGAAGTTTCCTGTCCTCACTAAAAATATATTTACATTTCATTTTCTTGTGTTGAGAGATATTCTAATGAACTGTACATTACTCCAAGAAAAAATAATAGCTACAGTTACCTTGATCACAGACTGCAGGGTACCATGGTCAAAATTTCGAATGTGATCCTGAGGCTTTATCCAGGTTTCCAGTCTAACAGTTGCAATTCTGTTTGCTTCTTCTAGTTGTGCCTCAAACAGTATCAATGAGCCCTGCAAATGAAAATTTAACATTTCAGAATGTTAACATTAAGATTTTAAGTAATTTGTTTGAAAAGAAAACCTTTTTTCACTGTCAAAGTCCACATTCTTCATAATTAGGCAGCTTTTCCATACATAAGTCCTGCATCCAATTCATAATATTGCTTATTTGCTGTAGTGCAATAAGTGCTTCATAGTGTAGATAACAGCACGTGAATTTTGTCACCGATTAATTGTTAACGACTGAGAGATTGGCTGCAAATGGTTTGGACAATGATGAATCAGTATTTAACTCCCTTAGACTCAATAACACACAGAACTGTCACACTGCAAGGTGTACAACAGTATTTTTAACTTCTTGGATTAAATCAGAATGAAGAATTTGGAATTTAAGCAGTCATCACTACTTGTTATGTGCCCATCCACAACTCGGCACATCATCTTTAAAGTGGTGTGCCCTCCCAACATTATTATCCCGAAAAAAAAAAAAAAATAAAATAAAATAAAAAAAATAAAAATAAAAAAAATAAATTGTTCAGTTCATGAACATAAAATTGCCAACTTACATCCTGAGACTAAATATCAGCAACTTCAATGTGATGCAGTGTCCTCAGTAAATGAAAGATAACTTAATACTACCAGTTGGTTATAGCATAATAGAAGTGCAGCTACTCATGGAGTTCTAGTGTGGGCTCTAATTACGATATGGCAGTGGAAATTGGTAAATATGCTAATGCATTAATGCAGAACCCATTTACGGTGGAAAAAAAGTAGTTCCATTTTTGGTCACCAATTGCAAATCTGGCACTGTACAGCATCTCGTCGCTGTCTCCAGTGCTCATAAAGAACAAACTGTGTAAGCGGCAGTTAATAATAAAATCATTGTTATACTTTTCTCATTTGTTTGAGCTTTCCCACGCATGTCCCGATGCTTATCCATTACCTATGGAAACATTTCTATATGTCTTTCCTGCATTCTCAGTACCAGATTTGTACTTTGTGGACAAACCTGGAACTAATTTTTTCTAGTGTAAATTGAATTCGCATGAGTACATTAGAATATCTACCACGTTTTGCTGCCATTCCATAATTACATTTTTTTCCATATTTCTGCAAGTAGAATTACAAACACACATTAATATTAAGCCACCTACTCTACATACCAGGGTACTGCAAATTTCATACATAAATGTTTTCACTAAAAATTAGAATCGATTATTCTTTGGCAAATGGAGA
Organism: Schistocerca serialis cubense; assembly: GCF_023864345.2. Classification (NCBI taxonomy): domain Eukaryota; kingdom Metazoa; phylum Arthropoda; class Insecta; order Orthoptera; family Acrididae; genus Schistocerca; species Schistocerca serialis. The sequence continues at coordinate 795,339,165 of NC_064641.1, forward strand.
TTTACCTTGTAGATGTCTTTGAAGTGGTATGAAGTGACCGATACAATTTTCTTCACACTCAGGGAGCACCCATCATTATTAATATTTATATCTTTTGCAGTGAGACGTGCAAGGCTGAAGGCGAGTGTTACAAGTGCATCATCAGGTGATGGGCTGAGATCATCACTGTGGTATGTATTCTGCCAATAACTATTAAGCCCAGTAATACCTACAGAGACATATGGGACAAATTAAAACCAATATAAAAATTGATGATATCAGAACTGATAAGATGAAACAGTTTTGTTATCTCAGTAGTACAATCACAAATGACAATAGAATCTTAATGGAAGTGAAGAGAAGGACTGCTCTAGAGAACAGGCACTTATGACTAATTACAAAAAAAAACCAGCGAACACAGGATTATAGATTTCAGAAAATGCTCTGAAAAATCATTTGGTATGGTGTACTCTGCACTATGAAACTGAAATATGGACTTCAGGTATATTGGAAAGAAACTGAACTCTTCGTTTTCCTTGTCTTCATAGAGTCGACATGTTAGTGGTCGGATGCCCTTCTTGTTGCCATCCCCTCTCCCTCCTTTCCCCACAGAAGGGAACTATATACGCACCATCTGTCTGCACCTAGTGGTACCCCATGTGAAAGTGTGAGAATGTTTACAAGATGTTTGAGAATCGTGTAAATGAGGTGAGACGTGGGTGCAGCCTTGGTATTCACCTAGTCAAATGTGGGAAACTCTTGCTGTTAATCCACTGGCTGAATTCAATCTGAGGCCAGTGCACCAATTCAATCTGAGGCCAGTGCACCAACATGAATCACAGAAGCGACATGCTAACGCATTTGCCTATGTGGGAGGGGGGTCAAACAGGAATCAACTTGAAGCTACTAATATGCTGATGTGGTGGGAAATGACAAGAACAAGCTGGACAGAAAGAAAAATCATCCTGGAAGTCTTAAGGAAAATAATGAAGAGAGGAGATTATTAAAGGAAATGAAGTAGAGAAAAATAAATTTTTGTGGACATGTCATTACACACGACACTATCATTATTAAGTCCGCCCCCCGGTAGCTGAGTGGTCAGCGCGACAGACTGTCAATCCTAAGGGCCCGAGTTCGATTCCCGGCTGGGTCGGAGATTTTCTCCGCTCAGGGACTGGGTGTTGTGTTGTCCTAATCATCATCATTTCATTCCCATCGATGCACAAGTTGCCGAAGTGGCGTCAAATCGAAAGACTTGCACCAGGCGGACGGTCTACTCGACGGGAGGCTCTTGTCACACGCCATTATATCATTATTAACGTACATGAAGGAAAAGTGGTGGGACAGAAAGGGAAAGTACGGCTTATGACAAAGTATTTGGAAGACATCAAGAAATAGAAGGGATGTTAATATTATATGGAACTGAAATGAACAGCTGACAGAACTGAATGGTTGCATTTACAAGTCATCATCCCTTTAGAATACGTACATATGTAGGTAGGTAGGTAGGTAGGTAGGTAGGTAGGTAGGTATGAATGAATGTATGTATATATGTTAATATAATAGAGGGAAACATTCCACGTGGGAAAAATATATCTAAAAACAAAGATGATGTGACTTACCAAACGAAAGCGCTGGCAGGTCGATAGACACACAAACATACATACGAAATTCAAGCTTTCACAACAAACTGTTGCCTCATCAGGAAAGAGGGAAGGAGAAGGAAAGACGAAAGGAAGTGGGTTTTAAGGGAGAGGGTAAGGAGTCATTCCAATCCCGGGAGCGGAAAGACTTACCTTAGGGGGAAAAAAGGACGGGTATACACTCGCACACACACACATATCCATCCACACATATACAGACACAAGCAGACATATTTAAAGACCATATTTAAATATGTCTGCTTGTGTCTGTATATGTGTGGATGGATATGTGTGTGCGTGCGAGTGTATACCTGTCCTTTTTTCCCCCTAAGGTAAGTCTTTCCGCTCCCGGGATTGGAATGACTCCTTACCCTCTCCCTTAAAACCCACATCCTTTCGTCTTTCCCTCTCCTTCCCTCTTTCCTGATGAGGCAACAGTTTGTTGCAAAAGCTTGAATTTCGTATGTATGTTTGTGTTTGTTTGTGTGTCTATCGACCTGCCAGCGCTTTCGTTTGGTAAGTCACATCATCTTTGTTTTTAGATATGTATGTATATATGTACGTATGTACACCTAAGAAATCATGAAATCGAGAATGAGTAGTAACAAAACATTACACAATTCAAACTTTTAACACGATAAACATATATTTCACACTTTTTATTCATCTTACATACAGAGGAAATCAGAACACTGATCTTTAATTAACTACTAACACCAAAGTAACCTCTCACACACACAATCAATAAAAAGTTAAATCAAGAATAAATCTCAATGTAAATAATGTATGGAATAAAAAGTAGAGACTACTCAGTATTGTTTATGTGCCTTCTAATGACTCTGCACCTTCACAATTCAGTGAGTTGTCACCTTTACGCCTCCACCAGAACATTCCACTCCCATATAAATCTCAGTGTTTAAGAAAATACTGGTGGGGTACTATAGTGACACAATGAATTTAATTTTAACAGTCTGTCAGTATGTAAAAAAATGTCATCTGTTCATCCATTGATGTACAGTGCAGCAGTAAAGAGTGGGCATCACTGCTATACTGTGGCAAGCTACTTAGGCAACAATCATTGTCATTTCTGCACACAGCACTAATGCATTAATGATACAGTATTCTGAAAAAGAGTACTAATGTATCCTGGAAAAAAGTTGAACAAAACAGAAGGGGAAAAACTGCAACCAACCACTCTTTTTGATGAATGCTTTATTTTGCCACAATTATTTTCAGGCATAACTCCATCACCTGACAGCACCAAAGATTTATTGAACAAATTTTACCTGAGCATGGACGAAATGTTTTTCATTTTGCAAATCTTTACCTCAAGACCAAAATCACATGAAATTTACACAAGAAATCCTTGCTGCCATCTGCTGATGGGTTCAGGCTTGAAAGTAGTTATGGCAAAATTAAGTGTTCATCAAAAAGTGAGGTTAGTTGTTGTTTTCTCCTGCAGTGATTTTTAGGAAAACAGCTGCGGTTTTCTCAACCCACTGTGGATAACACAAAGCTATGTCTCACAAGAGCTATAGTGGCTATATAATTTTAGGAGAAAAAAAAAACACTAGAAAGTACAAGCAATCAGCATAAATTGAGTAACTTGTTACCTATGTAATGTTTCACTAAATTATCACCTACTAGCCAAACAACAGCATGTTTCACAGAAGAATAGTGTTAGTTATGTGAGACAGAAGTCAGTCGATAGAACCAATCTGTATGAATACCAACAGAGCACCTCTTTCCAGATGAACTGTGATGCGAGGACTACTGAAGCACTGAAGCATTGGAGGAAGCTGAACCTTAGACAGCTGTGGATAGGTCACTGAACATTCATTCCTCTGGCTTTCACAGACACTGTCAGATATATTTAACCACTGGTTAGTCATACAGAAAGTTCAGCTAATGGCCATGTTGCACACCAATGAATGAAGTTAGCTATTGTGCATGCATAGGAACAGGATTTTCATACCATCCTATGTTCTGTAGTTGCTGCAGCCTCCAGTGAGATGGGATAATCAAGTACTGTGCACAAAAGGTTTCATGAAGATGGTGTGTCTGTCAGGAAACTGGATATATTTGTGTTTCTCACCACTTATAATCAAAAGAGTGTTTTTAGTACACTAGATTAATAGATTGATGGATGGCTGCTTCTCACTATAGCTTGAAAGTGACACAATATTTGTTTGGGAAGAAGCCAGAATACATTATGACAGATCAAAGACATGTGTAAGGGATCTTCTAGACATGTAGTGTTATATGAGTGATTACATATCCTTAGATGTCAAACACATCTCCTTTATTTCCATGTGAAACTTAATTCCCCAGTCTGAAGACTTGATAAATTTCATGCTTATATAGGACATAGCGCCAATGGTACTGATTTCTTCTTTAAGGTAACACTGGCACACAGTGGTTATATTGTGAACAAACATCTTAAATAGTCAGTGCATTAAGTGGTTAGTTTAATCTACTGACGTAAATCCCAAAAGGCATGTTTTTGATGTTTTCAGATGTCTAGCAAAACACAGGCATATAAGGAAGGAAACTGAGATACTATCTTAGAATCAGAAACATCTATGCCTCTGCCAGAATGTTAGTTTCACTGATATAACTTGCTGACCCTTGCATCCACTGTGACAGTGTTTTTTGTCACAATGAGGTGATGTCATGCAGATATCTACAGGACTCCTTGGCAGTTGAACTAGACAGCTTGCTATCCTTTTTATCATGTGTCTCAGTACTTAGCAGAATGACACCCATTTTGAAATTTTTTGTAGAGGGGGGAAAAAAATAGAATACTGGACTCCAGAACTACTAGTCCAGATGGATATATGCACTACATGGCTCAAAGGGTAATGGGAGAATCTAAGCAATAAGTAATTGCTTCCACTATAACACCTCATCTGCTCTAGTGCTTCTAAAATTTGCTATAACAATGTCAAAGACAGTGGGTTTGTTTGGGCAGTATGTCATTGTGACTTTTTTATGGAATTAAACTGAGTAATCATTGTATTTCCACTGATTAGAATCATCAGTACACACTGTTGTAAGAACTCAGAGTCAAAACCATTGGTACCATTATCAATGGGCCTGCCTGTTATACATTAAATTCTTCAGCAGTCCACTTCACAAAGACATTTCATATGCTGCAACACTTGTCCTTTTCATACAACAAAACACCAATTTCTGATAATTTTTTACAATATTCATGGTCTCAACAGTTTATCAACTCACTTGCAGTATGTGGACCATACAACCACTCATCCAGCTGGTTTATGATTCCCTGGTTAACAATAGCTTCAAACTTTCGAGCAAAAAACAGCTGTCGCCCTTCTGTTCCCTGGAAAAAAAGCAACAATGCAGTAGAACATTATATATTTTAACATACCATAAATACTTTGTAATGATTAATGATTATAACCTATGGCCAGAGACACATACATCAACAACAAATATCAGAAAAAAAATATTAGAATCAGAAACATCTACGCCTCTGCCAGAATGTTAGTTTCACTGACATAACTTGCTGACCCTTGCATCCACTGTGACAGTGCTTTTTGTCACAATGAGGTGATGTCACGCAGGTGCTATCACACACCATATCCCAGCATGCTCTCTTGTCCAATTGTCAAAGTGTCCTGTAGGAGGTATCTACAGGACTCCTTGGCAGTTTCATTATTATTTCAGTTCTTGGCACTGAAAATATTTGCAGGCATGACATATTAAGATTGCACACATGACAAATTAAGAGAACTAAAACATAGTTAGAAGGTTATTACAAGATAAACATTGCCTGTTTTATTGGAGTAATTCTTCTCTGCTTCTGTTTACTTACAAAAAACAATTTAGAATAGGAATAAGCTACTACTGATGAAACAAATGGTACATTTGACAGTAAATATGGCAGAACATCAGACTTATTTCTTTCTCACATTATTACTGGTTTTAATAAGACACATTTTTTTATTTTCACATCATCATCACTATCACCACCTTCATCTTAAGCAGTGGACCTTTGACATCAACAGCTAAGTCTCCCCTAGACTTAGTCACACATTACAGTCCTCAGTGATAACACATCCATGCTGCTCCTGCAAGTTTTCTATTTATCCACCTTCTATAAGGTGGTCATTTCAGATTTTTTTCTTATATCCAGCAAAGATCTATCTCTGCCTGTCTATCACTCATTTATCTGAATTAGTGTCCCATTCACTTTCATTTCATTTTCATTGCAATAATTATTATATCTTCCCCTCTAGTCTGTTCAGTGGTAAGTCATTCAAGATTTGCACTCAGTCACATTAAATCTGGCTACCACTCAGAAATCAAGCAGTGCCTGAACAGGCACGACTAATGCAGGATGGTGATAAAGTCTTAATCCATTTCTAAGAAATATCAACAATGCAGGGAAAGAAAGACTCCTACTTACCATAAAGAAGACACGTCAAGTTGCAGACAGGCACAATTTAAAGACACTCACATAAAGCTTTTGGCCACAGCCTTCATCATAAAAAGAGATACACACACACACACACACACACACACACACACACACACACACACACACACACACAAGCAAGCACACTTCTCACACAGGACTGACAACTCCTGCATCTCAGACTGGACTGCATCACCACGTAGGATGCAGCACCGATCTGGAGGGGGCAGGGAAGGGAAAGGGATAGTTGTACGGCTGAGTAGGGAGACGAGCTCTGTCTGGTGGAGTGTGTAAGGACTAGAGTGCCAACAGGCACAGCATGAGGAGATTGTGATGCAGGGAGGTGGGCAAAAAAGGAGAGGAGGAGGGAAAGATGGGCAGGTGCATTGGCAGAGGACTGCAAATAAACAGGGAGGAAGATGAGAGTGGGGAGGAGGTGATAAGACAGAGAGGGTGGAAACTGTTGGGTGGAGGGTATGGGGACAATATGTTACTGTAGGTTGAGGCCGGGATAATTACAGGAGTGGAGTATGTGTTGTAAGGTTAACTCCCATCTGCACAGTTCAGAAAAGTTGGTGGTAGACGAAAGGATTCAGACGGCTCAGGTAGTGAAGCGGCCAATGAAATCAAGCGTGTTATGTTCCACTGCATGTTGTGCCATAGGGTGGTCTACTTTGCTCTAGGCAACAGTTTGGTGGTGGCTTCACCCTGGTGGACAGCTGGTTGCACCAATATAAAAGGCTGTGCAATGATTGCAGCAGAGCTGGTAAATGACATGGCAGGTTTCACAGGTGGCCTGGCCCCTGATGTGGCAAGATAAACTTGTGACAGCAGGGATATGATCCTTGTGGCAAGGGGTTGGGATTGTGAGTGGCATAGGGATGGATAGGATGTTGTGGAAGTTGGGTGGGCAATGGAACATCACTTTAGGAGGGGGGGGGGGGGAGTATCTCGGGTAGGATGTTCCTCATTTCAGGCCATGATGATAGATAACCAAAGCTCTGGCAAAGGATGTGATTCAGGTGTTCCAGTCCGAGGTGATAATGGGTGATGAAGGGTCACTCCTTTGTGGCTTGTTCTTGTGGGTGGTGGGAGGATTTGGAGTATGAGGGGAAATGGCATGGGAGATCTGTTTGCGGACTACGTCTGGGGGATAGTGCCTGTCTGTGAAGGGCTTTGTGAGACCTCAGCATACTGAGTAAGGGAGTTGTGGCACTGCAGAGTTTGAGAGATGGAACCTCCAGCGGGTATCGAAGTCATATTTAGTTAGTAGCATCTTTGGAAAGAACACACACCAAGTTTCAGCCATATTGGTCTATTTCTGTGTGTTTGGCATTCATGTGAATCAAGGAAGTTGAGTGACTGTCAATAATTGGATGAAAAATAATTTTGTGTGGTGATTAAACATTACTTTATGAAAGGCAAAACGCCTCAGGAGACTAAAGAGAAGCTTGATAAACATTACAGTGACTCTGCACCTTCAATTAGAACATTTTATCAGTGGTTTCAAAATTTTTAGAGTGGTCATATGGGCACAAGTGATGCTGAACGTTCTGGACACCTTGTGGAGGTTACGACTCCAGAAATCATTGATAAAATCCATGATATGGTGATGGATCACAGAAGAGTTAAGGTGCGTGAGATTGCTAGTGTTGTGGGCATCTCGAATGAATGGGTACATAATATTTTGCATAAACATTTGGACATGAGAAAGCTCTCTGCAAGATGGGTTCTGCGATTCTCTTGCCTGATCAAAAACTGAATCGTGTGAACTATTGCAAGGATGGTTTGCAGCTGTCCAGGAAGAATACACAGGACTTTAAGCATTGTTTCATCACTGTGTGGATGAAACATGGATACATTACTACACTCCTGAGACCAAAGAACAATCTAAACAGTAGGTTACCAAGGGAGAATCTGCAACAAAAAGGTGAAGACCATTCTTTCAGCTGTAAAGGTTATGGCGACTGCCTTTTGGGATTCACAAGGGATAATCCTCATCAACTATCTGGAAAAGGGTAAAACTATTACAGGTGCAAATTATTCATCATTATTGGACCATTTGAAACCGAGCTGCAAGAAAAACGCCGGTGATTGGACCGCAAAAAAGTCCTTTTCCATTACGAAAATGCACCAGAACACACCTCAACAGTTGTGGTCACAAAATTAATGGAAATGGGATTCCAACTCATTTCACATCCCCCCTATTCTCCAGACTTGGCTCCCTTGGACTACTATTTGTTCCCCAATTTGAAGAAATGGCTGGCGGGACAAGGATTTTATTCAAACAAGGAGGTGATTGCAGCAACTAATAGCTATTTTGCAGACTTGGACAATTCCTATTATTTGGAAGGGATCAAAAAATTAGAACAGCATTGGACGAAGTTTATAAGTCTAAAATGAGACTATGTAGAAAAATTAAAAAGGTTTACCCCAAACATGTAAGTAGTTTTTATTTTTTCCACAGACTTTTCAAACGCCTCTCATATATGGGAGGCTATTTTAGATTTCTAAGAAGTAATGGATTTATTTACATAATTATAATCTATTTCTGCAATAACATAGGCCTATTTTTTTAAAATTTAATCAGGAAGATTGCATACAACAGAAAACGTGTGGGTGCTGTTAGCGGGCAACTCTGTGGTTTACCTTATCCAGAGGTGCAACAGGATTTCTCCCAGAAATTTCACAAGCCAGCACCAACAAGAGCAAACATACAGGATGTGCAAGAAGTCCCTGTACCCACTGTTATCAAATGTGTATTGATTTTTTTCGTTTCAGCACAAGTCTTACTTGCGTATTAAGTGTCCAGTATATTGGTATGTTGTCCAACATACTGTAAACACATTTCCTATGCCTCCATGTTTTTCTTGACTTATTTTTGAGCAAGTCCAGTGTTATAATGTGAAATGCATCCTCAACAGCATTACACAGTTCTTTGTTTGTAGCATAACAATGTGCAGATACAGGGTGTTTCAAAAATGACCAGTATATTTGAAACAGCAATAAAAACTAAACAAGCAGCGATAGAAATACACCGTTTGTTGCAATATGCTTGGGACAACAGTACATTTTCAGGCGGACAAACTTTCGAAATTACAGTAGTTACAATTTTCAACAACAGATGGCGCTGCAAGTGATGTGAAAGATATAGAAGACAACGCAGTCTGTGGGTGCGCCATTCTGTACGTTGTCTTTCTGCTGTAAGCGTGTGCTGTTCACAACGTGCAAGTGTGCTGTAGACAACATGGTTTATTCCTTAGAACAGAGGATTTTTCTGGTGTTGGAATTCCACCACCTAGAACACAGTGTTGTTGCAACAAGACGAAGTTTTCAACGGAGGTTTAATGTAACCAAAGGACCGAAAAGCGATACAATAAAGGATCTGTTTGAAAAATTTCAACGGACTGGGAATGTGACGGATGAACGTGCTGGAAAGGTAGGGCGACCGCGTACGGCAACCACAGAGGGCAACGCGCAGCTAGTGCAGCAGGTGATCCAACAGCGGCCTCAGGTTTCCGTTCGCCGTGTTGCAGCTGCGGTCCAAATGACGCCAACGTCCACGTAACGTCTCATGCGCCAGAGTTTACAGCTCTATCCATACAAAATTCAAACGCGGCAACCCCTCAGCGCCGCTACCATTGCTGTACGAGAGACATTCGCTAACGATATAGTGCACAGGATTGATGACGGCGATATGCATGTGGGCAGCATTTGGTTTACTGACGAAGCTTATTTTTACCTGGAGGGCTTCGTCAATAAACAGAACTGGCGCATATGGGGAACCGAAAAGCCCCATGTTGCAGTCCCATCGTCCCTGCATCCTCAAAAAGTACTGGTCTGGGCCGCCATTTCTTCCAAAGGAATCATTGGCCCATTTTTCAGATCCGAAACGATTACTGCATCACGCTATCTGGACATTCTTCGTGAATTTGTGGCGGTACAAACTGCCTTAGACGACACTGCGAACACCTCGTGGTTTATGCAAGATGGTGCCCGGCCACATCGCACGGCCGACGTCTTTAATTTCCTGAATGAATATTTCGATGATCGTGTGATTGCTTTGGGCTATCCGAAACATACAGGAGGCGGCGTGGATTGGCCTCCCTATTCGCCAGACATGAACCCCTGTGACTTCTTTCTGTGGGGACACTTGAAAGACCAGGTGTACCGCCAGAATCCAGAAACAATTGAACAGCTGAAGCAGTACATCTCATCTGCATTTGAAGCCATTCCGCCAGACACGTTGTCAAAGGTTTCGGGTAATTTCATTCAGAGACTACGCCATATTATTGCTACGCATGGTGGATATGTGGAAAATATCGTACTATAGAGTTTCCCAGACCGCAGCGCCATCTGTTGTTGAAAATTGTAACTACTGTAATTTCGAAAGTTTGTCTGCCTGAAAATGTACTGTTGTCCCAAGCATATTGCAACAAACGGTGTATTTCTATCGCTGCTCGTTTAGTTTTTATTGCCGTTTCAAATATACCGGTCATTTTTGAAACACCCTGTACATGTGCCTTAATGACTCCCCATAATGAGTTAGGTGTGGCAAGGTCAGGACTGCTTGGTGGCCATTTCAAGGGAGCTGGTGTTGCTGAACCATGACCTATCCACCACTATGAATAGTGTTCATTTTGGAACTAGTACACCGCAAGAGTTTAGTGAGGAGGCACTCCACCTTGCTGCAACATATGCGTTTTGTGAGGCCCCTTTCCTCAAGTTGAGGTATTAGTTATGTTTGTAATACGCATAAATAATGTGCACCATTCACAGTCCTTTTAAAAATGTATGGGTCAAGCAGATGTTGTGATGTCACTGTTGCCCACATCATTACATGAGGCGGGTTCCATTTTAACTCAAAAGTGTAATGAGGATTCAATATTTCTAGCACATGGGCTGCAATAAATGGCACATTCATCTGAAAACACAATATTGTCATGGTTCACTGCATTTGGAAATTGAGTCAACAAAGCATGGCATGATAAAATGCACTCATTCCGGTCTGAACCTGATAATTTGTTTACAAATGTCAGCCCAAAAGGTCTTCATATGATCTCACATTGTTGTCACTGATATACTGAGTTCCAGTGTCAACTTCAACTTCATAGGAGATTGTTCTGACAAAGCAGAGATTCCGGAACATGTTTCTTCTCATGTCTTCTTCCTTCCACTCTGTGGCGTGTCTTTAACACTGCCAAAGGCAAAAGCACATCTTTCCCAATTCAGAATTGTTGCCTCTAGTGGTGGAGTCTCATTAAAGCTTTCCTCAAATGCTCGCATGGTCTGTCTCATTGCCCTGTGTGTTGTCATTCATGAGCCCACACATGTTACTAAGTGCTCCTCAATATTATAACTATAACCGCTCACATCTGCCGTGGCTAAAAATTAGAATTTGGCTGCAACTGCGAAAACATGTCAACATGAATACAAATGACAAGAAGTAGCATAGCTACCAACATGCATAACAACATTTGATACTAAGCAGGTGTTACAGGTGTATAGGGACTTCTCATCCACCCTGTACAGTTACTTGTCAATAAGTTCTAAAGAACTAGAAACACTGCTGAGGTATCATACTCCATGAGACCTCCTGTAGCTCCAAGAGACACTGAAGTGAATAAGAGAGACAATCGAGAAAAGCAAAATGCATCAACTCTTCATTTAAGCAATGAATTTGACACGCCAAAATCAAAGTTTTGAAAGTTTTACACCACATTAAGATGTTTCACAAATTAGACCACAAGAAGATAATGCATATGTGTTATGATTTGACAGAAGCTGTGCACAACAAACACCTTACAGATTACAGGTTGTTTGCTGGCAAAATCACATTCCATATCTGCAGGAAAGTTAACATAAATAGCAGCCACGTAAGGAATAAAAAGCCAGCTCAAGCTATCACTGATGGTGAACAGACACACCAAAAGTGAATGTGTGTGAAGCCAGCTCATGCTACCACTGAATGGCAAAAACACACACCAAAAGTGGTGTTTGTGGTTCGGATTCCAAAAGACTATAGTTTATGGACTCTTCAGTTTTGCAAAAGAGACAATTAGAGGAAATATTTACCTTGATATGCTGGAGCGATTCCTGGAACCATGATTCAGCAAGAAGGCATTGTGGACATTCTTGTGTTCCAACAGGATGGGGAATCCCCTCATTTTACTCTCATAGGAAGGGAGTGCTGGTAACTCAATCGAAGATTCACCAACAGATTGATGGGCAGAGGTTCAGCAAGACTTTGGCCATCATGTTCACCTGATTTGACCCCTTTGGATTTCTTCGCTTGGGGGTTACATAGCGTCAAGGTTGTGCAAAATGTGGTAAAGGATCTAAGAGATTGAATTCAGGATACAGCATTGCCTATTTCACAAGATATAATTCAGAAGGTATTCAGGGCTGTTCTTCAACGATGGGAGGAATATATCGAAATGTATGGAGGCCATGTTGAACTGCGTTTATGCAAATGCATCCATTATTTCTTAGAAATGTATTGAGATGCTATGACCACATTGCATTGAGGCACAGTATAGCAAACTGGACCATACTGTACAGCCAAGAATATGATCCACCAAGCTGCAGTTGCTTACATTCCAAAGTCTCCAGGCAAACTTTGAACACTGGAGGAGTAAGGTGTGCTGCTCTGCAATTATGGGTAAGCATCCAGCTCAGTACATGCTGACCCCTGCAGAGAATCACAGCCTTTTATGCAGTGAGGGCCAAATGTTTTCAAATTATGAAGGAGACCAAAATAGATTGTGGAATATGAGAGACCATTAGGAGAATTTCTGGCACGATTACAGATGCTCATTTACTAATATAATGATAAATTAAGTCTCTACTTAAACCAGAGGGATGGAAATGGAAATGTCGTGTGGCTAGGGCCTCCCAGGGATGAAGCTCTGGGAATTGGAGAACATTTTGCACGAGTGATCACCAGTGTCAATAAAGAACTAATGCTGAGAGGGACAGTTGGGACTTCAGTTTCAATACTGTGGGGCTACACAACTGGCCTTTCTCAAGTTGGATTCAGCATTTTCTACAGTTAACAACATGCCATTTGATCAAGACAGTCATTGTAGCACTTCACGAGGGACATCCTCTTTAATTTGGGACAAATTATGCTTTTCCTACTCAATGGGGCGTGATCCTAATACCTCTCCTGAAACAATGAAAGGACATAGTAGTGTTGCCCTCACTAGCTGTGTAGAAAAGATCACGGAGTGATCATGAATCATTGGCTTGTCTGGGTTCTCAAATCTAGAAGTTCATAAGTAGCTTCCAGTGTGGACACAGGAAGTATTCTTCTGCCACTGATAGCGTGACCCTCTTGGAGGTGGCTTTATAGGAGGCTTAACTAATTAGGCATCATGCAGGTGGTACTTTCCTGCATCTTGGAAAGATCTATAACATCTCTTGGAGGCATAAAATTCTCATGCAGCTCCATAAATGGGTCTCTGGGGTCATTTCCCCACAAGACTTTTCCTGTGTTCTTTTGTGCACATTTATTTTGTAGCATTTTATTATTATATACATTATTTTCAAAACTTTTTGCAGCACAGATCAGATCAGGCATCAATGACCACATTGTTTGGTACCCTGCACCCAAACAGCAGTGGCAGCAATAACCTAACATCACACTATTGCAAATACAACAACACTAACCAACAGTTGCCATTTATCAAGTCCACATACCTAATACTGGCTATATAACAATATGAGAGAGGGAAAGTTGCTACTCACCATATAGCAGAGACGCTGAGCCGTGATAGGCACAATAAAAAGATTCACACAATCATAGCTTTCGGCCATTAAGGCCTTTGACAGCAGTAGACACACATACAAACACGCACACACACACTCACGCAAGCACAACTTGCATACACATCTGCAGTCTCAGAGAGCTGAAACTACACTGCAGTGTGTATGTGTGTCGACTGCTGACAAAGGCCTTAATGGCTGAAAGCTATGATTGTGTGAATCTTTTTATCGTGCCTATCGCGGCTCAGCATCTCTGATATATGGTGAGTAGCAAACTTTCCTTCTCTCATACTGTTACATTCCAACCTGGATTTTCCATTGTTTAATACTGGCTATGTTTTTTAAATATTAAAATTTTCAATTACTTTACAAATGTATGGGCACTTTGTTTTTATCATGCTCAGTCACTTAAATTTTTGTTTTTACTAAATAAATGGTTGTTAAAACTACAACAGTAGTGAATAACACATCTCATTTCAAAAAAAGTAAATAGTTAAGCATATACTTCTCAATGTTATAATAATACCTGGAGGCGTGGCCAATCATCAATCCTGAAATCATTGGGACTGCAACCACACCAATCAACAACATGTTTGTACTGACATTTGCATCCCAGTCGCCGTTTCCAGTTGGTCACATGTAGGTTGTTGTCTACATACGTGTTGCAAAAACGTGAGTTCCGCAGCACAGTGTGGAAGAAAGTCTGAAACAACAGACTGTGAGGAGCAGCAAACCAATACCAAATATGATATGAGATACTTGCAAATGTAGCACAGATATTTAATAATTCATCCTTGTAGAAGGAATTGTGCGATAAATAAAATATAAGAGGAGCATTCAATGAGTAATGGAAATATTTTTTTCTGGAAGCAGGGTGGTTTTATTCAGCATTCCAATACACCACATTATTCCCCATTCTTTCGGCTACATATCCTGTTTTTTGAAATAATCTCCATTCTATGCAACAGACCTATGCCACCTATGGTAGTGTCTGTTTACCTGCATGGTACCATTCTACAGGTCAATGTTGGAGTCAACATGCTGCTGCATCAATAACCTGCCCACCATGTGCGTACTGCTTCCTGCCTGGGCCAAACAGATGGAAATTGAAAGGTCCGAGATCCGGGCTGTAGGGTAGATGAGCATGAGGCGCCACATTGTCATAGAGGAGAAGAAGTTTGTTTGCATTTTTGTTGCAATGAACATGCTGAAGTCATTTGTTCTATTTCCTGAAAGCAGCACAATGCACTTCCAAGTTGATCATTGCACCATGAGGGAGGACAACAAATGGAACAACACCATCAGAATCCCAGAAGATCATCGTCATGATTTCCACTTGAGGATGAGGATTTGAACTTTTTCTTTGGGGGAGAGGTGGTGTCACGCCACTCCATGTATTGCCATTCTGTTTCCACTTCAAAGTCAACCCATATTTTATTGTTCATGATGATGCTCGACAAAAAATCGTAGTGATCAGTCTTGTAACGTGCAAGCAATTCCACAGATGGCCCTTAGTTGCTCTTTATGGTCCTCTGTTAGATGGTGAGGCATCCAGCGGGCACACACCTTTGAGTACCCCAACTGGTGGACATGTGTGTCAGCATTACCAACAGAGATGTCCAGCTGTGCAGCAAGGCATTATTCGTTTGTGATCCATCAATAGCATTGAATGAGAGTTTCCGCAACATTCCAACACTGCAGGAGTGACACCTGTGTGTGGCTGGCCAGCACTCGGAAAATCTGACAGGTTTGGGCGACTTTGTTCCGAAGATGACAGGTGCCTCGTCCAACGACTCAAATGCTTTTGTTCACTGTCAGGTCTCCATAGACATTCTACAAGTGCCTATGAATACCTGGGATGCTCTGTTTGTCTGTAAAAAGAAACTCAATAACAGCTCTCTGCTTGGAATGCACCTCCTTTACTATATACATATAGCACCTCTATCTATTGGAACTTAACTAGAGGCTGATGCAGGAATATTCCACGATGCCCCAAAACAAATCCCGCATTTTTTCAACTGAAATTGGCAGACAAAACATGAAATTGGCTGAGAAAAAACATGTTTGCATTACTTATTGAATGCCCCTCATACTAACAATCAGAGATATTTTGCATCTCTGAGCTGACTAAGATCACAAATGATGATGAATATAGTTGAACAGCTGACCAGTACTCCCTTCAGGACATGAAATGAGTAGTACTGTTATATATAAAAAGTCATTAGGATGATGATACCAGTTGTATTGAGGTTGGGGGTTGACAAAGATGAAGGGGGAGGTATCTGATGGTACAGTACATTGGTAAGCACTGCGCTATCTCCAACAAAAAAAGGTCTAATTGGATGACTATTTCTGTTTCATGAAGAATATTTTACTTATTTTAACCACATTCTTCTCTAGGTAAAAACAGCATGTGTGCTTATGGCCAGGCTATTGAGTGCCCTACACACAAAATCATCATCATTATCTGGTCCTCTTCCTTTTTTCTTATGGTAAAGTCTCCTGTTGCTTCAGGTGAGAGAGAGCACACAATAAATGGAGCATATGCCCAATATTATGAAGACAAGAATGGGAACTGACAATGACATTGACAAGAAAACTGTTTCTGTGTTTCAGGCTAATGTGAGAAATATATTTTAGGATGGGTAGATTAATATTTGAATTACGACCCTAATAATTATAAGGCCACACTGCTTTGTCTCTCTAAATTTTTCTCTGAATCCCTACACAGTTTTCAGTCACAAACACTAATATAGTCTACATCATGACCACTGCAAAGCCTTCTTGCAAAAACACCTACCCTCTGATCTTAATATTAAAAGTAATGTTTCATAACTGGCACTCCCAAATAAATCACTGTATTTTGCCAAGTCTTTTTATCCATCTTAATTCAGTTCATAGCTTTCATTTCAATTTTTGTTTTACAAAATCATTAGTTTCACAGAATAAAAATAGTTTTCTTTTTACCTCAGCAGGCAATAAAGTGTGGTGAAATACTACAGCAAGACCACTAAGCAGAGGATCTTCAGTTGATGCATTGCTTGCTACATAGGCCACAAACTGTCGTGACAGAGCAACCCAGTCACTTCCACCATCAACCTGTATTCCCCATGGGAGTCGGCGATCTCCAGTGCGCCACATATGCGCATCACATTCTACAAATGTCTTGTCAAGTCCTTGCTTCTGAATAAAGCGCTGGACTTCACGACCATGAGACTTGACAAAATTGCGACCTTTGTTGGCGGTCAAAAATTCAACCAGTTCTCTGTCTGTCCTGTTGGAAAAAAAGACTGATTATATTTAGTTACTAATGGAGGACAAAAGATAGGAACAGCCTAACTTTAAATGTCATACTATAACAGGAATTTACAAAAGAAAATAGATTAGCAACAAGGAACTATGTAAGCCACAGCAGTAATAAACATGAAGCATAAAATACGAAAAAAAATCAGACATTTATAATCATTTTATTATTGTGATCCCATATCAGATTAATTTTACATGTTAACAATCAACCTGGAGGTAGATGTGACATGACACTAATGTTTCTTTCTTATTCACTTATTTAACTAGGGATCGCATGACTCTAACTGTCTCCTTACTTCTAATCTAATACTTGATCGATATTCCAAATGTATTTCCTGTACGATTGTTTCCTCTCTTCTGTCCACATAATTTCTATTTTAAGTTTTGGTTCTCCCAACTTATTCCCAGGCAGGTTGTGCTCATGACTCTTCATAACTGATCACCACCTGCTGCAGGTCCCTTTCTGCTTATGTGAGCCAGTCCACCTGTGTGTGTGTGTGTGTGTGTGTATGTGTGCGCGCGCGCGCATGCGCATGCACGCATTCCACATTGTCTTTGACCAGATCAAGTTTTCCTCATAACATTTCTTTCTTTGACCTGCAGTTCTTATTAAGCCCTTTCTTGTTCACTGTAAAACCATGCTGCTACATTTAACACTCCTGATTCTTTGATAGCGTAATGGCATTAGATGCTTTTTTTCCCTTTTTCAAAAACCACATTAGAATTGTGATCAACTGAAAATGTTTATTTTTTATAATTTTATTTTTGTTATTTAGGATTGGAAAGCTTATGGTATGAATATCTCCCAGGGCCCTTTTGTGAGATGTTATTTTGGTAGTAAGTGTATTTCCCATTGTAAAAATGAAGTGATTTTTTCCAACTTCACAGCTAACAACAGCAGCAATCTCACAACAAACATAAACTGATCGTTGTGGCAGTTTATATCCACCTGGTGCAATGTACTACCAGTAGATGTCTGTCATGTCCAGTGGTTGTAAGACACTCCCCAAAAGCATTGTAAAACCATTAAGTTGTTGGCAAGTATGCTTCTCAAGGCCCACAAAAGACATACCAATTTTGTAGTAAGCCTCTTTGAGAAACTACTTTGGTGGTAATAAAACTTAGCAAGAACCTCTGAAACAAAGTTACTTGGTGGGACGTATACTTTCCATGGCCCAAAAAGCTATATTTCACAACACAATTACAGTAGGTGCAGCAGAGTACCTCTCCTTGCTAGGAGTGTAAAGAAGTGGTACAATGTATTCCCATGAACACAGTAAAGAAATACAGCTAATGGTAAATATATGCCCCAAGGCCCATGACAGGGTTAACTTTTAAGTCATTTCCGTTTGCACATGCCTGAAAAAACACTACAGGTTGCCCCACTCAAACCTCCGTGATTTAAAAAAAAAAAACAGTAGATATGATAATGAAATATGCACCACATTGTAGAGCATCTCGAAGAATTTATTTATTTATCATCAATACACCTCTACATGTGAACCATTTGTAGCATGAAGAATATCAAGTCTATATTCAATTTCTTGCCAAGTTCTTTGTAACATTTCCTCTGTTATTGTTGCAATCGCATTAGCGATATGATGTCACAACGTAGGAATATCATCCACTTTGGTTGCATACACGCGGTCCTCCACGAATCCCCACATGGAGAAATCAAGCAGCATAATGTTGAGTGAATGCGGTGGCCAGGCAATGGGTCCTCTGCATCTGATCCAACGAGTGGGAAATTTCCTATCCAGGAACTTGCGAACAGCCACTGACCAATGTGGAGGAGCACCATCTTGTTGAAAAATTATGTTGGGCTGCAAGTCTTGTATTTGAGGGCACACAAACTGCTCCAAAATGTCCAGATACACTGACCCATTCACTGTTTGTTCCACAAAGAAGAACAGTCCAACAGTCCTGTCGTGCATTAGCCCACACCAGACGTTTGGTTTAGGGCTATCACAAACATGTTCAATGACAACGTGCATTTTGTGAACCACAATTTGAACCTTATGCCTATTAACCCTTCCTGATAGATGAAAGATTGCCTCATCTGAGAATAAACATCTTTCCAGGAAGCTGGCATCCATATCAATATGCTGCAGCATACCCGCAGCAAATTGTTGACGGCGTGGTTTGTCGTTTGGCGTCAGTCGTTGCAAAATTTACACTTTGTAAGCACAGATACGAAGACGCTGGTGAGCTACACAATGCAATGTTGATTGAGGTACATCAAGTTGCCTAGATGCTTGACAAATTCTCATGTGGGCTTCTGAGAAATGTTTGTCTGATGTCCTCCACTGTCCCTTCTGAAACCCCGTAACGTGCACTGCCAGAAGGTTTCAGAACACTTCCTGTTGCCAGAAACTTCCTATACCATTCCTTAATTGTTTTCACATCAGGTGCATCACATTCATACACACAATGACAATTTATTTGCACAGTAATCGACGATTTTGTTTCTGCAAACCACACTACTGCTTGCGTGCACTGCTGTGAAGTTGCCATTTTCACTTCATGCAACCATGCTGCACTCTGGCGACGATACTTGGCACTTCTGACGCGGGAATATAAATTCTTTGATGCTCTACAATGTGGTGCAGTTTTCATTGTATCTACTGTGGTTTTTCTCTCCTGGGTCCCTGAAATCAGGGAGGTTTGAGTGGGACACCCTGTACTTCTCCAAGAGGTTTGGTTCTACCCACCCAGCGACGGATTTGAATTTTCTTGCCCTGTAGATTTTTCCCAGTTCTACTTTCAGCTCAAATAGTACTTGTTGAAAGTTATGTACGAGGGCAGTTCGATAAGTAATGCAACACATTTTTTTTCTGAAACACGGGTTGTTTTATTCAGCATTGAAATACACCAGGTTATTCCCCAACCTTTTAGCTACACAACTCTATTTTTCAATGTAATCTCCATTCAATGCTACGGCCTTACGCCACCTTGAAATGAGGGCCTGTATGCCTGCACGGTACCATTCCACTGGTCGATGTTGGAGCCAACGTCGTACTGCATCAATAACTTCTTCATCATCCGCGTAGTGCCTCCCACGGATTGCGTCCTTCATTGGGCCAAACATATGGAAATCAGACGGTGCGAGATCGGGGCTGTAGGGTGCATGAGGAAGAGCAGTCCACTGAAGTTTTGTGAGCTCCTCTCGGGTGCGAAGACTTTTGTGAGGTCTTGCGTTGTCATGAAGAAGGAGAAGTTCGTTCAGATTTTTGTGCCTATGAACACGCTGAAGTCGTTTCTTCAATTTCTGAAGAGTAGCACAATACACTTCAGAGTTGATCGTTTGACCATGGGGAAGGACATCGAACAGAATAACCCCTTCAGCATCCCAGAAGACTGTAACCATGACTTTACCGGCTGAGGGTATGGCTTTAAACTTTTACTTGGTAGGGGAGTGGGTGTGGTGTCACTCCATTGATTGCCGTTTTGTTTCAGGTTCGAAGTGATGAACCCATGTTTCATCGCCTGTAACAATCTTTGACAAGAAATTGTCACCCTCAGCCACATGACGGGCAAGCAATTCCGCACAGATGGTTCTCCTTTGCTCTTTATGGTGTTCGGTTGGACAACGAGGGACCCAGTGGGAACAAACCTTTGAATATCCCAACTGGTGAACAATTGTGACAGCACTACCAACAGAGATGTCAAGTTGAGCACTGAGTTGTTTGATGGTGATCCGTCGATCATCTCGAACGAGTGTGTTCGCACGCTCCGCCATTGCAGGAGTCACAGCTGTGCACGGCCGGCCCGCACGCGGGAGATCAGACAGTCTTGCTTGACCTTGCGGCGATGATGACACACGCTTTGCCCAACGACTCACCGTGCTTTTGTCCACTGCCAGATCACCGTAGACATTCTGCAAGCGCCTATGAATATCTGAGATGCCCTGGTTTTCCGCCAAAAGAAACTCGATCACTGCCCGTTGTTTGCAATGCACATCCGTTACAGACGCCATTTTAACAGCTCCGTACAGCGCTACCACCTGTCGGAAGTCAATGAAACTAAACGAGACGAAGCAGGAATGTTTGAAAATATTCCACAAGAAATTTCCGGTTTTTTCAACCAAAATTGGCCGAGAAAAAAAAAGTGTTGCATTACTTATTGAACTGCCCTTGTATGAACCCAATGTTATAAAGCCAATTGAGGGCCCAAATTTCTTCTTGTGTTTAAGCTATTTCACTCAGTTAACAGCCAAAGTCAGAAAATGTTATAAGATTGTGTGCAAAAGAAAGGATCACATTTCTGCAGCCAAGACTGAACAGTTCTTGACCCCATTCTCACTCTTCTTCTTCTTCTTCTTCTTCTTCTTCTTCTTCGTCTTCACATCTGCAGATGATTTTTCCAAGGGTATACTGAAGAACAGGGCAAAGAGGGCATTTCTTTGTGAAACTCATATTCACAAGGGCTTCTGGAATCTCTCCTCCAAATTTTAGCTTAGAGAGCTTAGGATCTGTCCAAGGATCACACTCATTTGATCACACAAACCAAATTCCTTTAGGTCCTGAACTGCTAGAACTAACTGTATTACATTGTAGGCCTTTTTCACATCAATTAACAGATCTCCATAGTTTACTCGATTCTGAATTACATATATTACAAGCCTGATTTTAGAGATTAATATATAGGCATACTTTTTTGAAGCTGCTTATGTGCTTTTCCAGGTGTTGATCTAGCAACTGTTCTGCTATGAAGAGATACTAATATGATTTTTTAGGGTATTACCATGAGGGAAGTGCAAGAGTAGTCACTAATATCAATAATGATGTTAGTTATCTTATCAATTAAGTTCCTTCTAATTTGGATGCTTAACTCACCGTGTTTTCCATAATAGTGAGTTTTCTCTCTCTTGGTCTATATGGAACTACTTATAGTATGCCAATAACATTATTCTAAGTTTTGTGCAGAGAAAATATTGTTCAGCCCAAGTGAAAACCTTGATGGCTCACTGATGGTGAGGATCAAGACACAAATGAAAGCAATTCTATGGTAATTACAGCCAAGGCTAAATTTACCATTTTTCTGGTCTCTTCCTGCAGCCACTTTTCCTCTGATACACTACAACTTTACAGGTGAACTATATTTCATTTCTCCTTTTTCAAAGCAAAAAAACACAAACAGCTACATTTTTCCAGCCCTGCATATGATGCACTCAGGCCACAACATGGGCCAATGTTATGTATGTGTACGTGTCTATGTGCCCTGACAAAGAATTTAAGTTCATAAGCTGAGCTACCAAATTTCACTTCTCGTTTCTACTGCATTAAACTTCTTGTTTGTGTCTAAATACAGTTCAGTACCTTCTCTATATGAGTAGTTGTTTTTAGTCATTCCACATACAGTTTTCCAGTACTGTATTTATTCACATTACGACCACTTGTGCAAATTTGTTCTTGTGTGTAAATGGTTTTACAGTAGAACCAGTAAAGCTTAAGCTTTGAATAGCCCGTCAGTTATGCTCGGCTGGCTCAAATGGTAAAGTGCAGCCAACCAAAAGAAAGTGTACAGGTTCAAATATACTGGTCAAGTCCCAGTTTGACAGACAATTTTAACATGTCACATGCAATCAAAAGTTACTGTAATTATTGAAAAATACATCTTTGTAGCCTGAACCTAATAGTGACTTATTAATTGGTAATTTTATTATCCTAACCTGATGTATCAAGGTACAACAAAGAAGGCTAACTGGGATGTGAATTTCATTTACACAACGTGTTCAAAGAATAAAAGGAGTTATGTACATACTCACTTGACAGGGAAGTCTGATTCACTTAGGTTTATAACAAAATCCCACTTCCAGTCTGAGTCCAGAAGCTCTTTCATTGATGTTAAAAGCATTTGTAGCAATGATGCACCACCCCAGATGGTCGCAAAACGTGTTCGTGAAATCTTCACATTAGGAAAGTTGTGCTCCAGAGTCAATAGCTCTCGGTAAAGATAGTCTTGTCTCTGAAAGAGCAACATGAAGAAGTCCATGTTGAGCCATCACAAACAGCTAAACAGGTAAATGACACAAATATCAGCTCTGGAACTATTTTTTGATTATCTGTAGGTACAAAGTGTATTCCCAAAACACACAAAAACAACCACAGTGACTATTCCATTGCGACTGGCTTCAAATCTTCTAGCAAACACAACCAACCTTAGCTGACCAGCACCTCCAGCCCATCACACAATGCCTACCATCCTACATAACCAACCACTTTGTGGAAAATCTCAAATCCCATTGTACATCTGACACTCTCCCTAAATCCAAATTTCAACCCGGCCAACTTCAAACTCACCCATGATTTCTTCACATCTGAGGACCAAACCCACAAATAAAGTGAGGGATCACTATGTCTATGAAAACCTTTTAAAGGACCACACAAAAGAGGAATTCCTCAATATCTGAAGCTGGTCCCCCTGTTTACATGACATCTTTGTGGTCAGGACTCACAGTGAAGACAAACACCTTCACTTCCTGCAAAACTTAACTTCTTTCTCCAGATCAAATACACTTGGTCCAATTTCATATCCCAAGCTACTGACCTCCATCTAATTGAAAAACATATCTTAAGTCCATTAGACTTGAAACCACCCATTAAGCAACAATACCTCGACCTTGACAGCTGCCATCCCTTCCATATCAGATGCTTCCTTCCCTACAGCCTAGTCATCAGTGGTAAATGTACTACTCCCAACACTAAACCCTTCAACATGTATATAAAATATCTATCCAAGTCTTCCTTCCTACAACTACCCCACAAATCTTGTCCACACACAAATGTCTCAGCCAATGTCTTCCTCTCACTCTCTGACAAATACAGTCCTCTCTTCCAAAAAACAGTGAAAAACGTCCCTGTTGCCCAGTACTCTCAGGCTTTGTACAACTTAGCACATTTCTCTGCCAAATCAAGTGCTTAAATCATTCCCACACCACCCACCCTTGCCTTTTAACACCCTGCTAACCTCCATAACATCCTTATTATATGGTTTATTATGAAAAGGATAGTTGCTACTCACCATATAGCGGAGATGCTGAGTCACAGATAGGCACAACAAATAGCTTTCAAACAAAGCTTTCAGACAAAGAGGCCTTCATATGAATACACACACACACACACACACACACACACACACACACACACACACACACACACACACACACACACACACAAACAGACCACAGTCTCTGGCTGCCAAGGGCAAATTAGGCACATTAAAAGCACGGCACATGATGGGAGAAACAACTGGATGATGGAGGTAAGGAGGAGGCTGGGGGAGGGAAGGAGAGGGATAGCAGGGTAGGGGTGGAGGATGGTAAAATACTGTTTGTGGGAGCATATAGGGACGAGATGGGGAGAGGGTAGGGCAGCTACGTGCAGTTGGGAGGTTAGACAGGGGACAGGTGGCAGGGGTCACTGAAAAAGAAGAAAGTAAAACACAAAGACTGGGTATCTTGGTGGAACAGAGGACTGTGTAGTGTCAGAATGGGAACAGAGAATGGAATAGGTGGGTAAAGACAATGACTAAAGAAGTTTGAGGCCAGGAGGGTTACAGGAATTTAGGATATACTGTAGGGAGAGTTCCCTTCTGTGCTATTCAGAAAAGCTGGTGTTGGTGGGAAGCATCCAGATAGTACAGTCTGTGAAGCAGTCATTGAAATGAAGAACTTTGTGTAGGGGCAGTGTGCTCAGCAACTGGGTGGTCCAGCTGTTTCTTGGCCACAGTTTGTCGGTGATCTTTTATTCAGACAAACGGCTTCTGGTTGTCATGCCCAGGTAGAAAGCAGAACAGCAGTTGCAGCTTAGTTTGCAGATCAATTGACTGGTTTCACAGGTAGCCCTGTCTCTGATGGGATAGGTGATACTTGTGACCTGACTGGTGGTGATGATGATGCTGGTGGTGGGAGGATGTTTGGGAGAGGTCTTGTATGTACATCTATTACAGGATATGAGGCATGAGACAAGGAGTTGGGAGCAGGGGTTGTGTAGGTATGGACAAGGATTTTGTGTAGGTTTGGTGAGCAGTGGAATACCACTCACTTGGGGAGGGGTGGCAGGGATAGTGGGTAGTACATTTCTCATTTCAGGGCATAATGAGAGGTAGTCAAAAGCATGGCAGGGGATGTGATTTAGTTGCTCCAGCCGTGGGTGGTACTGAGTCACGAGGGGAATGCTGCTCTATGGCTGGATGTTGGGACTTTGGGAGGTGGTGGGTGACTGGTAAGATAAGGCTTGAGAGATCTGTGTTTGTACAAGGTTGGGAGGGTAATTACAGTCTGTGAAGGCCTCAGTGAGAACCTGGGTGTATTCTGAAAAGGACTGCTCATCACTACAGATGTGATGTGTGCAGTTGGCTAGGCTGTGTGAAAGGCACTTCTTGGTGTGGAATAGGTGGCAGCTGTCGAAATGGAGATATTGCTGGTGGTTGGTAGGTTTGATATGGACAGAGGCTCTGATGTAGCCATCCTTTAGGTGGAAGACAACATCATTAAATGTGACTTGTTTGGTTGAGGAGGACCAGGTGAAACGAATGGGGGAGAAATTTAGGTTCTGGAGGAATGTGGATAGGGTGTCCTCACCCTCAATCCAGATCACAAAGATGTCATAGGTGAATCTGAACCAAGTGATGGGTTTGAAATTCTGGGTGGTTAGAAATGATTCTTCTAGATGGCTCTAGATGGCTAGGTTTTATGGAAGGGACTTTTTTGTATGGAATGGGTGGCAGCTGTCGAAGTGGCGGGTGGTTGGTAGGTTTCATATGGATGAAGGTAATGACGCAATCATTTTTGAGGTGGAGGTCAATATCAAGTAAGATGGCTTGTCGGGTTGAGGAGGACCAGGTAAAGAGAGTGGGGGAGAAGATGTTGGGGTTCTGGAGGAACATGGATTGGGTATCCTCATCCTTAATCCAGATCACAAAGATCTCATCAATGAATCTGAACCAGGTGAGGGGTTTGGGTTTTTGAGTGGTAAGAAAGGATTTCTCATGCAGGGGTCCACATCGGTACCCTGGATTTGTTTGTAGGTGATGCCTTCAAAGGAGAAGTAATTTTTGGTGAGGGTTTATTTAGTCATGGCACCTAGGAAGGAGGTTGTTGGTTTGGAATTCTTTGGGCATTGGGGAAGGAAGTGTTCAACTGTGCCAAGGCCAAGGGCATTAGGGGCATTAGTGTTAAGGGAGATGCCATCAGTAGTGAATGGTAGGGCACCATGTGGTAAAGGAAAAGCAGCTGTGGGGAGGTGGTGGTGCAAATGGTTGGTATTTGTTATATGGGAGGGTAGATTGTGGGTAAAAGGCAGAAGGTTTTGGTCTTCGAGAGCAGACATTCTCTCAGTAGGGGCACAGTAACTGGCCACAATAGGGCATTCTGGATGGTTAGGTTTATGGACTTTAGGAAGCATGTAAAAGATAGGACTGTGGGGAGTGTTAGGGATAGGGTGAGAGATGGACTTCGGGGAGAGGTTCTGGAATGAGCTTAAGGATTTTCATCAGTCCCTGTTCCTTTACCAAATGGTACCCTGCTCATCACTATTGGTACCACTTCTCTTTACACTAACATCCCTAATGCCAGTGGCCTTGCTGCTATTGAACACTACCTTTCCCAACGCCCGATAGATGTCAAACCTAAAACCTCCTTCCTTCCTGTGCCATCTCGATCCTCCCCAACAACACCACCTTTCTGAATTGTGCAGATGGGAACTCTCCCAATAATATATCCTACATTTCCATAACCCTCCTGGTCTCAACTTTTGTTAACCATTATCCTTACCTACATATCCCCTTCCACTAGTCGCCCTGATCAACTATATCCCAACCCACAATTACTTCTCCTTTTAAGGCATCATCTACAAACAAATACAGGGTACCGATATGATCCCCTGCATGAGAAATCCTTTCTAACCACTCAAAAACCCAAACCCCTCACCTTGGGCACCCACATAACATCATACTATGCAAACCTTTTCATGGGCCATCTAGAAGAATCCTTTCCAACCACACGGAATATCAAGCCCATCACTTGGCTCAGATTCACCTGGCTTCTTCGTGATCTGGATTGAGGGTGAGGACACCCTATCCACGTTCCTCCAGAATGTCACCTTCTCCCCCATTTGTTTCATCTGGTCCTCCTCAACCCAACAAGTCACCTTTCTTGATGTTGACCTCCACCTCAAGGATGGCTACATCAGAGCCTCCATACAGCCTAGCCAACTGCACCCATCACATCTGTAGTGATGAGCAGTCCCTCTCGAAATAACCAAGGGTCTCACTGAGACCTAAACAGATCGTAACTACCTCCCAACCTTGTACAAAAATAGATCTCCCTCCCAAAGCCCCAATGTCTGGCCATACAACAGCATTCCCCTCATTACTCAGTACCACCCAGGACTGGAGCAACTGAATCACATTCTCTGCTAGGCTTTCAACTACCTCTAATTATGCCCTGAAATGAGAAATGTACTACCCACTATCCATGCCACCCCTCCCCAAGTGAGTGGTTTTCCACCACTCACCAAACCTACACAAAATCCTTGTCCATCCCTACACAACCCCTGCTCCCATCTCCTTGCCTCATGGCTCATATCCCAGTAACAGACCTAGATACAATAGATACAAGACTTGTCCCATACATCCTCCCACCAGCACCTACTCCAGTCCTGTCACAAGTACCACCTATCTCATCAAAGACAGGGCTACCTGTGAAACTAGTCATGTGATGCACAAGTTAAGGCGCAATCACTGTGCTGCATTCTACATGGGCCCGACAACCAACAGTTGTCTGTCTACACGAATGACCACTGACAAACTATGCCCAAGAAACAGCTGGACCACCTAGTTGCTGAGCACACTGCCCAACATGATGTTCTTCATTTCAATGACTGCTTCACATCCTGTGGCATCTGAATCCTTCCCAGCAACACCAGCTTCTGTGAATCATGCAGATGGTAACTCTCCCTACAATATATATCCTACATTCTCGTAACCCTCCTGGCCTCAGCCTTCCCTGCTCCAATTCCAGCACTATGTTGCCCTCTATTCCACCAACACACCCATAGTCTTTTCACTTCTCTTCTTTTACACAGAACCCTACCCCCTCCCTCTTGCACACCTGCTAACCTCCCAACTGAATCTGGCTGCTCCCACAAGCAACACTTTACTGCCCAAACCCCTACCCCTCTCCATTCCAGCCTCCTCCTTACCCCCACCACCCAGTTGCTTCTACCATCATGCCCTGTTGCCTGCAATCTGGCCTTGGCAGCCAGAGACTGCGGTCATGTTTGGCCAAAAGCTTTGTTTGACAGTCTTTTTGTAATGCCTGTCTGTGAGTCAGTGTCACCACTATATGATGAGTAGCAACTATCCTTTTCACATTATTATTATTATTATTATTATTCCAACCCAGACTTTTCATTGTTTATTATGTGGTATGACATTTTCAAACATTTACCCCTATTCTGAGTTTCCTACACCAACATCATACTCACAGTAAAACCTTCCTCCATGCATACAATACATTGACTACAACTACTGCAGCCCCACCACAGGTATGTCATTCAACATCAAAGGCACAACATGTGAAACCATGCATGTTGTTTGCCAGCTAACATGTATTCACTGCATGGCTTTTTTATTTATTTATAGGAATCACCACCACTAAACTGGGCAAACATGTCCATGGTCACAAGAACTGTCTGCAACGGAAATACCACACAAACAGACTCAAAAAGGCATGAGTGCTTACTACACAACACAAGCTATTTGAATCATCTGACCCAGAACTAGTTTCTGTGGACTCAGGAGACGGAAACTTGCTTTTCATCATATTCCACACATCCAGCCACCCATCTGAACTTCATCATTCAAAAACCACCATCTCCCCTTCCCAAATTGATATTTACTTCACTGGCAGCATTTCCTCTTTTTCCCACTTTTTTTACTTACTCTCTCTCTCTCTCTCTCTCTCTCTCTCTCTCTCTCTCTCTCTCACACACACACACACACACACACACACACACACACACTTACTCACTCACCCACACACTATCTCCTTGTTTTTTGCCCCATCTCCTTTTCTATTTTCCCCTTAGTTCTTAATTGCACTATTCATCCCACTTCTCATTTTTCTTAGTCTCAGCCCATCTTTATTTCACAGTCTGTTGTATCATATCTGGACTGAAGCTGCACAGTACATATCAATATAGTACCTTCAACCTCCTGCCTCTCTGGCACCTCCCTATTCATCTGTCTTCTCCTGTCGCAATACAGGTGGGTTCCTCTCAGTCTGGGGTCAAGTGATCTGCCCCTCCATCCCCATATCCCAAGACCAATCTTTCTGTCTCTAAAATTTCATAGGCTAGGAATAGCTTTTTTCATTTTTAAATATGTTGTCTGGCAGTAAAGGGATATTGCCACCTGAATGTCAAACTGATCAGATATTCAAAAATGAAAATATTTTTTAAAACAGGAAAACATGAAGGCAAAATATTTGTAATAATACACAAAAATTTTCAAAAGGCCTACGACTCAGCTGATTGTGAATCTCATTTCCACATTTTAAAGGAACAAGGGCTAGATAATAAAACCCTAACACTGATTATGGAAATGGTAAGTGATTCCAAAATGGCAGGGGCAAAAGTTGAGTCAAAATATAGATTAATCAATCAAGTTTCATAGAAGTAATATTAGAGTAGATTGCCTCAGCTTTGCAGATGATCTGGTAGTTTTAACTAGGGATATTACCACAGGTCAAAAAGAAAGTGAAATTCTTACAGAAGTTGCGGAAAAACTAGGACTACAAATACCATTTGAAGAAATGGTATATATGGCATGCAACAAACAAGCATAAAAGTTTTTGAAAACGAAATATGGAAAAATAAAAAGGGCTTCTCAGTTTAAATACCTGGGGGAAATCATACACAAAAACAATATGGAAAAAGCAACAAACGAAGTTTGCTGCCAAAAAGTGACAACTGTATTCAGATTAACACAAAATATCTATAATAAAAAAATAACTTTCTAAATTCAGTAAACTTAGGCATTACAGCACTGTAATCAAATGTGAATATCTTCAGGGAGCAGAAACTTTAATTATAAATAGAAAGAGGGATACTGAAGGAATTAAAAAGAAAGAAAGACAGATTATTAGGAAAATATTTGGCTCCAAAATTACTGATGGAGAAACTTATAGGCTGAAAAGTAATAAGGAAATGGAAGAATATGCAGACAAAAACAGACTTAAATTTTATGGGCACATTAAAAGAAACACAGCCACTAGGTTGACAAAATAAGTAGTAGAATTCTACGAAAATAGAAGTAAGGCCAAATTGACCCAATTAAATGGATTACTGCAATTAAAGAGTGTCTTAAAGAAGCCAGTATAACTCAGGCAGAGGTTACAGTTAGAAAAACATTCACATAAAAGGGTATGTGATTGGAAAGTTGATCAGAGGGAAATTAGAAAACAGACTGGAACAATGTGGTCTTATGAAAGAAAGAGACTTCATTCTGAAAGGATGAAACAAATTTGGACACAAAGGAAGGCCAAAAATCAAAAGCGACAATGATTGATTGTACCTCGCTTGGTCCTATTGGGACCATACGTGAATAACAACAACATAAAAATAAATGATAAATTACAGTGAAAATCCCAAAGTAAATGTGGGTAATTCCTGTACATATCAAAATTTGTATGCCAAAAGCAACATTTCAGTTTAGATTTGATCTGGGGTTTAGAATAGGAGTTTTAGAGTGCACTCATAATGGACTAAAAAACTCTTCTTCATCCACTAGAGCACAAACAGTGAACATAGTACAACAAAATGAAACAAAACATTCAACAGCCATGACACCGCAACTGGATCCATTATTGTTGACTCATTCAGGTTAGTAGGAAGACATAAACACTAATCGCCCAAAGCCTCCTGTGTCTAATGATTCAGAAGGTGACAAGCTGAGCACCCAAGAAAAAGTTTATAGACTGTGAATAGTACCCTTTGTTATTTTCAGGGAAATTGATTTCTGCATATTCTGAGATCATGTACACCTATAAACTTGAATTTATAGCTCTAAAAACAAAGATGATGTGACTTACCGAACGAAAGCGCTGGCAGGTCGATAGACACACAAACAAACACAAACATACACACAAAATTCTAGCTTTCGCAACAAACGGTTGCTTCATCAGGAAAGAGGGAAGGAGAGGGAAAGACGAAAGGAAGTGGGTTTTAAGGGAGAGGGTAAGGAGTCATTCCAATCCCGGGAGCGGAAAGACTTACCTTAGGGGGAAAAAGGACGGATATACACTCGCGCACACACACACACACACATATCCATCCACACATATACAGACACAAGCAGACATATTGGTCTTTAAATATTTCTGCTTGTGTCTGTATATGTGTGGATGGATATGTGTGTGTGCGAGTGTATACCTGTCCTTTTTTCCCCCTAAGGTAAGTCTTTCCGCTCCCGAGATTGGAATGACTCCTTACCCTCTCCCTTAAAACCCACTTCCTTTCATCTTTCCCTCTCCTTCCCTCTTTCCTGACGAAGCAACCGTTTGTTGCGAAAGCTAGAATTTTGTGTGTATGTTTGTGTTTGTTTGTGTGCCTATCGACCTACCAGCGCTTTCGTTCGGTAAGTCACATCATCTTTGTTTTTAGATATATTTTTCCCACGTGGAATGTTTCCCTCTATTATATTGAATTTATATCTCATTACACCAAAAAAATTAGCTACCTCCTTACACGCAACTACTGACGAACACAGCTCTTCTACATACTGACAACCATGACTGCTTGCATAAGGTATGGGTGAGATAAATCCTAATAACACCGAATGAGAATGCCAACCTAATCATCATATTATTTTGATGAAATCTTCAAGTTATCAGCTAAGAAACAGGGTCATTGGGTAGCAGTGTTTCAATAAATTTCCAGCTCATCAACTTGAGGTACCTCAAGAGGTCAAGCACAAAATTCATCATGGCAGTTTCTCAGTTGATAACTGAAGCTCCCAGATTTTTATCATATACTAACTCTTAGCCAGATGCCACACACACCAATGATTGCACCCTGTGGCACTTGTGTGCAATTTGGTTCATACAGCAATAGCAATGCGCTAAATAGGCATGCAGTCTGGAGACATGTAAAACCCATTTCCTTTGAATGGAATTGTTACTTGAGATCTAATGTTATGACCATGAGGCTATTTACGAGTATTACCGATATTGTCAACAGGAAAATTAATTCTACATTAAATCAAATTTTGTTATGTTACTTAAAGAATAAATCTAAAGGTATAACATGACTGTTAAATATTTCACAAAATCTTCGGAAGACTTACAGCATCTACATGGATGAAGAAGAAGTGGTCCCTGTGGAATAGCACTTTAAATAATCTGCGTACTTGGCGTAATGCTCGACCATTCAATGTTAGTAGATAGGCTATTCTTACAGGCTGCGTTCCAGATTCAGGTTTAATATTTGGCACTTGAGGCATAAATTCTATAACAAAGAGTATTTACAAATATTCACTTCTCTTTCAAAACTAATGCGAAAAACATACAGCCATTATAACTAGTTCTATTTAGAACAATTCATTTTCAGTTTTATCACTACACAAAAAATGTTAACTGCTCCACAATTGGCAATTATATCAGCAATAAAACTATTAAACAAAAACAACAAGGCTGGGCTAGGGAAGGAAAAACATATATTCGAGATGGTTCAGACTGCGACATACATGCCATGTTAATGGACTGAAACACATCCACCTTTAACCCAAAAGATACATAGTTGCCAAATATATGACAGCATATAATATTTTTTGGGATAGACTACTACACAAAAAAGGACGGGCACTAAGCAGTATGTAGACACATAGAGTAATGAATACATTGTGAAGTTTTCCAGATAAAGCCCTTCTCTCTCTCTCTCTCTCTCTCTCTCTCTCTCTCTCTCTCTCTCTCTCTCTCTCTCTCTCTGTCTCTCTCTCTGTCTCATATACAGGGTGTCCCATTTATCTCGACCACCTTAAATAACTGTTTGCCCAGATCCAAATTACAAAATGTTTCAAGCAAATGTTCTTTAGCCATCAGGGGGACATCAGTCAGCATGATTGCCTTCATTGTAGATTTGTTTTTTACAAAGATATGAACAGCAGTATGACTTTTTTCAATGGTACCTTGTAGTTTTTATTCGGTAATTCATTTCCTCTCCTAAAGACCTATTCAAAAATGTATCACAGTGTACCATTCACTGAAACACAATGTTATTAATTACATAACACACCACTGACGTTGATGCTCCCAGCTCTTAGTGCAGGTACTCGGGGTAATGGAACACATCCACGTGCTGACATTGACAGAAGATAAATGTAAACATATGAAGAACGCACACCCCTCATTCCATCAACCATCGTCACTTGAAGAGTTGTGTGAGTAGTATGTACACCAACAAAGAGAAGGTAGAAACGCTATTCATCTATGGGGAATGTAAGTTAGCAGAATAGTAATTGCAATACTGTTTTCTTATATACAGGTACATTTAGTAGAGTAGTTTAGTCCTTTTGAATACTGTTGTGTAGATTAGGCATACAGTAAAGGCTGTCCTTCCTACAAACTACATTGACATAATGTTTCTTTTATTGTTGTTGTTGTTGTTGTTGTTGTAGTTGCTGAAGGTAGGTGAAATGCTACGCAGCCAGCGGAAGTGTACTGAGAGTGACATCCTAACAAGAACCCACCTTCCCTATGGATGTTTTCTCGTTTTGTTGTGACGCTTCAGGAAACGGAAAGTTTCAACCCACGGCAACACAATCATCATAGCATTCACACAGACAAAGCTGCCGAAGTTAGTGTTCTTGCTTCCACTGCTATGAATCCACATGTGAGCAAACGACAGCTTGAACACGAGATTGGCATTCCGAAAGCCAATATACGTCATATTCTTACACGTTACCGGTTCCATCCTTACCATGTACACCTACATCAAGAATTGCATGGGAATGATTTCCAGAACTGAGTACAGTTCTGTCAGTGGGTACAGCAGCAAATCCTTGCCAACTCGAACTTCTTGTCCAATGTTCTATTTACCGATGACTGTTCCTTCTCATAAAAAGGACAGGTAAATACAAGAAACATGCATTATTGGTCCAGCGGCAACCCATGATGGCTTAGACAGGTGGAACATCAGTGTCAACGGAGAGTTAAAGTCTGGTGTGGGATGCTTGGTATTACAATTACTGGCCCTTATTTCATCAATGGTAGTCTAATTGGCACAGGGTATGTCAACTTCCTCAGATGAATTCTTCTTCCTCTTCTGGATGAAGTGCTGCTAAGAACCAGATGGCTTATGTGGTATCAACACGATGGATGCCCAGCACATAATGCCTTGCATGCATGTCGTGTTCTGAACCGAAGATATGGATTGGTCAAGGAGGAACAGTTACTTGGCCTGCTAGGTCTCCTGATTTAAATCCTCTGGACTTTTTTCTTTGGGGATGCATTAAGACGTCTATCGCGATATTCCAACAACTCCACAGGACATGCACAGACGTATCATGCTTGCTTATAATTCTCTTCAGCAGGCAACACTGCAAGCAGTAAATAATTCTTTTATTCAATGAGTGCACCAATGTATTTGTGTCCAGGGTCACCACTCTGAGCACCTTTGAATGTTCTACTCCTGGGCAATGGCACAGGAGAGACAAAATCAATTTTGTGTTATGTTTTTACTTGGTTTTCATTTGTTTTCTGACAACTCCAGCAAGTGGACAAGTTTGTGATTCCGGGCTCAAAGTCAAATTGTGTTATGTAATTAATAATGTCATGTTTCAGTGAATGATTCATTGTGATACATTTTTAATAGGTCTTTAGGAGAGGAAATGAATTACGAAATAAAAAAATACAGGGTGCCATTTAAAAAAGTCAGACCGCTGTTCATTTCTTTGTAAAAAACTAAGCTACAATGAAGGCAACCATGCTGATTGATGTCCCGCTGATGGCTAAAGAAAATTTGCTTGAAACATTTTGTAATTTGCATCTGGACAAAGAGAGAGACATATATAGGAGAGGGGTGGAGAGCAGAGACACTTCTAGCCCTTACTTTTCAAAATAGGTGTGAGAGGCTGTAACTGCCCTCCTCTCTTTAGAAAAAGTATAGGATAAATGTTGAAACTAATGGGAGACTGTCACTTGGAGTGATGAATGGGTGGCATATAATGAAAAAGAATTAATTAGAAAAGTTTATCTTTAGACTACCAAACTTTAATTGGCCAATTAAACATAGTAATTGAAAATTCTCAGAACAGATAGCCCCCGGTTCCACTTTCATTCCCTTATGTCAACAGTAATGTTCGAAGTACAAGAAAGCTGTTTCAAAAGTCCAACTGCAAAGAACACACACTAACTCTGGCCACGTTTTCCCAAAGAGCCTGGTACCAAAGATGGTACAAGCAAAGTGTGTCCACAGCTTCAGACACTGTGGAAGGTGATTGCCCTTGGACTGCAAAAGGTAAAAGTTGAGGTGATTTCAATCAGGTAACCTAGCTTAAGTTGGTACCCAAAACCAGATAGTGGGAGACCTTTTCAACAGATTATTTTGAACCCCAACTCATCAAAATATCAGCTACTCTGATCCCACGTTGAATGACAGTGTCACGCCAATATTTGAGCAGTTTTGCGTTGTGAGGTGAACTCATCTTGTCACTGCTTTCCTTGCTGCATACAGCACCTCCCAATTCTGGTAAGGCTCTTGTTAATATACTCCTTGGGGTACTAGCTGTAAAACTAGAAAGTGTTATTTCTGCACTTTCTGTAAAAGTATATGAGTTGGTGTGTGTGTGTGTGTGTGTGTGTGTGTGTGTGTGTGGTTTTTTTTCTCTTATAAACATTACTTTTTGCATTACATAATTGTGGAAGAAAGGAGACAATATCCCTTGTGCACCATGGCAAATAAGAAAATCATTGTAACAAAATAATACAGAACATGAACTGCTCCTGCAAGTAGGCAAAGAAGTCTCGATTGCTTACGCAAGGCACAAGTTATATTCATTGTCATTTCATTGTGTGTGAATTAATTTCACCATTGTGCATTGTGTGTGAATTTCACCGCCACAGCAAAAATTCCTATAAGCCTATTAAAGCATTCTCTACCTACTCTCCACTCCCCTTCTCCCTCAGGTCACTATGCATTGTCACCTACCAGCACTATAGCCTGACTGATTGAGGGTG
The DNA here is from genome assembly GCF_023864345.2 of Schistocerca serialis cubense. Lineage (NCBI taxonomy): Eukaryota > Metazoa > Arthropoda > Insecta > Orthoptera > Acrididae > Schistocerca > Schistocerca serialis. The sequence goes on from NC_064641.1 coordinate 795,375,541, forward strand.
CCAAGAGACAACAGAGAGAGAGAGAGAGAGAGAGAGAGAGAATATAGACTTTGTCCAAAAGCCGAGCAATTTATCAGCCTTTCTGTATACTTTTTTATTGCTTAGTGCCTCTTCTATAAGGTTAGTAGTGACGTATTCTGACTCACATATTTATCTGAAGTGTCTATAGTTCTCATACACATATGTGTAAAGAATCTGCTTATAGTGGCACTGTAAGGCAATAGCAAATTTGCTACATACATTTATATCAGTATTTGCCACTGTTAAATATGAATTTGTTTTAAGGAGTACCAATAGAATAAAACGTTATCTAGATACAATAACACAAATACACAATTCCTAGCCTTCCATACAAAATATTGTCAGTCAATTAAAGCTCCTGCAAATAAAACCTATACCCCACAAATCTAAGAAATATTCTGGATAACCTTAAAGTTGTAATTTACCAATGGTGCGCAATCAGGGGACACAATGGAAACACTGCTTTGGTAGCGGTAACTGTGAAAACATACTACATAATTATATTCACATGATTATTCAACAATATCTACATAAAACCATCACATTTCTTTGAAATACATAGAACTAATATGTTCCTTATGTTACATTATTCATAAAGCATTCTGAGCCAAGCCAAAGCAATGTCAGTGTAGATTAGCTGAGCAGTGAGAGACTTGCAATGTGCATCTCTGTTGGTCACAGTCTGTGTGCATGTGTTTCTGCCACAACCCATGCTAGCTTCAGACTGTTTTCCTCAGTTTATGAGTTTACCAAATGTGTGTGAAGGTGCCAGGTAGTATCTAATAATATAATATAGAGCTACGTCTACATGTGTTACAACAGAGCTTTTGTCCAAGCCATTTTCTGCACATTCTTTCTCAGAAAAAAAGAGATAATTAAACATTGATGGCCAACACCAGAACTACCAAACTTGGTTCGAAAGATCAGTAAATTCAATATACATTTTCAGTGCAATGTGGGTACCAAATGTGACTGATAGCCAATAGCAGAGACCTAAATGCACTGTTTTGCTGGTGTTGTCTGTTGTTTGAAAAGAATAGAAACACTAGTTGGACCAAAAGTGGGTACATGCATTTTGGAAATTTAGTGAAGTCGATAACTAAGCAGAGTGTGTTTGTTAACCATCAACAATCATCTGTGGCTATAGCTACTCTTGCAGAAAATAAAATGGAAACAGCAGTTGATGACCAGCTTAAAAATGAAATATCTCTATAGGAAGGTGGAACATGTACATCTTATAAGCTTCATTAATGCAATGCATTTTCTACCTGCTTCAATAGCTACGTTTGTTAAAGCATTGCTTGTTGGAGAGGGAGGTTGTTCAGTCCCAGACTGAATGCACTAGGCAAATTAACGGCAACAGTCGCAGTGCTAGCCAGCCTGGATGTGGTTTTTATGCTGTTTCCCACATCCCACTACGTGAAATACTGGGCTGGTACTCCCCCACCACCGTTACATGATTTGCAAATATTTAGAAAACTTTCACTCACTTCCACACAAGTAAAGTGTTACATGCAGAAGGAAGAGCATCCAGCCACCTCTTAAATTAACCATGCCAAATCCATTAATAACTATGCTGGTTCTACACTGATGTGACTCAAAGGCACAAGAAAAAGAAGAGAATGCTTTGTGTTTTCTGGGAAAACAACAGCTGACCATTTGAGGATACAATGAAACAAGAAATTCTATTAACTAGGAAAATTTGTGAATTGACTGGTTGGCTGGATGGTTTGGGGAAGGAGACCAGACAGCGTGGTCATCAGTCTCATCGGATTAGGGAAGGATTGGGAAGGAAGTCGGCCGTGCCCTTTCAGAGGAACCATCCCGGCATTTGCCTGGAGTGATTTAGGGAAATCACGGAAAACCTAAACCTAAATCAGGATGGCCGGACGCGGGATTGAACCGTCGTCCTCCCGAATGCGAGTCCAGTGTCTAACCACTGCACCACCCCGCTCGGTCTTCGTGAATTGATGTAGTACACTGCAGCGTATGTGCTCTTTTAGTGGAGTGCACAGAAATTTCTACTGTGTTTAAAGAAATTTCCAATGGAATTCAAAATGATATAATACAAGTCAAAGGTGTGACTGTTTTGTCAGCTATATAGCTGGACATTGCGTTGCTTTTGTGGCCATCATGGTTGATGAAACTACAGATGGCATTTCTTATCAGAATTCAGAGGTAATGAAAAGTTGATTGCACAAACATTTGCTGGGTTGGTGACTATGTCAAGAAATAGGGGCCAGCAGAGTTCAAGCATTAACTAGGGCCACATATCCTGAAGTATTATTTTTTCACTGTTATGATCGTGTACTAAACCTCATTTTGTCTGAAAGCATCAGCCAAATACTGGAGTGTAAAATATTTTTTAGTTCACTTAATAGTCTCGCAGTTTTTTCCTAAGCATCTTAGATTTTTGCAATGTAATTTTCCAACATAACGGGATTACTCATCAATACTGGTAAACACTATACCAGAACACCCTCTCAAGAAATTGATTCGGATACTTTAGCACCAACTAATGACTTTTTGGCACTTTTAGAAGATTTCAAACTGTTTTTCTCTTGGACACATTCAACAAAATATTTACCTTCACTGATGTGTTATACAACACTCATTAGAACCAAGCAAGTGATATTTTGTACTGTGCACAGAAAATCCAAGGAACTCGCTGTGCTATGTGACAACTAAAAAAGTCTTTCAAGAAACTGTGTCTCAAGTAGGACAACCTTAAAAGCGGAAAAGTATCAGCTATAAATTCATTTATTGCAAGGTATTTGATGATATCTATTTTAATTTATGATTTCAAGATTATCCTGCATTGAAATTTCTAAATTCATTGTCACATGAAAACTGCGGACAAATTCCAATTAGTTCCCCGAAAGCGGTTTCCAAAGTCTCTTTAATGCATACGGAAAGTTCTTTGACACCGTTCAATTGAAAAATGAGCCAACTGTAGAACTGAAGAGCTTATAAATAAAACCGCGAGTGAACTTGCACAACTGCTGAGTACTAATTCAAATGCTGTGTGCTATGAGGTAAAGAATTAGAAACTGTTTCAACTAAAGTTTCTAAATGCCCAAATTTTGTTGTATTACACCATAACATTCACTCACTCAAAAAATAAAACTACCATATTGGAAGCCGTACTCCTGTGTACACTAAATGTAGACATAATTTGCATTACTGAACATTGGCTATGAAATGACAAAGTAAAATTAGCCTCAATCTCAGGATCTGCATTACCAAGTCACTGCACCTAAGAGTTTGAATGTGGTGGCTCTGTGAAAGAACAAATAAATCTCTGTGATGTAAATAAACATTATACTGATTCCACTGAAAAAGATTTCAAACTTTCCATTATTAAGCTGCCACAGCTTAGTTTTATAACTATTAACATACATAGAGCACCAAGTGGAAATTGGCCGGTCTTCCCCCTGAGCAAACTACAGGTTCTGCCGAACAGGATCAGTGCATTAAATATGAAGACAGTGTTCTGTGGTGATTTCAATAACAATTCTTCAGACTACAGCAGTACTAGAGATGCACTGATAAATATGACCAACACAGTCAATACGATCCCCACAATACACTGCCCAACAAGATTAACAGAAAGTACAGACTCTGTCATCTCACACACAAGATACAATTCACAAGTAGAGTGCTGAGCATAGGTTATAGCAATCATGAAGCGCAGCTGCGGTGTATAGAACTGCCAACAGGTAGTAGCAGCTGCAAAAAAGAAGTTGAAATATGAACTTTTTCTGAAGATAACATTACAATTGTTAATTTTTGGTGGCTAAGGAAAATTGGGAAAGCATCTGCATTCAGAACAATGTTGATACCATGTACATGTGTTTTCAGGATATCTTTCTTTACTATTTTAATGTAGCAATTCCAAAAGAAGTAAAAACTGTAAAACCTTACAACAATAAGGAAAGGGTAACAAAGGCTCAAAAATTTCCAGTGACAGAAACTGATTTCAGCACTACTGTTGTAAGAAAAAGAAGTCCCATGAATTTGCAGGTTATTCTAAAGCCAGGGACCGATGACCATAGCAGTCTGGTCCCTTTAATCCCCCCCAAACCAACCAATCTAAAGCCTACAAGAGAATTTATGGTAGAGTAGTCAGATAGGCAAAAATTATGTGGAACGACAATTTGATAAGTAATTCATCTAATGAAATGGGACCCATGTTAAAAGCAATAAAGAAAGAAACTTGTAGCTTAGTACAAAAAAAGGGAATGTATCATGAACACTAGAGGGCTCAAAAATCACAGACCCAAAACCATTCATGACAAACTTCAATGAATACTTCACTTCACTTCACTTCACTTCACTTCACTTCACTTCACTAGCTGAAAACCTCATTCACGTGAACTGTAAAGAGCCAGTCACAAGTACCTCCAGCAAATCGGTGATCTTGGCTGTTTCTGTGTATATTTATGAAACAAATTCTTATGAAATTATAAGTAAAATTCAGTCATTAATCAATACAATCTCAGAGGCCTTGATGAAGTAGCTGATTTCATATTAAAAGCATGTGCTCACCTGTAGCAAAATTGTTGGCAATTTTCAACCTCTCTCTATAAACTGGTGTCTTTTCAAGTATTATCAAAACAGCAGAAGTTTCACCACTGCTAACAAAAAGGTCCTTCTGATATAATATCATACTACCAACCTGTGTCACAGTTAAGCTCCTTCTCAAAAATTCTAGAAGAAACTCTCTTATGACAGGCTTTTAAGAATAAATAAATATTCTCCTCTTACCGTACAACAACATGGTTTTAGAAAGTCAAAATCTACACAGATAGTCAATTTTTAATTCTCAGGCTGTACTTTAAAATCCCCAGATCAACATCAATTAGCTGCAGGTATTTTTCTAGACCGGCCAAAGGCCTTCGACATTCTGGACCATAACATTTTGATCGAAAAATTAGAAAGACCAGGAGTAAGATGTGTAGCACATAGCTGGTTGTGTTCATACCTAAAAAAACTGCAAGCTGAAGATTCTGTTTCAAAATGAATACAACACTAAAAATAAAACAATGAATAGTTCCTTTCTTGCTAATGAATTAGCAATAAAATTCGGCATACCACAGGGCTCAATCTTAGGTCCACTACTCTTCTTGATTTATGTGGATGACTTTCTTGAATATATGAGTCCCCAAAAAACTATCCTATCTGTCGAAGACACCAGCATACTGCTTACTGGATCCAGCCCAATTCGGCAAGACCAAACTCATTGTAAATATTGGCAAACTATGTGTGTCAACTTTCATTTATTTCCTCCATCTAATCAAATGTCAACTCAAGGATGATTGAAAAATGATCCCCTAGAAAATGCGTCACAAAATTTTTGGGTCTGTGGGATCACCAAGATTTAAAGTGGGGTACCATATAAATAACTTGTCTAGGAAACTCTCATCCGTGTGCTATGATCACTAAGAATATTGAAGTCAAGAATAAGCAAAACAACAACCCCAGGCATACTATGCACATTTCCACTCATGGCTTCAATACGGGATCACCTTCTGCGGACACTCAACTCACAGCATAAAGGTTTTTAGAATGCAAAAAAGAGATCTAAGAATAATTGTGGCCTTAAAAATGTGGAGTCCTGTAAATCTCATTTTACTGAGTTTAGTGTTCTGAATGTTTCAAGTTTATTCATCTATGAAACTGTCTTCAGAACAACAGCATATCAGCGGAGCATAATTAACATTGGTATAGTACTACACAATAAGATACCAGACGAACTACAAATTGCTATGTATCCAATATTTAAGATTAAACTAAAGGCATCTCTAATAAAGTGCTGTTTCTATTCTGTTAAATTTTTTTTGAATATGTAACAAATAAGAAGTTGCTTGAAAAATTAAATTGTAAGAATAGGTACCTAATTTTGTCTACTATTTGCTAATACTATGTATTAATGAAACTTTTCTTTGACTTGTAAAATATCAGTTGTACAATTTGTACTGTATGATAAAACTGGACCAATAAAAAAATCAATCAATCAATACTAATAAAAAGTTTTCAGCAGTTTAATATGTCAGTGTCATTACTGTATACAATTCCTGTGAGTACGTCTTCAGTAGAAAGGTTGTTTTAGCACTGAAGACAACTAAAAGCAACTCTCAAAATTCTACTGGAGAGGAGAGACTGTCTCATCTTGGAAATATTTCTACTGAAGCTTTGTACTAGAAGAACTCACAAAGTAGGAATGTTTCTTTCAGGAGGTGGTAACCAAATTTACTTCCTAGGAGAGAGAAATGGATTTTCAATTCTGTTGATCTCGCAGAGGTGATCTACTGAAATGTCAAGGGTGAGTTTAAAGCCAGAAACTGGTTATTTTTTATAGAAATTTGCTTACAGTAATTTAAACTGGTATTAGTCTAATTATTGCAACATTTATTCTTTCAATTTAAACTATTACCAGGTGTGTGTTCAATCTTTAATATTTATGTTTTAATTTAACATTTTACCAGTTAAGTTGTTGAGACAAGCCTAGCCCTTGCTTTACTATTATTTACTTAAAATAATAATATTAATATTTTAAATTAATGAATAACATAATCATATTTAATATGGAATAATACATACTAATAATATAACATTGAGTGCTTCAATTACCTGAATAATCATCGCACATCACTCCAATTTACAAATAACATTTATCTTTCGAAATTGCTGGTGAGGCTTATTTCTTTAGAGCAGTGTTAGCAACAGAGGCCAAGACTACGGGGCGAAGATACGGAGCAACACATGAGCCGTTCTAACATTGTAGTAGGTTACAGGCAATACAGTGTAGCACTCTCTCCCTCTTGGAAAGTATTTGATGTTAATTGAAAGCAAAAGTGGTGGTAAAATAAGAGATCTTTGAAAGATACCTACAAACTGCCAAAGTTACAGTTTCTATATGAAGCAGCAGAACAAAATTTCAGAGGACAAGAAAAAATGTTAATAAGACACATTAGTGCTTTTATAAGTTGAGGTAATGACATCTCATTTATCATATGTCAGGCTTGATGGCCTAGTGGAAAAGTGCATGCCTGGAAACCAAGACATCACAGAATCTAATCCCAGTTGGATCACAGAAATTTTCAGTCTTCAGTTTAATCTTTACCTCTCCTGGCGAGGAATTGCCATGAACAACATGTGGTTCAGATTCCATGTTTAAGTGTAGGGTCCTTTATGGCAGTTGGACAATGGGGGTAGGTGAAGGACATGCAAGTCGCCAAAGTATCATCCAACTGAAAGACTTGCACTCAGCAATTGAGCCACATGCAATTATTAATTACTCATCATATACTCTGGATTATTAGGAGAATATAAATCCAGAATACAATGGTGACAATACACTGTATAGAAGCGAATGACATGGAACAAAAGATCAGGAGTCTAGTCCATCATCAAATAAACAAATACCTCCATCACTGATTAGTCTACGACAGAAACAAGAAAACAACAATTAGGTAGCTGGAGGAACAGTTGACCCAAAGGGAAAAGAAAGGGGAGATGGAAAAGGAAATTAAACCACACCAAACGGTGAACAATTTTCATAGTAATTCACAGGAATACAGCTCTAAGCATTAACAGTACGACAATGCAAAATTGGTGGGACTACATTTGTTTGTTATCTCAATTATGTTTAGAAAATTTTGCATTGTAATGCTATGTAACAATACAGTTGTCAAACTGAGCCTGACTTCAGTCACAGGTAACTCCAGCAAACAATCAGTTGCCGCAAAACTCCCAGGTGCACATGTTAAGTCAGTGTAAATTAATCTTACATATGAAGACAACTTTAAAATAAACAGCTTACAGTTAATGAAGCCACAATACATGTAAACAATGTAAATATCCTGCTTCCAACATGTAGTTAGAACTTCATATTCTGTATTGCTCATCTAGCTTACAAAAGAAGATGTATGATAAAGGAACTCCAACCATACGTATAGAAAAGCAACTGTTCTGCAAGTAACAATGTCAATGATTTGAGATATTCTAATACTGTTGTATCAACATTAGTTTGGATGGCAAAAGGCTTCAAAATTATTCACGGCATATGAAATTAAGAAAATGGGAGGAGAGGACAAAAAAGAATGGTAGAGGAAGGATTGGAGAATAGAAAAGGTTGATGGAAGGGACGAGGGGAAGAAATGAACCTAACTTAGTATAAAAAAGGGCATTTTTTAACAGGTAAAAAAAAATTTAGACCATACATACTTTCAGGTTAATTATGTAAAACTAAAAGAATAGATTTCATTTAAATTCAAAGCTGACAATTCTGATGATGTTTTACATACTTGCAATGCCTGTTTCATAGACATTGATTGTGTAGTATCCACCACAGGCTTCATGGGCATCACTCGGGCACTTCATGTTGCAGGATGAATCAGGAAGCCGTGATGTGGACGGAGGCTCCTCATATCCGCAGAAGCACTCAGTACTACTCAAAGAGATAAATGACTAAAATTATGAGAGGTAGACCCTTGTTAGGAAATAAATTTTTTATTAGCTAATGCAAGATTTTACCACAGGCAATCAGAGAACTAGTAACAAGTTTCTTGTGGTGGTAAATGTTGGAGAATTAATTCTCAGTCACATCTGTGTCAGAAAACTATCTAAATACTGCATATCAAACAAGACACTAACACAGAAAGAAAGAGAGAGAGAGAGAGAGAGAGAGAGAGAGAGAGAGAGGAGGGAGGGGGGGGGGGCAAAATGTGAATACGATAAAAAAGAAAGAATGCTAATGTTTCTTCATCAAAGGAAAGCACAAATTCAATACACATAGTTTGTTTTGGATGACACTTCCTCCCACACTAAATAATGTGTTACATAATGTTGGGGTCAACTGAATATGCTGATACTGAATTTTGACTTCATCCCACGATTTAATGTAGTGTGGCATGTGGCATCACACATGTGTCAACAGGAAGAGGACAAAATACTGGCTATAAATTTTTTTTTATTCTACGTTACTTTTGAGAATGTAGGCTGTGGCAAACGACCGATTTGTAGTGTAACCTAAGGTTACTGCCGTGAAAGGTGACAATATGGTTGTGAGTGGATAAGAAATCTTAGCTGAGGGGACATCTAAATCTGCATCTACATAAACACTTTGTAAGACACCATACAGTTCATGGCAAGCATTTGTACCACTATAATAATTTCCTTTCTTGTTTCACTTGCATGGCAGCCATGATTTCTCAGCTTTTGTCTTTGCGTTCCTTATGTGAGATGTACACTGGTAGCTCGTGGTAGCAGAATTGTTCTGCAATCAGCTGCAAATGCATGTTTTCTTAATTTTCTCAATAGTGTTTCATAAAAATAACATCTTATTTCCTCCAGGGATTCCCATTTGAGTTCATGGAGCATTTTTGTAATACTCGTACGTTGATCAAACCTTGATTGAGACACAGGTGTATTTGAGAATCTATTCTTTATGCTCAAACCTTTGTTAACAGTCTGCAGTGTATCACTGAATCAAATACTTTCTGGAAATCTAGGAACATGGAATCTACCTGTTCTCCTTCTTCCACGATTCACAGGATGTCGTGGGAAAACAAAGCAAGCTAAGTTTCTCAAAACTTTCTAAATCCATGCTATTTGTGTACAGAAGTTTTTGTGTCCCACGTAAAACTTAGAACATGGTTAAGAATGCTGTAGCAAAATGATGTCAAATGGTCTGCAATTTAGTGGGGCCATTCTTTAACCTTTCTTGTGTACAGAAGTCACCTACAATTTTTTCCAGGCAGTTGGAGCTTTATGCTGGGTGGGAGATTATCAATAAATGCAAGCTAAATAAGGAGTCAACGCAAAAGAGTACACTCTATAAATGCAAGCTAAATAAGAGGTCAATGCCAAAGAGTACACTTTATAAAACTGAAACGGGATTCCACTCAGACGTTGGTGACTGTTCTATTGATCTCCTGTGTAGCCTACAGCTCAGGTTATGTTGAAAGGTTACACTTGAATTGCAAGTTGGGGAAGTATCACTGAAGGCTTCAGTCAATCTGAATGTTTTTATTCTCAAACATATATAAGATGCTGATAATTTATAGACAGGTAAGCAAGAATCAATAATAGTACTGTCATTCTCCTCCATCTGCTGCTTATGCTATTTCCAATTATTTAAATTGTTTTCCTTGTTTACTATATTGACTTCACTGAAGGTGTAATGACTTGCTGCTAATGACCTACAAAACCAATCTGGAAACTTGTTAATAAGATTTGTACTTGTATTCTCAAAAATGGTTTGGCTACTATCACATTACAAGACTATAGAGAAATGATACATTGCATTGACAAAAATCTGGGATGACTACTGGAGGAGACATGCTGCTTCTCTCTCTCTCTCTCTCTCTCTCTCTCTACCTACCTACCTACCTACTTATCTCTCTGCTGCCACTGACAGTCTGGCCAGTTCTTCAGTTTGAATAACATATAACATGATTAGCTGAAACAGGCAGCATTTGCCAAGGTGGCCACTTGGAGGCACATAACACCTGAATCTTATCTGCTGTATTACTGTTAATGGAGTGGGTTAAGACTAAAATACTACAGATAACATCTGGAAACATAGAAGGAGTTCAACACAGTAACTGTCTATATAAGCCAGAAATGAAAACTGTGAATTTACTTTCATCGGCACTCTTTGTGGTTTCAAATCTCCCAAAAACAGAGCTTATGTTTATATAAGTTTTCACATTTAAATGAACCACTGTACTGATCCTACAGCATTTCTATTTCCCCTTGAGGAATATTATTAATGTTGTGGTCTTCAGTCCAAAAAATGATTTGATGCAGCTCTTCATGTTACTTTATTCTATGGAAGCCTCTTCATCTCCAAATAACTAGTGAAACTCACATCCTTCTGAATCTGCTAACTGTATGCATGTCACAGTCTCACTCTATGATTTTTATTCTCCACACTTCCTTCAAATACTAAATTGGTGGTCTCTTGATTTCTCAGAGTATGTCCTACCAACCTACCCCTTTTTTCTAGTCATGTTGCACCAGAAATTTCTTTTCTCCCAAATTCTATTCAGTAGCTCCTCATTAGTTACATGATCCACCCATCTAAGCTTCAACATTCTTCTGTAGAACCACATTTCAAAAACTCTTATTCTCTTCTTGTCTAAACTGTTTATTGTCCATGTTACACTTTTGTATATGGCTACAATTTATACAGGGTGGTCCATTGATTGTGACCGGGCCAAATATCTCACGAAATAAACTTCAAACGAAAAAACTACAAAGAACGAAACTTGTCTAGCTTGAAGGGGGAAACCAGATGGCGCTATGGTTGGCCCGCTAGATGGTGCTCCCATAGGTCAAATGGATATCAACTATGTTTTTTTTTAAAATAGGAGCCCCATTTTTTTATTACATACTCGTGTAGTACTTAAAGAAATATGAATGTTTTAGTTGGAACGCTTTTTTCGCGTTGTGATAGATGGCGCTGTAATAGTCACAAACATATGGCTCACAATTTTAGATGAACAGTTGGTAACAGGTAGGTTTTTTAACGTTTGAAGATTTTATTTTGGTTGTTCCAATGTCATACATGTACCTTTGTGCACTCATCATTTCTGAGAACACATGCTGTTACAGCATGATTACCTGTAAATACCACATTAATGCAATAAATGCTCAAAATGAAGTCTGTCAACCTCAATGAATTTGGCAATACGTGTAACAACAGTCCTCTCAACAGCGAGTAGTTCGCCTTCCGTAACGTTTTCACATGCGTTGACAATGCGCTTACGCATATTGTCAGGCATTGTCGGTGTATCACGATAGCAAATATCCTTCCATTTTCCCCACAGAAAGAAATCCGGGGACGTCAGATCAGGTGAACATGTGGGCCATTGTATGGTGCTTTGACGACCAATCCACCTGTCATGAAATATGCTATTCAATACCGCTTGAAGCGCACGCGAGCTATGTGCCGGACATCCATCATGTTGGAAGTACATCGCCATTCTCTCATGCAGTGAAACATCTTGTAGTAACATCGGTAGAACATTACGTAGGACATCAGCATACATTGCACCATTTAGATTGCCACTGATAAAATGGGGGCCAATTATCCTTCCCCCCATAATGCCACACCATACATTAACCCGCCAAGGTCGCTGATGTTCCACTTGTCGCAGCCATCGTGGGTTTTCCGTTGCCCAATAGTGCATATTATGCCGGTTTACGTTACCGCTGTTGGTGAATGACGCTTCGTCACTAAATAGAATGCGTGCAAAAAATCTGTCATTGTCCCATAATTTCTCTTGTGCCCAGTGGTGGAACTGTACACAACATTCAAAGTCGTCGCCGTGTTGATGTAGCATTCTTAACACCGACGTTTTTGAGATTCTCGCACAGTTTGTCTGCTACTGATGTGCGGATTAGCCACAACAGCAGCTAAAACACCTAATAGGGCATCATCATTTGTTGCAGGTCGTGGTTGACGTTTCACATGTGGCTGAACACTTCCTGTTTTCTTAAATAACGTACCTATCCAGCAAGCGGTCCGGACACTTGGATGATGTCGGCCAGGATACCGAACAGCATACGTAGCACACGCCTGTTGGGCATTTTGTTCACAATAGCCATACATCAACATGATATCGACCTTTTCCGTAATTGGTAAACAGTCCATTTTAACACAGGTAATGTATTACAAAGCAAATACTGTCCGCACTGGCGGAATGTTACATGGTACAGCACCATCTGTCACAAAGCGTAAAAAGTGGTCCAACTAAAACATTCATATTTCTTTACGTACTACACGAATATGTAATAAAAAATGGGGATTCCTATTTTTTAAAATGCAGTTTATATCCGTTTGACATATGGCAGTGCCATCTAGCGGGCCAACCATAGCGCCATCTGGTTTCCCCCTTCAAGCTAGATGAGTTTCGTTCTTTGTAATTTTTTCATTTGATGCTTATTTCTTGAGATATTTGGTCCGGTCACTATCAATGGACCACGCTGTATAAATACTTTCAGAAAACACTTCTTAACACTTAAGTCTTTATTTGATAATAACAAATTTGCCTTCTTCAGAAACACTTTTCTTGCCATAGCCAGTCTACATTTTATATCCTCTCTACTTCGGCCATCATCAGTTATTTTGCTGCACAAATAACAAAACTCATAAACTACTTTAAGTGTCTTGTTTCCTAATCTAGTTCCCTCAGCATCACCTCATTTAATTTGACTACAATGCTTTATCCTTGTTTTGGTTTTGTTGATTTTAATCTTATACTGCCCATTTCCTTCAACTGTCATACCAAACCCTTTGCAGTGCCTGGCAGTACTACAATTTCATCGGCAAACCTTAAAGTTTTTATTTCTTCTCCCTGAACTTTACTTAACTCCTACGCCAAGTTTTTCTTTGGTTTACTTCCCTTTCATGTCACTTGACAACAATCTTTTTACAGCTATGAAGTCTCGCTGAAGGTGTACGGACTATTTGTTCAGTATTAAGTTATCTGATGAAGGCCTAAGAAGCCGAAAGCCAGTTCATAATGAACTATTAAATAAATATTATTGTGGAACATTAATACCGTGTATTCAAGTTTTTAAATAACAATGGTTTTAATATAACAAATAGTATTAAAATTATTTGAGTATCTATAACGACAATGTGAGTGAACAATATTGACTGAGAATAAAAAAGTTAATACGGGTGCTAATTCTGCTACTACCACCCTTAATAACAATAATACACTGTTCAGTTCACATTAATGTAACCACCTGTCCAAGCCTGAATAACCACCTTTTGCAGCACACCACTGCAAGACATGCAGGCAGAGAGACAATGAAGTTCTGGAAGGTACCGTGACAAGGATGTAGAGGCATGCTGACTCCAGTGGGCTAGATTTCTCAGTTGAGGATCCATGGTGTGAACAGTCCAACCGAGATGGTCAAACATTTTCAACTTGGTTTAAATATGGGATTATAGTGGCCTGTGGAGCACAATCAACTCATCCTGCTGCTCTTCAAACCAAGCACATAAACTGCAAGACTTGTGACCTGTTGCATTGTCATGCTGGTAGATGCCATCATGCTGAGGGGAAACAAACTGCATGTACAGGTGGACACAGCCGCCCCCCCCCCCCCCCCCCCCCCGAGGGAAGATGCATAATTGTGTTGATTCATTGTGCCTTCAAGAATGATGAGATCACTCAGGGAATGCCACAAACACATTCTGCATACCATAATGCTTCTCCCTCTGGCCTGCGTGCTTCCAACAATCTAACAGCCCTCTGTCCTATGGAGCATAAAACATGATTCACCTGAAATGGTTACCTGTTGCCATTCAGTGGATACCCAGTTGTGGTATTGGTGTGCAAATTCCAAACTTCATCATTGATTAACAGTAGTCAGTATGGGTGCATGAAACAGGCACTTGCTGTGGGGAACCATACACAGCAATGTTGACTGAATGGTCAATGAGGAGACACTGTTGACAGCCCCTTGGTTCATCTGGGTGGTGAGTTGCCAGACAGTTGCACATCTCTTCACCTGTGCATATCTCTGCAGCCATCATTCACCCGTCACCTATGGCCCATGGTGCAGCACAGTTGCAACAGCACTGGTTTTGGATAGTGCCATTTTGGAATGCACGGTACACTTTAACCACAGCAACATTCAAACAGTTTACAAATTTAGCCACTTCAGAAATGATTTCAACCTTGGCCCTTTTGGATGTCAGATGAATCACTCCATTTCTGCCGTACAACAATGACTATACTGCTATTTGTTAAAAACTGACATTCTGAGCACGTAACTACGCACAAAATATATGTTGACTCTTACAGAGAAGATAATAGCAACCAGCCACTTTAACCAACAGTTTCATCATCAGACTTCTAGTTCACATTAAGATGCATTTCAAATTAGCTTTCACTTTTTGTTTTCTGAAACGGTGAAATTTCCTTGCAGTGGTGGTGCCCTACAACCAAAACAAGATGTAAGAAAATGTTTTTTTAATTGTAATTGTGCCTCACAATGATTGTAATGATGTAAACAAATTATTAAAGTGAAGATGTTATGGTTATTTACATTGAAAAATCCACACCATTACGTTTCAGTGCTGACTGCTTATTGTCTTACATCTTATTTTGGTTGTAGGGCACCACCACCTCGAGGAAATTTCACCATTTCGGAAAACAAAATGTGAAAGCTAATGGAAAATGTATCTTAACATGAATGAGACATCTGAAGATGAACCTTTCGGTTCGAAGCTGGTAATGGCACTATTTATATAAATAAATAGCACTGTAAAAAGTGGCTGGTTGTTGTTATCTTCTCTGTAAAAGTCAACCTATATAATGACTGCACTGTTTTCCATGCCCCCCACCAGCCCCTCCAAACAGCTTTATATACCCTCCACTACTAGTGCTGCCATATGCCGTCTGTGAGTGGGTTTTGCACATTGAACATAGGGGGTGGTTATATTAATGTGACTGGACAATATGGAATAATAATATAATAATGGCAATGGTAATGGTAGTAATAATAATAATAAATAATAATAATAGTGTGAAACATAAGAATTTCTAGGTGCATAAAGTAGATATCTTCTGATGCAGCAAGTTCTGGGAAACGGAAATTTAAGGAGACAGCATCAGCTAAGAATATTGGGAAATGAGGAAGATGCAGGTGGAAAGAAGGATGTAAATGGGTAATAAGTGTGTAAAGGGTCAATAGTAATCATTACTGTTGCTTCAGTAGATATGTCAGTAACTGTCTTTCGAAACTGGTGACATAATTAAGATCTCTAACATAATGGGGGAGGTGGTTCCAGAGTTGGGTTCCTGCTACTGAGAAAGACTTTGGGAAAGTGCTTGAGAAATGGAGTGGGACAGAAATAATTTTGCTCTGATGGGAATGGGCTTTTCTGCCTTGCTGTTCAGACAAGTGTGTTAAGATTGAGGAGAGATACGAGAGACAGTGTATGTGGATAAGAAAGTGGAGGAGACGACTATGGAAATTCTTGTCTGCACACATCCTGGATAGCTGTGCATATGATGGTGAAATATAATTAAAGAGTGAAATGTGACAGGTATATCGAACACAGGTATTCATAACCAGTTCCTCGTGCTGTGAATTTTCCTGAGAAAAACCTTGTAGAATAACATCATTGTAGTCAATAATTGAAAATACAGGTGTTTGTGCAAGTTTCTTTTTCAAATCAAAACAGAAGAGATATTTTTTAAATTTTTGCAAGGTATGGAGGCATGTATAAAATGTAGACTGTCAATGGCAAGGAAAGCGTTTCTGAAGAACAGAAATTTGTTAACATCGAGTATAGATTTAAGTGTCAGGAAGTTGTTTCTGAAAGTATTTGTATGGAGTGTAGCCATGTATGGAAGTGAAACATGGACGATAAATAGTTTGGACAAGAAGAGAATAGAAGCTTTCGAAATGTGGTGTTACAGAAGAATGCTGAAGATTAGATGGGTAGATCACATAACTAATGAGGAGGTATTGAATAGAATTGGGGAGAAGAGGATTTTGTGGCACAACTTGACAAGAAGAAGGGACCGGTTGGTAGGACATGTTCTGAGGTGTCAAAGGATCGCAAATTTAGCATTGGAGGGCAGCGTGGAGGGTAAAAATCATAAGAGGGAGACCAAGAGATGAATACCCTAAACAGATTCAGAAGGATGTAGGTTGCAGTAGGTACTGGGAGATGAAGAAGCTTGCACAGGATAGAGTAGCATGGAGAGCTGCATCAAACGAGTCTCAGGACTGAAGACCACAACAACAACAACAACAACAACAACGAGGGACGCCCATGCCTTCTTGCACATTTCAGTTACAAGCTCAGCCTAATTTAGACTTTCATCTAGTATTACTCCTAGCCTCTTTGACAAAGGAGAGAAGTTGATGTTAATTCCATTTAGGATTAAAGATGGTGTGGATGCATGACATTTCAGGCTAATGAGCCTAGAATGACTAACCAAACTGTACTGCTTGGGTTTTGGCTGGATTGAGCTTTAACTCTATATTCTGTACCCATTTTTATAGTGCATGCAAGTCAGTATTGAGGTTTAGCTGTCTTCAGGTTAACTGCACTTAGATACAACTGAAGGACATCAGCATATACGTGGTATTTGAGGTAGAGCAAACTGAAATACAACGAAAAGGGTATAGGACCTAATATCGAACCCAGGAGGACACCTGATACTACCTGCCTCCATTGTGACTTTATGGTGCCACACACAATGCATTTCTGGCAAGATATCAGATATGAGCAAAACCAGTGCACTGCACTTGGTGACAAATTTAGGCTGTGAAGTTTGGCAAGTAAATTGTGAATGTCAGTGTGAAAGGCTTTGCTGAAGTCTAAGAAGCAGAGGGCCTCTTGTGCACCACGGCAAGCTTCAGGCCATCCGTTACCTTCATTATGGCAGGTGTTGTGCTGTGACATTTACGGAGACCTGACTGGTATCCGTCTAGTGGGTTTTTGTAGTTAAGCAGTTTGCTGTCTAGTTATGGACTCTATATTCTAAGGCATTGGACAATGCCACAAGAAGGCAAACAGCTCAGTAATCAGATGGTGGTGTGGTAAGATCCTTTTTAGATGGTGGCTTAACTAGCCCCTTTCTCCAGGCCATCTCAACATTCTCTATGCTACCCATTAATTATTTCTGCAAGTTATTCTAGTGGTTGAATTTGTATGATGCAGCTAGTTTGTGTTTGTTTCTTTTGCAAAATTTTCTTATCTATACATTATACAAGATCAATGCTTTTATTACTAATCCCATAAGAGTACCAGCTTGACATAAAAATGTTGTATAATAAAAAATACTCACGAGTACTGTACACCAGCATAGGGAAAGCCAGACTGAAGGCACATATTGATGCAGTACTGTGGAGAATTTGTTGTTTTAAAATTTGCATAATATCCAGATAGCAGCCGAAATGTTTTTTCATCACGGTAACATCCAAGGGATTTTCCAGCAGTAAAACCTAAATAATAATGCTTGTTTTAACATGTCTTAATATGATGTACCGCTACTAAAACTTTAATTAAACCAAGATAACACACTGTGCATATTTACGTCCAGAGTAGACCTAAATGATAATGACAATCTACGTTCATCACATCCTACAACAAATAATATATAGTTTTGTTAGAACCAGATGTACAGCAGGTTTCTGAACAAGAAACTCACCTTGTGATGGGCAAGAACTAGAAAGACGTTCTGGGTACAGCTGCCCCTGCTGTATAAGGCACGTAATGTTCACTAGTTGCTGCTTACATCGTTGTGTCTTAGCTCGGTGAACTGCTGATATTGCTTCTTTGGTTGTTATATCACAAACAGGTACAAAATCTAATTCTTCCAGTCTTAAGCTACTCCGATTTCCCCATTGAATTACCCTATTCCTACTGTGTGAATGCTGAGGCACTTTTTCTGCTGCAACTGCAGGGTTTCTGCTATCTGCTACGTCATATTTATCCGGAGGAACTTTATGTTTGTTGTAAAGGCCATTCACAGGGTTGCTATTGCTTGGGCTGTCCTCATCATCTACAACTAAGTAATTTTCCTTGAATCTCCTTGATGAAACTGCACCATTAGGATCTTCATGTAATACCTGACATTACAAACATAGGAATCAATTTAATTTAGGAGTCATTATTCGATAATGTTTTTAAATTATTTTAAATTCTCTTTCCATAAAAAAGAAGTATGAAGATCTTACTAAATTTTTAAAGTAAGGATTATGTGCTATAGTACCAACCTCTATGTTTACCCTCCCTTTTCCTGATACACCTCTCTGATCTTGAAGTTTTTCACTGACATCATTATCACCAGGAAAAAACTTATACGCGAGGAAGACTTGGATGCCTAGAATAATAGTACCTGCTACGAAAAATATACGGTACCTACGAACCCATCTACTGTCAAGGACTTTCGCAGAAGCCATGTTTGTGACATTACTACGATCACTTGATAACTAACACTACGCCTACTTTTCCGCAAAACAGCTTTTGGGAATCTGCTTGAAAAAGTACACATGAATTTTGGCATATCATTTCCAATTCCAAATTGTGGATCAGCGCTACATCACTCCCAGTCACATGAACTAAACATCGATCCGGATACAGTGCGAGACAGGCTTTTGTTTAGTTATGGCAGGAGTGCTTGAAACTGTGAGAGAAGAAGATTATGTGGAGTATTATTTGTTTTCAAATGAACTGGAAGAAAACTTCACGAATGAAGAAAGCCGACTAGCAGCATTAGGCGACTGCGTTGCCAGAGTGCAGTCAGTAATAGATAAATATACTCAACAGTATATTTGGCATAAAGATCCTTTCAACGTGCGATTCAGGAGCGAATCGTCAAAGTTTGAAAATGACGCCAAAGGTATATTGTGTGATTTTTGCGTGTATTAGTTATAGTGACGGGAGACATTCGATTCTGAACGTTCAGCATCAGGTGTTTTAGGAATATAACAAAGTGGACACGCCCAGTGGCTGCCAAAAATCATTTAGAAAAAATACATTGTTGTTGAAGTAAGGCATTGATTTGATCGCAAACAGTTGGAACAGACGTAAAAGTTGGTCAGATGTTTTGAAGCGCGTTGCGTTTTACATGTCATTTATGAAAAATCACGCGAACGCCGAATATTCAGCATGTAGAAGCATCGATGTACACCTGAGTTCAGAACGCTCGGCTGCATATGTTCAGCATTAACGATAGAGAACATTTAGTGTCTTAAGTTACCCTGGTAGGCCCAACTTTAGCACTACGCATACTACATTGACATTGCATCTGTCATCATATATTTTGCTGTTAGAATTCCTTTATATCTTTACTGTGTCTTTCGCTTATTGATAACCATCTAAATTTTTAGCTCTTTACTGCTGTTGTCATTTGCTTTCTTGGTTAATGATGTATTTATGTATGTGGCCACTTATAAACTACATCTCTTGTATTTACTCATACAACTCCCTACAAACCCATTGTGCCACAGTTGAAACGTAATTAAATCACTCTTGGGTGTTGGACTGTACATAAAATCAGCCCAAGATTTTATAAACAAGTCCTAAGCAAGATGGAAAGCAATTAACTCATGGTTGGATGTGTTTATTGACCTGCTCATATAGTGCAGTGTCCTAGCTTACAAGACAGGACAGTGAACTAGACTAGGATTGAATTTGCACTGTAGATTAACAACTGTGAGCTTATACATTGTCCAGCCTAAGTTTGGTTTTAGTTGGCTGACCATGATTATTTAGGCACGTACTGGGTAGATCTGCAAACTCCACCTCAGATAATACATTAACACGCAGAATGTAGTTTACACAATTCTCAGTGAAGATAGCACACGGCTTCTCTCTCTCTTTGGTTACCTTGATGACTTTGTTGTTGGAAAGGGCATTTGGCCAGAAAGTTTAATTATTAAACATCATTTGCCAAATCCTGAAACACCAGCCTGTACTAGATAGGATTCCTACACCAATTCACTCATTCGTCTTCATAATTCATCTCCTTGGCAGATTCACTTCTGCAACTGTGTGTGTCCAGAGGTACAAAGAACATAGAAAAAAGAACATTAGCAGTAGCTTCGTTTTTATGAAAGAAAAATTACATAGCCTACATTGAGTATAATTCCCGGTTTCTGGAGGGACAGAGATATTAATCTTTTTTTATTTGATGCAGATGTTTTCTAATGTGTAGCTTCTTGGTAGAACTTTATATATAGACAAGATAAAACTAAGTAGGCCTATGGTAAACTCCCAATTTTTTTCTAACTACAGATTTCTTTTCTATGCATTTTACTCTGTGTTGAGTTTATTGAATGAAGTGCATCCATCAATTGCAGGATAATTCTCAATTAATTTGCTTCATGTTAAGATGATTTCTTGGATTGTAATCATGCATGCCTTTAACTGAGCCGTTCCATGTGTTTTCCAGTGCATAATTGTTGCAAATTTATATGCTGAGTAGCAGGCTGTTAAGTTTTCTGCATTTATTTCTGTAAGATTATCTTGGAGCTAGATTTTCAATACACCTAACAGTGTGTTCTGAAACTTCACTAATCTATACATGTAGGCTACTGCATTTTGCCACACTGTGATAAGTGAAGGTTGACTAGCTCATAGTAAACTGTTAACTGAGTGTATGTATTTACTCCTCTAGATGTATTTCTCATTTAAATATGCTATTGCTTCTTGTAGAGTATACTTTGTTGATTGTTTAACAAGCACCCAAGAATATGTGATTCCCTATTTCTTTAAGAACTGAATCACCTAGTTTGACAGGTGTCATTAGTATGTTCAATTTTCTTTATGTGTATGCTGTCTTATTTGCATTTGCAAATGAATTGTTCTCACTAAAATATTTGTTAGACTCCCAAAAATTTGCCGGGGCTCTTGCTTGCAGTTGTTCTACAAGGTTGCTTTTTGTTGTGGGTGTGGTGTTGGCCGCATACATTACTGCAGTCTCACCAGTTGCTTAAGGCGTCTATGTTTACATATATACTCTGCAAACCACAGTACAATGCATAGCAGATGGTATATAATACCAGTTTATCAGTTTCTTTTCCTATTGCAGATGCATATTGAGTGAGGGAAAACTGACCGTCTCTATGTTTCTGTTCATGCCCTAATATCTGTTATACCTTACTTCACATGTTATATACATATTAGATGCAATGGTAACACTCTCTTCTTTAAATAAGCGTACATGTTCTCCAAATTTACCCAACATGTCTTGGGAGAGCTATGTTGTCTTTCTTTCAAGTATTCCCATTCAACTTCCCAAGCATTTCTGTTACACATTTGTATGGGCTATGAATGACCAGTTATGATCCTAACAGCATGCCACTGAATTTATTCAATGTTGATTTGGATACCTACATGATAGGGACTTTGAACAGTGGACCAATACTCTAGAATTGGTTACACTAGCATCTTAGTATGGGATCTCCCTTGCAGAAGAATTCTTTTAAACACATAATGAAAGTAAGGATCCCAAAATTTATCTTTGAGCTTCACCATACTTCACTAATGTTGTTTGTTTATGCTTACATCCAAACACTTTCCTAATTTCCAACAAATGATTATTATGTCATTTGCTTTGTCTCGAAACTGTAACAGTTTAGTTTGTGTAGAAGTATGTTGGGACATACATAATCAGGTGTTTTTGAAAGATCAAGAACAACTCTACAGACTCTTCGTTGCTCATCTAATGCCTTAATTACACTAGCTACAAAATCAGATGTTGCTGTGGTCATAGAGAGTCAGTTGTACCTACCTATAATAGACAATACTATTAATTCTTGACATAATGATGTAGTGTGAGACATCATACATGTGCACACATAAAGAGAACAGTACAATGGAAAACCAGCCAGTGTTGCAAAGTTCACTTTTATCATTTGCTTGCTGACCAGTCTCGGTCCAGGATCCATTTTCAAATCATCCAGATAAAACGGTATTTCCCAAAATACAAGAACCATGTCAAGATAAGTACAAATGTATTGTTGTTGTTGTTGTCTTCAGTCCTGAGACTGGTTTCGTGCAGCTCTCCATGTTACTCTATCCTGTGCAAGCTTCTTCATCTCCCAGTACGTACTGCAGCCTACATCCTTCTGAATCTGTTTAGTGTATTCATCTCTTGGTCTCCCTCTACGATTTTTACCCTCCACGCTGCCCTCAAATACTAAATTCGTGATCCCTTGATGCCTCAGAACGTGTCCTACCAACCAATCCCTTCTTCTAGTCAAGTTTTGCCACAAATTTCTCTTCTCCCCAATTCTAATCAATACCTCCTCATTAGTTATGTGATCTGCCCATCTAATCTTCAGCATTCTTCTGTAGCACCACATTTCAAAGGCTTCTATTCTCTTCTTGTACAAACTATTTATCGTCCATGTTTCACTTCCATACATGGCTACACTCCATACAAATACTTTCAGAAACGACTTCCTGACATTTAAATCTATGCTCGATGTTAACAAATTTTTCTTCTTTGGAAATGCTTTTCTTGCTATTACCAGTCTACATTTAATATCCTCTCTACTTCGACCATCATCAGTTACTTTGCTCCCCAAATAGCAAAACTCCTTTACTACTTTCCTAATCTAATTTCCTCAGCATCACCTGACTTAATTCGACTACATTCCATTATCCTCGTTTTGCTTTTGTTGATGTTCATCTTATATCCTCCCTTCAAGACACTGTCCATTCCGTCCAACTGCTCTTCCAAGTCCTTTGCTGTCTCTGACAGAATTACAATGTCATCGGTGAACCTCTAAGTTTTTATTTCTTCTCCATGGATTTTAATACCTACTCCGAATTTTTCTTTTGTTTCCTTTACTGCTTGCTCAATATACAAATTGAATAACATCGGGGAGAGGCTACAACCTTGTCTCACTCCCTTCCCAACCACTGCTTCCCTTTCATGTCCCTCGACTCTTACAACTGCCATCTGGTTTCTGTACAAATTGTAAATAGCTTTTTGCTCCCTGTATTTTACCCCTGCCACCTTTAGAATTTGAAAGAGAGTATTCCAATCAATATTGTCAAAAGCTTTCTCTAAGTCTACAAATGCTAGAAATGTAGGTTTGCCTTTCCTTAATCTTTCTTCTAAGATAAGTCGTAAGGTCAGTATTGCCTCACGTGTTCCCATATTTCTACGGAATCCAAACTGATCTTCCCCGAGATCGGCTTCTACCAGTTTTTCCATTCGTCTGTACAGAATTCGCGTTAGTATTTTGCAGCCGTGACTTATTAAACTGTTAGTTGGGTAATTTTCACATCTGTCAACGCCTGCTTCCTTTGGGATTGGAATTATTATATTCTTCTTGAAGTCTGAGGGTATTTCGCCTGTCTCATACATTTTGCTCACCAGATGGTAGAGTTTTGTCAGGATTGGCTCTCCCAAGGCTGTCAGTAGTTCTACTGGAATGTTGTCTACTCCCGGGGCCTTATTTCAACTTAGGTCTTTCAGTGCTCTATCAAATTCTTCATGCAGTATCATATCTCCCATTTCATCTACATCCTCTTCCGTTTCCATAATATTGTCCTCAAGAACATAGCCCTTCTATAGTCCCTCTATATACTCCTTCCACCTTTCTGCTTTCCCTTCTTTGCTTAGAACTGGGTTTCCATCTGAGCCCTTGATATTCATACAAGTGGTTCTCTTTTCTCCAAAGGTCTGTTTAATTTTCTTGTAGGCAGTATCTATCTTACCCCTAGTGAGGTAAGCCTCTACGTCCTTACATTTGTCCTCGAGCCATGCCTGCTTAGCCATTTTGCACGTCCTGTCAATCTCATTTTTGAGACGTTTGTATTCCTTTTTGCCTGCTTCATTTACTGCATGTTTATATTTTCTCCTTTCATCAATTAAATTCAGTATTTCTTCTGTCACCCATGGATTTCTACTAGCCCTTGTCTTTTTACCTACTTGATCAATTGTTCCTTTATGCTCTTCCTGAAACTCTCTACAACCTCTGGTTCTTTCACTTTATCCAGATCCCATCTCCTCAATTTCCCACCTTTTTACAGTTTCTTCAGTTTTAATCTACAGTTCATAACCAATAGATTGTGGTCAGAGTCCACATCTGCCCCTTTAAATGTCTTACAATTTAAAACCTGGTTCCTAAATCTCTGTCTTACCATTGTATAATCTGTCTGAAACCTGTCAGTATCTCCAGGCTTCTTCCATGTATACAACCTCCTTTTATGATTCTTGAACCAAGTGTTAGCTATGATTAAGTTGTGCTCTGTGCAAAATTCTACCAGGCGGCTTCCTCTTTCATTTGTTCCCCCCAATCCATATTCACCTACTACGTTCCCTTCTCTTCCTTTTCCCACTATCGAATTCCAGTCACCCATGACTATTAAATTTTTGTCTCCCTTCACTATCTGAATAATTTCTTTTATCTCGTCATACATTTCTTCAATTTCTTCGTCATTTGCAGAGCTAGTTGGCATATAGACTTGTACTACTGTTGTAGGCGTGGGCTTCGTGTCTATCTTGGCCACTATAATACGTTCACTATGCTGTTTGTAGTCGCTTACCCGCATTCCTATTTTCCTATTCATTATTAATCCTACTCCTGCATTACCCCTATTTGATTTTGTATTTATAACCCTGTATTCACCTGACCAAAAGTCTTGTTGCTCCTGCCACTGGACTTCGCTAATTCCCACTATATCTAACCTTAACCTATCCATTTCCCTTTTTAAATTTTCTAATCTACCTGCCCGATTAAGGGATCTGACATTCCACACTCCGATCCATAGAACATCAGTTTTCTTTCTCCTGATAACAACATCCTCCTGAGTAGTCCCCGCCCGGAGATCCGAATGGGGGACTATTTTACCCAAGAGGACGCCATCATCATTTATCCATACAGTAAAGCTGCATGCCCTCGGGAAGAATTACGGCCCTAGTTTCCCCTTGCTTTCAGCTGTTCGCAGTACCAGCACAGCAAGGCCGTTTTGGTTAATGTTACAAGGCCAGATCAGTCAATCATCCAGACTGTTGTCCCTGCAACTACTGAAAAGGCTGCTGCCGCTTTTCAGGAGCCACATGTTTGTGTGGCCTCTCAACAGATACCCCTCCGTTGTGGTTGCACCTACGGTACAGCTATCTGTGTCACTGAGGCAAGCAAGCCGCCCCACCAACGGCAAGGTCTATGGTTCATGGGGGGGGGGGGGGGGGGACATATGTATTATGAAGTGCAAATAAACAGTTACAGTGCATACAGGGTCATCAGTGTATACGGTTCTTGTACTTTGGAAAATACTATTTTGTCTATCTGGAAGATTTGAAAATGGATTCCGGCCTGAAACTATTCACCAAGTAAATTTAAAAAAAATGAAATTTGCTACTTTGCCTAGTTTTCCATTGTACTGATTAAAAGAAGTTGCTGACCTGTAATTGTTCCAGTGTGCTGGAAGTTCGTCATAAGAGAATAGATCAGTGATAATACTTGTTTTGCAGCTGCATTATTTTTTAGATTTTGGGTCATGGCATGAGACTGATCAGGTCTAGGGGTTACTGTTTGGGTGTCAGTTGGTGAAGTCAACAAATACAGGTATGAAATCTTAATTGTAGTGACTTACTGAGCTGTAGTGTGGTTCGAAGTCTGTCTTACAGCTTGGTTGTGAGTTAGTAAAGCTGGCAAATGTGTCACCATTGGAGTAACTATGGCCTGTATTTCTTGTTATGTTGTTTATTATGGCACTCATTGGATTACAGTGAGTTGTTTATATCTGTCATTTTAAGGATGCTTTTAGTCAAAGCTGATAATCAGTATCAGTGGCTTCAGTTAACCCGTGGGAAGGAATGGAGAGAGATGAGACGAGCGCTTAAGGCACTTGGGATGTTTTATCTGAACCTACCGTTACCAGATGTTGGCTACGTCTTGTGACATAATGATCTTGAGATTTGTGACATGGGCAAACAGAAAGAGAACAGGAAATTGGCAATCTTTTTGCATCTATATTGTTTTTTTGGAATGTGGATTGTGGTAACAGATTGATCTGTAGTATAGCCCTAGCTCAAGGCTAGCGGATAAAAATTCACTTCACACGTTACTGCACATTAACAATGTAGGTGTAGACCAGATATGGCTTGAATTCAAAGCAATAGTATTGACAGCAATTGAGAGATCTATTCCAAATAAATTAACAAACAACAGAGCTGATCCTTCTTGGTACACAAAATGGGACAGAACACTGTTGCAGAAACAATGAAAAAAAGCATGCAAAATTTAAATGAACACAAAATCCCCAAGAGTGGCAATCTTTTACAGAAGCTAGAAATTTAGTGCGAAATACATATAATAGTTTCTAAGTGAAATTTGTCTTGAAACCTGGCAGAAAATCCAAAGAGATTCCTGGTTCAAAGGCTCTGAGCACTATGGGACTTAACACCTATGGTCATCAGTCCCCTAGAACTTAGAAGTACTTAAACCTAACTAGCCTAAGGACATCACACAACACCCAGTCATCACGAGGCAGAGAAAATCCCTGACCCCGCCAGGAATCGAATCCCGGCGTGGGAAGCGAGAACGCTACCGCACGACCACAAGCTGCGGACAGAGATTCCTGGTCCTATGTAAAGTATGTTAGCAGCACAACGCAATCAATGCCTTCTTTGTGTGGTAGCAATGGAAATACTACCGAGGACAGTGCTACCACAGCAGAGTTACTAAAAACAGCCTTCCAAAATTCTTTCACCAAAAAAGACGAAGTAAATATTCCAAAACTCGAATAAAGGACAGCTACCAGCACAAGTAACTTAGAAGTAGGCCTAGATATCCTCGGAGTAGTGAAGCAACTTAAATCACTCAATAAAAGAAAGTCTTCTGGCCTAAACTATATACCAGTTAGGTTCCTTTCAGAGTATGCTGATGCAGCAGCTCTGTACTTAACAATCATATATGATCAACTGCTTGACGAAAGATCCATACCCAAAGACTGGGAAGTTGCATAGATCACCAATATTCAAGAAAGGTAGTAGGAGTAAACCACTAAATTAAAGGCTCATATCATTAATGTTGTGGTTCATGGTGTGGGTTCCTGTAGTCATGTCCTAGTTCATGAACCACGGGCAACGTATGAGTGGCCAAGTAAGTGGTCCCGACAGTCAGGATACCAGTTACTTTGGAATAAGGCAGGGCAACTAGGACATATTCTGAGACGTGGTCACCTTTGTGCTCATACGGCAAAGACTACCAAATCCACCGGTTAGTCCCTCAACCATTAGGGGTAATACCCAGTGGGACTCGGGGCAAGTAAGGCTAGCAACCTGCTTCCCTGGCACTTTAAATATGATGCTGGCAACAATCAGAGCAAAATGCCTCGGACCTTTGGAGGTGACGGAGTCCCACCTCTAACTGACAAACCAGGGACTCCTAAGATACAACTTGGCAAACAAATGGTAATGAGATGGGGAGCTATTAATATTGATGGGGGCTACTCTGGGAAGAAGGTAGAGCTGGCAGAGGCTGCAAGTAAGATGGGGCTGGACGTTTTAGCTGTTAGTGACATTCGGGTAAGGGGTGAAAAAGAAGAGGAAGTGGGAGAATACAAGGTCTACCTGTCAGGAGTGAAAGCAGGAATAGCACAGTGGGGTGTAGGGCTTTACATCAGGAAAGAAATGGAACCCAGCATAGTTGCAATAAGGTATGTAAACGAATGACTGATGTGGATAGATTTGACAGTGTCTAGCAAGAAAATTAGGATTGTGTCAGTATATTCGCATTGTGAAGGGACAGATCAAGATAAGATGGATAGTTTTTATGAGGCACTCAGCGATGTAGTTGTTAGAGTAAAGGACAAGGACAGTGTTCTGCTCATGGGTGATTTTAACGCCAGGATTGGAAATCGAACAGAAGGGTATGAAAAGGTTATGGGTAAATTTGGAGAGGATATGGAGGCCCACAGGAACGGGAAACAACTCTTGGATTTCTGTGCCAGTATGGGCTTAGTAATCACAAACTCCTTTTTTAAACATAAGAACATTCACCGGTATACTTGGGAAGGCAGGGGAACCAGATCTGTCATTGACTATATAATAACAGATCAGGAATTCAGGAAGGCTGTGAGGGACACACGTGTATTCAGAGGATTCTTTGATGACACTGATCATTATTTAATCTGCAGTGAAATTGGGATTGTGAGGCCGAAAGTGCAGGTCAGGTCCATATGTAGGAGGATAAGAGTGGAGAAACTTCAGGATAAGGAAATGAGGTACAAGTACATAGCAGCGATCTCAGAAAAGTACCAGTTAGTTGAATGTAGTCAATTACAGTCATTGGAAAAGGAATGGACAAGATACAGGGACACAGTACTAGAAGTGGCTAAAGAATGTCTTGGAAAAGTAGTGTGTAAAAGTAGGATGAAGCAAACAGCTTGGTGGAATGACACAGTCAAGGCAGCCTGTAAAAGGAAAAAGAAGGCGTATCAAAAATGGCTACATACTAGAACTCAGGTAGACAGAGAAAGTTATGTTGAAGAAAGAAACAAAGCCAAACAGATAATTGCAGCATCCAAGAAGAAATCTTGGGAAGACTTTGGAAACAGGTTGGAGACTATGGGTCAAGCTGCTGGAAAACCATTCTGGAGTGTAATTAGCAGTCTTCGAAAGGGAGCTAAGAAGGAAATGACAAGTATTTTGGACAGATCAGGAAAACTGCTGGTGAATCCTGTGGATGCCTTGGGCAGATGGAGGGAATATTTTGAAGAGTTGCTCAATGTTGGTGAAAATACGATCAGTAATGTTTCAGATTTCGAGGTAGAATGGGATAGGAATGATGATGGAAATAGGATCACATTTGAGGAAGTGGAGAAAATGGTCAATAGATTGCAGTGCAATAAAGCAGCTGGAGTGGATGAAATTAAGTCGGAACTCATCAAATACAGTGGAATGTCAGGTCTTAAATGGCTACACAGGATAATTGAAATGGCCTGGGAGTCGGGACAGGTTCCATCAGACTGGACAAAAGCAGCAATCACACCAATCTTTAAACATGGAAACAGAAAAGATTGTAACAACTACAGAGGTATCTCTTTAATCAGCGTTGTGGGTAAAATCTTCTCGGGTATTGTTGAAAGGAAAGTGCGAGTATTAGTTGAGGACCAATTGGGTGAAAATCAGTGTGGGTTTAGGCCTCTTAGAGGTTGTCAGGACCAGATCTTTAGCTTACGGCAAATAATGGAGAAGTGTTATGAGTGGAACAGGGAATTGTATCTACGCTTTATAGATCTAGAAAAGGCATGTGACCGGGTTCCAAGGAGGAAGTTATTGTCTGTTCTACGAGATTATGGAATAGGAGGCAAACTTCTGCAAGCAATTAAAGGTCTTTACATGGATAGTCAGGCAGCAGTCAGAGTTGACGGTACATTGAGTTCATGGTTCAGAGTAGCTTCAGGGGTAAGACAAGGCTGCAACCTGTCTCCACTGTTGTTCACATTATTTATGGATCATATGTTGAAAACAATAGATTGGCAGGGTGAGATTAAGATATGTGAACACAAAATAAGCAGTCTTGCATATGCGGATGACTTAGTTGTGATGGCAGATTGGATTGACAGTTTGCAAAGTAATATTCCAGAGGTAGATCATAAATGTAAGGACTATGGTATGAAGATTAGCATCTCCAAAACGAAAGTAATGTCAGTGGGAAAGAAATATAAATGGATTGAGTGCCAAATAGGAGGAACAAAGTTAGAACAGGTGGACAGTTTCAAGTACTTAGGATGCATATTCTCACAGGATGGCAACATAGTGAAAGAACTGGAAGCGAGGTGTAGCAAAGCTAATGCAGTGAGCGCTCAGCTACGATCTACTCTCTTCTGCAAGAAGGACGTCGGTACCAAGACTAAGTTATCTGTGCACCGTTCAATCTTTCGACCAACTTTGTTGTATGGGAGCGAAAGCTGGGTGGATTCAGGTTACCTTATCAACAAGGTTGAGGTTACGGATATGAAAGTAGCTAGGATGATTGCAGGTACTAGTAGATGGGAACAATGGCAGGAGGGTGTCCACAATGAGGAAATCAAAGAAAAACTGGGAATGAACTGTATAGATGTAGCAGTCAGGGCGAACCGGCTTAGATGGTGGGGTCATGTTACACGCATGGGAGAAGCAAGGTTACCCAAAAGACTCATGGGTTCAGCAGTAGAGGGTAGGAGGAGTCGAGGCAGACCAAGGAGAAGGTACCTGGATTCGGTTAAGAATGATTTTGAAGTAATAGGCTTAACTTCAGAAAAGGCACCAATGTTAGCACTGAATAGGGGATCATGGAGGAATTTTATAAGGGGGCTATGCTCCAGACTGAACGCTGAAAGGCATAATCAGTCTTAAATGATGATGATGATGATGATGATATCATTAATGTCAATATGCGGCAGGATTTAGGAACTTATATTGTGTTTGAACATTATGAATTACCTTGAAGAGAACGGTCAATTGACACACAGTCAACACAGAGTTAGAAAACAATGTTCTTGTGAAACACAACTAGTTCTTTACTCACGTGAAGTATTGAGTGCTGTTGACAAGTGATTTCAAATTGATTCTGTATTTCTTATTTCCAGAAGGCTTTTGACACTGTACCACACAAGCGGCTTGCATTGAAATTGCCTGCTTACAGAATATCATCTCAGTTATGTGACTGGATTTGTGATTTCCTGTCAGAGAGACCTCAATTTGAATTAATTGATGGAAAGTCATCGAGTAAAACAGAAGTGATTTCTGGCGTCCCCAAGGTAGTGTTACAGGCACTCTGCTGTTCCTTGTGTATGTAAGTGATTTAGGAGACAGATTATGCTGTTGTTTATCACTGAGTAAAGTCATCAGAAGATCAAAACAAATTGCAAAGTGATTTAGAAAAGATACCTGTATGGTGCAATAATTGGCAGTAGATCCTACATAATGAAAAGTGTGAGGTGATCCACATGAGTGCTAAAAGGAATTCGACAAACTTTGCTTAGCCTACACGATATATCTGTCAAATCTATAGGCCCTATATTCATTTAAATACCAAGGAATTACAATTATGAACAGCTTAAATTGGAAAGAACACACAGAAAATTATGTGGGGAAGGCACAACAAAGAGTGCGTTTAGTTGGCAGAACGCTTAGAAAATGCAAGAGATCTTCTAAAGAGACTGCCTACACTACACTTGTCCGTCCTGTTTTGGAGTACTGCTGCGCAGTCTGGCATCCTTGCTATAGGATTAATGGAGTACATCAAAGAATTTCAAAGAAGAGCAACATGTTTTGTATTATTGCGACAGGGGGGAAAGAGTGTCAGGATTTGGGTTGGGCATCGTTAAAACAAAGGCATTTTTCATTGCGGTGGAATCTTTTCCTGAAATTTCTATCACCAACTTTCTCCTCCAAATGCAAAAATATTTTGTTGAAGTTGACCTACATAGGGAGAAGTGATCATTATAATAAAATAAGGGAAATCAGAATTTGCATAAACAGCTATAGGTGTTCATTTTTTCCGCACTCTGTTCAAGATTGGAATAATAGGGAATTATTGTGAAGGTGGTCCAATGAAGCCTCTGATATGCACTTGAGTGTGATTTGCAGAGTATCAATGTAGATGTAGGTTAGGTTGAAAGGCGACCGTTTGATTGTGAGTTGGTGAAGCAGTTGTTTGCATTCCATTTAGAGACTGAATGGACATAATTTAGTTCCAGTATGAAGGATATGGAGGAATTATGTGCAAAGTTTACACAGGATGTTATTTGTGTTCTGGAGTAGCGTGTGTCAAGTAATTGGGTTAAGGATAACCCTCCATGGTTTACAGACAAAATTCAGAAAATTCTGAGGAAGCAAAGACTTGTGCATTCTCAATTCAAAAGAAAGTGTGCAAATGATGACAGGCAGAAGTTAGAGATTTGTGCATCTGTAAAAAGATTGATGCACGACACATAAACCAATTAATTCCATCGCACCTTAGCAAAAGATCTTGCCAAGAACCCAATAAAATTCTGAACATAAGTAAAATCAGCAAATGGGTTGAAGGTTTCTATTCAGTCACTTGTTGACTACTCTGGTCGAGCAATAGAAGATAGCAAAAGGAAAGTTGAAGTTTTAAATTTCATGTTTAAGAAATAATTTACACAGGAGGATCACACAAACGTACCGTCATTTGACCATCGTACAGACTCCGTGTGGAGGACATAGTAATAGGCATCCCTGGTTTAGAGAAGCAACTGGAAGGAGTAGAAACAAATAATTTGTCAGGTCCACATGGAATCTCAATTGGGTTCTACAGAGAGTACTCTATGGCATTAGCCCATTACTTAGCTTGAATTTAATGTGAACCTCTCACCCAGAGCAAAGTTCTAAGTGACTGGCAAAAAGAGCAGCTGACTGGTACATAAAAAGGGTAAAATAATAGACCTACAAAATTGTTGAACATACTCTTGGTTTGAATATAACAAATTTCACTGAGACATATAAGCTTCTATCCACAAAACAGCATGGTTTTAGAAAGCATTGCTCAAGTGAAACTAATTTTGCTGCTTTCACACATGATATCCTGTGAATAGTGGATGAAGAGCAACAGTACAAGCATATGGAATAGGTATCCAGATTGTGAGTGACTCAAAGACTTCTTAAGTGATAGAATGCAGTATGTTGTCCTCAATGGCGAGTTTACATCAGAGTAAAGGTACCATCAGGAGTACCCCAGGGAGGTATTTTAGGACCACTATTACTATTATTCTCTATGTACATAAATGATCTGACAGACAGGGTGTGCAGCAGTATGCAGCTGTTTGCTGAATTTGCAGGACAAAATTTGTTGTAGGGGTGATAAATGGTTGCTGGCTCTAAATGTAGAAAAATGTAAGTTAATGCAAAGTAGTAGGAAGAACAGTACCATAATGTTCTAATATAGCATTAGTAGGCCTAGTGTACTGCTTGACAGAAGTCACATCAATTAAATACCTAGGTGTAATGTTGCAAAGAGATATGAAATGACATGGTGAATGGTCGAATTTGGCTTATTGGGAGAATTTTAGGAAAATGCGGTTCATATGTAAAGAAGACTGTATATTTAATACTGCAACCAATTCTTGAGTAGTGCTCGAGTGTTTGGGATTCCTACTAGGTGGGATTGAAGGAAGACAGAAAAGCAATTCAGCTCTGGGCTGCTAGTTTTGTTACTGGTACAGTTGATTAAATGCAAGTATTGTGGAGATGCTTCGTGAACTCGAGTGGGAATCCCTGAATGGAAGATCACTTCTTTTCACAGTATGCTATTGTGAAAATTTAAAGTGCCAGCATTTGAAACTGACTGCAGAATGATTCTACTGCCGTCAATGTACATTTCATGTAAGGACCATGAATAATATAAGAGAAAATAGGGCTCATATGGAGGTATTCAAGCAGTCATTTTTCCCTTTGCAAGTGAAATGGGAAAGGAAATGACAAGTAGAGGTACAAGGTAACCTCCACTATGCACCATGCGCTGATTTGTGGAGTATGTATGTAGAAGTATATGTAGAAGGCTTCACTTAACCAAAGTTACTATATTTATAACTTAATTTTAGACTGCAATACACAAAAATGGAGAAGAAAGGCAACCAGTCACATATTGGTGAGGAATTCCACTTTGTGAAAGACACTATTTTTTATTTTTGTTATTATCCAAACATGTTTCAACACTTTATGTGCTATCTTAAGTGGGATTTTTATTTTCTTTCTCGCATGGCACTATTAGTTGTATATGCTAGTAGCTTTATATCTGCCTTACATTCTACATCTTTTCATAGTTTTTTTATGTTGTGAGCTTTCTTCTCTTGTTTGTAACCTGTTGAAGCACTTATTTCATTTTCAGTTGTCATTTCTTGCTGTTATACGTGTGTTTGATTACAGTGTATCAGCAAAGCACACAATTTCTGCCACCTTTTCACATGAAACAGCAGCAAAAACCTTGTGCTTTGTGGATAAATTATAATCAGATGCATGTTTAATACCTGAAAAAGAAATAAGAGCTTCAACAGGTCACAAACAAGGGAAGGAAGATCATAATATAAAAAAGGACAAGCTGTAGAATGGATGGTAGATATTGAGCTACCAGCATACACAGCTAATAGCATAATGTAAGAAAGAAAATAAACAAAAATCTCACTGAATGTAGTATATAATGGGTTGAAAAGTGTTTGGCTAATAATAAGTAAAAAATGTTGTCTTGAATAAGGCAGAATCCTGTCTAATTTTTCTTAATACACCCAAAAATCTAGATAATCACTCACAAATAGATTCTTTTCCATCTCTCTCTCTCTCTCTCTCTCTCTCTCTCTCACACACACACACACACACACACACACACACACACACACACACTCTTCTCAGACCAACCCACATGCAGCTCACATACATCACATTACTCAGACATGCCTACATGCAGCTATGGTTACAGTAATTGTTTGTGAGTGGTTGTTTATGCTGAAAGGAATAGCGAGAGAGAGGGAAGGCATGTAGCACTTGAAATGGATTCAGATTTTGGGGCAAGACTGGGGTGGGGAGGTACTAGCAGGCATAATAGAAGGAGAAACAGGTGACTCGCAGAGGCAGCAACAAAATGAAAATTGAAAAACCTAATGCTCTCAAAATAGAAAAAGTGAGAGGGTTTTGTGAAACACCTTTTCCAATCCTCAATGCTGTGATGACAACTCTCAGTGTATGCTGTTTTGTCACATTTTTGCATGAATTTTGCAATAAACATATAGATGCAATAATTGGTTTTGTATAAGAAACCTGAAAGACTGAATAAGAGCTGCACAAATAAATAGGTTCACTGATGTATATGGTTTCTTATACATGAGATAGATTTAAAGTCAGGCTGCAGAACACAGAGAAATTTTCATTTATAGTAAATAAAATTGTAGTAATCCATCAGCATTGTGAAAAGTGTGGCACGGTTTGTAAAGCGCCTGAAAATTTCCAAGCAGTTATTGCTAAAAATGCTAAGCGTTCCTCTTCTTATTAATAAATTTATAGTGATACAGAAAAAAGTGTTGTGTAATATAAGATTGAGAGAGGTGCATACTGTCCAAGCTTTCTCTTCATAAATTTAATGTCATACTGCAACAATATTGAGAAGGACAGTTGCTACTCACCATATAGCGGAGATACTGAGTTGCAGATAGGCACAACAAAAGGCTTCTCACAGTTATAGGTTTCAGCCATTAAGGCCGTTGTGAACAGTGCACACACACACACACACACACACACACACACACACACACACACGCACACGCAACTAGCACACATGTCTCAGGCAACTGGTGGTTTCAGTTGCTTGAGACTGCAGTCGTGTGTGCGAGTTCCGTTTACATGAGTGTGTGTGGGGGGGATCTACTGTTGACAATGGCCTAAAGCTATAATTGTGAGAGTCTGTTTGTTGTTCCTACCTGCGACTCATCGTCTCCGCTACATGGTGGGTAGCAACTTTCCTTCTCAGTATTGTTACATTCCATCCTGGATTTTCCGTTGTTTGATTTAATATCTTACAGTACTTGTTATGGCAGACAAAAATAGTGCTTGTGCTTGCTCTTTTTTTCTCAGATTACGTACCGTTGCACCTGCATGGAATCGCTCACTTTGGAGATAACATTGAAGATGAATGGTTTATTGTGTTTTTACTGCTACAGCTGACAAAAGAGATACCAGGCCTTGTTGTGAGGTACAGTTTCGATATACATCCTTTTAATATTATATGATATATGTGTAAAACTGTAGTCTTTATAGATAACATAATCTTCATTATTATCAGTAGGGGTCGGATTTTTAGGTGCTAAAAAGTTGGGGAGTTATTAATTTTTTATGTTTTAACAATGCTTGAAATATGGGAAAATAAAGTAAAAATATTTGATTATAATTAATTTTATTTATGGGAATATGAACAATATGCAGTACTCATGAATGCAATTATGTTGTGCCACACTGATTGCTGAAGAATTACTATGCACAGTGAGTCATCCTCAAGTTGTCCCTCACAGACAACTGACTAGTATCCTGAAACACTGCGTTCTGCGGGGAAAATGAGCACTCCACACCACAAGATGTCAGTCTAGTAAATTTATAACAGGGCACGTCACTCACACTCACATCAATATGCCCTTCTTGGTGCCCATGTAACACATTTGAAATTTTGCATTTAGTTTGAAACTCACTATTGTTTTTAAACACGCCTGAATTTAACTTTTGAATATTTGTGCTGTAGGTCCACTAAAACTGTTCAGTTTCCTTTCGATGTCCTCAACGTGCTGAACTGTTTCTGACAGAAGGGCCTGTTATAACCTTTAATCACCAATAATTGCGTGGATATTAAACACACTCACTTAGGAACAATAGCTCGTTACATGATAACAACTCAGTATCTCTTATTCGACTGCCGTGCCGTGACATGCGACCGGCACCGTTCGTAGCTAGGTGGCGCTCCCGCGCTCAGCTGAGTTGCGGAACGCCTCTATCGCTGTTTGCGCGTACTGTCGTGGCGGCACTGTTAAATGTCGTGGCACTGTCACAACACTTTTCCCCCCTTGAAAAAAAAAAAAAAAAAAAAAAAAACACTCACTTCCTTGGAGACATGGACAGTGCGGAGACATCCATGGCCTCTTGTGAGGCCCCGAGAAGATCCCATGGAGAGACACGAGAGTATGGTCGAAATGTCCAGGACGGAAGCTCGTGCGTGGAAAGTGCCTCCTGGATGAGATGATGGGTGAAAACTCCGGAGCAACATCCATAGGTGTCGTGGACCTGGGGGTGTGCTCCTGCGAGATGGGTCCCGGAGAAGGCGGCGTCGCGACTGGGGCCGGTTCCGGCGTACTTGGAAGCGGTAGCGACGTCGGCTGCATCAACACATACAGTAGATCGGCAGCAGCGACAGGACTGGCTTCTTGGGCTGGTGGTGGCGAAGGAAGGGGTGGTGGCACCGGCGTGGCCACCACTCGTGGGCGCATCTGGTCATAATGGCAAACAACCATGGTGTCGTCCGTACGTATTTCACAAAGCCGGTGGCCGCGAAGAGCCTTGACCACCCCTGGAATCCATTTAGGGCGAGATCCATACCCTCGTGCCCACACGTCGGCGCCCACCGAGTATTTTCCCGCACTAGGGGACACAGCACGAGGCCTGACATGGTGAAGCAGGTGCAGTAGAGTGCGCAGTTGGCGGTCATGCAAGAGTTCAGCAGGGCTGCGATCACCCAGAGGCGTGAAGCGATAAGAACTCACTCAGAAATTGCAGCAGAGCATCATCTGTGGAAAAACCACTAAGGAATTTTTTCATCTGGCTTTTGAAAGTGCAGACAAGGCGCTAAACCTCCCCATTCGATTGCGGATGGAAGGGCGTTGCTGTAACATGATGAATCCCTAGTCCAGTACAAAAATCACGGAAGGCCTGCGAAGAGAACTAAGGGCCGTTGTCCGTGACGATCGTGGATGGAAGACCTTCTAGCGCAAAGATTTTGGGCAAAGCCAGCGTCGTTGCCGCAGTGGTGGGCGACGGACATCGAACAACAAACGGAAACTTCGAGAAGGCGTCAATCAACAGTAGCCAATAAGTACCGAGGTAGGGGCCGGGAAAGTCAGCGTGCACCCGTTCCCATGGCTGCGCCGGATCAGGCCACAGAGAGGGCATTGTACGAGGTGCAGCCAGTTGTTGAGCACACTGACCACACGCAGCAACCATGTGGGCGATGTCCAAATCAATACCAGGCCAATAAACGTGCCTGCGGGCCAGGGACTTAGTCCAAGAAATACCCCAATGGCCTTCATGCAACAGTTTGAGAACATCTTTGCGAAGAGAGGCTGGCACCACGACCCGTGGAGATGCACCATCCGTGGCCAGAAGAACAACACCATCACGAACAGACAGACGAAGGCGCAAGGGATGGTAGTTGCGAAGGGGATCTGATGCCCGGCCCTTGGTCCTGTCCGGCCAACCCCGTTGAACAAAACCGATCACCTGACGCAGGACCGGGTCCTGCGCAGTAGCCGACGCGACCTGCGAACCTGTAAGTGGAAAACCCTCGACTGCACGACATTCTTCCTCATCAATGTGGAAACAGAGTAGTTCATCACGATCGAAAACCGAGTCGGGGCCCATCGGCAATCGCGACAATGCGTCAGCGTTGGCGTGCTGGGCTGTGGAGCGATAGTGAATCTCATAGTGAAAACGAGACATGTATAAGGCCCAACTTTGCAGGCGGTGAGCTGCCTTATCCGGAAGCGATGCTGATGGGCTGAACAGAGAGACCAGCGGCTTGTGGTCGGTGATGAGGTGAAACTTAGAACCATACAAAAAAACACTGAACTTTTTTAGAGCATAAATGATAGCGAGCGCCTCCTTTTCGGTTTGAGAGTAACGCCGTTGCGCATCATTGAGGGTGTTGGAAGCATAGGCGATGGGTCGTTCCGACCCATCCTCATACCGAAGGGCGAGAACATCCCCTAGGCCATACTGTGATGCGTCAGTCGCCAGAACCAAGTACTGACCCGGACGGAATGTGGCAAGACAAGGTGCCGACTGCAAATGAGCCTTCAGGCGGACAAAAGCCTGCTCACACTCGTCGAACCAACAGAAAGAGACGTTTTGCATAACAGCTGATGCAGAGGATGAGCTACCGCCACCGCAGATGGAATGAGCTTGTGATAATAAGCAATCTTGCCTAGAAACGCCTGAAGTTCTTTGACCGTAGACGGCCGGGGTAGAGCGTTAATGGCCACAATGTGCTGACGTAGAGGACGTATACCCTCACGGGACAAGTGGAAACTAAGATACACAATGGAGGGTTGGAAGAACTGTGACTTGTCCAGAATGCACCCCAACCCAGCCGAATGCAAAACCCGAAACAGTGAACGCAAATTGCGAAGGTGCTCCTCAGTGGAGGTCCCCGTGACAACAATGTCATCCAGATAGTTTATGCAGCCGGGAACGGAAGCCGTGAGCTGTTCCAAAAATTGCTGAAAAATGGCCGGCGCGCTAGCGATGCCAAATGGTAACCGCTGGTACTGATACAACTCACAAGGAGTGTTGATGACGAGAAATTCCTTGGAAGAAGCATCCAACGGCAACTGATGGTACACCTCCGACAAGTCAAGTTTGGAAAAGAACTGGCCCCCAGCGAGCTTGGTAAATAACTCCTCAGGACGGGGAAGAGGATAAGTGTCAATGAGGCTCTGAGCGTTGAAAGTGGCTTTAAAATCACCACACAATCGCATACTCCCGTTTGGTTTAGAAACCACCACGATTGGCGATGCCCATTCGCTGGAGGTAACAGGAAGGAGAATCCCTGAAGCTGTTAACCTGTCTATCTCAGCCTTGACAGGTGCACTCAACGCTTCCGGAATAGGGCGTGCCCGGAAAAACTTAGGGCGCGCTGTAGCTTTAAGAGTAATGTGGGCTTCAAAATACTTGGCATGATCCAGACCAGCAGAGAACACGGACGAAAATTCAGAACACAATCCATCCAGCTGTTGATACGGAATATACTCAGATATGAGGTGCACATCATCATCAATGGAGAACCCGAACAACTGGAAAGCATCATAACCGAACAGGTTTTCAGTGCCCGCATGATCCACTACATAAAACGTGAGGGGCCTAACAACAGACTTGTAGGCAGTGGAAGCATCAAACTGGCCAATGATAGGAATTTTCTGTTTATTATAAGTTCTCAGATTTCGCGTAACTGGAGACAAGGGAGGGGAGCCCAACTCCAAATACGTGCGAGAATTAATGAGAGTTACTGCAGAGCCAGTGTCCACTTGCGTGCGAATGTCTTTATCCAGAACACGAACAGTAACAAACAACTTATTTGTTTGAGAAAGTACACAGTTAACATCCATGTCCGATGCCTCGTTCTCGTCGACACACAGAAGCAATGTGGCCTTTTTTCCTACATGAATTACACGTGGCCCAACGTTTTGGACACGCGGCCCTGTCATGCTGTATGAAACAACGTGGACAAGAAGGAAGTGCGGAACGAACCTGCTTCTGTGGTTGCTGTTTTCGCTGCGAGCATTGCGGCCCAACGCGGCATTGTTTACGCGAGCGAACCGCCGCCACATCTTCGTTCTCCTGCGAAACAGTCAAATTGTCCGTGTCGAAAGTTGACTGTACAGCGCCTACATCACACCACGCGTCTATTTGCACGCCAGCAGCGTGAGACACTTCAAAGGATTGAGCGATGCTTAGAACTTCCAACAACGACGGGTTTGGCAGTTGTAGGGCACGTTGCCGAACTTCTTTATCAGGAGCAAGCCGTAGAATAGCATCCCTAACCATTGAATCAGCATAAGACTCATGATGAGTGTCCGTGACAAACTGACATTTCCTACTCAGACCGTGTAGCTCCGTCGCCCAAGCCCGGTAAGATTGATGGGGCTGTTTACGACACTGGTAGAATGCCACGCGGGCGGCAACGACGTGGGTGTTTTTTTGGTAATAGTTAGACATGATTTTACAGAAAGAGAGGAAAATCATGGAATATAAAACCCTGGGCCAACTGACCTACACTGAGGCTAAGAGGAAATTTGAGCGCCTACATCCTGTGGCTATGACCTCCTCTTATGCCACCGCTACGAGAACAGTTGTCGCCCCCATCAGTTTGTTGCATTCCTGTCACCTCTCAGAACCAAAAGACTACACCTGCCCCTTTGACGGTGGGGGGCACTTCCCTCCCTGTTGCTCCTGCACCACCTACTTTGGGAACAACATCCCCCCAACCATCGGGGTTATCAGTCACCACTTCTGAGCTGGAGAATCATAAGTCTTCTTCGACTCCTTTCGCTACGAACGGGTCCCTTGGATCACTCCCTTCCCAGGTTTCTGGTAGTGGAAAAGATGACAC
Source organism: Schistocerca serialis cubense (assembly GCF_023864345.2). Classification (NCBI taxonomy): domain Eukaryota; kingdom Metazoa; phylum Arthropoda; class Insecta; order Orthoptera; family Acrididae; genus Schistocerca; species Schistocerca serialis. The sequence goes on from NC_064641.1 coordinate 795,416,938, forward strand.
TTAACAGTTGCTGAAGAGCCCAAAAGCAGCTGGTCGTAGGGCTTCACGCTCATCCTCAGTCCCATCCAGGGAAACCCTAGGATCTGTGAGAGAAATCCAAAAAGAAAGTCCCCAATACCAAGGGAATTGTGGTGGCACCCACACCACTGCTACCTAAGGATGAGGTGGAGATTCTGGCGTCTGCTGAGGACCTAGATCCTGCCAGTCCCTCAGACACAATGGATATAGACTGCTCACACAAAAAGCCAGTGGCAGCAGGTGACCCTGAGGCGTAAACTGCCTCATTGAATGTTCCACCTAGTCTCTCAATGATGTCATAATCCAGTGGAATTGAGGCGGTTTTTTGCACAGCCTGGCTGAACTACGGCAACTGTTAAGCTTTACACCTGCTTTCTGCGTTGCCCTCCAGGAACCCTGGTTCCCGGCAATGCAGACCCCTGTCCTCTGCTGTTATAAGGGATACTACAGGAACCGTAGTGACTATAATCGAGAGTCAGGTGGAGATTGCGTTTATGTCCTAAACTCAGTCTGTAGTGAACCTATGCCCCTTCAAACCCCTCTTGAAGCTGTGGCTGTCAGGATAAGGACGATGCAGGAAATAACTGTCTGCAATGTATATCTTCCTCCAGATGGTGCAGTATACCTGAATGTATTAACTGGACTGATTGACCAACTCCCTAAACCTTTCCTACTTTTGGGAGATTTTAACAACCGTAACCTCTTGTAGGGTGGCACCTTGCTTACTGGCCGAGGCAGAGATGTCGAAACTATACAGTCTCAGTTTGACCCTGCCTCTTAAATACTGGAGCCGCCACACATTTCAGTGTGGCTCATGGTAGTTACTTGGCCATTGATTTATCAATTTGCAGCCCAGGACTTGTCCCATCTATCCACTGGAGAGCACCTGACGACCTGTGTGGTAGTGACCACTTCCCCATCTTCCTGTCACTGCCCTGGGGTTAGGCCCACAGACGCCTGCCCAGATGGGCTTTAAACAAGGCCGACTGGTAAACTTTCACCTCTGCTGTCGCTGTTGAATTACCACCACATGGTAACATCTGTTTGATGGTTGAGTAGGTAACTACAACAATCGTTTCTGTGGCAAAAAACACGATCCCTCGCTCTTTAGGGTGTCCCCGGCGAAAGGCAGTCCCTTGGTGGTCTCTGGAAGTCGCTGAAGGAATTAAGGAGCGTTGTCGAGCTCTACAGTGGCATAAGTGACAACCCTTCCCTGGAGCACCTCATAGCCTTTAAACGTCTCCATGCTTGCATTCGCGAACTTATCAAACGACAGAAGCAGGAGTGTTGGGAGAGATATGTCTCAACCATTGGGTGCCATACGTCACCCTCCCAAGTCTTTTTCGGGTACCAGATCCCAACAGGTGTTCCCGGTGTTAACATAAATGGCATGTTATCTGCCAACACAAATGCGATTGCCGAGCACTTCACTGAGCACTATGCTCGAGCCTCTGCATCAGAGAATTACCCCCCAGCCTTTCTCACTCTCAAACGGTGGCTGGCAGTGAAAGACTTCATTCACTGTACGCCACAGTGAATCCTATAACGCCACATTTACAGAGTGGGAGCTCCTCAGTGCCCATTTACATTGCTCCGACACAGCTCCTGGGCCAGATCGGATCCACAGTCAGATCATTAAACATCTCTCATCTGACTACAAGCGACATCTCCTCGTCATCTTCAACTGGATCTGGTGCGATGGGGTATTTCCATCGCAATGGCAAGAGAGCAACATCATTCCAGTGTTCAAACCCGGTGAAAACCTACTTGATGTGGATAGCTGTCAGCCTCACCAACATTCTTTGTACGCTGCTGGAACGTATGGTGTGTCGGCGGTTGGGTTGGGTCCTGGAGTCACATGGCCTTCTGGCTCCATGTTAGGGCAGCTTCCAGCAGGGTCACTCTAGCACTGATAATCTCGTGTCCCTCAAGTCTGCCATCCGAACAGCCTTTTCCATACAGCAACACCTGGTTGCCGTATTTTTTGATTTAGCATATAACACGACCTGGCGACATCATATCCTTGCCACATTGTATGAGTGGGGTCTCCGGGGCCTGCTCCCGATTTTTATCCAAAACTTCCTGTCGCTTTGTACTTTCTGTGTCCAAGTTGGTGCCTCTCATAGTTCCATCCATATCCAGGAGAATGGAGTCCCGCAGGGCTCTGTATTGAGTGTGTCTCTATTTTTAGTGGCCATTAATGGTCTAGCAGCAGTTGTAGGGCCGTCTGTTTCACCTTCTCTGAATGCAGACAACTTCTGCATTTCGTACCGCTCCACCAGTACTGGTGTTGCTGAGTGGCACCTACAGGGAGCCATCCACAAGGTGCAGTCATGGCCTCTAGCTCACAGTTTCTAGTTATCGGCTGCAAAGTCATCTGTTATGCACTTCTGTCGGCATTGTACCATTCGTCCAGAACCAGAACTTTACCTTAATGATGATTCAGTCACTGTAGTGGAGAGATATCTATTCTTGGGACTGACAGCACCTCAGTGCTGTGTGTGTGTGTGTGTGTGTGTGTGTTTTGTTTGGGGGAGGAGACCAAACATTGTGGTCATCAGTCTCATCGGATTGGGGAAGGACTGGGAAGGAAATTGGCTGTCCCCTTTCAAAGGAACCATCCTGGCATTTGTCTGGAGCGATTTAGGGAAATCACGGAAAACGTAAATCAGGATGGCTGGACGCGGGATTGAACCATCGTCCTCCCGAATGCGAGTCCAACCCTCTGCTGCCTGAGCAACACCAACTGAGGTGCAGATCGCTCTGTGCTGCTGCAGCACTACAGAACCCTTCCTCAATTCTGCCTATGGGAGTCTGGTTTATGGTTCGGCGGTGCCCTCAGTGTTGTGTTTAGTCAACCCAGTGTACCAATGTGACGTTCACCTAGTGACAGGAGCTTTTATGACACATCCAGTGACCAGCGTCCTTGTGGAGGCCAGAGTCCCTCCATTGCAGGTTAGGCTTGCACAGCTGCTGGCCGGTTACATTTGCACACATTCGTAGCTCTCCTGCACATCTGAATCAACGTCTCATTTTCCCACCCAATGGTGGTTCATCTGCACCGGCAGCCCGGGTCAGGGCTTCCAATTGCAGTTCGTATCCGATCCCTTCTTTCTGAACTGGAGGACATGTACTGAAGCCACAAAGTGGTGTACAAATGGCTCGGAGCACTATGAGACTTAACTTCTGAGGTCATCAGTCCCCTAGAACTTAGAACTACTTAAACCTAACTAACCTAAGGACATCACACACAACCATGCCTGAGACAGGATTCGAACCTGCGACCGTAGCGGTCGTGCGGTTCCAGACTGAAGCGCCTAGAACCACTCGGAAGTGGTTTACACCGACGGCTCGGTGGCTGATGGTCACGTCTGCGTCATGTATGAGGTGCGGCTAGAAAAAAACCGGACTGATGCTGGAAAAAACATTTATTTACAATTTCATGTTATCTCCTTCAATGTACTCTCCTCCTCGGTCTCTACACCGCTCCATACGAATTTTCCAGTGTTCATAGCAATGCTGCAGATCATTTTCAGTAAGTCCATACATTACTTCCGTCGCTTTTTCTTTTACTGCTTCAACAGTCTCAAATCTAGTTCCTTTCAAAGCTGACTTGACTTTAGGGAAAAGAAAAAAGTCACAGGGGGCCAAATCAGGTGAGTAGGGTGGATGATCTAAGATGGGAATGTTGTGTTTTGCCAAAAACGTCTTCACTGACAACGCACTGTGAGCTGGGGCATTGTTTTGGTGAAGGATCCATGACTTTTTTCTCCACAAATCGTTCCGTTTTCTCCGTACTCGCTCACGTAGGGTAGCCAGGACGCTATTGTAGTAATGCTGATTCACTGTTTGTCCCTCTGGTACCCAATCAATGTGCACAATCCCTTTGATGTCAAAAAAAACAATCATCATTGCCTTGAACTTCGATTTTGACATTCGTGCTTTTTTTTGTCGTGGAGAACCAGGAGTTTTCCAATGCATCGATTGGCGTTTAGTTTCGGGATCGTAAGTAAAAAACCACGATTCATCACAAGTAATAACATTTTGTAAGAAGGTGGTATCACTTTCAATGTTTTCCAAGATGTCAGAACAAATCATTCTTCGGCGTTCCTTCTGTTCAATTGTGAGACACTTTGGAACCATTTTTGAACACACTTTGTTCATGTTGAAACTTTCATGAAGAATCTGCCTAACACTTTCCTTGTCAACTCCTGTTAACTCAGACACTGCTCTGATTGTTAAACGGCGATCTTGTCGAACAAGTTTACTGATTTTTTCAATGTTTGCATCAGTTTTTGCTGACAATGGTCTGCCAGTGCGAGTGTCATCACTGGTGTCTTCGCGGCCATCTTTAAATCGTTTAAACCACTCAAACACTTGTGTTCACGATAAACAATCATCGCTGTATACTTGTTGTAACATTACAAACGTTTCACTTGCAGATTTTCCTAGTTTGAAACAAAATTTGATGTTAACACGCTGTTCTTTCCGTACACTCAACATTTTCCGACGCACAGACAAAACGTCAACTACTTAAAACAGACGCCACGTGCAGACTGAGTGCAGGAGGCAGATGAAACTCGAGCAGTAGGCGGAGCGAGAGTCACGTGACAGGCCACGCGACTTTCAGCCTTATTGCATTCGTTTTATTGTTTCACCAGTACTAGTCCGGTTTTCTTCTAGCCACACCTCGTATGTCGGTGGAGGACATATTGAATAGCATTCCTTGCCTGACGGCTGCAGTGTTTTCACTGCCAAGCTTACAAGCTGTCAACCAGTGCTACCCTCGTCATCCTTTCGTATCGACCATCCAGGAGTCCGTCTGTGCGCTGGAATGGTCCGGTCGTTCAGTGGTGTTTGTCTGGACCCAACTCACATCGGAATCCCAGGCAACGAACTTGCCAACAGGCTGGCCAAACCGGCTATGTGGAAACTGCTTATGGAGATCAGCTTCTCTGCAACTGACCTGTGCTGAGGACTACGCCGCAAGGTTTTGCGGCTTTGGGAGACGAAATGGCATAACCTGAGCATGCACCACAAACTGCGTGCCATTAATGAGTCTATGAAAGTGTGGCAGTCCTCCATGTGGGCCTCTTGCAGGGACTCTGTGGTTCTCTGCCAGCTCCACATTGGCCATGCTTGAGTGACACATGGCTACCTCCTGCGCCGTGATGACCCACCTCAGTGTTGGTGCGACGCCCGGCTGACAGTGGCCCATATCTTGGTGAGCTGTCGTTCTTTGGCTGCCTTGTGGCGGACTTTTCAGTTAGTAGACTCGTTGCCATTAATCTTAGTTGACAACGCCTCATTGGCTAATTTAGTTTTACGTTTTATACATGACGGTGGGTTTTATCATTCTATATAAGTTTTAGCACATGTCCTTTGTCCCTTTGTGTTCTTCACTCTAATGCTTTTAGGGTGGATATTTTAATGTGTTGCAGAGTGGCTGGCTTTTCTTTTTTATTCTCGTTGTCGGCAAGACACAGTCATCTGGTCTCTTGTTTTCACCCCTTCTACCCGTTTCTTGCTTCTCTCTGTGGCTTTCTTTTCCTATTTTGTCCATAGTAGTATTGGTTGTCCTTCTGTCGACCTTCTGGTTCTTCCTGTCTCTTGTTATTGTTCTGTATGTCTCCTTTCTTTTCTTCTTTGCTGAGTGTAGTAATTTTACCAGGAACTAGGGACCGATGACCTTGCAGTTTGGTCCCTTCTTCCCCCTTTTAAACTAACCAACCGATCCTGCCAAAAATTGACAAATTTGGCTTTTTTTTGACTGAAAATAAATTTTCTACACAATAGCATAGTAGTTTTTGAAGAAAACTCAGTAAAACATTTTATGTGTGTTAGAAATAAGGTGCTCTTTTTATGACAGTTATTTTTATAGCAATTTTCGGGTTAGTTTAATTTTCTGCGTGGTTATCGAAAAAGCTTTAAAGGCTTGATCAAACAGTATATATTTTGTACAGGGCTGGGCATAATTCTGGTTCAGCTACATGCATTGTTTTGCACATACAAAGGTTTTTCGATGATTTTAAGCCACTGATGAATAAAATCTTTAATGTATAAACAACAAAATGATAATCAGCTGTAATAACCAGTTTTTTTAAATTATATCAAAATGCAGTACTTAAAATGCAACTTGTTTCTGTGAAACAAAATTTCGTGTGCAGTTACATGATTTGTCACTTTTAAAATCCAAACAATGAAAAATTTTTGTAAACATTTCTTGTAATTGCTGTGAGAATGTATGTCATATTATCATCTGTATCACTGTGAATCATCTGAGTATCTGCAATTCACGTAAAACCGAGTTTTACAAGCATTTTATTAGCTACTTTAGACTGCTATATTCTGGCAATGGATAAAACTTTCACAAAACAACAGTATGACAATTAATTATGTGTATTTGTCTAATTTCTTACAAAATTTGAACCAAGTTTAAAACATAGAAACAGCACACATTAAAAAAGCTCACTAAAATGCATTTTTTGCCCATAACATTCGAATGAAGCTAGATGTTTGAAAGTGAGTTTTCATTTTTATTGTAAGAATGCATTTTTTTATTTATTTGATTCATTTTAATCTATATCTGCTCATTCAGTTCGTGCTATTAACCTAGCATTAATTTCATCCCAGTTAAAATCTTCTGCAAGAGGCATTAACTGCTTTGCACAATTTGTGTGGGCACCATCTGTAGTTCGTCTTTCAAACCTCACTTAACGTAGTGTAAAATAACTACAATAATATAGATGTTCCAGTGGGTGTAAAAAATGGACACAGGTTAGGGCTAAATCAAATACATTTTACCCCATAGTCCTAGCTCAAATAGGAACTGAACATCAAGAACCCCCTCTCTCCCAATTTGTGATTCTGTGCACAGCGTTTTCGTACAGATTTTTTACGGAGCTTGTGTGCTGTAACAATAACCCCCCCCCCCCCACTCTCTCTCTCTCTCTCTCTCTCTCTCTCTCTCTCTCTCTCTCTCTGTGTGTGTGTGTGTGTGTGTGTGTGTGTGTGTGTGTGTGTGTGTGTGTGCGTGCGTGCGTGCGTGTCGTCTTTCACTAATTAACAGAGCTGTATTTAATTCATAAGTGTAGTACACATTTTTACTTCACTAATGCAACCTTCTCAATTCATTACCCTGCTTCTCATATTAAGAATAAGGCAAATGATATGGTTATATTGTTCCTGTACAGGGTTGTCGATTCTGATGGCGAGTTTTTGCTGATTGAAGCTGCGGAATGCCTCCCTCTTTGGGCAAATCCAGATACTTGTGAAGGAAAGGTTAGTGACAATAAATTAAGTGAAGCTGTCTTCAACTCAAATGTTGGTTTGAACACCTCACTGTCCTACAAGATTTGATTCTATTACAATTGGTATGTTCTAGCCATCCCCTGACCTGAAAATTAGCTTAATTAACCAGATATACAGAGACCTAACACTTAACTAAGAATCTCAACCATGATGCAAGTTGATTTTCTCTCTCTCTCTCTCTCTCTCTCTCTCTCTCTCTCTCTCTCTCTCTCCCCCCCCCCCCCTTCTTCTTCTTCTTCTTATTATTATTATTATTCCTCCTTTTTCTCCCCATGTGTATACAAAGCATTGCTGGTAATGACAGTCATGTTAACAACCAAACCCAGTGGGTCTGAGATGATGTCTTGACACAAACTCGTGAGTAACGGATGATCTTATCCCAACTCCTAACATAAAATGCCATGGATGCCACCAACAAGCTATACACCTGAAGATTCTACAAATGCATGGGTGTCTTCATGCAGAATGACCTGCCAAGAATCAACAATTCTTTACGACTCTGTATTGGCCACGCTAGAATGACATATGAATACAAGCAGCACCACCTTATTGCAGCTTGGTCCCTCTTTTATCAGTGGCAGGGATTTTTAATATATGTCTCACTTTCTCCATGATACAGCTAACTCAGAAGCTAGCAGAGTCATTACCCTCAATTTTTTCTGATGACATCCTAGGAGTGAACTTTGTTTAACATTTCTTAAGACAGTGCCAATTTAGAACATTTTGTGTCACTGTTCAGAAGTGACAGTCGAGCACTGCTACAGAATATTTCATAAGCAGTGTCAATATATAAAATACTTAGTTTCGTGCAATGGAATTTCTCTATTCTTGATCTCGTAAATATGATATGTCCCAGTGTGATATAAAACAAGAGGAACCATTATATGGATTAATACTTCCCCAAGCATTCAAACATAATGATTATGTAGTGGGGCACAAATTTTTTTATGATGTAGGAGTTACACACTTACATCTTCCAGATGGAATCTTCTTAATGTGTCAAATACAAAATCTGAAAGTATGAAATCACACATCCTTATATAATGCTGCTTGTTAATGTATTGATGTTTTAACAAAATCTAACATATAAATGCTGTATGTTCTGTAATCAGGTAGTAATTACTATGCTCTCAAGAAAGAAAGGTGCTATAAATATTGTAAATTTCTCTGCAGGTATACCTCTTTGAGGGAAAAGTCCATATCATTGAAGAAAGGAAATCTATTTCCATACATCAAGCTGTTAACCGAGTCAGAAACCCAGAGGAGTCTACAGAGGCATCACAGAGCATACAGGACGCCATTCTTGAGCGAATTGGCGGGTATGGTGGACAATATGCTTATATGGCTTTGGCAAATTATTCTAGTAGTAAATAGAAAGTTTAATGGGGCTAATCATAATACTTTCTTGCTTTTTGTCTTATTTTTGGTACAGTTTTTATAGTACAGTAACATACTACAGTTAGAAATATTTTATCTTTTCTGTAGTTTTCATGGAACCAGAGGAGAACAGCAAAAATCATGAAACTTAGTAGATTAAAACTGTGTGCCAGACCAAGACTCAAACTTGTGACCTTCACCTTTCACAGGCAAGTGCTCCACCAACTGAGCTACCCAAGCATGACTCACGACCTGTCCTCACAGCTTTTCTTCCTCCAGTACCTCATCTCCTACCTTCCAACATTCACAGAAGTTATGTCTCCAGTTATTCACTCTTCCAGAAGTGCAAGTTCTATAAGTTTTGGACAAGAGTTTAGGTAAAGATTGGAAGGTAGGAGAAGAAGTATTAGTGGAAGTAAAGTTGTGAGGACAGACATGAGTGGTGCTTGGGTAGCTCAATAGGAAACAAGTGTGGCCTGGTGACAGGGTGGATTATCGTCCATAAAAATTTCATCGTTGTTTGGAAATATGAACTCCATGAATGGCAGCAAGTTATGCCTAAGATGGCCGAACATAACTATTTCCAATCAGTGTTCGGTTCAGTTGGACTAGAGGACCCAGTCCACTTCATATGAACACAGGCCACAGCATTATGGAGCCACCATAGGCTTGCACAGTGTCTTGTTGATGACTTGGGCCCATGGCTTCAAGAGGTCTGTACCACACTCGAACCCTACTGTCAGCTCTTATCAGCTGAAATTGGAACTCATTTGATCAGGTCACAGTTTTCCAGTCGTTTAGGGTCCAACCGGTATGGTCGCAAGACCAAGAGAGGTCTGCAGGCAATGTCGTGCTGTTATCAAAGGCACTCGCAGTCGTTGTCTGCTGCCATAGCCCATCAACGCCCACCAGACTGTTGTAAAAGACACGTGTCATACGTCCCACATTGATTTCTGCTCTTATTTCATGCAGTGTTGATTTTATGTTAACAGTAACAGCTCTACACAAATGCCGCTGCTCTCGATTCGTGTTCCAAGGGAAGACTCCTTCTGAGTGGCTGTAAGAGCAGCATCTGTGAAGGCTGCGCCATGTGGCGTACCATGAAGCAATGCGTAGATGTTGCAGTGCAGAGTGGAGCATCTGTGCTGGTCTTAGTGAGTTCCAATTGACAGGCTATCAATGTCCTACAACTGACCCTGAACTGAGCGAGCAGTTAAATGCTGTTGCTGGAGGATGTGCTTCACTCAAGCATCCAGCAGGCGGAAGTACATCCGTGACCACATCACTGAGGGCAGTTTCCTGAATAGCAGTGCCACTGGCTTGCTGATGCATGCACTGCTCGGAAGAGTGGCTGGTGCCTCCTGGTCCAGCCTGTAACAAGCAGTGTATTAACAGACTGTACACAGTGTCATATCCACAACACGTGACACATGCATGATATTTGTAATCTCTGGAGGAGACACATGTGGATCAAGTTTGAGCAACCCATAGGGCAAAGACATTATGCTGGAAGTGTAATGTACTTGGCCTAAGGCTGGTATACAACAGTGCCACTAAATTGAGGTTGTATTAGATGTGCTTTCGGGTTACTGTCTGCATACTGATTCTATCGGAGTCACAGTGCATTTATAGTAACTGCCAAAGGGTGTTGCTGTAAATGTTCTTGAGTGGCAAAATGCTTCACAAACACAATTACCTTCACATCAAGTGATCTGTTTACATCATGGAAGAAACAGTCTTTTGGAAAAACATGAGTAGGATTTATTTCTGGGAATGAAGTGGTCAGTAGTGCAGTTTTGGAAAACCATTTTCTAAGAGAGTTTTGTGATTCCCTGTAGAAACTAAGTTTTTATTTAATACATATGTTACGTTGAGAAAGTGATTGTTAAATACTGTACATATATCTGACTTGTCAGTAACAAAAACATTTTTTCATATCCATGACCTTGTATTGTTCACCAGACACTCCCTTCATGACTGACCACATAGTTTTAATTTTATCCTGAGAATTAACTATTCTATTTGCATAACACAAGTTTTTTGCCTTCCTAATAACACGTGTAAGCATCTTACAGTACTTTTTGCAATGGGCTACTGCAGCTCAATTGTGACTATTTCTAATATAACATTTTGCTGTTATAATTTTCACTTTATTCTACTTTATGCTCTTATCCCACCAGTCAACCACCCGGGTTGCCTGTTGGTGCTAGTACCCTTTTTTAAACATTTTAATGGAAAGCAACGTTCATAAAGAATGAGAAATAAGTGAGGAAATCATTATATTTACCATATATGTTATCAGCACTATAAACATCCTGTCCCTCATGTTCTTTGACGAGGTTTAAGAAAAGTCTCTGTTGCTACTCATAATTACATTTAACATGTGTGTGTGTGTGTGTGTGTGTGTGTGTGTGTGTGAGTGTGTGTGTGTGTGTGTGTGTGTGTGTGTGTGTGTGTGTGTGCAAAGATTCCTTTTAATGTTAAAATGTTGGCATCATGGTCTGAAAGGCCATCCAACTTTTCCTAGTAATGAAGAAAGAATAAAAATGTAGTCTGTAGTTGTACTGCTCCCCTGCAACTCTGGTTGGAAAGGATATACTCTGCAGCAGATCATATGAATTTAGAGAGCTCCCAATATTCTTTTCCTTGCACAGTCACATATAAAATTAACATTAAAGTCACTACATACAACTAATTTTGAGTACTTTTTATAAAGTGAATGATGAACTCTCCCCAGATTGAACAGAAATGTCCTGAAATCATTTAGGGGTTCCATAAATAAGTACAATTGAAAAGTTTAGTTTCACTAAATTCCACTGCTCTTGCACAATGTTCAGTGACCTGTTCTGCACATTACTCTGATACGTCAGTAGATTCAAATGTAGCTAATTCCATTTTTCATGTACATGGCCACTCCATCCCCATTCTCGTTGTTTATGAGATGCTGCCTTCCTTCTTAACATATACATACAAACAAGAGTAAAAACCAGTTACTTTTGCTTTGTAGTCCTTTGTTGAAAAAGACTGAAGGAAATAGGCATTTACACAAATATATTGTCTAGAACTAACCTTAATATACTTGGGCTAAACAAGTCTAGATCCATTATTATTTCTAAATACAAATATTACAGATTTTTTAAATGTAACAATCGAAATTATGTGTTACTTCTGCTGACTAGGTAAAGACAAAACTGTCACCTTTGTATCATCTGCTAACACTTGTATAACAACTATCGGGAAAGAGGTATATTAAAGTGACAAATCATAAGCTTCTAGAATTGTTTTATTTGGTAGAGTCTAAAGATAAAATACAGAAAAGGAAAAAGTGCAGAAAATAGGTAAAAGCAGAAAAGTTCTATGGAAGACAGTTTGAATCCAACTGAGATACACTAAAGGTATAACAATTGTAAGAGAATATCCACTGTGAAAAATCTTTGCTGCCAAGGATGTCAGTTAAGAGAATAGGAATGAAATCTTGCACAGAATAGGTGTAGTGACCATCTTATAATTTTTTTTTTAAATTAAGATATTAAAGCTTCAAGTTACACAAATGGTATCATTTCCAGTTCTACTCATTACCAAGTCATCATCAGATGAGTTGAATTGTTTGTTGTTGTGGTCTTCAGTCCTGAGACTGGTTTGATGCAGCTCTCCCTGCTACTCTATCCTGTGCAAGCTTTTTCATCTCCCAGTACCTACTGCAACCTACATCCTTCTGAATCTGCTTAGTGTATTCATCTCTTGGTCTCCCTCTACGATTTTTACCCTCCACGCTGCCCTCCAATACTAAATTGCTGATCCCTTGATGCCTCAGAACATGTCCTACCAACCGATCCCTTCTTCTGGTCAAGTTGTGCCACAAACTTCTCTTCTCCCCAATCCTATTCAATACTTCCTCATTAGTTACGTGATCTACCCATCTAATCTTCAGCATTCTTCTGTAGCACCACATTTCGAAAGCTTCTATTCTCTTCTTGTCCAAACTGGTTATCGTCCATGTTTCACTTCCATACATGGCTACACTCCATACGAATACTTTCAGAAATGACTTCCTGACACTTAAATCAATACTGGATGTTAACAAATTTCTCTTCTTCAGTTCTTGAGTTGAATATGTTACTATATAACTCTTCAAATGCCATAAGGTAGCTACTGTGAACAATCTCTACAAGAATACTAGAAATCATATTACTCTGCTAGGTACTTCCCTGTGCCATTCAGCGCACTCCTTGTGGAACACTTATTTGTTACAACTGTTTACATGGTGTGATGCCATTCATAAATGGGGAAACTGTACCAAGATGACTCATTTGAACTCAAGTTCAGCATTCTGTACTGACATTACATCCATATGGTTTCAGTAACAACTGCCAGAGGCAAAGAATGCTTATTGTGAAGATGTAGTGGCTTGTTGGCAAACACTATTGCATACTTTTTCCTTCTCAATTTGACATGCTATTTGTAAAATTCACAGCAGTTTGTAATTTGTGTGCTTCCACCCCTGCTGTCTGTGATCCGTGTCCCAAAGTTATAATGTCTTGTTGGAATTTTGTCATGTCTGATGCACTTTATTGAGCACCACATTCACGAAGCCCGCCCGGCTAGCCACACAGTCTAACGCACTGCTTCCTAAACGGGAAGGCTTGCTGGCTCCCGGCACAAATCCGCCCGGCAGATTAGTGTCGAGGTCCGGTATGCCGGCTAGCCTGTAGATGGTTTTTGAGGTGGTTTTCCATCTGCCACGGAGAATGCGGGCTGGTTCCCCTTATTCCACCTCAGTTACACTATGTCGGCGATTGCTGCGCAAACACTGTCTCCATGTACGTGTACACCATAATTACTCTACCATGTAAACATTGGAGTTATACTCATCTGGTTTGAGACGTTCCCCTGGGGTAGTTCCTCTGTGGGCCAAACCGCACAATAACCCTGGTTCAGTGTGGGGCAGCAGTGAGGTAGGTGGACTGCTGTGGCCTGTTATGGGGTTGTGAACCACTGAGGGCTATGGTGGGACAAAGCCTCTCCGTCGTTTCTAGGTCCCCAGTTCAATACACAGTACACCACATTCACGAACATTAGTGGCAAGTTAAATTTGTGTTTCAGTTTTAACAGTGGAAAGATGAAACTTGGAAGCAGGCCATGAGGTGTGCATTGTTTCTGCTGTCTAGTTTTATGTCATGGTCTGGCACGCAATTTTAACTAGTCATACATATTTGTTGCTCCACTGAAGAGTAAAATGTCATCTCACCATTTAGAATTTTTTCTAAGTTTTATCTACCTTCTTGCTATAAAAGGAAAAATGCAAGATGTCAACTCATGATATTTCACAAATTTATTTTTTTGTGCTCCTGTCATATTTTTTCAATAAGTTAATACATGTTTACATCTTTATATGAAGATTATCCATTTATGAGTTTGTTCAGTCTTAATGTGTGTTCAACAACCTACTTTTTAATTGTCTCACTGTACCTATTTTACTCAAAGCTAATGTACATACTGAGAATACTACTTTTAAATTTAGTTGTTGTCATAGAGTGAAAATAAGAGTAGTTACTGATGGTTGTGACACTGGCCATTTCTATTCTTTTGTTACAGATACCCAGGAAAAATTACAGAGCTCCTTCACAGGACTACAGCATATATTCCAGTCAGAGTAGCAGCCTTGTTGAAAGAGAAACCTAACCTTATTGCACCTGCAATTTTAGCTTTCTGTAACAGGGATCCCATTGATTTGAAGGTAACATTCAGACACTCTATCACAGTGCTATAACAATATGTTCATTTGCCTTAAATCTTGTACGCAAATGACATTTGAAATGTGGTACAGTGCATTGGCATTTTAAGCATTTTATCTCTGTTCGTTATGTGGCAAAATGGTACACAGTTTTTCTGACTATTCTTTCTGTATATTAAGTACATAAGGGGTTAAAGACTCAAGATGTTTCTCTATTATGAGTGTTGATTATGCTTCTCTCTGCCATTCGATTTATATTCTACTTTGTATTACTCAAGATGTTTCTCTATCATGAGTGTTGATTATGCTTCTCTCTGCCATTCGATTTATATTCTGCGTCTTTGTATTACTCTAGACTTCTTCCTGTAGAATTTGGCAGCAAATTACTTTATAGGTACATTCCTTCCATGTTACCTCACTAAAGCAGGATGTTCTAACACTGCCCCTTGGGACATGGGCACGTGCTAGCTTGCCCCCAAACAGGCACAGGTAGACAGGCTACACACCAGGTGGCTCAATTGGACAAATTAATGCAGCGCCATCTGTTGATTGATTATGAAGCCACAGAAGTCAATGTTTTGTTTCAGCAAGCATATGACTGCGGATATAGGTTAACAACAGAGGCTTGGAAAATGGTTGTTCTGCCAATTGCGAAGTTTATGCAGTAATTCAATTTTTCTGTGCCAAAACTCATCAGGTGTTGTGCCTAGTTTATGTGCCTGTAGTAATGAGTCAAGATAAAATTACACAATGGTATGGAGACTTTAAAAGTGACTGATGAAGTTGTACAACAAGTGGACCAAAAACTGTGATTTGCCCTGTGACTGATAATTGGTCCTTTGGTTGTTGAATTTCCTCATATTGGGCATGCCACTAATTACACTGCTGTAATGTAAAAGCTCAGATCTCACAAACTATATGCCTTGTGAGTACCAAAAATGCTTTTTGATGAGCACAAAGGGCAAAGAATGTCAACTGTACCAGCCTTTTTTGACCGTGGCCAACAATTTGATGATGATTTTGTTTTCTCACACCTAGTGGCCATTCCCTTGCTTTGTACTTGAAACAATAACTTGATAGGTAACGTGTATGGATGGCAAGGAAATAAGACTGCTGTTGTCAGCTGGTCAAATTCCAAGGCAGATAACTATGCAGAGGGGTTAAAGAAGCAAGTGCAGCAATACAAAAGAGAGTAGTCATTGTGTGGGAGACTGAAGAATGTTTGTCAGAAACTAAAACTGGCAATAAAAGCTTTTGTTATTGAATGGCCCAATCTTTTCTCATACACCTCTTTTCTCGCATTGACAGTAATGCAGAGACCTGTGAAGAAACAGATGGTCTCTGAGGTCAATGACAGCAGAATTCACAAAGTGAATGGCAAACCAAAAACATGTCCAGGTCATAGCAAAGTTGCGTTGAGAATATACAAACAGTCCAGGAAGCAATCCAAATCCAAAATTGTAATACAGGCAATGTCAAAACTCTGGTAATCAACGGCTACACTTAAGGCTTCAAACTATCGAGAGACTGACCGGCAAGTGTGTGCTGCAGTACTTACTGGCAGATTGAAATGTCACTGGATGACTCCATGTGACATTCTTGCAGCAGTGGCAGCACCCCACGCAGGAGCAATCTGTGGCCGATGTATGTAGTCTGAGTATCTCTGACCAGCCTGAAAATGTTTGCAACTTTTATGTTTAGCTTGCAGGAGAGGAGATTATACCATTGTCCTAATATTGCAAAAAATTGGTTGAATTAGTGCAGGCTGTTCCCACAATGTCAGGAAACAGTAGCATGTTGTGTCAAGTATCATTGATTCTGTGGCCACAATCTTTCTGTGCCAGGATATTTCCCTAACTCTGTGCCAGATGCCCAAAAGTTGTTAGGTATTTTAACCTGACTATAGTGGAAGGGCACTGATAGCATCACTGTTCTAGGCATGTAAACAAACAACTGTAATTATCATACATTGCTGAAACTTATAAGAATGAATTACATTAAATGCTCCTGTTACTTCTGTTTCATCTAAGTGAAATAATATACCTGAAACCAGTCATTATCAACTCATTATAAATTATATGCTCGTATGTTACCTGAATTCAGTTGCATACTCTCCATTTTCAGGCTTGCCGTGTTATGCGATACTTCCCTCCTGAGAACCGTGTAATGACAAGTGTGGTAATGACCCGGTGCCTGTATGCCATGCTTGTGCACCAACAGTACCAGCCTGATCGAAGGACAGGTTGGAATCTCCCAGCCCCCAGTAGCCCTGAATACAAGTCTCATTCACTTGGAATGAAGATTGTAAGTAACCTACAATAAAATAATGTATTTCTTGTAAGCAAATAACAAAAGCAGAGTAGACATAAATTAAATTTGGTTTGTAGTGGTTACCTTGTCAAACTTATTACAGTATCGTTATATATAAAAACAAAGATGAGGTGACTTACCGAACGAAAGCGCTGGCAGGTCGATAAGTCACCTCATCTTTGTTTTTATATATAATTTTTCCCACGTGGAATGTTTCCCTCTATTATATTGACATTATTACAGTATCGATATGAATATAATAGAGGGAAACATTCCACGTGGGAAAAATATATCTAAAAACAAAGATGATGTAACTTACCAAAAGCAAGCGTTGGTCTGTTGATAGAGACACAAACACACACACAAAATTCGAGCTTTCGCAACCCACGGTTGCTTCATCAGGAAAGAGGGAAAGAGAGGGAAAGACGAAAGGATGTGGGTTTTAAGGGAAAGGGTAAGGAGTCATTCCAATCCCGGGAGCGGAAAGACTTACCTTAGGGGAAAAAAGGACAGGTACACACTCTCGCTCGTGCACGCGCGCGCGCCCACACACACACACACACACACACACACACACACACACACACATATCCATCTGCACATATACAGACACAAGCGGCCATATGTCTTTCCTGATGAAGCAACCGTGGGTTGCGAAAGCTTGAATTGTGTGTGTGTGTGTGTTTGTGTCTCTATCAACATACCAACGCTTTCGTTTGGTAAGTTACATCATCTTTGTTTTTAGATATATTATTACAGTATTGAGTTTACAAGAACTAATATATTTTTCTCCATCACTATCACCATCATCATCATCGTCGTCGTCATCATTGACATCAGTATTCTTCTTCTTCTTTTATTATTATTATTATTTCTTTTCTTTCTCAGACGTTATGTCTGGTTAAAAATGGAAAGTGACGCGGATCTTGATCAAGCGGGACTTCCTTTTAACTGTACGGTATATGTTACATTGCATTTAGGAACTTTCGGGTAATTGAACAAGTATCAATAATTACAAATTTCTGTAGTTGTATATATAAGTTTGGATAGCTGTATTGCGTTGATGTACTGGTGGATATTGTGTGGCATGCCTCCTGTAGTTGATAGTACAATCGGTATAATGTCAACTTTATTATTATTATTATTATTATTATTATTGAGGAGGAGGATGATGGCAAGTTCTTGGGTTTCCAGCCATGTGGCAATGTTGTTATTGCAAAGTTTCAATGAGTGTCGTATCATTTCCTTTCCAACAAAGTGTCAAGCTATTGCTGAAGTTCCAAAATTAATACTGATGCAGTGGCCAACCCTCCAACTGCCCAAGGGATGTCAGGATCTGGTGCAGTTGATGGGCAGGAAGAGGGTTGGGGGTTACAACATTGGGCTGGGAGTGGGCTGGAGGCTACTCTCAAATCTCTGCTTAGGCTTTCTTGATCCATTTTGCATACCGAGCCACTGCTGGATGTGTGCTTGTTGCCTAGCTGATGACCTGCATCTCTGTTGACAAGATTCTCGCAGATCCTAATTTCTGTGGGTTCCTTTGTAATGCTTTCTCAGTAGCCACTTGCTCCACACAGAAACTTGATGTTCATAGAGTCAAATGCATTTTCTTAATTGAACCTGTGCTCCGCCGCTGCTGATTAATACGCGTGTCTCAGATGTTCACATCTGATGTGTTCCTTGTAGTATTTCAAGCTACAGTCCTACATTACCCAATGTATTAGTGGCCACATTCACATGGGTTGGTATGTATCCCTGATAATTTTCAGAGGGTCCTTTGTAAAGTCAGGAATATCTTTTGTCTTGGCCAGTGAATGAAAGATGATTTTGATGTTGCATTTTCCAAGGAACATCGTGATCTTGGCTGAGAATGGCTGCACGTAAGGAAGAAAAGTGAATATCATGTTTCTTTCCTTGTTTTCCCCATTTGCTGCATCTTTTCTTTCTCCTGACAGTGGGATGGGGGTTTGAAGTGTCATTATCTTATAAGTAAGTTACACTCATGCTATGTTGTTGAAGGCCTCTTGAAGGCTCCTTCCAGTGTCACAGAAAAAAGTGTATAGTTCCATTTAATGTGCTGTATGTTATCACTTACTTCTCAATCTGAAATCGGAATCATAGCTGTTTGTTCATTGTCCATTCTTAATCATCCTGTCGTATGTATGTTCAGTGGTCCATGGGTTGGAGTGACTTTAACTTTCTTTCAGTAGCTGCTTGCTGCTACTATGCACAGACCATTCCTCCCCCCCCCCCCCCCCCTGCCCCCCCTCCCCTACTTTTGTATATCTTTTTCCTGATGAGGGAATTTTGAAAACTCCAAAAAAATACAGAGTTTCAGTTTGCTTATGTGTGGCGTTCATGCTCCACTTGTTCCTATTTTGATAGCTAATGAGTGGTTGCTCATCTTCTGTAGGAAACATATGGTTTTTATTGTAACGATTTGATCATTAGCAAAAATTTAAGGTAAATTTTTATTTCGTTCATCATCTATCACTAGACATGTTTCACTTTGTTACACTTAAGCATCTTCAGAGCTGCTGAAATGCAATAAGTATTATAATTTGCTGCAGAAAAGCTAAATATGCCTAGTGATAATACAGAAACAAAGCTGCTCTATATAAACTTATTTTTAACCAAGTCATTGCAAGGAGTGACCTGCAGATAATAATGGTCACACATTACTGAATTTTAGTTCCTTATTTCATTATTATTATTATTATTGTTGTTATTATTCACCATTTTTAAATATATGTAACACGTTGCACGAAAGAAACTTCTTTTGGTGTTTTTGTTATTAGTATTTATTTTAAAAGTAGTAAATTCCTGTAACTTGTCAGGTTTTCCAAGCATTGCAGCTGAAATATTATTTATCTTATGTTGAGGAATGCCACATGTCTCATTGGTACAATGCTTCGATGCTGTTACATTCAATACTTCAATGATACTGCATTGTCATTGTCATATGCTGACATATTTACTGTTGCATTTTCACTAATATAGGTTTTACTCATTTTTAAATAACAGAGTTTCTGTCATAATTTATACAGGCCAGTGTTGTTACTGTATAACCATCAAAAAGCAATATCAAGAATTAATACGGTGTAGTACATCTGTTTTTGTAATGTCATGGTATCTCGCAGTTCTGTGGTATTGTGGTGATCCTAATTGTTATTAAGGTGGATCTTTATACATGTATTATGAAAGCCACACACACACACACACACACACACACACACACTCTCTCTCTCTCTCTCTCTCTCTCTCTCTCTCTCTCTCTCTCTCTCTCTCTCTCCTGTGCCCTACATGGTGCTGGGTGGACACACAATGCTGAGCATCTAGCCAGTGCCATGGAGGGACATAGGTGGTGTGCATGCGTGTTTGTGTACGTACTCAAGATCGCTTTTCAGTGAGTTGTCTCCTTTAATCCAAAACTATTTGCATTCTGCCAGAACTTTCCTATAGATTATACTTAACATTCTGTGCTTTTTCAATTATTTTTCAAAATATTTCTCATGTGTGAGCATAATTATTTGTTTTAGGCTTGTGGAGTTGAGATACTTGCTTCTCAGGCCAAGCCACCGAGTGTACCTGACACAAGTGGAGAAATGTTCAGTGGCCGAAGTTGGCATACATTTGTTGAAAGTCTGAGGAACCATGGCTATTTTCAGGTATTTTGCCTTCAGTTTTAAAATAGTTCATGCCCTAATTTAGTATCAAATATTTGTTGTGCATAAAAATAACTTTTCCTTGTAGATGAATAACAACTATAAGTGTGCAGGAATTAGAAAATTATTGACCTGAGGGAGATCTACTAGTCTTTTCCATAAGGTGGGAAGAGAGTTTCCAATCTTACATCTGTCATTGGTATTGCACTGATGGTTAGGTTATCATATCTCCCATGGAGTTACTATAATTGTAAAATCAGACAGTTTAAAATTCAGAATGCAATAACTACAATATGAAAAGTATAGATTGCTACTCACCACATAGAAGAGGTATTTAGTGGCAGACAGGAACATCGAATAGGGATTGATAGGTATTCAGTGTAATATACATTTTTCCAATTAGAAACGTTTCACTTTGTTAAATGTTAACAAAAAATTGAAGAGAAATAAAACAGTAACACCACAAATACTGACAATTGAAAATTATGGTAATGGGCAAAGAAAAACAAACATAATATAATAGCTAGTTACACCACCATGAATGTTATTTTTATTTGAACTATAGGCTTATCTCAGCTATAAAGCCATCATCAGGTTATCTGTAATAGAAAATCTTATAAATTTTGGTACATTTGTTGTAGTACATGTGAGTTACTTATGAATAATATGATTTTATGTACATTTTCTAGTCCTGACTTCCATGCAGTATTGTTGTTTCTGTTGCTGTCTATTTGTTAATGATTATATTTTATGTTAATGTAGCAATAGCAATTAGTTTTGTAGTATGTCTTGACACTTCTTGTAATAGTGGTCAGAATTATATCTTAGTCTGTAGTTGACATTTATTAACAGCATTCATGACAGATGATTACTGATTTTGTGATTTCTGTTGCTGACTATTTCTTTACTGATTATATTCTTTCATTGTTCTTCTGCTAGTAACCTGTTGTTTGTTATGTCTTGATGTTTTATTAATAATGGTCAGAAATAAACTTACTTTCCGGTTGAAATTTTATGAGAGCAATTATGTCAGATGATCAGCGATATTGTATGGTTACATCTGCTTATTGACAGTTCTAGCAGCAATGTGATTGGGTTATATTGAATGGATATCTGTGGTGTTGTGTTATTTAAGATAAATTTTGTCTCTGGTTATATTATAGTTTATCCAAGATCTTTGTGGATAATGACAGTAAAAATTTTCGATAAAATGTGTATATTATAGATCAGCTCATGCATCGAGGATTAAATGCGGATAATCTCATCTGTGTAAATATATCTCAGTATATCTCTGTATTCATCTACATGCAACACCAAAAGGACTGATAATGAATATATTGCAGGAAATTGAGATATATTTACACACTTGAAATTATTCACATCTAATTATTAATGAACAAACCGACCTACAATATAAACACTTTATCAAAAACTTAACTTGCATTATCCACCAAGATCTCGGATAAACCGTAATTCAACCAGAGACTAAATTTATCTTAAATAACACAACACCACGGATATCCATTCAATATAACCCAATCACATTGCTGGTAGAATTTTCAACAAGCAGATGTAACCATACAATATTGTTGATCATCTAAAATAATTGCTGT
Source organism: Schistocerca serialis cubense (assembly GCF_023864345.2). Taxonomy (NCBI): domain Eukaryota; kingdom Metazoa; phylum Arthropoda; class Insecta; order Orthoptera; family Acrididae; genus Schistocerca; species Schistocerca serialis. The sequence continues at coordinate 795,438,966 of NC_064641.1, forward strand.
CACAAAGTTTCGACTGGGAAGAAAGTTTATTTCTGACCATGATTAATGAAATCTCAGAACATAACGTACAGTAGATTACAACTAGAATAACAACAAAAGAATGAAATCAGTAAACAAATAGACAGCAACAGAAATAAAGAATCACTGATCATTTCTCACAACTGCTGTCACTAAATGTCAACAGCAGACTAAGATTTATTTCTGACCACTGCAGAAAGAAAAGTGTCAGAACATACAACAGAACTGATTACTATTGCTACATTAACATAAAATATAATCAATAGCAAATAGACAGTAACCGAAACAATGATATTGCATAGAATTCAGGACTAGAAAATTTATGTAAAATCATATTATTCATAAATAACACACTTGCACTACAACAAACGTACAAAAATTTATAAGATGTTCCTTTACATATAAGTTAATGATGGCTATGTAACTGGTACAGGACTATAGTCAAATAAAAGTAATAATCGTAGCAGCATAACTGGGTATATAAGTGTATTATGTCCTTGAAAGACATTTATTATGCAGCAGTGCCAGAAGATTACAAAAACAAACAATAAATGCCAAAGAAATAAGTTGTTATCATTTTATACCTGAATCAAAGTAACAGGGTGTTTGACAGTTGAGCATGGAAGGGGTGAATGTTGCTAGTTGTCTGCACAGACAATGTCACTTCTGTGACAACAGACAGGCATTTCCATTGCAGGTATATTCACATGCAACCCATTTTAATGTGCAGTAATGGGTTTGCTTAGCATGATGGTAAGTCTTATCACTTTCTTGCGCATTTTCTCAGCTAGTAAAGAACATTCTGTTTCATAAAATAAACATGACACACAGAGAAACAATGAAAATGTATCGCAGGTGTTATGTTACGAGCTGCAAGTGTTGTCTGTAGCTGACATGGCAACTGGCACATGAGGTAGCAGAGCAATGTGACAAGAGGGGAACAAAATAGAAGGTGTGACCAGCTGATTGGTTGTTGCTGTGGTAGCGGTTATGTAAACAACTAGCTTTCAGTTGGTTTCCTATTTTGACTGAGCTACAGTCAAATGTACACTGAAAGCAAAGTTTTACATTACTGTACATTATACAAGGTGTTTCAGTATAGAATTAACAGCTTTACCATTGCATATAAATTTTTTGTGACAACTCACAGAGCTGATTCTGGTGTTACTTTCTAGCAAAATACAAGTTTGAAATCAGGAAGTGGCATACTGTCAAGTCTCACTACTGTTTGCAAAAGCTCAGTTTTGTGAGTGGTAACTGAGACTCCCTCGAAATAGTGGAAGGCAGCCATCAGTTGTGAATTATTTTGTGTTAGTTACTTAAACAGTTTCAGAACTTCTGTTTATTGACAGAATGTATAGTTGCGACTTAGTATAGACTCCAAACTGTTGCATGAAAATGCACTTATATAGCAGACTGTAACTGTACTGCACTGTATTGTGCTGTCAGTTCTTCACTCAAACTGTTCATGTTTACTTTCTTATGAATTCTCATAGTGTATCATTTTTCACAGGGTGCAGTCATGTGACAGTACTGTTGTTTGTGATTTGCTCTTTCCACCCCCAGGTGCTACCTTTGCACTGCTTATAACAGCCGTATCATTTGCTACCTGTGTGATGCAGCCTTATATATTAGACACTATTTAATTAGTCTTATGGTTAATTTATGACCAGTAAATTAATGAATCAGAGAATTGCATAATTCAGTATATTGCATCATAATTAATGAGAAAACCTTTCCAGTTAGTCAGGAGATTCTAGTGATACAGGCACTAGTCCACCATCAGCTTTTGCCATATCTACACGTCCACACAAAACATGAACAAAATCAAACTCATTAACCGTCTGTATTAATGCTAACCCAAAAAACAGAAAATGCCGTTTGTCATCAATACATTCCACATCACTCCATACAGAGCTTTGAAGTTTGCTGTCTGCCTGCATGCTAATATTTGCAACATCAGCAGCGGTATCCATTTGATAGCCACTAGTGGATAAAGGCCTTCTCTAGACCTCACCACATATCACAGTCTACAGCTATTTATTTACATTCGCCTTTCTCCTGCATTTTTTCTAACACCATCTACTCACCCTCCATATGGGCATTGTCTCGGTCTTTTCGTATCAGCTGGTATTTGGAATACAACAAAGAATTTCCATTGTCCACCTACTGTCCATTTGCCTAGTTATATGTTCTGCCCATGCCCATTTTATTTTCATTATGGTCATAATTACTATTTAAACAATTATTGTAAAATGTATGTTCTATATTAACTATGCTGCAGTCCAATTCAGATTTTCAACAACATCATTTAATCCAAAAAGTGATAATTGCTAATCAGAAACATTAAAATATATAAAACACCACATTTGAAATTTGCCTACAAATGCAGGTGAATTACATACATAGTTCAATTCTTAAATTCCATGCATATTTTTGTATTTAAGAGGTGTAATCTCCCATTTCGGTAACTAAAGTGTAGATTTGCATAGTCTGTTGCACAGTCTCATTTCTTTTCATTGGCCTGCTACAGAGCTCAGTAAAGCATCAGCCTGGATTGATAGCATGTCAGGAAAGTTAGTGAGCTATGTATTTACCTTTCTGTGTGGGCTTTTATAGTTATCCATCCTAGTAGTATGGACAGGACATGTGCATGCTACGTGGGACACAAGAAGAGGTGCCTGCAGTTAGCGGTCAGTGGAAGCTTTTGGCCATGGTTAGCAGCCTTCAGGCTATTGTGTCAATGTGTGGTTATGGCGAAGAATTTGGTGTGTCACCTCAGGTGTTGCTTTTTGCGCTTACAGGCTCAGCTGCTGAGGCACCTTGCAGTGTGCCGAGGCAGTGCATCAACCCTCACCGCAGGGTGAGTGGCAGGTGGTAATGTGTTCATGTTGCGTGAGACGGAGACTCAGTGTGGAGACTGGCCGTTCGGACTGCCCATCCGCCCTGTGGGAGGATATGTGGCTGCTCCTTCAGCAGGCACAAAGGGAGGGGGGGGGGGGGTGTTACTTGTTGCTAGAGAAATGGAGTGGTGTTGGGAGGCAGAAATTGGATCTTGACAATTTGGAATTCATCAAGAAGGTGATCTTGTAGGACTGGAGAATGGACAGGATCATTGTCCATAACAAGAAAGACATGGAGTGGAGGATTCATCTTCAGCAAATAATTTTTCAGCAAAGAACCAAACACTTCGTTGATCTAACCACAAAAAAGATCACATGTCACCCAAGCCTTCTTATTGGACCTCCACATCACATTTAACCTGCTCTTCTGGAATTTAACTTCTTGAAGGCTCTTGGTGTTTCTGAGTGGTAAACAAGCAGCAATTTGATTTTCAAACTGCCACTTGCATTGGCACATAATAGCAGTGTGAGATGGTCTTCCATTGGCTTGTGACCGGGCAATGCATTCTCCTCTGCTATTGTAAAGGTTCACCTCAGCATCTTTTTCAAGAATAGACCTATCTTGTCACAATTAAAATCCCGTTGCGGCAGATAACCCTCAGAATCTATGAGCGTCTTGAAGTTGCTGACGAAGTTCTATGCTGACTTTGTATTAGAGCTGACAGCTTCACCATGCTTCTAAATGCTGTGGATGCTGGTTCTTCTCTTATATTTCTCAAACCACCCACGGCTTCCCTTAAACACTTCTTTGGTCGCTGATCATCCTGGTGTCTTCTTAACAAAGTTTGCAAAAATCATTCTCACCTTCTCACAAATGAAGTTCTCATTAATAGTGTTGCCTTGCAATTGCTTTTCATTTATCCACATAAGGAACAACCTGTCGACATTGTTCAGAATACAAAACTTTTGTTCAAATACTCTTGTAGCAATATGCTGCGATGTGGACCTGGCCATCAAAATAGTCTGCTAAACTGTTGGTCAGCTGCTCATAAGGGACAGCATGGGGTTTCTACCTCAGGATGCAACTGCTGCACTAAGCAATAAGTGTCGTGACCCACATAGGCAAGAAAAAATGCACGATGCTGGCCAATGTTAATGATTCTGTGGACAAGGAAATGTTGTTCCAAGCGATCTATATAATTACTCCACAGTTCAATAGACTTTTCAAATGGCGGTAACGCGGCAGTTGCAGCCAACGCCGGCACCCCCTGGAGGAACACTAGTCAAAGTCTGTAGACACTGAATCAGAAGTTCAGTTGTGTTTTGCATACGATCCAACAGCTCAAGGATGCGAGCCGATGGCGCATCTAAACCCGGAATACCTTCAGCCATGTCAGCAAACAATGGAGCATTGCAGGAATTCGAACAAACTCTTCGCAAATGCTAAATCTATGGAGCAAGAACCAACTTTTTTTTATTAAGGAAACTACAATAAACCACAAACAGTAACACACTATTCAAAACAAAACAAAAAAACAAAAATGTTCCCTTCTGGGGATCAAGCAATTAACAACTAATCCTATAATCAGAGTTCCCTTCGACTCTATACCTGTACAACCATTCCATGTCAAAGTCTGCTGTTAGTTCCCCTGCGGGTCGTGGGGTTAGAATAGGCCTGAGGTATTCCTGCCTGTCATACGAGGCAACTAAAAGGAGTTTCACACGTTTCAGCCTTTATGTGATGGTCCCCTGTAGGGTTTGACCTCCATTCTTCAAAATTTTCCTGAAGAGCGAGCCAATTGGGGAAAGGTGCCTTACAAGGTGCATCATGTCCATCGTGCATTAAGATCTTTAGCTCACCTTCTTGTCGTTGCATTGCAGTCCTGTTCATTCTCCATCTCTTGGGCAAGGACACCTTCCTGGGTGCATTTCCCACCATGCATTGTGCAGTGTTGATTTCTGTGTTGACGATGACCATGGACTTCTTTGCACCTGTTATCCAGCACGGTAGTCAGTCGGTTGTGGTGGGGCCGCCATGTACTCGGGTCGCCATGTACCCTGTTGGTTGTAGCCCCCTGACCACACAGGGATCGCTCTGCTGATGCCTGCGCTGTTAAATCCCATGTATGCCAAGGGGTAAATGCCCATCCCCCTGGGGCATCGGGACTCCTGGCAATGGCCATCCTGCCAAGTGGCCTTTGCTGCAGCTGGGTGGCGCCCATGGGGAGGGCCCATGGTTGGAGTGAGTGGCATCAGGGTGGATGACACGTGATGAAGCGTAGTCCATCATCTCTTGCTGGTGGTGAAACACCAACAGTCTCTAAGCGATCACAAGCTCAATTCAACGCACAGAAGTACGACCCGAAATTGTTTTTCTCCCTGGCCGCACCATGGGAGGAACGTGAGGCTGAGGATGGCAGCGGATCTTATTTGCTCCAGTACCTTGTATGTACGAGAGCAGATGGAGAATCTTTCATGACGATGAAACCTCAATTTTTTGTTGAGCATTTAGAGGACAAGTTCGGGGAGGTGGAGGGCTTGTCCAAAATGAGATCTGGGTCTGTCTTGATCAAAACAGCATCCTCTGCCCAGTCAAGGGAATTGCTCGCTTGTGACAAGCTGGGGGATGTTTCTGTAACCATCACGTCCCATAAGAGCTTAAATATGATCCAGGGTATCATATTTCACAGTGACCTTCTTTTGCAGTCGGATGATGAGCCGCGCGCCAATTTAGAGCAGCGAGGTGTACATTTCGTCCGGCGTGTCCGCCGGGGTCCGGAGCTCGCCTGACTGCAGGATTCTCCAGAAAGAAAGGAAAATACGGAGCACAAGACCCTGGACAGACTGACTTACACTGAGGCTAAGAGAAAATTTGAACACCTGCATCCTGTGTGTGTGACATCGTCTTACACCGCCGCCACTACAACAGTTCTGGCACCATCAGCTCTGCAAACTCAGGTCACCTTTCAGAGCCAGAAGACAAAGCCCTCTTGATGGTGGGGGTCATTGCCCTCCCTGTTGTTCCTGCACCACCTACTTCGGGAGCAACACCCCCCCCCCCCCTCCCCTCCCCCCCCACCACCACCCCCCCAACCATCGTGGACGTCCATCCCCACTTCTAAGCTGGAGAAGCATAAGTCTTCTTCAGCTTCTCTCACTAGGAAGGGGTCCCTCGGGTCACTCCTGTCCCAGATTTCTTCTAGTGGGAAAGAAGACACCCACCAGTGGCTGAAGAGCCCAAAAGCATCTGGTCGTAGGGCTTCACACTCATCCTCAGTCCTGGAGACTGAGCCAGTGAAGTCCTCCCAGCCAGGTAAACCCAAGGAGCAGTGACAAGAGTATCCAAAAAGAAAACCCCTAAGATCAATGATACTGCGGTGGCACCCACACCACCGCTAACTACAAGCTCTGTGGCTGAGGATGGGGTGGAGATTTTGGCATCCGCGGAGGACCTATATCTCGCCAGACACTCAGACACAATGGATATAGACTGCTCAGGCAATAAATCGGTGGCAGCAGGTGACTCTGAGACATAAACTGCCTCATTGAATGTTCCATGCCTTCCCAGTCTCACGATGTCATCCTCCAGTGGAATTGCCGCGATTTTTTCCACCGCTTGGCTGAGCTACGGCAACTGTTAAGCTTTACACCTGCTTTCTGCATTGCCCCCCAGGAAACCTGGTTCCTGGCAATGCAGACCCCTGTCCTCTGTGGCTATAAGGGCTACTGCAGGAACCGTAGCAACTATAATCGAGTGTCAAGTGGAGTTTTCATTTATGTCCTAAACTCAGTCTGTAGTGAACCTGTGCCCCTTCAAACCCCTCTTGAAGCTGTGCCTGTCAGGATAAGGACAACGCGGGAAATAACTGTCTGCAATGTATATCTTCCTCCAGATGGTGCAGTATACCTGAATGTATTAACTGGACTGATTGACCAACTCCCTAAACCTTTCCTACTTCTGGGAGATTTTAATGCCCATAACCCCTTGTGGGGTGGTACCATGCTTACTGGCCAAGGCAGAGATGTTGAAACTTTACTGTCGCAATTCGACCTCTGCCTCTTAAATACTGGGACCGCCACGCATTTCAGTGTTGCTCTTGGTAGTTACTCGGCCATTGATTTATCAATTTGCAGCCCAGGACTTCTCCCTCTATCCACTGGAGAGCACATGATGACCTGTGTGGTAGTGACCAATTCCCCATCTTCCTGTCACTGCCCTGGGGTCAGGCCCATAGATGCCTGCCCAGATGGGCTTTAAACAAGGCGGACTGGGAAACTTTCACCTCTGCTGTCGCTGTTGAATTACCCCCACATGGTAACATCTGTTTGATGGTTGAGTAGTAACTACAACAATCGTTTCTGTGGCAAAAAACACGATCCCTCGCTCTTTAGGGTGCCCCCGGCGAAAGGCAGTCCCTTGGTGGTCTCTGGAAGTCGCTGAAGTAATTAAGGAGCGTCGGAGAGCTATACAGTGGCATAAGCGGCAACCCTTCCCTGGAGCACCTCATAGCCTTTAAACAGCTCCGTGCCCGTGTTCGCTACCTTATCAAACAACGGAAGAAGGAGTGTTGGGAGAGATATGTCTCCACCATTGGGTGCCACACGTCACCTTCCCAAGTCTGGGCAAAGATCAAACGTCTTTTCGGGTACCAGGTGCCCAACAGTTGTCCCTGGTGTTACCATAAATGACGATTTATGCACTGACGCAAACACGACCGCCGAGCACTTTGCTCAAGCCTCTACATCGGAGAATTACCCCCCAGTCTTTCGCACACTCAAACAGCGGCTGGAAGGGAACGTCCTCTCATTCACTACAGTGAATCCTACTGCAGCGAATCCTATAACGCCCCATTTACAGATTGGGAGCTCCTCAGTGCCCTTGCACATTGCCCCGACACAGCTCCTGGGCGAGATCGAACCCACAGTCAGATCATTAAACATCTCTCATCTGACTACAAGCGACATCTCCTCATCATCTTCAATCGAATCTCGTGTGATGGCATCTTTCCATCGCAATGACGGGAGAGCACCATCATTCCTGTGCTCAAACCCAGTAAAAATCCACTTGATGTGTATAGCTATCGGCCCATCAGCCTCACCAACATTCTTTGTAGGCTGCTGGAATGTATGGTATGTTGGCGGTTGGATTGGGTTCTGGAGTCACGTGGCTTGCTGACTCCACATCTGAGCGGCTTCCGCCAGGGTCGCTCTACCACTGATAATCTTGTGTCCATCGAGATGGCAACACCTGATTGCCGTGTTTTTTGACTTACGTAAAGTATACGACACGACTTGGCGACATCATATCCTTGCCACATTGTATGAGTGGGGTCTCTGGGGACCACTCCCGATTTTTGTCCGAAACTTCCTGTCGCTCTGTACTTTCCGTATCCAAGTCAGTGACTCCCATAGTTCCATCCATATCCAGGAGAATGGAGTCCAGCAGGGCTCTGTATTGAGTGTGTCTCTATTTTTAGTGGCCATTAATGGTCTAGCAGCAGCTGTTAAGGCCTCTGTCTCACCTTCTCTGTATGCAGATGACTTCTGCATTTCGTACTGCTGCTCCAGTACTGTTATTGCTGAGTGGCGCCTCCAGCGAGCCATCCACAAGGTGCAGTCATGGGCTCTAGCCCACGGCTTCCTTTTTTCAACCACAAAGTCGTGTGTCATGCACTTCTGTCGGCGTCGTACTGTTCATCCAGAACCCGCACTTTACCTTAATGATGATCCATTCACTATAGAGGAGACTTATCAATTCCTAGGACTGGTTTTCAACACTCGATTGACTTGGCTCCCTCATCTTCGTCAGCTTAAGCAGAAGTGCTGGCAGCATCTCAATGCCCTCCACTGCCTGAGCAACACCGATTGGAGTGCAGATTGCTGTACGTTGCTGCAGCTCTACAGAGCCTTTGTCCAATCCCGAATTGACTATGGAAGTGTGGTTTATGGTTCGGCAGTGCATTCAGCATTGCATTTACTCGACCCTGTGCCCCACTGTGGCGTTTGATTAGCGACAGGAGCTTTTAGGATGAGTCCAGTGACCAGCATACTGGTGGAGGCTGGTGTCCCTCCACTGCAGATCAGACGTGCGCAACTGCTCGCCAGTTACGCAGCACAGAGTTTCCCTGAGCATCAGAGTTACCGTCCTTTTCCCGCCCGCACCAGTCCCATCTCCCGCATCGGTGGCCCAGATGCTCCGAACTGGAGTCATTCCCTTTACCACCTCTACTTGCAGACCATTCACGTACGCCTCCTTGGTGTACACCTCAGCCGCAGCTTCTTCTGGAACTTTTGCATGGCCCTAAGGACTCCATCCCTCCCCATGAACCATGGACCTTGCCGTTGGTGGGGAGGCTTGCGTGCCTCAGCGATACAGATGGCCGTACCGTAGGTGCAACCACAACGGAGGGGTATCTGTTGAGAGGGCAGGTAAATGGATAGGTTAAAGTTCGATATAGTGGGAATTAGTGAAGTTCGGTGGCAGGAGGAACAAGACTTTTGGTCAGGTGACTACAGGGTTATAAACACAAAATCAAATAGGGGTAATGCAGGAGTAGGTTTGATAATGAATAAAAAAAATAGGGAGTGCGGGTAAGCTACTACAAACAGCATAGTGAACGCATTATTGTGGCCAAGACAGACACGAAGCCCACGCCTACTACAGTAGTACAAGTTTATATGCCAACTAGCTCTGCAGATGATGAAGAAATTGAAGAAATGTATGATGAGATAAAAGAAATTATTCAGGTAGTGAAGGGAGACGAAAATTTAATAGTCATGGGTGACTGGAATTCGAGAGTAGGAAAAGGGAGAGAAGGAAACATAGTAGGTGAATATGGGTGGGGCTAAGAAATGGAAGAGGAAGCCGCCTGGTAGAGTTTTGCACAGAGCATAACTTAATCATAGCTAACACTTGGTTCAAGAATCATGAAATAAGGTTGTATACATGGAAGAATCCTGGAGATACTAGAAGGTTTCAGATACATTATACAATGGTAAGACAGAGATTTAGGAACCTGGTTTTAAATTGTAAGACATTTCCAGGGGCAGATGTGGACTCTGACCACAATCTATTGGTTATGAACTGTAGGTTAAAACTGAAGAAACTGCAAAAAGCTGGGAATTTAAGGAGATGGGACCTGGATAAACTGAAAGAACGAGAGGTTGTAGAGAGTTTCAGGGAGAGCATAGGGGAACAATTGACAGGAATGGGGGAAAGAAATACAGTAGAAGAAGAATGGGTTGCTCTGATGGATGAAGTAGTGAAGGCAGCAGAGGATCAAGTAGGTAAAAAGACGAGGGCTAGTAGAACTCCTTGGGTAACAGGAGAAATATTGAACTTAATTGATGAAAGGAGAAAATATAAAAATCCAGTAAATGAAGCAGGCAAAAAGGAATACAGACGTCTCAAAAATGAGATCGACGGGAAGTGCAAAATGGCTAAGCAGGCATGGCTAGAGGTCAAATGTAAGGATGTAGAGGGTCATCTCACTAGGGGTAATATAGATACTGCCTACAGGAAAATTAAAGAGACCTTTGGAGAAAAGAGAGCCACTTGTATGAATATCAAGAACTTAGATGGAAACCCAGTTCTAAGCAAAGAAGGGAAAGCGGAAAGGTGGAAGGAGTATATAGAGGGTCTATACAAGGGCGATGTACTTGAGGACAATATTATGGAAATGGAAGAGGTTGTAGATGAAGATGAAATGGGAGATACGATACTGCGTGAAGAGTTTGACAGAGCACTGAAAGACCAGAGTCGAAACAAGGCCCCGGGAGTAGACAACATTCCATTTGAACTACTGATGGCCTTGGGAGAGCCAGTCCTGACAAAACTCTACCATCTGGTGAGCAAGATGTATGGCACAGGCGAAATACCCTCAGACTTCAAGAAGAATATAATAATTCCAATCCCAAAGAAATCAGGTGTTGACAGATGTGAAAATTACCCAACTATCAGTTTAATAAGTCACAGCTGCAAAATACTAACGCGAATTCTTTACAGACGAATGGAAAAACTGGTAGAAGCCGACCTCGGGGAAGATCAGTTTAGATTCCGTAGAAATATTGGAACACGTGAGGCAATACTGACCTTAAGACTTATCTTAGAAGAAAGATTAAGGAAAGGCAAACCTACATTTCTAGCATTTGTAGACTTAGAGAAAGCTTTTGACAATGTTGACTGGAATACTCTCTTTCAAATTCTAAAGGTGGCAGGGGTAAAATACAGGGAGCGAAAAGCTATTTACAATTTGTACAGAAACCAGATGGCAGTTGTAAGAGTCGAGGGACATGAAAGGGAAGCAGTGGTTGGGAAGGGAGTGAGACAGGGTTGTAGCCTCTCCCCGATGTTATTCAATCTGTATACTGAGCAAGCAGTAAAGGAAACAAAAGAAAAATTCGGAGTAGTTATTAAAATCCATGGAGAAGTAATAAAAACTTTGAGGATTGCCGATGACATTGTAGTTCTATCAGAGACAGCAAAGGACTTGAAAGAGCAGTTGAACAGAATGGACAGCGTCTTGAAAGGATGATGTAAGATGAACATCAAAAGCAAAACGAGGATAATGGAATGTAGTCGAATTAAGTCGGGTGATGCTGAGGGAATTAGATTAGGAAATGAGACACTTAAAGTAGTAAAGGAGTTTTGCTATTTGGAGAGCAAAATAACTGATGATGGTCGAAGTAGAGAGGATATAAAATGTAGACTGGTAATAGCAAGGAAAGCATTTCTGAAGGAGAGAAATTTGTTAACATCGAGTATACATTTAAGTGCCAGGAAGTCATTTCTGAAAGTATTTGTATGGAGTGTAGCCATGTATGGAAGTGAAACATGGATGATAAATAGTTTGGACAAGAAGAGAATAGAAGCTTTCAAAATGTGGTGTTACAGAAGAATGCTGAAGATTAGATAGGTAGATCACATAACTATTGATGAAGTATTGAATAGAATTGGGGAGAAGAGGAGTATGTGGCACAACTTGACAAAAAGAAGGAACCGGTTAGTACGACATGTTCTGAGGCATCAAGGGATCACAAATTTAGCATTGGAGGGCAGCGTGGAGGGTAAAAATCGTAGAGGGAGACCAAGAGATGAATACACTGAGCAGATTCAGAAGGATATGGGTTGCAGTAAGTACTGGGGGATGAAGAAGCTTGCACAGGATAGGGTAGCATGGAGAGCTGTATCAAACCAGTCTCAGGTGTGAAGACCACAACAGCAACAAAGGACTTCATTAACCCCGCCGCTCTCCACTGTCACTTCCTCTCAATTCTTGACGTGTTCCGGGGCTCTGAAGTGGTTTACACCGATGGCTCAATGGCTGATGGTCAGGTAGGCTTCACATATGTTCATGGAAGACATATTGAGCAGCACTCCTTGCCAGTTGGCTGCAGTGTTTTCACTGCAGAGCTGGCAGCCATATCTCGTGCTCTTGAGTATATCTGCTCATGCCCTGGTGAGTAATTTCTCCTGTGTACTAACTCATTGAGACTATGTATGTGTGGAAGTCTTCCATGCAGGCCTCTCGCAGGGAACCAGTTGTCTTCTGCCGGCTCCGCATTGGCCATATGTGGCTAATGCATGGTTACCTACTCTATCGCGAGGACCCACCTCAGTTTCGCTATGGCTCCCAAATGACAGTCATCCACCTCTTGCTGGACTGCCCACTTTTAGCCGCTTTGCGGCAGACTTTTAACTTTCCCAGCACCCTGCCTTCGGTGTTGGGTGACAATGCCTCCACAGCAGCTTTAGTTACATGTTTTATCTGTGAGAGTGGGTTTTATACTTCTATGTAGGTTTTAGCGCATTTCCTTTCTCCCTCTGTGTCCTCCACGGTAGTGCTTTTAGGGTGGAGGTTTTAATATGTTGTAGAGTGGCTGGCTTTCCCTTTTTATTCTTGTGGTTGGCTAGCCACTGTAATCTACTCTCATGTTTTACTCTCTTCTGTTTCTAACGTCTCTGTTGTTTTGTTGTCCCCTTTTGTTCCTTTTAGTGTTCGTTGCCTTCCCTTTGTTCTTGTGGCTTTTCCTTTCTTTCCGTTTTGTGTTATATGTTTCGTCTGTTTTATTCTCACACTTGTGGCATTGTTTTATTAGGAACAAGGGACCAATGACCTCATAGTTTGGTCCCTTCTTCCACCTTTAAATCAACCAACCAATCTGCTGTTAGCAGCTGGTAGATAGCCTAACACAACGAAAGCAACATCTCACAATCATTGCAGAAGCAAAGATGGTCGACGTGGCACACTGCTGGGCCGGCCAGTCTCCTCTGCACTCGATGAGTTGAGAACTGCCTGCTGAACAGCTGGGTGCCCGCTTGTCTAGCCTGGGCAGAAGGATATGTCCGGGACTATTTGCACACACGTGAACACCAGGAAATAGTTCATTGATCATTGTGCCCCCTTTCTCTGCTGCTGGTTGATGCCCTCTGATGGACGTTGGCCATACATATGTGTATGTTGTCAACTGTGATACTTGCTTGTAAACGCTCTTGCATTGGTCAGGCTTCACAACGGGGTCGGCAACCCGCATCGCTAGTCTGTCTGCAAAGCTGCCACTGCCGTAGACATCTGTGATGACTGCAGCACAAGACTTGCCAGTCTTTACCAATTCAAATCGCCACTGGAAAGGAGAAACTCTTCCGTTACAAATTGGCACACATCATAATTACCAACATGAACCAGCACCTGCAGTTGGCTGCACATCTGGGATGATAAAACCACCACAATGCACTGTAACTGCTCAGTGATTGACACTCACTTTTCCCGTACCTTCAGCTGCCTCACTTTGGTGGGACCATCCTCATTTGGCACTGTAGTCATGATGACCTTATGCCACGTGACATCCTACTTTATGGGCTTGACTGGGAGACACCTGGCAACATGCTCCCGCAATTCCATTCACTTCCACCTAGTAGTTAATATGTTATATTACTTTATCTATCTGTTTCTAAGTGAAACTTTGCTTCTGTCCTCCTTTACGCAACTTTCTGTGGTTTGCCAGCTCTACCTGTGAACTCAAGAATCATATAGATTTTGTTGTTGGCAGCAGATACAGTCAGCCTGGTAATGTGCGCTTGTAACTAGCTGCAATGTCACCAGTCAGTAACCCACATGGGCAGGCCCTCACTCAAGCTACTGGGAAAGTATCCTGTGTTAAATGTGGCTCATATTTTCAAGAATTCTTTGTCATTTTCAAGACACTTTAGTTTTCATGTGGTACTTTTTTCACAGAATATTAGTTGTGAAATTGTGAACTGATGTAAGTAAAAATATAAATACTTTACTAAAATTTTGTTTGCAAGAGGGGGCATCATGTCCTCCCTTGGATCCACTCCTATGTCAGACAGCATTTCAGCACTGTCTAGAAAATATGGTCATATGGTGGTGGATATTGACAATAAAGAAACCCATGAACAAATTATTCGAATCCACATGGTAATTCGTTAAACTGTATATTCACAAAAATAACTGAAAACTATTGAGGCTGATGAAGAAATAAACATGCAGCCATGAAATTATTTGCAGTTCTGTCATTTTATATTATTTATATCCCTAGATGATACTAAAGACTCATTTATACCTGTGTACCTGATGCCTAGTCACGTGGGCCTGTGTTTGCCTCACACATGACAAGAGGCACACATGTAGGTGCAGCACTTTTTATCAACATGAGTGCATGCATGGTTCTATTCACACCTAGGTAGACTCATGCACGCTGCCACAGTAATCAAAGTTTTTGCTTTGCTAGCAACAATTGTCGCTACAGCCTGTATATTCTGAGACAAAGAGGAAACCAAAGAAATAAGTGCAAATACTGGGATGTTCCATTTTGCGTAATTGTGCACGGCTGTGCTACAGTTCAAGATATCTACTGCACAGAAATCTGTCATCATCCCAGAAGTTTTCCAGACTTTGGTGAAATCCTAGGAGAGCTACATATAGTTTATGATCACTTTATATTTCTTTCTGTGGAAAACAAACATTTATTTGATACTTAACATTCACAGTCAGTAATCCAGCAATATTGAGTTCCTGAATATGCAACACAATAGAGGTGTGTAGAATAGAATCACTGAAAGTTTACATATACAACAGTTAAATGCCATCAGTGTGTGTGGGGCGGGGGCTTAGTTCGTCAAAAGCATTAATTAGATTTGGATTTGTTTATCGTCAGCCTCCAAACTCTAGAGAAGAGTGTCTAGGCATCACACACAATTTTGAATTGAGGCGGAATTTCAAGCACTGTCTGTGGACTTTATATGGCCGATGTGTGGTTCTGCACCCACACAACAGGAAAACAGCTATTTCGATTATAAGTATGATTTCAGTGTTCTTTTATTTTCTCTCATTGATGCAAACTATTTACGAATCAAAGTGGTTTATAAACCAAGGATGACATCATTAAATTAATTGTGCCTGAATCACTCCTCTTTTAAGGTTTGCCTTTGTTGTTTCCAAGTTATACTTATTTGTGAGTAAGTGTTAACAGTCTTTTCGTTTCACTTTGTCTTCATAGTCTGTTGAATTAAAAAACCGCAAACAAGGAAATCGGTGATAATACTCTTCAGGTTCCATGTGTTTCTTCTTAAAGCACTCAGCCAAAGTGCTAACGCAAGGATAAATTTCAATGTGTGCAAAAAACCTAATCTTTTAGAACTGCAGGCAGCCACATAACAGTTACATGTGCCTCCCCAACTGACATGGAGAGACTCCAGTGCTTGCGCGTGGCATCCAATGCATGCGAAACAGAGGCAGGCGTTACTTCGCACCATTGCATCTCCCCTTTGCCTCTACATGCAATGGTCACATGCATTTAATGTGCACAGAAAGCAGAACAGGTGTATACACAAATTAAGACTCTTCATTTCTTCATCCATTTTTTCCATGTTGATTAGTGTTTGATGGCAGAAAAAAATCAGAAAGTATGTCATTAACAGTCCCTTTTAATCTTTTCAGCACCCATTTCTCTTAAAATAAATTGCTTCCCAAAGTAGATACATGTGACAACTCCTGCTAGGTACTGAACCCAAGTCATGAGAAAGCTTGGGGCATGGAGCTTTCTTGATTTTTCCCAACCGAATTTCTTGTGTTGATCCTCTAGCATAATTTGAACTGGTATTAAAGTAACATTTACTTCAAAAAATGCACCTATTGCTGCTGCTGCTGCTGCTGTTGTTGTTGTTGTTGTTGTTGTTGTTGGGGTCTTCAGTCCTGAGACTGGTTCGATGCAGCTGTCCACCTATTGCTAGGGACAGGAAAATTTCACGAAAACAATAACACAAAAAATAATGAGAAACAGTCAGTTTCACAGTGACATAATGCAAAATTGGCAATTTTTATGAAATATTGTGAAAGTTATGTTCCCACATAACAAATGTTATAAATCTGAGAACAGTAGTTTGCCAGTATTCATAACTGATAGTTATTGAATGCTGAAATTGCGTTTTGATTTCCTCAAGGCTGTGATTCATGTATAATCTTAAAATGATACTTCATTTTCCATGTATGGTGTGATGCCGAAAATAGCTACAAAATTGGCAAAAAATAGCTCTGAAATTGGCAGTAAAACAGCAAAATTGATAAAAAAAAATATTGAATCTGGCAACAAAAGGTAACACCGAATGTGGCAAAAAAAAAAAAAAAGGTTACATCGAATCTGGAAAAAATGGGGTGGGGTTACACTGAATCTGGCAAGAAAAGAGTAACACCAAAAGTGGCAAAAAATAAGTAGCAGCAAATCTCACAGTGACAAAAAGGAGTAGCAGAAAATCTCACAAAAAATTTGGCAAAAAAGAAAGTAGTTCCATATCTGGCAAAAAGTAATGACGAATCAAATCTGATAGAAAAACGACAACCAAATTTGAAGGGGGGAAGGGGGGGGGGAGGCATCGAAGTTGGCGATAAATACCGAATTTAGCAAAAGAAGTAACACCAAATTTGAGAAAAAAGTAATCCTCCATGTGGCAAAAAAGGTAACACAAAATGTGGCAAAAAAAGTACAATTGAATCTGGCTAGAGAAAATTGACACAAAATCTGTTAAGAAATAGCCTCAAACAGGGGGGAGGGGACTGAATTTGGCCATAAAATAAAACAATTTATTCTGTCCCTGCATAATACCCCTAAGTTAAGAAGAAACTGCTGGACATAACACTATCTTGTTGCCAAAATGTTATAGGTTCATTA
Organism: Schistocerca serialis cubense; assembly: GCF_023864345.2. Classification (NCBI taxonomy): domain Eukaryota; kingdom Metazoa; phylum Arthropoda; class Insecta; order Orthoptera; family Acrididae; genus Schistocerca; species Schistocerca serialis. The sequence goes on from NC_064641.1 coordinate 795,456,014, forward strand.
AGTTTTTACATCTGAGTACTAGGTGGTGCGTTTGACCTGTGGCATTACTATTGTTTTAAAACTTGTCATTGTTGTTAAAACAATGACAACTCAGAAACAGGTCAAGTAGATTGCTTATAGCAAGTGTTAAAGACACAACCTTGTTAAAAAGTGGAAATTTTATAGGAAGTTTACCCTTATACAATGATTTTTCAATTTTTGTAAAGGCTTAACTCAACAACATTATTTCGCATAGCTTTGTTCAACTTTTTGTAATCAATCTCCCTCTGAAAAGACTCACACTGCCAGAGTGGGACAGCTTTCAGATATTGTGCATGGGCAGTTGCAAGGGGGGGGGGGGGGCAATTGATTTTCCCGCTCACTTGTTTTCATATTTCTCTACCTAAGGTCAGATGCTGAAACTTAGCAAGCAGGACCAACTTCCACCATAATTTTTGCAGCAATTTCTTTGTTTTTTGGTTTTTTTTCTGTAAATGTACTACAAATTGAAAAGCTCATACGCCAAATGAGCGTCACATAAATTATTATTATTATTATTATTTATTTATATCTGTAGTACTTTATAAAGACAAGTTATTGCTTAATGTTGTTACCAAAACTCTCAAAGTTCATGATGAATTTACATCAGATTTCTAGTTGATGTTCTAATAAACATTCTGACAGACATAGGCTACATGTTTTTGATATGTAATGTATAAAGGGGAAATGTTAATATAAAAATCCTGATAAGTTGTTGCCTGATTTACTTGAAATTTTTACATGATACAAAACAAGTCCTGTGGGGATCCACCAACTGCTGTCTCGGCGAAAGAAGAAACGGGAAGAGTCTCTGCGGGAATATTTTCTTGTAATGGAGGGACTTACCATCCATGCTGATACTGATAACAACTCACTATTTCAGTATTTGTTTAGGTGCAAAAACTTCCACTGTACTGGGCTGGAAATGTAAAAGAGTTTAAGCAAAAAGTGAGACATTACAGAAGAGCTGTGAGGCCATTGCCAAAAAGAAATAACAGCAGTGAAAATTGAAACTCCAGTAAGAAAGATGCTAATGACCCAAGTAGTAGAAATACTAAGTGCAGCTTGAGAGCCAAATAAAGGGTGTTTCAGTTGTGGTGCCAGTGGTCTCAGATCAAGTGATTGCAATTCCCAGAGCAAGAGAAAGATGCTCCAATTGGAACAAGTTTAGCCATGGATCAAACTAAAGCTTTAATAAATAAGTGTGGTGTTACTATTAGGATGCCAGAAGGGGGAGCTCATCTTATGTGTATCCATACACCAGACAAACCAAAGCTCTGTTAGTGATGAAACAAAGGAACGCGTCAAAGATTTAGTGACTAATAACATCCCAATAAAGACAAAGTCTGCTGATGTCGGAATGAAGATTATTGAGAGAGAACTAAAACAACAACTGATATATAGTAGACCAAGAAGATTGTCACCAGATGAGAAAGAAATTGTTGACAACCAAGTCCAGATGTCGCATCTTCGAGGAGTAATAGAACCTAGTTCATCTGAATATGCTAGCCACATTGTAATTGTAAAAGAGAAAAATGGAGATTATCGCATCTGTATAGACTACAGAATATTAAACAAGATCACAGTGAAAGATCATTACCCATTGCCCATCAAAGGAGACCTTTTAAACTTCAAAACATCTGTGTGTTTTCCACACCAGATCTCAAAAACGTTTTTTTCTACATTGATGTTGAAGAAGAAAGCCAAAAATATACCTCATTTGTGACATTCAGGAGAGTTTTAATTCAGGAAAGTTCCATTTGGATTATCAAATTCACTTGCAGTGTTCCAGCGTTGTTTAAACATCATGTTTTTGGGCACTGGCTTTGAGAAAACTTGTTATTTATTTACATAGAATATATAATAATACCAACAATGATGATGAGGCACGGTTTGGTTTAGTGTTACAACTGCAGCAGAATATGACTTGGAAATTAATTTTGCGAAATACCAGTTCTCGAAGAGAACTGTTGACATTTTCGCGTGATGTTATACAGTGTGAACAAATCTGACCTCCTTCTGAGAAGATAATAGCTATTCAAAATTTTTCAGAACTGGAATCTGTGGCAGCAATAAAAAGTTTCCTATGTCTTAACAGGATACTTTAGGAAGTTTACCTCACATTACTTTGCAATTGCCAAACCTCTGAGTGCTTTACTAAGGAATAATTGAGAACATAAGTTTGAACAACAGCAGAAGCAAGCATTCAAGATGCTTAAAGATATTCTTTCATCAGATCCAGTTTTAAAAATCTACAGCCCAAAACCCAAAACTGAATTACACACAGACACAAGCAAAGAAGGTTTTCGAGCTGTGTTATTACAAAAAAACATCAGATTATGTCAAGTTCCATTCAGTATCGTATATGAATTAAAAAGAAACACCACAAGAGTGGAAATACTGTAGCATGAGCTTGAAGTCTTAGCTATTGTTAATACTGTAAGTAAATTCTAGGTGTATTTACTAGGAATACGTTTTAAAATTGTAGTGGAATATGCATCATTCCAAGAGACTATGGATATGAAGGACTTCCAAGAATAGCTAGATGGGCATTACTGTTAGAAGTGTGTTCCTACAGCATCCAACACTGATGTGGTTCTACGATGAAACATGTAGACACCTTAAGTCGCCGTGTGAATATAATGAGGATGAAGGTTGAGCAACAATGTAAGAGCTATCTCAAAGAATGGCCTTATGAAAACTTTTTAATGAGAGACGGAATTCTTCTGAAGTTCTGAGATTGATAAGAGACTTTGTTTGTTCACGCAGTATGCAATGTGAAATCATCAAGCTTGTGCATGAGAAAGTTCATCATGCAGTTAACCGAATTGAAGAGGAAGTAAGATTTGACTGACAAGGTGAAAAGAGTGACCTCCAAGTGTATAAAATGTTTGATTATGAATAAGGAATCAGGAAAGAAGGAAGGTTTCATTCATAACTTATTCAAAGAAAGTGAGCCATTATGCTGGATCACTTCAATTAATTACACAGAGAATACAAACACATTCTAATTGTTATTGGTGTATTCGACAAGTTTACCTGGCCATATCATATAAAGACTACAAAATCAACAGAAACAATTAGTAAGATGGAATTAGAGAAAACTGATTTTGGGAATCCAGTCCAAATAATTGATGATGGGTGACTTGCTTTACTTGTCAAGAATTCAAGGAATATTACATTACAGAAGGAGCTGAACACACTTTAATAATGATGGGATTCCCTAGAGCCAATGGACAGCTAAAATAATTGCTAAGCTTACGGTAGTATTGATAGCTCTAATGAATGGTATAAGATGGTACCATTAGTTCAGTATGCCATGAATTCAACATATCACAGAAGTAGTGGGAAAACACCATTCAGATAGGAGTTAAGGTCCCCACACAGATCTTCACATCACAAAATTATTATAAGAATAAATTATTAATTCATTTGAAGAGAGATGCAGTAAAATGAAGGAAAGGTGAAGGTCAAGAATCTGGGTCCCTTTAGAGTTACAAAAGTTAAAACAAATCACACCCATGATGTGTGCCGAGAAGATGATAACCACAAAGATTGCAGGACCGAGGCTAAAAATAGCACTGAGAGCCTGAGGTTTATCAACCTGAACTAAGAATAGAGAACCTCTGAAGTGCTTTGCGGAGAGTACTTTTAGCTTCTAATTTTGCTTTTTTGGTCATAAAGTGCTGTTGGTATGAAGTTATCTGAATATTAATATCATATTGAAGTGTAATTGTTAAACCTCACTGGCATGTTAAATGATACTCCACTTTCAGATGAGTACAGATCATTCAGTGATGATAATTTTCAGTCCATATGATGATAACATGCTGAATGGATTCCAAAGTGCTCTGGCAGTTATCTGCCCTGTGAACCTCACAGTGTGTTGTACCTGCTGAAAAGTTGAACTGAATTCAAAATGCACAAAGCTCTTCACTGTCGTCATCAAAAGAATCAACTCTTCCTAACTGCCCGAAATGAAATAGATTGTTCGTTGGAAGCATGGAGAACACACTGCTTTATCAAATTCTAAAGTGAGCGTGTTCTTTTGGCTGAATCAAGTGAGGGGTCACAGTGGTTACTGTGGACTTTTATTTGTGAGGAAGGCGATTTGGATTCCCATTCTGCTATCCAGATTTTCAGTGGTTTCCTTAAATTGCTTAAGGAAAATGCCAGAATGGTTCCTTGGTAGAGAGCATGGCCATTTTCCTTTCCTAGCTTTCCCTTAACTGAGATATAATATGAAGCTGAACCCTAATGTTTCCTCCTTTCTTCCTTTGCCTGAATAAAAACCACTGCTTTTTCTGCATGGATTGTAATAATTTTAGTGAATATCCTGTATGTTGTGGAGAGAAGCTGATAGACATACCCAGCGAGTAGCAAGGGATAATAGTTGCCGTGGCTAGACTAATCCCTTCCACACTAAAGTGTCTCTCCCATATAATCTGTTCAGTCACGAATGGCACATCTTTAATGACGAGTAATCCCTTGCCCAGTGTGCTGATGGTCTTACTAAGGCCTTCACAGATAGAATCTCTCTCTCTTCCCCCCCCCCCCCCCCCCCCCCCCTCCCTCCCTTTTCCTCTCAAACATAGTCCAAAGACAGACTTCATGCAACATTTTGACAAGTGTGTACTTAATCCTCTGGCTACCCCCAGGAACCAGCTGCAAAGAAACACATCCCCCCCCCCCAAATCACAAAAATGCCATCCTGTACTGGAGCAGCTGAACTATATCATTTGCCAGGGCTTCAACGACTTATCAACATGCCCAGAAATGAGGAACATCTGAAATGCTATCCTTCCCACTCCTAAAATGGTATTCCACCAGCCATATAATCTACTCAATATCATAGTCAATTGTTGTGCCACATCTACTCCTTACCCCTTGCCATACAGGTCATACATACACTGTGGAAAATCCAGGTGCAAGAGTTGTCCAGCTAATCTCTTTATTCAGATTTTGTAAGAAGTATTACTAATGATGCCAATGTACGCAAATTAAACTTAAATGGTGTGTAAAATAAATATTCCACCACTATCCATTTTAATAAATGAATTTTAACAGAAATTGATAAAAGTATTAGATTTGCTGTTTCGCTTTGTAGTGTGTGTACAGCTCAGACATCTTTTCTTGTTTCAGGATGAGCTTGAAGGGTCTAAAGGATACAAGAAAAAGCTAGAACAAGCTAAGCAGTATTATGTGGAACATCGGGACAGTTTACACTGCCGTCCTTCAGTGGCCCAAGAATTGTTACAGATTCTTTCCAACTTAGATTTTGATGAAGATGCCTTGCGACATGCAGATGTTCCACCACCTGATGGTAAGAAACTCAATCAGTAAACAAGTTTTATTTTGTGCATCGAAGAAAAACTCAGTTGAAAAAACTAGTCAGTTTTGAGACAGAATTGCTTACCCTGTTTTACTTACAGGATGTGAAATAGTACTGCTGATAGAAGCACATAATAGGAACGCACTACATAGCTTTTGAAACTAATAGTTCCTTTGTTTGGGAGAAAAGAAGTATATCTTGGGGAAAGTTAGAAAGGAAGGCAGGCCACTCAGACCTCAGGATGAGAGAGACCCATCTGTAGTGAGGGCAAGGGTATGCAAGGTGAAGTCAGAGAGAGGGGTCACAGATGGTACATTGTTAAGCACTGTGTCAGCTCCACTCCAGAGATGATAAATATAGATAATTAAGGGTAAGCTACATAAATAGTGCAAATTAAGCCCGAGAGCAAGTTCTCATCTCCTGAGTTCAGAGAAACTTGTACTGGGTGGGAGAATCCAGATATATCTGTGTGGTGCAGCATGCACTCAGTGCCCCTTGATTCATACTGTAGAACATGTTCAACAGCTGGGTGCTTGGTGTCCTCAAGGCAGATGGTTCTTCTGTGCTCACTCCTGTTCTCAGTTTAGTGATGATTACAGCTGTATAAAACACTGTGCAGTGGACACAAGTTAACTGATGAACATGCATTGTTTTGCAAGTTGTTTCTGTCTTTGATTATGTAGTATTTATTAGTGTTGGGGCTGGAGTACATCCTGGGGGGTGGGTACAGGGGGCAAGTTTTACAGCAGAGACTGTTGCATGGGTAGGGCCCTTGGGACAGAGATAAAGGTATGAAATGTCATTAGGTTTGACTAGGTTGTTACCAAGGTTATGAGGGCAACTGAAGGCAGTTGTGGATGATGTGGGGAGGATATCAGGACACGAGGAGCTCGGTTTAGGGCATGACTCAAGAAAGTCATAGCCTTGATGGAGTAAAGTATTGAGGCATTCAAGGCGAGGGTTGCACTGGGTAATAAGAGGGTGCTTTAGAGTTTCCTGAAAGTGGGAACTTTATTATTCAGAGGGTACTTCCTGGAAGATTTGTTTGTGAATAAGATCAGCTGGGTAGTTACAGAAGAGGGAAGTCTGTGAGAGGTTGTTGGAGCAGGTGTTGATGCATTTGGTGGTGGAGCAGATATGTTTGTCTTCGATGCCTAGGGTGGAGGACAGGGAGTGTTCAGTGTGAAAGGAGTGGCAATTGTAGGTATCATTGCTTATTGGCTGGTTTTATGTGGGCTGAGGTTTAGATTTGGGCTTCAGTGAGGTGGTGTCAAGTGTTAAGGAATGTGGTCCAGCTTCTGGGTCAAGATAAATTATTTTTCCATGTTGTCCATGAAACAGTTAACTTAACAAGGGTCATCATGATTCCCACAGTTCCCTTGATTTATTTGTAGATTTGGCCATAAGAAATGAATGGGTATGGATAAAGTCAGCTAGGGTGACTATAAATGAGGTTTTAGGAAAATTTTCAGGTTGTTGTTGTGAGTGATAGTGCTCTGTGGCTGAGAGACTGTGCGTATGTTGGATGCTTGTGTAAAGCAAGGTCGCAACAAAGGTGATGAGGGGTCCAAATGAGAGAGGGATGAGACATTCCAAGAAGAATCTTTTATGTATGATTGAAGGCTCTCTGTGGTAGGATGGAGTTGCGGATCAGCCAGGTCTGAGATGCATTGGGTGAGAGCTTTAAAACGAGCTGTTGTGGGACAATTAGGTTGGTTGTATTCGTGTATTTTGGGAAGTAGGTAGAAAGTGGGAATATGTAGATCAGGAGATGTATGGAGATTTATGGAAACAATTTTTGAGTTCTTGTGAGGGGCTTAGGGTTTTCACGATTTTCTGCACCTCTGTCTGGATGAAAGGATCATTAGAAACAATTTTGTATGTCGGGGTGTCCGAGAGCTGATGATGTCCATCTGCCACATGCTCTTCTTGGTCAAGTACTGCAGTAGTCAAGTTGTCCAAAGGGAGGTGATTTCTTATTTAATTTTGTTTTGTGCATATAGATAAGCTCATTGGAAAAAATGTTAGTCACCCCTATAAGAACACACTGATAACATTAGAATTCTGTAGATGGTGTAGAACTGGTACCAAATGTTGATGTGACCCTCCACAACTGATGTTAGTCATGCCAGCGAAGTGATGTATATGCACCAGTTAGTTTATTGAAACAGCACAAAATGATCTGTCAACTCTGAGACGTGACAGAAAGGCAGAAGAGAGGTATCATGATTGTACAATGACAGGCACAAAAAAAACACAATACTTCAATTTCTTACAAAAACTGAAATTTATTTTAAATTTATGACATAATCCACTGTCTGATGATGGAATATTGTGGTGTGGTCCCATCTATGTGTCCAACAACTTAATAAGAAAGACAATTATAAACAAATTTAACAAATTAAACCAGAGGACACTTTGAGGAAATTTTTAATAAGCTCATAAAGTTAATGCAAGTTTGTTTTGATGTTGTATACTTCACACTTTACTTTACAGACCTTGGAGACGATCTTGGAGACCCCGTTCACATCTGCAAAAGAATGTATTGTCACCTCTTGCACCAGTAACGGCATTCAACCTTTCAGGCATGCTCCTGATTAATGCGGTTATGTTCTGTTGACGAATCTTCTCTCATTCTTCCAAGAGGGAGCTCCTTAAGTGCTGTAGGCTCTCTGGACAGAGCTGATGGGCCTTCTCCCCAGCTGGTCCCAAACGTGGTCAATAGAATTCAGATCAGGGTCTCGAGCAGGCCAACCCATAGCATGAATCCCTGTTTCATCCAAGAACTCTTGCACAATTCTCGCAACATGCGGGCGTGCATCAGTGTACAATCATCACCAATAAATGGACCAAAAGACACAACATGCTCCAGAAGGATTTCCTCCACGTACCAATGTGCAGTGAGGCTCCCGTGCTCCACAAAGACCAAATCCATCCTTGTAGCTGTATTGATTCATGCCCTCACCATCACAGAACCACCCTGAAAAGGCATCCTGGAGGAGACTGTGCTAAGGGAATACCTTTCCCCTGGCCTCCTTCAGACCGACTCTCTTCTGTCAGGTGATCAGAGGCCAAATTGCGACTCATCGGTGAACAACACTTGATCCCATTGTTGTACTGTCCAGCAAAGATGTTCCCTTGAAAAACGTAGTCAAGCTATGCAATGCTCTTTGGTGAGTTCTGAGCCTGTAGCAGGTCTTATGGACTGAAGATTGGCTTCTTACAGTCTTCTTCGAACAGTTCTCTCCGTAACATTGACCCCTCGAACCTGTTGGAGTTGATTTCGTGCTTCAGTAGCAGTGGTGTGATGGTTGCATAGAACTTGAAATTGTAAGAAGCATTCATCTCTCTTGGACCTGCTCCTGGTCTTCTTGCAAAACCTCCAGTTTTCCTGCACCTTCTTACATTTCCAGAAATCGTGGAAGGTGTAGTTCTTAACAATCCTGCAACATAATGCCTGCTTTGGCAGCTTGTTAAGGGGTTAATGGTGTATTTACTCCAGAAAACTGGTTATGACAATCACAGAAAGATCCTACAAACACGTATGAGTGAAAGGGGAACAATGCAGGATACTACAATAAGCACTACAAGAACGGGAGAACATTATTCGCTCACATTCAATGGTAGGTTTTCCATGTTGTATGGGGAACAACCATTGAGGTTAGTGCAATAAAAGATTGACAGTTCATTGTTTGCTTGCAAAGCAACGCCAATAACATACCCCGTCTCAAAAAATTGATTGAAGTGCTTCACTGTGATTAAATGAATAATTACACATCATTTACTGGGTGTTGCATTTTTCATGCCAGTCAGTGTATGTGCACATGATCACACCCCGGCCAATTTGTTCGTGCATCAACACAGACTGTCCATTGTGTCTATAAGAATGGTGTACCAATTGCAGCTTTGTAAAAAGGCTAAAGAACTGTGGTTGCACAAAAAAGCTAACCACCAGAGACTGAAGATGAGAGTCATGCCTTGTCAGTGGCTATCAGTTTCAAACCCAGCAGGAATTGCTGCTGTTAGTGAATCCAGATCCATCTCAACCACCATCTGAGTGACCATTGCATGCTTGCATGCAATAGAAAATGGAGTAGGGAACCCCAAAAAAGGATATTGCTTACATTGCCACGTAGAACTGTAAATCTTCAATGGGTCTAACAATATAGGAACTGGACAGTAGCTGACTGGATGTATGTAGTTGTGTGGCAGGTCAACATCTTGCCTCTTTGCAAGTGATGCAAAGTGTTGAAAGCTTTGATGACCCAATGAGGTGATTAATTTGCAATGTGTGAGGTGTTTTCTTCAGTGTGGATGTGGTTCTGTGATGTTTTGAGGGTGTTTCTCATACCATGCCAGTCCATTCATTCAGATTATCATGAATATAACAAGGACATTCATTTCAACATTCTTGTTTATGTAAGTGCAGCCCTTTCTTCATCACGAGTACTATGTGTTTATTCCCTTCTTCCAAGGTGACAACAGTCTTGTTCATAGATTGCGTGCATTATGAACACTCGGGCAACCCTATCACAACTTGACTGGTCAGCTAAATCACCTGATCTTAATCCCAAGAAAAGTATCTGCGACTGTTTGGAACAGAAATAGCAGCCAACATCTTCGCAGTGTGATAGTTCTGCTGTCCATTGTGCAGTAAGACACCACTGGCACCTTCTAGGCTAATCCCGTAGACAATCTCCTCTTCAAGGGGTGGAGGGGGAGGGTGGGGGGGGGGGGGGGAGGGAGGTCTTATGTTTTAGGTTCCAACAGTACCAACTCTTACTCACTTACACAATCTCCGTCCAACAATTTCCTAATCATTCAACTTATCAAATTCTTTTTCATACAGGGAGCATTAACCCATTGCACACCCACTGTTGGGTAAGATTACCAGTTGGAATGTGCCTCGAGGCTGTCTGTTGGGATGTCTCCATGACCCCCTTAGAGTGCTCCTTGTATTTTCTATTCTGTTTCTCAGCTTTGGCACCAATATTGCATTCAGTACACAATTTTGCCACTCCTACATACTTTCATAATTTGATTAAATTTCTGTCTTACATCAGTAACTCCATATGACCTATCTCATGACTGAAGGAGTGGCAATCTTACTGTTTATCTCCACCCCCCCTTCCCTTTCCTAATCAACCAACTACCTGGATAGCTCAATCTGTAGAGCATTTGCCCAAAGACAAAGGTCCAGATATTGCATTCAGTTTTAATCTGCCAGGAAGTCCCAACACAGTACCTACTCAGCTGCAGAGTAAATCCTCCATTCTGGACACCCTGTTGCTGCTTCTGCTGCCAAATTAACCATGTCTGTAGTATGCCATTAGCAATAAAAGATTTTATTTTCCAACTAAATTCAGTAAGGTTACCATATTTTTGAAGGGTGAATAGTAATAGAATTCAGTGTAGTCATTACTTATAAAACTGATCGTTCTTACAAACATGCCAGTTATTGTAATGGTTATGTAACGAAGTTCTGCTATGAATATCTCAGTATGCTTGACATACATATTATAGTGCATGAGAAAGAATTGTAATAAATATGAACGTCTCCTCACCTTCGTGGGGAGCTTTTTGCATATATGTTTTCATCCCAGTCCTCACGTGTTGTATCTCAATCTAATTTTCAAATATTATCTGCATCTGCATACACACTCTGCAAGCCACCACACAGTGCATAGCAGAGGGCACCCTGTATCACTGTTAGGCATTCCCTTCCCTGTTCTTATAAATGATACAAGGTAAAAGCAACTGTCCATACACTTTTGTGTGAGTCCTCATTTCTCTTATCTTGTCTTCGCAGTCCTTACCTGAGATGTATGTGGTGGCACAACGATTGTTCTGCAGTCTGCTACAAATGGCGTTTCCCTAAACTTTCTCAAGAGTGTTTTGCGAAAAGAATGTCTTCTCCCCTCCAGAGATTCCCGTTTGAGTTTACAGAGAATTTCCCCAATGCTCACATCTTCATCAAATGTCACAGGAACAAATCTAGCAGCAAAAATCTAACTTGCTTTAATGTCTTCCTTTAATCTGACCTGAAGGGAATCCCCAAATACTTGGAAGCAGTACTCAAAAATGGGTCACACAAGTGTTCATACACGGTCTGCTTTACAGATGAGCTGCACTTTCCTAGAATTCTCCCAGTAAACCAAAATTGGCCATTTGCCTGCCTTACAACTGATCACATGTTCTTGTTCCATTTTATGCCGCTTTGCAATTTTATGCCTAGATATTTAATGGGCATGACCGTGTTACGTAGTGCACTGCTGGTATTGTATTCAAATACTAAAGCATTGTTTCTCCTATTCATTTACATTGACTTACATTTCCTCCACATTTACAGTGAGATGCCATTCATCACACAAATGGAAATTATATCCAAGCCATACAGTCACTCAAAGATGACACTTTTCCATTCACTACAGCATCTTCGACAAACAAGCCCATATTGCTTCTCAATGTATGCATCATGTTGTTCATGAATAAAGAGAAGAAAAGCCATCCTATCACACTTTTCTGAAGTACTCTTGAAGGTGGCTCCAACGAACACTTGGCGTCCAGGACAACATACTAAGTTTTAGTACTTAAAAAGTCTTGGAATCACTCCCATGTCTGAGACCCTATCCCATATGTTTGGACCTTCATTAACAGGCTATAATGTGGCACTGTATTGAGTGCTTTTCAGAAATCTGGAGTGGGGAATCTGACTGTTGCCCTCCATCCATATATGACAGGTTGTCGTGTGAGAGAAGGAGAAATTGTGTCTCGCATAAGAGATGCTTTCTAAATCAGTGTTGATTTGTGGATATAAGATATCCTCCTCCAAGGACATTTATTATATTCTAGCTTAGAATATGCTTAAGAATTCTGCAGCAAAGTGATATTAAGGATACAATAGTGGTTCCATTGTTTTACTCTCTCAAATACAAGAATCACCTGCAGTTTTATTTTGGACACTCTGCTGGGTAACAGATTCAGGATATATACAAGCTAAGTATTGGGCCAACGCCAATAAGTAATCTCTGTAAAACTGAATTGGGATTCAGTAAAAGATAGGGAAGGGTAATGCAAATGAGCCATTTCAAGGATATGGATGGAAATTCACCCAAGGTCTCACGTTCAGAGAAGATCAATGCCACTGATTTTCCTCTTTCCTGTCCTCTTGAAAATATCCTGATGAGTGTACTTGGGTAACTTTCCACCCGTGTTATTGAAATACTACTTTTGTCTGATTCTTCCCTACCTTTTGCTCAGCAGAGTTTCGTGGAGCTTGAAGCTAGTGAATCTGCTAGTTTTTTTCATGCCACTGTGTCTGCAGCCAACTGATATATAGAGTTTTATTCCTTCTTTGTAAGATTGTTAACTTTTTATATCCAGGAGGAGGAGCAATTCAGAAAATAGCAGAAAGAATGGAAAGCACACTAATTCCCTTTGTAGATACTGATAGGAACTTTCCTCTTATCAGATTTAAAAGTGTTTGTGCTTCCCACTATGCTGTCACCTATGTTGGTTGTAGGGGATGCTTCATTTCAAATTTAATACCTTTGTTGGACTGGTACTGATTTAATCCCAGTTCTTAAATTATATTTCCCATTTTGTGTACTTTTGATTTTTACTTCGCTTTCAGAAAGAAAGTTTTTTTCTCCTTCTGGTAAAAATTCAAGTAGTTCATAGAACAAACATTTTTGAATTGTAAAATTTAACTTTGCTTGCAGATGATTCTTGGTTAGAAGTGAGTCCAGCAGACATTGATCGCATGTTGGAACAGAGATACGGCAGAAAGGATTTCATGACAGCAGATAAGACCTCAGATCCATCAAGTATATCGGCTCACCTTAGCCGGTTTCTTGATCACATGTCAGGTGTCGAAGGGGCTGAATTTCCTAGGTATTTTGATGATACTATAAATTTTTTTTTAATGACAAAATACTAATTGGCTTATCTTAAAAGGCTAGCAATAAATGTCAAATATTGCTTTTCAGAATGTCATTGTATAAAGAGAATATGACAACTTGGCTGCAAGCTCAAAAACTTGTAAATCAGTATGTAATTAAATCACCTGACACAATATTTGCTACCTGTCTTTCAGTAAGTTTTCGATAAAAGCATTAACTCAGATGTATCATTCGCATAGTCTTTTTACTATTTATATATCATTTCTGAAAATTTGGAATTGGAGCAGGAGTGCTATGCTTCTTATAAACCTTTTGTGAACAAGGCAGAAAAGCTTTCAAAAGTCATTTGCAGCTCTCCAAGATACATGATTCCTATATGTTATTATTACTAAGAGGGGTTTGGATGTACACAACTATTTATGATCTCCCCAGTTCCAATAAGCTATGTAATATGACTGTGGGTTATAAAATGTGGCATCAAGGGCACATCACAAGCCAATACACACATCACAGATTATGATTATTGTTGTAGTTTTTATTCATTCTAATGAAAGTTAAAATTGGAAAGTACTAAACTTTTCAAGTATTTGACTTATTTAAATAGTTTTGCTACATGTCTACATTATAGTGATGACCTGCCACCAAAACGTCCAAAGAGAGGCATTAAACCATTCAAGAATAAGAATTCTGAGGCAGATCTCCAGGGTAACGAAGATGAAATGTCGGCCTCAGTTACAGAGAATAAGATTGCATTTGATCCAGAATCATTTTCATGTGCAGTTCAAAATATTCTTGGTATGTTGATATGTACTTAATAAACAATAATATCTATTGCCACTAAATTAAAGACTATGGTAGTAAATTTCCATGCACTATGTTCCATTTTGTTCAAGACTTTGCCATACCAGAAGATAGCTGGGATCTTGAATCAGATGGATCAGGAATGAGTTCTTATGAAGATGAACTTGATATGGACATTGATCAACTAAAGAAAGGTATGAGTAATTTAATCATATCCATTGGTCTGTATGTTCTTCATTATACTGTGGTGTACAATTAGGTATTATAGCATTTATAAAAAAGCTGTAGGAATTATTAATTATTTTATTAACACTTTAAGGTAAAGGTGGAGAACAGCCCAAATCAGAGTTGAAGCAGTACATGGACCAAATGGATCAGGAACTAGCTTCTACCACTATGGGTCAGAGCTTCGAGAAGTCTGAGGTAAATTGTTTCTATTAGAAACGATACCTTTTCTACTTTCCAGAGTTAGTTGTGTAAGTACATGTGCCTAGAACACACACACACACACACACACACACACACACACACACACTGGATCTATGCCATCCTTCACAGTAAGCAATAAGCTTTCTAAGATGTCCATCATCAGATCTAGTGAGGGTGTTTTGATTTCTTAAGATGTTTTAACACATTCCAGAAACACTAAGAAAAAAATTGTAACACCAGGAAATAATTAATATAGAATAATGAAATTTCAGGAATACATTTGTCTGTGTAGCATATGTAAGTGATTAGCATTACATAATTGCAGGTTAATGTAAGCATGAGATAAGTCATTACAAATGTGAAAAGTTGGTGCATTAATAACCAGTGCAACTGCCAGAATGTTGAATGAAAGCTTGCAAAAGTGCATGCATTGTGTTGTACAGGTGCTGGATATAAGTTTGTGGGATGGAGTCCCATGCCTGTTGTACTGAGTTGAGCAATACAGGAACTGTTAATGGTGCTTGTGGGTGTCACTGGAGTTGTCGTCCAGTGATATCTCATATGTGTTCATTGGAGACAGATCTGGTGGTTGAGCAGGCTAAAGTAACATGTCGACATTCTGTAGAACATGGGTTACGACAGCGATATGTGGTAAACTTTACCTAGCATAAGTTATTCTGGAAACACCCCCTGGAATGTTATTCATAAGCGGCAGCACAATGGGTCAAATCATCAGACTGATGTACAAATTTGCAGTCAGGGTGTGTGGGATAAGCACAGAGCACTGCTGCTGTCATACTAAATCCCACCCCAGGCCATAACTGCAGGTGTAGGTACAGTGTGTCTAACGTGCAGACAGGTTGGTTACAGGACCTCAGCTGGCCACCTGCTATCCAGCACACAGCTGCCTCTGGTTATGAGGCAGAACTAGTTTTCATCAGAAAACACAACTGACCTCCAGCCTTCCCTCCAGTGAGCCCCCACTGAAGTCACAAAGGCTGGTGTTTTTGGGGTCAATGGGATGCACGTTACAGGGCATCTGGCTCAGAGCTGTTATTAAAGTAACCGATTTGTAACAGTTTGTTGTGTCACTGTGGTGCCAACTGCAGCTCAGATTGCTGCTACAGTTGCATTACGATGTACCAGAGCCATACGCCGAACACAGTGGTCTTCCCTCTCAGTAGTGCCACATGACAATCCGGAACCCAGTCTTCTAGTGACCCTCTGTTCTCATTACCACCGTTGCCAGCAGTCACATACAGTGCATTCCTGCTAAGTCTTTCTGCAATATTGCAGAAAGAGCATACAACTTCTTGTAGCCCTATTACACGACCATGTTCAAGCTCTGGAAGGTGTTGATAATGGCATGTTCGTAGCCTTAAGGCATTCTTGACTATTATCAACTCACCACAACTAATCTCAAAGGTAACTAACACTCTCAACTGTTACAGTGAGTATTTAAAGCAGTCATTTACACCCTGACTCTTACATGAGTGGCATGAAATTTGAATAGACATTATCTTTCAGGTGTAGAAACACACGTACAAGTTTTCGTTTATGTCTCACAATTCCTTCTTGGTGTTGAGATCTTTTTCCATCAGTGTATTTTTACATAAAGTAAAGGCAACCACTCACCTTGAGCAGACTTATGTATGTCACATAGACACATGTAATGGCACACAATATTAACTAGCTTTCGAGCTCTGGCTTTTCTTGTGACAGTAAGTACCCACATTAACAGTCACAACAATACAGACGCCCAAATGCTCACTATTGCAGCTGCAGTAACACTGGTTATTAGAGAGCAGCTGCCTGGGCTGATGGATATGGGGAAGGTGTAGGGAAGGACACACGAGGCAAGAAGGGGGTAGTGGAATAGGGCGAGGCGGAAGTGGGAAAGACATCACTGAGACATATCAATGACAAAAGAAAAAAGTAATCTGAGGCAGTGGAAAAACAGATTAGTGGAAGTTTATACCAGAGGGGTTGAGAGAAACATATGCTGGATGAGATCATTCAAATGGCATGTGTAGTGAAGAAGCAGCTTTTGAAGTCCTCTTTGGCAGCCAGATAGTAAAGTTTGCAGTCTGCCGCAGTTTGGTGGTGGACACTCTGCTTGTAGACAGTTGGTTACCCATTACGTGTTGTGCCCAAGAAGAATGCTGCACATTAACTGCAGCGTATCAGACATATAACATGGGAGCTCTCATGTGTGGCCCTGCATTTTATTGTGTAGGAAATGCCTGTGAGTGATAAGAGGACTACTGGTCGGTGGCTGTTTAACAGGTTTATTGCTGTCAGAGGAGTGGATGGCACAGGAGATCTGTTATGGATGAGCTGGATTGGATATGGTTTGTCCATAATGGGTCCAGCACAGCTATAATATATTACAGCAGTTTTGTCTGTATTGTAATAGATGTGTATAAATAATTATTTTGTTGTAATATGCACAGTATTAATGTGAGTTGTTTGTGAAAAATTTGAGCATAATGAAAGAAAAACTTTATAACATTCAAAGCAGCATATAGTTTTTCAGTGACGGGTTGAGTAGTACTCTCCAATTGGCCTTTTCAAGCATTTATGTGCACAATGGTGTAATGGTTGAGGCATTGGACTTCCATTTTGGGAGGAGGACCAGCCTTTAAATCTTCACTTATCCAACCAGATTTAGATTTTATATACTTTCTCTAAATGACACCAGGTGATTGCTGAAATAGGTTATTTAATAAGCGACAGATAACTTGAAGTTTTTCTCACCAATTTGGTTAGTGTAACCACTGAAATACTTAAGTCATATATATTGCAGAATTGATACTACAAAATTCGATGGATGGTTATGTTTAACTATATGTCAGCATTGTTTGCCTTTGAAGTTAGCTGGTATCACCTTGTGGCATGGTCTGGGATGCAGTGGTGTATCATCAGTAGTCTCAGTCACTCTAAATTTTGTACGTCGTAAATTAGGCTACTTGTTTATCCCAAAACGGTGTTCTTCATTCATTCATTGCACTCCAGAAGCCATTTACGAACAGAATAGTATTCATCCACATATTGTAAGGGATGTTCAGTATGTCATATCCTCAATACAGCATATTCCCTCACCTGTCAAGTTGTGTGACCCTTATTTTCTCATTCTACTACAATGTCACCCATTGAACATATCAGGAATTTAATTGGTCAGCAACTTGTTCATGACATTTGACCTGGATTGGAAGCATCTGAGATATCATTCATCCAAGTACATTCAAAGTCTGTTTGATGTGATGCCTCTGGGTATAGAAGTTGTCATTGCAGATTCACCAGATAGTGATTTTGAACATAATATAGAAAAACAAAATATCATTTCTTTGTGTTGCTATAGGTCCTATGCAGGCTAAACTGAAATTATTTCTGGTAATGCATGTATGGTGCTGAATTTTTTTCATTTAGTATAATGAAACAAAAAATACTGCATTTATTTATTCAAATGTGTCAATCAAGGTGATGAAATTATCCTTTGCACACTGGATTGTTTGGTTTTTTTTTTTAGTTTCCAGTTAAAGATATTAGAGGTCATACATGTGGTTTAATAATTAACATTGTCACTTTGTGTTATTGATGACATCCCAGGTTTATTTTGACCAGATGACAATGTGGTTTGGGTGCATTTGTTTTGTGCACTTATAGTTACTTGTTGACTTTGGATCCTGTAAATGATGTCTTTTTTACTGACATATTCATAGATGAAAGATTTTGGTTGTTGCAACAGCTACATCATCCTGGGAGGAGGAGTGGAGGAGAAATGTATGTCAGGCAGTGGAATGGGAGAGGTTAATATGCAGTTAGAGAAAAGTGGTGTGTGACATACTGTATGGTGCAAGAGGGGGCGGGACAAGGAATTATGTAAATGAAGGGAGAGGGGGAGGAGAGATGAGGGGGTACATGCAGACATCAAACATACTAGAGACTCTTTTTTTTTCCCCTCCATAAACTCCATTTGTTGTCATAACACTTGATATAATAGCTCAAGGAAGCAACTGCTGTTACAGGACAGCTAGTGTAAATTATTCTCATTGGGAGTTTATAAGATTCAGCTAAAATGCCACATGTATCACTGGTGAAATTATCATTAGATTTTAGTACTTTTCTCCATAGCAAAATACAGTCTTCAGCTTGTTGAATAGCCCAGTTTAAACACTGGTTACTTAACTATGAAGTTGTATTTTTCTCTTTACTTCCACATTCCAATCTGAAATAAGCAAATGGTCACATTTGCTTCCTACTATGCAAATAACATTTTCTTCAGTTAATGCTAATAAGTCATTTGTGAGAAAACTACACGCATCTCTTAACATTAATGCAATACACCACCTTATTATCTGAGATGTTACAAATGACTGTTGATACAAACTAAACTTTACGCAGACTTTGCACAGTAATGTAATTAGTCACACTTCTTGTTTTTTTTTTTTTTATTTATAGGTAACTAGTAGTTTATGCACTATGATGGATATTAAAAAAAAGTTTGCTGATAATGTCACATTTACCATTGCCATATCCAGCATTTAAAATGCCTGCAGTCTCTCCTCAGATTCCACTTCCCCTTCTCTAGTTTTTTTTCCCAGTGTCTTACTATAAGTGTGAAAAAGAAAACATTTTGTGTTCAGTTGATGAATTTGATGTTTTCAGGTACTAGCTGTCATGTCTGTAATGTTAATAATCTTACTCTCAATCCATTCCAAAATAAACATTCCTAAACTTGTGTATTGGATACTTGCTTTAATTTGCCTTTTTTTTGCAGATACCAGAGAAAAAGTGGAAGGATGACTTTGAAGATGTTGAGGATTTTAAACCTGTGGACATTGATTTAACTGCTCTGAAGAATATATTGGAGTCATATCAAGCTCAAATGGGAGGTTCTGGGCCTGCTAGCAATCTGTTGGGTCCAATGGGTGTACACTTAAAGACAGATCCTCCTGATACAGATTCATTACCAGGACCTTGAACAGTAACAGGTCATTCAGAGAACAATAAGGCACTCTAGTCAGCTCCTTTTTTTAATTATTGGAATTGAATAATTCCAATGCACATGCCAGTTTTCAAGCCAGATGATACACTTTTATATCTGAGAATCTTCATATATTTCCTGTTCTAAACATTGGTGCTTATTGTACAAAGAACTGAAAAAAAATTGCAAGGCCAGTCAGATGTGGAAGAAAGTATATTGTTACAGACAGTGAAGGAATTCAAATGCAGAAAGTATACAGTTGTTACATGTTTTATTAAAACAAATCTGAATATTGTTGAAGGACGTACGACAGGGAAAAAACGTATAACAATCTGTATTGTGAATAGAAATGCAAATCAGTTCCAGAAGACCCATGATTAAAGGTTATTTTTGCAGTGAATGAATTTATGGTATATCAACCAGATGCTCAGTTATATACAATGGTCACAATGAAATGTCACTGTAGTGGCATTGTTTTGAAGCTATAATTTGTAATAGGATGATGATTTCCTGATTTATATTTATGGAAGTAGTTTGGTAATGCTTCACTCTCAAATCTCTTGATAAACCAGCTTAAAAAAAGTTGTCCTACATAACTGAAATTAAACATTTTTTTAAGAAAAATCAGGAAGAAGAAGGGACAAGCCATTGAAATCAGCCAGAAAATTACACACTGTTCTTACATTTTAAAGTTTATGTCTGTTGGCTTTATACTCACAGAATGAACAAATTTGCAGTGTTAAATGGTTTAAACAGGGAAGTTTTTTAATGTGAAATATTTTCTTCATTATTTTACAAAGTATTTTTATCAAAATTATGGCCATAATTATTTTTGTTTTGTACTTGCTACAGGAGTCATATTAAAAAAGGTGTGATTAAACAGTCAGCTTGTAATGACATGTGATCACTGATGTACTTACTAATTTGTGTGTGTGTGTGTGTGTGTGTGTGTGTGTGTGTGTGTGTGTGTGTGCACATACAAAATCCATGGCACCAAACAAAACATTAAGGATGTGGACTGTATTTGACAGAAAGTTCTGTTGAAGTAAAATGCAACAATTTTGTATTTTAATTTTCTAAATAAAATGCTTTTTTCAGGATATTAATTATTTGTTTCCTCCAGAATGTGTACAGTATCAATTTGAGAAGTTTTGGTTGCTATTGATCATGCTTTACAAATTCATCTCTTGCTCAGTGTGTGTCAGTATCATGTAGGGAAACTGACAGACTATTTTACATTGATGTCACACCTTACCTATAAAATTACTGGTGTGATTAGGACATCACAATGTTTAAGAGCAATTTCAAATAATTTAATTTGCAAAACAATATGAAATAAAAAGCACTATAGAAATATGTCTTTCGCTGGGTGGCTATTACTAGGAGTATTATTATTATTGTTATTGTCATCTTTCTCATAATAGAAATTGCATTGTTAGATATAGTCAAGACAACTCCAAGTTACTTCCATCTTCCTCATGAGTATCACTCAAGTGATTTTACAATACACAAGATATGGGCAGTTCCAAGTAGCATTATATCTTTTATCTCACTGTTTTTATTACATCCTGGGACTCGAGACACTGCTTGCTTTAAGTTATGCGTTATTGATTCCAGATAGCAATGATTATCAGGATGACATCAGTTTTAACATTCCACATTCAGCTGACCCCGGCACTCGTATCCTTATATTTCAGTTTCTTCTGAGCAACTTTTAATCATAACATTCACCTCACACAGGATTGATAAATCGATTAAGAGGCAAATATTTAGCTGGTCTGACATACCACATCGGATTTATTGATTGCAACTGCTTGGTCCTTATGTATCTGACCGTACAGGATAGTGTAACATCCATCTGCTATGACTGCTTTAGGTGTGTATTCTTACCATTGTTGGAGATGTATCTGGTAACACTAGAGCTCTACATATTTGCAAATGAAGGTATGAGCACAGCTTAATTGTGCCTCTTGATGTATTTATTCTTTGCCAAAATATGGCATTCTGATGTTCTTTGGTCTCAGAGCATACTCCACAAAGTCAACGTCTTATCATCTTGAGTTGTTTTCCTTATAAATTTTTCAGCTGCAGGACCTGGTGTTGGGAAGCTGCTAATAAAGCTTCAGAGTCTGCTTTTTCTTCTTCTTACGCCCCAGCTATTCCAGATCTAAATCAGTGTCTATATATACTCTCCTCAAGCAGTTGTACAGTACATAGCAAAAGGTACGTGTACAAATATTATAGATTATCTTTACTATTCCAGTCGTGTACTGAGCGAGCGAAAGGTTACTGTCTGTATGCACCTTAATCTCTCTCATATTTTTCTCATGATCCCTATTTTCATTAAACTTTTGTATAGGCCTATAGCAACCAGTTACAATCCTAGCATCATTTCTCTGAATTTTTCTGATATCTGTTGTCATACATACCCGGTAAGGACTCCCAACACTGAAACAATAGTCTGCAACTAGTTGCACTATCTGTGTCAGGGTTGGGGGGGGGGGCGGGGGGGGGAGGTTGGAGATGTCAGATTAAGGGTGTGTTCTACTATGGAACCACAACCCGTATCGAAGTTTTAGTGCCCATGGTTGTCTCAAATTGTGTTAGCTATATAGCACATGCTACAGGTCTTACACCGGCACTGCAGTTTTCCAGGAAAAATTTAATCAACTAATTATTAGCAGCTTTAAATTAAAATAATCATATTGTTTAGAATTTTGTATGCACAATTTGCAGCATTTTAGTTTAAGAAACTTTGTCACATTCCTCACAGGCTGCAGGCAGACCCGGATCTATGATATTTCCAAAGCGAGGCAAAACCCTTATAGCGCCACCGCCCCCATCTCCATAGAGTGTTTGACATAGGATATCAAAAATCTTTAAAAAATCGATTTTTTTCAAAAATATCTTCATTTTATAGCACACATCTTACTGAAGAGTTTGATATAAACAACGTACACTTCTTAACTGTGCCAAAGTGCAGTGCCACGCCTCTTCACACAGCATTCTCCTATCGCACATCACTGTATTTCGCTCTTTGGAATTCAAACATCTATATTTTGTAATGGAAGCCATCAAATCAGTATAATGCACAGCATAAATTAAAATGTCGTGTGGTGGCTCTTCTGCTCCCTGACAGCTGATTTGACATCCTACCCCTCCTTTTTTTAAAAAAAGAAAAAGAAACCCCTCACAATAAATGCTGAGTGGGATATATTGTGGCTGGGAGAATAGCCATTCCAATGCTTTGGTAGTGGAGTAGTGACCTTAAAGTATCTATTTGGCTATATTCGAAAACGTGTTGGCAAAGCTAGCCCTTAATTAATTCCAAAAGTATTGCTTGCTTAACTATATATGTTAAATTCATGATTTAAACAAATAATTTGGCCTAACTCTTGCAGTAGAAGAAACTGCTAAAAAAGGCACAATTTTTCAATGTATTCAGTTAATTTAATGAGTTAAGTTTTAATTGTAATTTCTGTAAATTTAACTTTGAACAATGTGTAGTTTCAGTACCTATTATTGTGAGGATAAATAAGGGCCTGATTTTTGGTCCCAAGACAGTAAGTCCACAGCCAAGTTTCAGTCGAGGAACCTGTGTTGGTTAGAACGATAACAATGCATCAAGAGTGTAATAAGTGTTGCACAATTAGGCTGTGTGTTAAAACAGTGACAGTGTCTGCTCCATACGTATCTTTCTATTCTTCAAGAACTGTGAACTTTGTGATTAGGCTTTTACTGCTCACATATGTAGCAGTAAGCTATTTTAGCAGTGTGTGGATTTTCACCTGCTAACTATTAATGAGGCTTATGGGAAGTTCGAACAATAGTGCACTGGCCATATATAACTGTGTATTATTGGGGGGAAGGGGGGGGGAGGGGCGGGGTTGTGAAAAGTGAAAGTACAAGACTGTGCATCTGTCAACTACATCATTTATAGTAGACAGTACTGCACATCCACCCCCTATTTTTTCAGCCAGTAAGTCGAGACCGAGGACAACAAACGAAGAAACAAAGTAGGTGAACTGCTAAAATTTGTAATGTACAATGCACCCCTCAAGGATGCATTTGGGCAAACCAGTG
Source organism: Schistocerca serialis cubense (assembly GCF_023864345.2). Classification (NCBI taxonomy): domain Eukaryota; kingdom Metazoa; phylum Arthropoda; class Insecta; order Orthoptera; family Acrididae; genus Schistocerca; species Schistocerca serialis. The sequence goes on from NC_064641.1 coordinate 795,479,565, forward strand.
CCAAATGACCAATTGTTTTGTTCATCAGCTCCACATCAGTCACGTCATTAAGAGAGACGGAATACTGCAAAATTTTGCCTCTACTAATATAAGTGAAAGGCACCTGATTATATCCATACAAATTACAAAAATGCTCGTACATTCCACATCTTCTCCTAAACCACTGGACTGACTTCAACCAAACTTGGTACAGATATTATTTACTTTCCAGAACATATCATTGTGGGGTACGAATCTCCTCCCCCTATCAAAGGGGTGGAGGTGGGGATGAAAAATCAGTGTAGCCCATGACGTGAGAATACCCTTACTTCAGTTATCCAGTATTTGAGAATGAGAGCACTTAGAGACTTGAAACAAACTTTACACATAATTTCAAACCCTAACAAAAATTTTTGTTGCTTATGACCTCCACAAAATTATGTTAAGGAAAAATGTTTATCGCTTCCTTCATTTTCACTGTTCATGCAGTGAAACTGCCCCATGAAACATGATGTTTTAATTTATTACTTCTTTACTACTTACTGTATTCGTGACACATTTTGCAGACAGTATTCACGTGTACCACTGACTGTACCAGAAAAATTACATTATTGTGTGACACTTAGTTTAGGAGATACAATGTCATAAATGCTGACTTAAATGAAAAACTATCATATCATGCAAGATGTTTAAATTTATTACTTCATTGCTACTAACTCTATTTGCAACACTTTATCGCAGACAGTATGCAAATTTGCTACTGAATGTACCTATACAAATATATCATTGTACGACACACAGTTCAGGAGAGATGATGTCAGATGCTGAGGTATGTGAGAAACTGCCGCATCATGTGTGACATTTTAATTTATTACTTGTTTACTACTAAATGTATTCACTGCACGTTTTGCAGTCAGTAGGCACACACAGCACTGGGTGGACCCATAAAATTATATCATTGCATGGAACATAGTTGAGGAGATAAGGCATAATGACCATAAAGCTTCTTGGAGTGAAACTGCAGCACGAAAGTCGCTAGACATACGAGGTATGCGAGAAAAATTAACGAGACAAATTTTTTTACATACCAAAGTTTTTATTTTTTTCAAACAACAGTGTTGTCCCCTTCAAAGTAGATCCCTTCGGCAGCTATACACTGGCACTCTTGGTAGCAATGCTAACACGTCTATCTCGAGTTACAAAATGAAACCGTTTTAAAGACTTTTTCGATTTTGGGAAAAGAAAAAAAGTCACAAGGACTCAGACCAAGTGAGCAACAGGAATGTCTTTCGAGGTCAAGAATTCCATTGTGGAAGTGGCTGTGTGACATGGGGCATTGTCATGATGCAGCATCCACTTGTCTGCAATGTCTGGTCTCACTTGATTCACCCTTTTCCTGAGCCTTTCAAGGATGTCTTTGTAAAATGCTTGGTTGACAGTTCTTCCTGAAGGAATAAGTTCTTTATGTACAACACCCCCTATTGTCAACAAAGCAAACCAACATTCTTTTGATCTTTGATTTGCTCATTTAAGATTTTTTCAGTTGAAGAGATGTCTCAAGTGTGCCACTCCTCACTTTGCCGCTTTGTCTTAGGATCATACTTAATAATCCAGAATTTATCACCTTTGATCACATGACTGAACCATTCATTTGTCAAGATCAGTGCACATGTTTCTTCAATTGCCTTCTGCTAACTTGAAAGGTTTTTTGGCACCACTTTGGCAGAAACCTTTCGCATGCGCAAATCTTCAGTCAAAATTAGATTTATGGTGAAAGTCAACAGTCACCCTCGTCCTTATTGTTAAACACCAGTCTTATGTCAGAACAGCATGCACCTCTTTGACATTTTCATCACTTTTTTAAGTTGAAGGTCTACCTGAGTGAAGTTCATCTTCAACATGTTCTCAGCCTTCCAAAAATGATTTGTACAGTGAAAAACTTGTGCTCTTCTTAAGGAGTGTTCCCCATAGACCTGTTTCGACTTTTGAAAGGTTACACTCACAGATTCCCCAAGTTTAACACAAAGCTTGATTGCATAACATTGCTCTGAATTCCGTTGTTCCATTTTCGTAACACACAACAAAAATACAGCTTCATGGATGGCGCTCTCAAAAATCACCTGAAGGCTGTATGGTGCTGAAACTCGGACTGAGTGTCTGGAAGGACTGAACACTCGGGTCTACACACTTAGAATAACACAGTGCTGCCAGATCACTTACAGTGTTGTTAGTCTCATTACTTTTCTCACACATCACCACAGGTGAAATAAGTGTGTGAAATATATTTGACATGTGCATATTTAGCTAAGCCACATGTAAAAAGCTCATCCTGACCCCATGGAACAAATTCAATCAAATTTGGTACAAATATTATTACAATATGGAAAGAAATACTGCATGATTAAGAACCACCAGTCTCCTATCGGGGTGAGTTTGATTATGAGAACAGAGAAGATAGGATGAGGAGATGGACAGAGAGATGGGGAAGAAGAGAGGCAAAGAGATTTTTTTTTTTTGGGGGGGGGGGGGGGTTGTGGAGGAGAAGAGAGAGGAGTGGAGATGATGGAAGGGGACAGGAGGGAGTTGAGGTGGATACACACAGAGAGAGAGAGAGGGGGGGGGGGGATGGACAGAGTGTTGCTTGGTTTCTCAGCTCGTGCGTGTGTGTGTGTGTGTGTGTGTGTGTGTGTGTGTGTGTGTTTCTCCTCCTAAATCCCCAGGATCAATTTCAACCAATACTGGCACAGAAACAACAGGGCTCGAGTATCAGCACTAGCTGCAATAGGAGTGGAGATATAGGCAAAAATGTGTTTTTGTAGCTCCTGCCTTATAGGCTGCCCTGCTTGACAGGCGTGTTATTGTAGTGGCGGTGGTGGTGGTGGTGGTGGTGGTGGTGGTGGCAGTAGTAGTAGTAGTAGTAGTAGTAGTGGTAGTATTGGCCTGCTTTATCTATCTGCTTTGCATGGTGGCCTGTACATCATGGACACACAAATGATTTTCAATCCCCTGATGTGTAGCCTGCACTACATGATAGGTTTGTTGTGGGAGAATAGTTGGTTCAAATGGCTCTGAGCACTATGGGACTCAACTACTGAGGTCATTAGTCCCCTAGAACTTAGAACTAGTTAAACCTAACTAACCTAAGGACATCACAAACATCCATGCCCGAGGCAGGATTCGAACCTGCGACCGTAGCGGTCTTGCGGTTCCAGACTGCAGCGTCTTTAACCGCACGGCCACTTCGGCCGGCTGGGAGAATAGTATTTGCCTGCTTTACTGAACTGTATTGCAAGGGCTACCACAAGCATGGATAGATAGAGAGAGAGGAGAGGAGGGGAAGGGGAGATGCTTGATGCAGGCGGAAGGTGTAGTGGGCAAGTGGAAAAGCGAACGGTGGAGGCAGAGATAGAAAGAGGAGTATATAGTCAGGGTGAGGAGAGATGAAGATATGTTTGGGGAGGGGGGTGGAGGAGACAGAGGGAGGAAGAAGTGAGCATAGAGAGGGGGAGGAGGAGGTGTATTCAATATATGCGTCAACCACACATGCAGGCAAAGTTGCGGGGACAAAGACTAGTTTGATCAATATTTTCTTAAAGAAAACATCAACCAATAAAGCAATAGACAACTTAATTCCTTTAATGAAATGGAAAAAAGCTTTATGCAGAGCTTGTGACTGAAGACAGACCCCAGATCATAAAAGACAATGAAGGCAAGACTGATGAAACCGTGCAAAATATAACCATTATGGTAGCACATTAGCTAAAATGGAAACCGGCCTATCGTCTTGTCCTGAATATATTATTGTGGAATTATTGAAAGTTGCATGACACCATTTGAAGAAAATAGCACTCCTTACGAACAATTGTCAATAGACTGAAATACCATCAAAGTGGAAAAGACCATAACTGATTTTTATTTTCAAGAAAGGGAATACATAAGCCAAAAACTGTTACGGAGGCATTGGTCTGAACTGCACAAAGAGCCACACTTATGTGGAAAAATTATGAATGAGAAAGTAAGGCAGAATGTTGGCCACCATATTGTTGAAAATCAGAGTGGGAGTACACAGAATAGACTCTGTGCAGATAATCTCTTTATTTTACAACAGCTAATGAGGAAATTTACAGCTGTGGGGTAGGAGTTAAAATTGCCCTTCTATATTTAGCAAAATTTTACAACATGGTTCCTAGAACAGGACTAGGAAGCTCTGTAAAGTGTAGATATGGTGACTTTATTTTACAAATTATTAATGAAATGTAAACATCTATTAAGGTACTGAAATATTGAAAAACTGATTCCAAACACATTTTGTACCACAAGTTTGGCAATTTCTAGAAGAGGAAGGACTGTCACAGAGGGCTGTTCTGGTACCGAGCGCTGCGGGTTTCGAATCCATGCCAGACAGCATGGAACTCGATGACCATTGCAGCAGTCGTGCTGTAAGAGTCTAACGTGAGGGCGCCACTGTGGAGCACTTGGTACCAGTGGCCAATAGCGACATACCGATATACCCTGTCGTGTATTTAGGCGGCTGCCTCTCACGCAGTGAGAGTGCTTAATACTTTGGTGTTGATCTTGATGTCTTGCTCGGTTATCTGCCTGTCGTGCTTGCACTTCCATTCCCGTTCGTCCATCTTGTTTGTTCATGGGCTGCTCCCATTTAGTTCCACAGCATTTTTGTTAGCGGCAACCCCATGAATGTTCCTGTCGCTGCCCTTCCTTGTCCCAAGGACTTATCTGCAATCCAGGTGTTTTTGGGCATGGTTACTTATTACTTAAAGTTCTTACCCCAAGCTGTGTCTGTTGCTCAAGGCCTCAATCACTTGCGACGCAAATGGGTGACTTTTGATTGGACTCCCACCTGTGACCAGGGTTTTCTCTGTTTAAAGACGATGCTGAGTTCCACCCCTTGCCTTACTCCCTTCTCTCCGCACCTCCCCTTGGTTGTGATGGCTGATGCGTCAGCATACGGCATTTGGACAGTCCTCGCACATCGGAATACTGATGGCTCAGAGCAGTCCATCGCTTATGCATCCAAGAAGTTAACCCCAGCACAACGGAACTACTCCCAGATTGAAAAGAGGCCCTGGCGAGAGTGTTCGCCGTCCAAAAATTTCACGTCTATCTCTTTGGGGCAGACTTCACCCTCCTGATGGACTACAAACCCTTAGTTACACTTCTCAGACCCCACTCTCATCTTCCAGAGAGGGCGGCTCAACGTCTCCAGCACTGGGCATTATTTTTACAGAATTACACTTATACCACTTGGTACAGCCCCACTGCCCACCATGCTAACGTGGACGCTTTATCATGTCTCCCAGCAGGCACCGATCCTGCGTTTGACCAACAGGAGGTCCTCTGCTTTCACATTGATTCCGCCTGCCGGGGTGCACTGGACAGTCTGCCTCTTATAGCTGCTCACATTTCCACGGCTACACACAGAGACCCTATCTTGTGGCAGGTTCTCTGCTATGTGGTCCACGGCTGATCCTCCTATATTACACTTGTCACATGCGGACTGACTTCAGCCTCTGGCATCATCTGTCCCCACGGGCTCTCCGTGGTCGATGATGTCCTTCTGTTGGCCACAGAGTTGGATGCCCATCGGCCAGTCATCCCTCTGGATTTTCGATATCACATGCTCCGTTTGTTACACCGCGGGCAGTAAGGTATGTCCCACATGAAAGTTTTGGCTCGCCGGCATTTGTATTTGCCCGGCATCGATGGTGATGTTGACTGCCTGGTCCGCGGGTGCACTGTGTGCGCATGCATCACCAGGCAACCCCCCCCCCAGTCCTTGGCCCCTGGCCTGTGACTTGCTGGTCCTGTGACTTGCTGGTCCTGTGATCGCATCCATCTCAATTTTGCGGGCCTGTTTTTGGGATCCATGTGGTTACTTATCGTTGATGTTGTTGTTGGTGTTGTCTTCAGTCCTGAGACTGGTTTGATGCAGCTCTCCATGCTACTCTATCCTGTGCAAGCTTCTTCATCTCCGAGTACTTACTGCAACCTACATCCTTCTGAATCTGCTTAGTGTATTCATCTCTTGGTCTCCCTCTATGATTTTTACCCTCCACGCTGCCCTCCAATGCTAAATTGGTGATCCCTTGATGCCTCACAACATGTCCTACCAACTGATCTCTTCTTCTCCCCTGTTCTGTTCAGTACCTGCACATTAGTAATGTGATCTACCCATCTAATCTTCAGCATTCTTCTGTAGCACCACATTTCGAAAGCTTCTATTCTCTTCTTGTCCAAACTATTTATCGTCCATGTTTCACTTCCATACATGGCTACACTCTATACAACTACTTTCAGAAACGACTTCCTGACACTTAACTCTATACTCGAAGTTAACAAATTTCTCTTCTTCAGAAACGCTTTCCTTGACATTGACAGTCTACATTTTATACATCCCTCCAGACCCTACAAAAATTAAAAAAAAAATCTCTTCTGTTTTGATCTGTAAAAGAAACTTGCACAAACACTTGTATTTTTAATTATTGACTACAGTAATGTTATTCTACAAGGTATTTCTCAGGAAAATTCACAGCACGTGGAACTGGTTATGAATACCTGTCTCTGACAGAATTACAATGTCATTGGCGAACCTCAAAGTTTTTATTTCTTCTCCATGGAAGAATTTTTCTTTTGTTTCCTTTACTGCTTGCTCAAAATACAGATTGAATAACAAGGCTGCAACCCTATCTCACTCCCTTCCCAACCGCTGCTTCCCTTTCATGCCCCTCGACTCTAATAACTGCCATCTGGTTAATGTACAAATTGTAAATAGCCTTTCACCCCCTTTATTTTACCCCTGCCACCTTTAGAATTTGAAAGAGAGTATTCCAGTCAACATTGTCAAAAGCTTTCTCTAAGTCTACAAATGTTAGAAATGTAGGTTTGCCTTTCCTTAATCTTTCTTCTAAGACAAGTCGTAGGGTCAGTATTGCCTCACATGTTCCAATATTTCTGCGGAATCCAAACTGATCTTCCCCGAGGTCGGCTTCTATCAGTTTTTCCATTCGTCTGTAAAGAATTCGCATTAGTATTTTGCAGCTGTGACTTATTACACTGATAGTTCGGTAATTTTCACGTCTGGCAACACCTGCTTTCTTTGGGATTCGAATTATTATATTCTTCTTGATGTCTGAGGGTATTTCACCTGTCTCATACATCTTGTTCACCAGATGGTAGAGTTTTGTCAGGACTGGCTCTCCCAAGGCCGTCAGTAGTTCCAATGGAATGTTGTCTACTCCCGGGGCCTTGTTTCAACTCAGGTCTTTCAGTGCTATGTCAAACTCTTCACGCAGTATTATATCTCCCATTTCATCTTCATCTACATCCTCTTCCATTTCCATAATGTTGTCCTCAAATACATTGCCCTTGTATAGACCCTCTATATACTCCTTCCACCTTTCTGCTTTCCCTTCTTTGCTTAGAACTGGGTTTTCATCAGCGCTCTTGATATTCATACAAGTGGCTCTCTTTTCTCCAAAGGTCTCTTTAATTTTCCTGTAGGCAGTATCTATCTTACCCCTAGTGAGATAACCCTCTACATCCTTACATTTGTCCTCTAGCCATCCCTGCTTAGCCATTTTGCACTTCATGTCGATCTCATTTTTGAGACGTTTGTATTCCTTTTTGCCTGCTTCATTTACTGCGTTTTTATATTTTCTCCTTTCATCAATTAAATTCAATATTTCTTCTGTTACCCAAGGATTTCTACTAGCCCTCGGTACCTACTTGATCCTCTGCTGCCTTCACTACTTCATCCCTCAGAGCTACCCATCCCTCTTCTACTGTATTTCTTTCCCCCATTCCTGTCAATTGTTGCTTTATGCTCTCCCTGAAACTCTGTACAACCTCTGGTTTAGTCAATTTATCCAGGTCCCATCTCCTTAAATTCCCAGCTTTTTGCAGTTTCTTCAGTTTTAACCTACAGTTCATAACCAATAGATTGTGGTCATAGTCCACATCTGCCCCTGGAAATGTCTTACAATTTAAAACCTGGTTCCTAAATCTCTGTCTTACCATTGTATAATGTATCTGATACCTTCTAGTATCTCCAGGATTCTTCCATGTATACAACCTTCTTTCATGATTCTTGAACCAAGTATTAGCTATGATTAAGTTATGCTCTGTGCAAAACTCTACCAGGCGGCTTCCTCTTTCATTTCTCTCCCCCAATCCATATTCACCCACTATGTTTCCTTCTCTCCCTTTTCCTACTCTCGAATTCCAGTCACCCATGACTATTAAATTTTCGTCTCCCTTCACTACCTGAATAATTTCTTTTATCTCATCATACATTTCTTCAATTTCTTCATCATCTGCAGAGCTAGTTGGCATATAAACTTGTACTACTGTAGTAGGCGTGGGCTTCGTGTCTATCTTGGCCACAATAATGCTTTCACTATGCTGTTTGTAGTAGCTTACCCGCACTCCCTATTTTTTTTATTCATTATTAAACCTACTCCTGCATTACCCCTATTTGATTGTGTGTTTATAACCCTGTATTCACCTGACCAAAAGTCTTGTTCCTCCTGCCACCGAACTTCACTAATTCCCACTATATCTAACTTCAACCTATCCATTTACCTTTTTAAATTTTCTAACCTACCTACCCGATTAAGGGATCTGACATTCCACGCTCCGATCCGTAGAACACCAGTTTTCTTTCTCCTGATAATGACGTCCTCTTGAGTAGTCCCCGCCCGGAGATCCAATGGGGGATTATTTTACCTCCAGAATATTTTACCCAAGAGGACGCCATCATCATTTAACCATACAGTAAAGCTGCATGCCCCCGGGAAAAATTATGGCTGCAGTTTCCCCTTGCTTTCAGCCGTTCGCAGTACCAGCACAGCAAGGCCATTTTGGTTAGTGTTGCAAGGCCAGATCAGTCAATCATGTAGACTGTTGCCCCTGCAACTACTGAAAAGGCTGCTGCCCCTCTTCAGGAACCACACGTTTGTCTGGTCTCTCAACAGATACCCTCCGTTGTGGTTGCACTTACGGTACGGACATCTGTATCGCTGAGGCACACAAGCCTCCCCACCAACGGCATGGTCCATGGTTCATGGGGGCAGGTTATCGTTGATGCCTACTCCAAATATCCATGTCATCCGCATGGCATTCACCACCACAGAGGCCACACTCACAGCCCTGGCCCAGGTTCTTGCCATTGAGGGCGTGCCTCACACATTGGTCTCCAATAATGGCCCCCAATTCACGGCATCCTCCTTCCACGACTGCTGTCAGGTCAACAGTATCAAACATATCTGTGGCTCGCCTTTCCACCCTTCCTCCAACGGTGCAGTGGAGAGGCTTGTCCGCACATTTAAATATCAGTTGACAAAGGCGGTCAAAACATCTCCAACCATGTCGGCCCTCACCCTGTTTTTGAGCACATATCGCACCACGCCAATTGACGAAAACAGTCTGGCACAGCTTCTCCAAGGGCGGCAGCCATCGACCCTGTTCCATTTGCTGATGCCATCACCCTCCCACCACTGCTCCCGGCCCTCTCAGTGCAGCCGTGTGGGCCCGCGTGTACGGGAACAAGGCAGGTTGGACACCTGCCACGGTCGACACAGCCCATGGGCAGCATGTGAAGTCAGTGCAGATGTCAAAAGGCTTGGAGCGCCGTCATCATAACCAGTTTCACCCGCATACCCCCGCAGGCCTCTTGCTGCTGCCTCCTCCAACACTCTCTCCTTCAGGTACAGACGTGGTCCTCTAGTCGCTGCCACTGCCCCCGGTTACCGCCTCCTCGCATGCCTGCCACCAGCCCTCCCCGCCCCCAGGTGGATTGGAGGCTCCCTCTGACGCCCTGGCCTTTAGGTTGACCATCATTGACACCCCAGATATCCCTTCCTCCCCGACAATGGCAGTTGATGAGCCTGGGTCTTCTCCCATCTGCCAACCACTGCGCCCCCGTCTGGGGCATTTTTGCCTCTACGTGCAGGTTTCAGGGGGGTAAGGATCTGGTACCGAGCGCCACAGGTTTTGAATCCGCATCAGACGGCATGGAACTTGATGACCACAAGAGGTCTTTGCAGCAGTCGTGCCGTAAGCCATGGCTGCACACGCTCCTGGCCCCGAGTCTAACGTGAGGGCTCTGCTGTGGAGCATGTGATCCCAGTGGCCAATAGCGTCATACCCTGTCATGCATTTAGGCGGCTGCCTCTCACACTGCGAGGCAGTCTGGTATTCGCGTTGAGTTGGTTGATATCTCGCTTACAGACATCGTGATTATGTTGCATGTGCTTGCTTCCTGTTTATGAGTGGGCGTTGTTTCGATTTCGTGAGGTTATCTCTTGTGACCCATTGCTTAATACTTTGTTGTTGATCTTGGTGTTCTGCTCGGTTGTCTGTTGTCGTGCTTGTCCTTCCATTCCTGTTTATCTGTCTTGTTTGGTCGCAGGCCGCTCCCATTCGGTCCCGCCGCATTTTCGTTAGTGGCAACCCAGCGACCGTTCCTGTCGCTATTACAACAGCGGTTCTATTGCTTGATAACGCCCCTTCTCATTCCATTGTGAGGGTTCTCGTATCTGATAATGGTCTCTTCGTGACTAAAGTTTTTACCTCCTAAAGTGAATGCCGTTATATAGCCAATAGGCCAAGGTGTAATTGCATTGGTAAAATGACGCTACTGGCTAGTATACTGATAATACTAGTTGATGAGGATGATTTGATGGTATTCTGGAAGAAGGTGACAATTTTAGATGATATACACTAGTTCAGTCATGGACGAAAATTCTGCCAGATGTGTAAGAAAGTGATTTTCAGTGTTGATGTAAACTTGAAAGAGTGGCTGAAGATCAATGATTGCAAGCCCAGCTTCCAGTATACAGATGATGCCAAAATTGTGACCACTACTTCACAACAAAACAAAGAAAAGGACAGTGAATGTGAAAGTGCGGATAAAAACAGTGACCTTATCAGTCATTGTACAGCTTTGCAATGTGTTGATACTCTTCTAAATTATGTGGGCCAGAGGGTGTATCAGTACAATGACATTAGTGCTGCAAGAAAAATTCAAAATGCCGTGTCTAAAAATGTCAACTTATCTTAGAAGCAGAACATCACAGACTATTTTAAGAAATAAACAGGCCTACAGTAGCTATGCACAGAAGTAGGGTAAAGTTTTGAATGAAGAATAAATGATTGAAAATATCTCAATTATTAGGGTTTTTTGATTACTTGGTATCTTCTTTCCCCCATTACCTCACATAATTGGGCAGTGTACTGTATAGGTAAGAGAAAAAATTTTCACTTATGAAGAAAATTACACCCATGAAACTGGGTGGCAGAAACATTTGATCAGAGCGTAAGGAAGTGCAATGCAAAGCAGGGAAAGCAGTTTACTCAAGAATTACTTATTAAAACTCACACTCTTATGAAAACTGAAGCTGCTTAAGCTCATTGCAACATTACACTTATGATTGTCTCCAAACAACCATAATTGCATGCTCTAAAGATTCCAGTCATGTAATTAATAATATGACTATAGCCATTGTCATGGCAGGTAGCCTTCAATGAACGCTTTCCTATTCGTTCCAGTTCCCTGAAGGCAGAATTTGTTTTAATTCTTTCTGAGTCACAGATAAGCACAACAAAAAAAACTGTCACAAATATAGCTTTCGGCCAGTAAGGCCTTTTCACAATATTGTTACATTCCATCCTGCATTTTCCATATTTTGATTCTTTTTCTGTTATGATGAACAGTTGCTGTCTGCTGTTCATCCTGGAGATGTTTTACCAGGTTCAAGTCATTAAGGGACTCCATCTGATATTCTTCTAATCAAGATGCTATGGTCTTGGCTTTGTGGACAGGAGAATTATCATGCTTATATAGAAAATCCCCACTTCCAGACTGATACCACTATGTAAAGAGCAGGTTATTGAATTTTAGTTATCACTACACACACACACACTAGTTGTGCAATGAAGGGGGAGCAAAACTGATAGCATTCTGTGAACAATTTGATCTCTGCATTGCTAATATTTGGTTTAAGCACTGTCAGTGAAGATTATATATGTGTAGAGTACCAGGTGATATTGATAAGATACCAGACTGAGTTATCACAATCAACTATTTATTAAGAAACAGTATTAAGATGGCAAAAACTTTTCCAGGACCAGAATCAATACAGACCATAATTTACCTGTAGCAGATATTATGATAAGATTACAGAATATTAATATAAAGACAACAGATTACGATATGGGACATTGGTAAATTCAAGAATAAAACTTTAAGAAAGAGTACAGTAATTATGTCGAAAATAAATTGGAATGTGTAAGGCAAAGCACAGAAGTCACTGAAGAGCAGAATATAGTGTTGGAAAGATTAGAGATAAAAATTGGAGAAGTGAAAACAACAAGGAATAAGAAAAAGTGGATAACATGAAGTATGTTGAATAAAATGGAGAGCGCAGGAAATGGAAAAATGATAATTTGGAAAAAGGCTGAATACAGTATAGAAACCTGAACAATGAGCTAAGAAGGTTAAATGATCAGGCATGAGAGTACTGGATGAGAAAGCAATATAAGGAATTTGAAGAATTGGAAAAGGAAGTAAAATTGGAAGAAATGTACAGAACTGTGAAAGCTTTAACAAAAAGAGAAGTGGGGAACATAAAGTGTGCAAGGATTTTAAATAAACATGGGAAGAAGACAGTATGTAATAGAAGAGGAGGAGAAAATTTGGATCAATTACGAGGGCTGTTCAGAAAGTAGGGAATGTTTCAGTCTGACACCACTAGGCGCGTGCCGATCGTGTATATTTTGGTATGTGCAAGCTTGGCAGTTCACTTGGCATCCATCCATAACAGTGGGAGCATCTCTGCGCATTTGGTTTTTTCGAATTCAAATTTAAAATGTGCGCTGCAATCAAAAATCCCATCAGTTGTGAGGTGCAGACTGTGATACGGTTCTTGTTAGTAAAAAAACCTAAAACCTATAGAAATTTATTGTGAACTGTGCGAAGTACATGGAAACAACATAATGAGTGAATGTTCCGTCCAGAAATGGTGCATTCGGTTTAAAAATGGCCGAATTAATGCTCATGATGAAGAGAAGAGTGGACGCGGACGCCTGAGCGTTGTAACGGACGATTTTGTCGCTAAAGTTGATGAAACGATTTGTGGAAACCTTCACTTCACAATAATGGAGCTTTCACTTTCTTTTCCACAAGTTTCATGGACTTTGTCACTCAAAAGCTAGGCTACCACATTTTGTGCACGATGGGTGCCCAAAATGCTTACAGAGCACTGTAAAGAACAGCAAATGGGGGCAACGTTGACATTTCTGGAGGCCTACCACAAACATGGTGATTCATTATTGGATCTAATTATAACTGGTGAAGAGACTTGGGTGAAACACGTCAATTGCCAGACAAAATTACAGTCCATAGCATGGGGACACTCAAGGTCCCCCCCCCCAAAAAAACCAAGAAAATAGGCAAGGTGTGCTCCTTATTGATTTTTCTCAAGCATGGAGCAACCAATAATTCTACCCGGTACTGTCAAACTTTGCACAGCCTTAAAAGAGCAATTCAAAACAAATGCCGAGGAAAGCTGATGTCCAAAATTTTGTTTTTGCCCGACCTCACACAGCAAACTGCACTAAAGAACTCCTTAATTCACTCAAATGGGAAATTTTCCTACAGCCTCGATCTTGCACCAAGCGACTTCCACTTGTTTTCCAAGATGAAGAACTGGCATGCAACACAGTGCTTTGATGACGACACGGAACTCCAGACAGACGTGAGTCACTGGCTGAAGTCTAAGGCGGCAGAATTTTACGATGAAGGTCTTTCAAAGCTTGTCCACCGCTATGATAGGTGCTGCTATGTGTTTAGTGACTGTGGAAAAGTAGTACATCAGTCGCTCTTTCAGATGTATATAATAAAATTTATTTCTTGTACTTAATTTTTTTTAATGCCAAAATGTTCCCTACTTTCTGAATAGCCCTCGTATATGGAAGAGTTATTCAGTGCACAGGTGGATAACACCAGAATGGGTTTGGAAGATGAAAGGAGATCAGAATGAAGAAGAGCGAGGTCATAACATAATGAAATGGAAGTTGGAGAAAGCAATTCAAGAGCTCTGTGAAATGAAAGCATTGTAACCTAAAAAGTGCAACACAAAGACCATGAAACAATTACTTTTATTAGTAATGTTACAAAGGCTGTAATGAAATTCATACTGAGGAGCATTGAAAAGAAAATTGAGGAAAATTACTGGGTCGGACCAGTTTTGGTTCAGAAAGCATAAAGGAACAAGAGATGCTATACATTGTCTGAGGAGAAATAATCCATTTGCACAAATATCCATCATCTTTGGGAGTCAGCATTTAAAATCCATAGTTCTAATCCATAGCACAGGACAGATTCAACAATTTGCCTTTTCTTATTGTTGTTGGAAATGTCCACCAAAAATATTGGTGAATGAAAGACAGAAATGAACAAGGATATATTGACTGGGAGAAGGCATTTCATAGTGTCAAATTGAGTACACTGCTGAAAATGTTTGGCAAGTGGTCTGCCTTACTCCTAAACTATTCACATTCTGCTAGAACTTGTTGGTATCGACTGGAGAGATAGAAGTTTAATAACACTCCAAGTAGGAACATCAACAATGTAGAAAAGACAGATTGCTACTTACTGTAAAGATAACACACTAAGTTGCAGACAGGTATAATTAAAATACACTTGCACATAACCCGGAGATGGCAGTCGTGTGCGTGAGGTATGCTTGCTTGTGTGAATAAATGGTCTGCGTTTCTCTTTTTCCGACAAAGGCTGTGGCCGAAAGATTATGTGAAAGTGTCTTAACTATATTTGTCTGCAACTCAGCATGTTACCTTTACAGTAAATAACAATCTATCTTTTCCTACATTGTTGAGATTTAATAAAGGCTATGTACACAATGCAGAAAGTGATAAACTAGGCTATGAAGAGAGGGAAGAGACGAAATTTTAAAGGGGTGTAAGGCATGCATGCTCACTGTCACCGAAGCTGTACAACATATAGAGAGAAGTAGAAGTGTAGGCTTCTGTGTATGTGACCGCATCGTCAATGTGTAAAGTTCTCAGACATTTTGGGCACTGTTGCTAATGGCCTCCCTCAGGATATTTTTGCTAACTGCTGAATGAGAGAATTTTCTGTTCTTTCTTACTGGTGGAAGAGGCTGTTATCATAATCTAATAAGATATGGATGAGGAGCACAGATGTTAGACCTCCTTTATTGGAGCATCCATTGTTTCTTTTCATTGGTGGAAAGAGATGTTCTTGATTGGTGTATGCGTGTGCTTGATTGTTTGCTGGGAATAGACAAAAGAGAAACAGTTGGTATTTCAAGGTGTATATGACTTGGGACAGCCGGGAATTCCGGGAAAAACCCAGGAATTCATTAGAATTCTGGTAATTTTTCATTTTTTTTAGTTTACAATTAAATTTACTTAATTTCGACTGGTAAGAAACAATACTCTAACAAAGGATATTACTGTATTTGCTACTGCAGAATAATACTGCAGCAATAAAACATGAACAAGAGATGAAAAACAAAAATAAAACTTAACTTACAAGAGAAATGCACCATATACAACAACAACAAAACACAGTGGTCCATACAAGCGTCTGCCAACAGCAAAATGTGTCAAAGGCTTTATGAAGAATATGCAATGCCTCATAACAACAAATTGCCTTCGATGAGCGTGATGTCACAACTGTTTACATTAGATTCGTTGGAGCAGTTGCGAGCAACCTCATGTGCATGCACCGTCAAGTCGCTTATGAGTAATACCACAGTCCTTTGTTAGACTGTGGTAGTACCTACTCCTGCTTCTGGCTACAGAAGTGTGGCTGTTACCTGAATAAGCAGTAGCAGTAAGCAGTCAGATGTTACTCGGAAAAATTTTACTGGCGTGCACAAGCTGCCAGATTCATGCATGCGCAACAGGCCGGGTCTAGGGGACGGGGGCCAAACTGGGGTATCTGTACTGGGTGGCAACTTCAGGGGGGGGGGGGGGGGGGGGGGGCAATTCATATTCTTGAGGAAAAAAACCTTCTTTCTCAAAGTGCCTAGCTTCCACTGCACATTTGTCTATCAACTATTCATGTGATTTTGAAACGCATCCCTGTTGGTTTTTGAACATTTAACACATTCTAAGTTGATTATTGAATGATAAGCTGATTTTTGAATGCGTACAATAGCACACGTGATGTCTCTGCCATGGGAATCCTCATTGCATCTAGAAATAAAAAATCCTGCAGACAAAATGTGACGGGCCTATACAAGCTGAGTGTAATAAAGTCAAACGGGGTGAATGCCAATCACTGTTTATGTGATTGGCTGGGTTTTCGAATGATCAGCATTGTTATAAGTGCTAGTGAAACCATAGATTCAGACCACTAGAATGGAAATAAGTGACTAACAGTGGATTACTTATCTTCTTGGTGTAACCAAGAAAATGAAATTTTGACACAAAATTTTTGGCCAGACCACTACACTAGTAGGGACCAGTTGTAGAGTCCCAGTTGCTTAAGTTTATATTCTGGGAGTAGTGCGGAAAACGCATTGTACAAATGCGTAATAACGCCTAACCAAAGAATAAGGATAGCTAAACTGGTGATTGTGGCAGGGCTAGTGAAGTTAACCGGAGAATAAGTTTTGACACTGGCAGGAATAGTTTCAAAATTAGTGATGACATAATTGTTTATTAGAACGAGGAAGGAGAAGAAGTGAGGACATCATGCAATTATCGAAGAATATGAGGATTCCAAATTTATATAAAAAGTTCGTACTACTACTTTTCGGTCTCATGCTTCAGCAACTGAAGAGTATAAACAAAATGTGAAACTATTTTGTAACATTAAGTCTGTTGCTTGTAGTAGGCCTAATAGGCATTTGATATTGGTACTTTGTGATTTATATTCTGTCGTGTTATAAAAATGACCATTTGTGCCAAAACAGTTTTGTTTAGTTGGTGTGTTTACAATTGCTACAATATTAGGCAAGCCTGATTCGTTTTATCTTGCAGATGGTGACAAAATACATGTAATCAGATCGAGAAACCACACGAATCTTTGGTACTATTTGTATTAACACCTTTTTCAGTATTAGACAACAACATTTTGTTTTTTAGACAACAACATTTTGTTTTTTCATGTAGCAAAATGTTTGACAAATTTTGATGAGGTAATAGATTCTTTCCTTGAAAGGAAAGCACGCCATGTAAAGCTGTAGCAAGATTAGAGAGAAAAAAATGCTAGGACTTAATGACTGAAGAAATGTGTGCTGTCTTGCTTGTCTCTTGTCTTTCTTGTTTTTATGTATCCTATATTTAATTTTAGGTCGCACAAAACAGCAAGTTATTAGCTAATAAGCAATAAAAAGTGCAAATTTTCTGAAGAGTTCTTGTTCTCCCGTTTACAAATAATCCCACCCAGTATTAACTGAGGTTGTTTCCCCCCCCCCCCCCCCCCCCCCCCCCTTTTGATGTCATCCATTACAAAATATACACGTTTTCAATTCCAGCAGAGCGGAATACAGTGAGGTGCGATAGAAGTATGCTGTATGAAGAGGTGCACACTTAAGACCAATAACGTCATACATTTCCTCGAACACACGTTTTATGTATCAGACTCTTCAGAAAGATGTGCGACACAAAATGAACATTATTTCAAAAGTCTATTTTTTAAAAATTTTTGGTGTCCTCCTGCCTCAAATGCTCAAGATTGGGGGGGGGGGGGGGGGGGAGGGGGGTCATGGTGGCGGTTGTGGTGGTGGAGCGGTGGGGTACCACTATCTAGTAATACCTTGGTTCAGAGTATTGTGGATCTGTGGCTGATGCACACAGCAGTCTGAATTGTAGTGGGGAAGCAGGTAGTCTCCAGGTGACTCGTGTTTACATTTAGTGATTTTGCCATTTCATCATCTTTTATTGCTCTCACGTCACATGAAAACAAACAGATTTCTGTGGCTGAGAGCTATCAAGCGAATTAAAACACATTCAGGTAATTCCGGAATGCTAAAATATGTTACTAGTTTCAGATTTTATTTTATTTCCACCTTTCTGACAGTCAAGCATTAATTGCCTTCCAGAACAATGAAGTTATTTTTGTCGGTTTGCTGAAGAAATTTAGCTTTTATTAATCTTTTCCATTGAGGCAGTCTATTTGAAACAAAGTGTTTAATTCCACGCTATTGGCTAGTTTTGCCGTTCGCTGCATTTCAAGTGAACATTTTAATTTTCTAGCACGTATGGCATTATGCCATAATAAAGAACCAAACGTAAGATAATACAGTACAGGTACTCCAAGAAAATTTACATCCGAATCTGGACATGTCAAAGTGCATTTTAAGCTGAATTATGCATTTTAGTGGGGTTCACAAAATTCCGCTCTTGGAGTATCCTTTAATGTGTTGTTTCTTTTATGACACAATGTAAGATCTTTTCATATTTTACACTTATGAACATACGGGCTTCCTGCATCATCGTAGCTTCATGAGTGCAGTGATGCCTATTACTTGGCGCGCTCTGGCAACTGTTGAAACGAACCTATTTCTAACAGGTCGCGGGAAAATATTGCTAACGGTTGTTTGAAAAGCAAAGGCGTTACTTTCAAAGTAAATTTCCTTTTATGCAAGATGAACTATGTGCGGTAAAGTATGATGAATTTCTTAAATCATAGAGTGTTTGACTCTCATTTAAAAATCAACTCTTTAAGGACGACCATTTAGAAGAATTTCGAGCCCAGAAGATCAGACATTTATGTCATTGTTAAAACTTTTACTTGCACATTTGTGTGATATTTCTTAAAGTGTAACACACACAAAAAAGATCAATGTTATACTTGAAAGCTTAGCCTCTCTTGCAGCTTATTAATCTTCGAGACTGTTACATGTGAAAGCTTAGCTTTCTTTTTCTTGTAGCAACACTATGCATATTAATTTAAACCATTAACTTTCCCTATTTGTGTGTTCGTGCTACTTAACAGTGATGCTGCTATTGGCTGACTACGTCTTGTCCTATGCTCTGAATATCGGCTGGTGGGATCATGTGACATGAGCTATGCCTGGCTTACAAAAGCACATCGCAATCTCGATTTCAGTGCTTCAGAAAGTAACATACAGTGTTAGGGAGAATTCGAATTTATGCTTTTGTAACACGAAAATATGCAGTGTACATGTTGCTGCACATAAAATATCTTTCCAAAACATGTTGTTTCCCCAAGTTTCGTTTTCTAAAGTGCCAGGAAATTCTACGCCAGTGTATAAAACCTTAACCACTGAAAGGGTAAGTTTTACAGTTCTGAGGAAAGGTATGCTGTCACTTAACATGGAAAAAGTGTATTTTCACCTGGAAGAAAGTGTATTTTGAACCGGGAAAAACACGCTCGCTTGCCCCCCCCCCCCCCCCCTTTTCACACACACACACACACACACACACACACACACATCCCGTATTTACTTGCTGCCTACTGCCAGCTGAGGCATTGCAGTTATCCTGGTGTCTGCCACCACTGAATTGGTGTGTTGTCTTAGTTGGACATACCTTTTATGTTCAGACATCCATGTGCTGATTGGTCGCCCCATCTCACCTACATACAATGGTCCACACTCCTACTTTGTTTCATAAACTCCAGCAGCATGTAGATTGTTAATTGCACCTTTCATTGAGCCAAGAACATCTTTTATTCTGCTGCTGTATTGACTCGTCTACAAGTCCCATGTGCACAGAAGATATATAGTGTACCAAAGGCCCGCATAGGAGCAATGTGAATAGCATTAATTCACAATGCTGCAGTCTAGTGGAAGAACTGGCTCCAGAGCTTCAACATTTGGTGGGCCACATAGATTCATACATTAAGGATTCCACCCATTTTGTAGTGCCTTTACAAGAGAAGTATATCTTATGGACCTGATGATCAGCTTCAATGTGAAGTCATTATTCTCGAATGTACCAGATTCAGACACCGTGAATATCTTAGGGGAATGTGTGGTACTTTATGTCTGCAAGCAAGTGTGCCACTGTTTAATGACCACCTCTTTCAGGTGGAAAGGCAGATTCTATGAACAGACAGACGGCAGAGCTATGGATTACCCTCTCTTGCCTAATGCAGCAGACATCTTCGCGGGAGCATTTGACGAAAACAGCACACTAGTCCACACCTTTACGCCCAGAATGCTAGCTCCAATATGTTGATGAAACTTTCATAAACATCTCAACCAGCAGCATACCAAAACCCAGTTCACTATGGAAGTAGAAGAGAATGGAGTGCTGCGTTTCCTCAACATGTAAGTTTACTGAAAGCCTGATGGTAAACTTGACCACAGAGTATATACAAAAGCCCACCAGCATGAACAAGTACCTACATGCCTTATCCCACCACCACCCTACACAGAAGAAATCTGCACAATTTAACCAAGAGGACCCACAGGATTAGTGATGGAGAACATCTGAAGGCTGAACTAAAATTGTCAGCATTTTTTGAGCCAGTGGTTATGCACTGAAGGTGGCAGATAAAAATATGGCGATAAAGGATGTAGGCAACAGAAAATGCAGAAGGAAGCACAAATCATCGCCCTCTTACCATATGTTCAAGGAGTCATTGAACATGTGGGAAAAATTCTCCGGTGAGCAGGTATCACCCTGATTTTTCGAAGCAGTAACAGAATAAAAGATTTTCTTGGCACAATGAAAGATGCAGTTGACAAGCTACATGCTGCTGCAGTTTTTGAAATAGAGTGTGAGTGTGGACTAGCGTATGCAGGGAATATGGGGCGACCAATCAGCACATGGATATCTGAATGTGGAAGATACATCTGACTAAGACAATACACCAAGACAATGGTGACAAAACACCATGATGAGTGTGGCAAACGGGAGATTTCGAGAAGACTGCATACTGGTGAAACAACCTCTTATCTTCACGAGGAAGAATAGAGAGGTGATATAAATAGCCAAGCACCACACCAACATGAATAGAGACGACAGGTACAGACTACTGGCATCTAGGCTGCCACCAGCAACACCACTATGGAATGGCAGAGGTGTGCAGGAGACTACAGCGACCACAGATACACAGAGTACTGGCATGCTTCAGCCAGCACAAAACAGCAGGTAAACAGTGCTACGTGCCAACTGCTATGTTTCTCATTCACCTATTTTCACTTGTGGCAACCAATCAAGCGGATACCAGTCGAGACCTTCTATTTCCACCAATGAAAAGAAATCGTGCAAAGACCAATAAAAGACATTTAACACCCTTCCTCCTCATCCACAATACCCTGTCAGATAACGATGACAGCCTCTTCCACTAGTGCACAAGAACCAAAAATTCTCTCATTCAGCAGTGAGCTAAAAAACCCTGAAGGAGGCCATTTGCAACAGTGCCTGAAACATTGGAGAATTTCGCACATTGACAATGGGTCACACATACAGAATAATTTTACTGGATATGTGGAGGAGAATTGGCAGGCAAGTCCATAGAGATGCAAGAAGCATTGTAATTGGAGGAAAATACATGGACAATCAAGCATGTGCAAGCAGATACGAAGAGAAGCAAGCTTACAGTGGATAGTGAGGAGTATAGCAAGAATGTCTGGAGTGTAGTGCTATGCAACAGCGAAACATGGACAGCTAAAAAGAAACAAAAAAGATATTTATTAAGTTTTTAATAAGAGCATAGGGAAGAATGCTTAATGTGATGTGGACTGACAGACTTGAATGGAGATGTAATAAATGAAAATAGGGGAAGAAAGAAGATTGCTGGAAGTGACCAGAAAGAGGAAAAATTCTTTGCTAGGACATAAACTGCATTGAAATTGTTCTGCAACAAAGAATTATGGAGCAAGAAGAGGTAGGAAGAGAATTGGAATGATGAATGACACTAGAAATGGATGACATACAAACTGATGAAGGAAGATATTCAAAACACAACACAATGGAGAACTTCCAGTTGAAACCTTTCATAAGACACTAGCAACTGCAATGTCTCATCATGTACTGTCACTTAATATTTTGGAATATTAACTTCCAATGAGTAACAAATCAATGACATTTTGTTTGTGTCACATTGTGGCATCACACATTAATCCTATGATCAGTAACTTCTGGGTACTAGAACACTCATAAAAACCGTGCTCCACTGACCTCTTTGTCCCTGTTATCCTGTTGGCTCCCTCATCACACGTACATAAGTCCTCTATAAAAAATATTAGTGAACCACTTCAAAAGTGCACACTGTGCTCTGTAGATGGTGTAGAACTGGTACCAGACAGTCATGTGACCCTCCACCACTGATGCAAGTCAGCAGTGACGAGGTGTGTGCATATGTTAGTTGGCTATATGAAATCAGTGCAGTAAGATGGGCTGATATGAAGAAGTGACAGACTGTCAGAAAGAAGTTTTCATGTTTGGACATACCCATGACCACACCATAAATGAAGTTGCCCAATTTGTTGGTGTATCAATGCAGATTGTCCATTGTATCTACAAGGACTAGTGATCATACAAAGACTCTAACAGAAAGGGATCAATAAGAGTATCCTATGTCCTGCAAATGACAGTTGGTTGCTACTGTCAGTGAATGCAGGTTCATCTCGAACAGTTTTTGAGTGAACGCTGCGAAGTGATCTGCATGCATTGGACGTTTGGAAGCAGATACCTTGCTACAGACAACTAGTCACAGCAGCAAATAAATCTGCTCATCTTCTGTGGGCCAAGCAACACTGAAATTGGACAGTATCGGACTGGAGGCGTGTAGCGTGGTCTAACAAGTCACTGTTTTACCCTTTAATATATATAAAATTTCTGCTTGTGTCTGTGCATGTGCGGATGGGTGTGTGTGTGTGTGTGTGTGTGTGTGTGTGTGTGTGTGTGTGTGTGTGTGTGTGTGTGTGTGTGCGCACGCGAACGTATACCTGTCCTTTTTTCCCCCTAAGGTAAGTCTTTCCGCTCCCGGGATTGGAATGACTTCTTACCCTCTCCCTTAAAACCCACATCTTTTCGTCTTTCCCTCTCCTTCCCTCTTTTCTGATGTAGCAACCACTGGTTGCGAAAGCTTGAATTTTGTGTGTGTGTGTTTGTGTGTCTATCGACCTGCCAGCACTTTTGTTTGGTAAGTCACATCATCTTTGTTTTTAGATATACTTTTCCCATAGAAAGAAACATTCCACATGGGAAAAATATATTAAAAACAAAGATTCCATGACTTACCAAACGGGAAAGCACTGGTAGATACACACACACAAAATTTCAAGCTTTCGCAACCAACGGTTGCTTCGTCAGGCAAGAGGGAAGGAGAGGGAAAGATGAAAGGATGTGGGTTTTAAGGGAAAGGGTAAGGAGTCATTCCAATAGCGGGAGCGGAAAGACTTACCTTAGGGGGAAGAGCATGAAACAGGGTCCATTCAACCCTGTGTGTGTATGTATCTACTGCGCGCGCACACGCGCACACGCGCACACACACACACACACACACACACACACACATATCCATCCACTGTATACAGACACAAGCAGCCATATGTCTTTCCTGGTGAAGCAACCGTAGGTTGCAAAAGCTTGAATTTTGTGTGTGTGTTTGTTTGTGTCTCTATCAACATACCAACGCTTTCGTTTGGTAAGTTACATCATCTTTTTTTTTATTGGGCCAAACTCTTTGCCTTTAATATGTCTGCTTGTGTCTGTATATGTGTGGATGGATGTGTGTGTGTGTGCGCGCAAGTGTATACCTGTCCTTTTCCCCCAAGGTAAGTCTTTCCGCTCCCGGGATTGGAATGACTCCTTAGCCTCTCCCTTAAAACCCACATCCTTTCACCTTTCCCTCTCCTTCCCTCTTTCCTGACAAAGCAACTGTTGGTTGCGAAAGCTTGAAATTTTGTGTGTGTGTGTGTGTGTGTGTGTGTGTGTGTGTGTGTGTGTGTGTGTTTGTTTTTTTATTGTGCCTATCTACGAGCGCTTTCCCGTTTGGTAAGTCATGGAATCTTTATATATATATAACAAAGATGAGGTGACTTACCGAACAAAAGCGCTGGCAGGTCGATAGACACACAAACAAACACAAACACACACACAAAATTCAAGCTTTCGCAACAAACTGTTGCCTCATCAGGAAAGAGGGAAGGAGAGGGGAAGACGAAAGGAGTGGGTTTTAAGGGAGAGGGTAAGGAGTCATTCCAATCCCGGGAGCGGAAAGACTTACCTTAGGGGGAAAAAAGGACAGGTATACACTCGCACACACGCACATATCCATCCACACATACAGACACAAGCATATATATATATATATATATATATATATATATATATATATATATATATATATATATATATATATATAAAAAGAAAGATGATGAAACTTACCAAACAAAAGCGCTGGCAGGTCGATAGACACACAAACAAACACAAACATACACACAAAATTCTAGCTTTCGCAACCAATGGTTGCCTCGTCAGGAAAGAGGGAAGGAGAAGGAAAGACAAAAGGATATGGGTTTTAAGGGAGAGGGTAAGGAGTCATTCCAATCCCGGGAGCGGAAAGACTTACCTTAGGGGGAAAAAAAGGACAGGTATACACTCGCACACACACACACATATCCATCCACACATACACAGACACAAGCAGACATTTGTAAAGGCAAAGAGTTTGGGCAGAGATGTCAGTCGGGGCGGATGTACAGAGGCAGAGATGAAGTTGAAAGACAGGTGAGGTATGAGCGGCGGCAAATTGAAATTAGAAATTAGCGGAGATTGAGGCCTGGCGGATAGCGAGAAGAAAGGATATGCTGAAGGGCAAGTTCCCATCTCCGGAGTTCTGACAGGTTGGTGTTAGTGGGAAGTATCCAGATAACCCGGACGGTGTAACACTGTGCCAAGATGTGCTGGCCGTGCACCAAGGCATGTTTAGCCACAGGGTGATCCTCATTACCAACAAACACTGTCTGCTTGTGTCCATTCATGCGAATGGACAGTTTGTTGCTGGTCATTCCCACATAGAACGCTTCACAGTGTAGGCAGGTCAGTTGGTAAATCACGTGGGTGCTTTCACACGTGGCTCTGCCTTTGATCGTGTACACCTTCCGGGTTACAGGACTGGAATAGGTGGTGGTGGGAGGGTGCATGGGACAGGTTTTACACCGGGGGCGGTTACAGGGGTAGGAGCCAGAGGGTAGGGAAGGTGGTTTGGGGATTTCATAGGGATGAACTAAGAGGTTGCGAAGGTTAGGTGGACGGCGGAAAGACACTCTTGGTGGAGTGGGGAGGATTTCATGAAGGATGGATCTCATTTCAGGGCAGGATTTGAGGAAGTCGTATCCCTGCTGGAGAGCCACATTCAGAATCTGATCCAGTCCCGGAAAGTATCCTGTCACAAGTGGGGCACTTTTGGGGTTCTTCTGTGGAAGGTTCCGGGTTTGAGGAGATGAGGATGTGGCTCTGGTTATTTGCTTCTGTACCAGGTCGGGAGGGTAGTTACGGGATGCAAAAGCTGTTTTCAGGTTGTTGGTGTAATGGTTCAAGGATTCCGGACTGGAGCAGATTCGTTTGCCACGAAGACCTAGGCTGTAGGGAAGGGACCGTTTGATGTGGAATGGGTGGCAGCTGTCATAATGGAGGTACTGTTGCTTGTTGGTGGGTTTAATGTGGACGGACGTGTGAAGCTGGCCATTGGACAGGTGGAGGTCAACGTCAAGGAAAGTGGCATGGGATTTGGAGTAGGACCAGGTGAATCTGATGGAACCAAAGGAGTTGAGGTTGGAGAGGAAATTCTGGAGTTCTTCTTCACTGTGAGTCCAGATCACGAAAATGTCATCAATAAATCTGTACCAAACTTCGGGTTGGCAGGCCTGGGTAACCAGGAAGGCTTCCTCTAAGCAACCCATGAATAGGTTGGCATACGAGGGGGCCATCCTGGTACCCATGGCTGTTCCCTTTAATTGTTGGTATGTCTGGCCTTCAAAAGTGAAGAAGTTGTGGGTCAGGATGAAGCTGGCTAAGGTAATGAGGAAAGAGGTTTTAGGTAGGGCGGCAGGTGATCGGCGTGAAAGGAAGTGCTCCATCGCAGCGAGGCCCTGGACATGCGGAATATTTGTGTATAAGGAAGTGGCATCAATGGTTACAAGGATGGTTTCCGGGGGTAACAGACTGGGTAGGGATTCCAGGCGTTTGAGAAAGTGGTTGGTGTCTTTGATGAAGGATGGGAGACTGCATGTAATGGGTTGAAGGTGTTGATCTACGTAGGCAGAGATGCGTTCGGTGGGGGCTTGGTAACCAGCTACAATGGGACGGCCGGGATGATTGGGTTTGTGAATTTTGGGAAGAAGGTAGAAGGTAGGGGTGCGGGGTGTTGGTGGGGTCAGGAGGTTGATGGAGTCGGGTGAAAGGTTTTGTAGGGGGCCTAAGGTTCTGAGGATTCCTTGAAGCTCCGCCTGGACATCAGGAATGGGATTGCCTTGGCAAACTTTGTAAGTAGTGTTGTCTGAAAGCTGACGCAGTCCCTCAGCCACATACTCCCGACGATCAAGTACCACAGTTGTGGAACCCTTGTCCGCCGGAAGAATGACGATGGATCGGTCAGCCTTCAGATCACGGATAGCCTGGGCTTCAGCAGTGGTGATGTTGGGAGTAGGATTAAGGTTTTTTAAAAAGGATTGAGAGGCAAGGCTGGAAGTCAGAAATTCCTGGAAGGTTAGGAGAGGGTGATTTTGAGGAAGAGGAGGTGGGTCCCGCTGTGCCAATCAACACGCCCATCAACTCCTATCCTTTATAAAAATCCCCAATCTTTCCTCTCCCACATCCACACCTGTTGTTCAGAGCATCCTCCTACAGGCCAACCGCAAATTAGAGCAGCATGCCACCCTCCACCTTAAAAAACTATCCAATCTCCTGGTTTCCCACCTCCGGAAAGGCAACTCACTCACCCTTCACAACCTTTCCAGCAAACCTCAACCTCCTCTCATTGCACACAAACCCAGTCTCTCCCATCTACTCAATCTCCCACTTCCAGCTCCACTCCCTCCAAAACCTCAAAATTCCAATCAACGCAATCTGGAACCACAACACCCCAATTCAGTAGTTAACCTTTCCTCCAAACCTCTCTCCCAATCCGAAACCTCTGTCCTATCCAAAGGCCTCACCTTCATTCCACTCCCAGATTTAACCAAACAGCCCTCGTCAAAGATTTACTGTCCTACGCCCGTACTCTCTGCTGGAAATATCACTTTGCCACGAAGAAAAATGATCCTAATCCTACTCCTAAGGATCCAACTCCCCAAGACACTATCCAAATTGAACCATGCCTGGAACAGTTCCGTCCTCCGTCACAGCGGGACCCACCTCCTCTTCCTCAAAATCACCCTCTCCTAACCTTCCAGGAATTTCTGACTTCCAGCCTTGCCTCTCAATCCTTTTTAAAAAACCTTAATCCTACTCCCAACATCACCACTGCTGAAGCCCAGGCTATCCGTGATCTGAAGGCTGACCGATCCATCGTCATTCTTCCGGCGGACAAGGGTTCCACAACTGTGGTACTTGATCGTCGGGAGTATGTGGCTGAGGGACTGCGTCAGCTTTCAGACAACACTACTTACAAAGTTTGCCAAGGCAATCCCATTCCTGATGTCCAGGCGGAGCTTCAAGGAATCCTCAGAACCTTAGGCCCCCTACAAAACCTTTCACCCGACTCCATCAACCTCCCGACCCCACCAACACCCCGCACCCCTACCTTCTACCTTCTTCCCAAAATTCACAAACCCAATCATCCCGGCCGTCCCATTGTAGCTGGTTACCAAGCCCCCACCGAACGCATCTCTGCCTACGTAGATCAACACCTTCAACCCATTACATGCAGTCTCCCATCCTTCATCAAAGACACCAACCACTTTCTCAAACGCCTGGCATCCCTACCCAGTCTGTTACCCCCGGAAACCATCCTTGTAACCATTGATGCCACTTCCTTATACACAAATATTCCGCATGTCCAGGGCCTCGCTGCGATGGAGCACTTCCTTTCACGCCGATCACCTGCCGCCCTACCTAAAACCTCTTTCCTCATTACCTTAGCCAGCTTCATCCTGACCCACAACTTCTTCACTTTTGAAGGCCAGACATACCAACAATTAAAGGGAACAGCCATGGGTACCAGGATGGCCCCCTCATATGCCAACCTATTCATGGGTTGCTTAGAGGAAGCCTTCCTGGTTACCCAGGCCTGCCAACCCGAAGTTTGGTACAGATTTATTGATGACATTTTCGTGATCTGGACTCACAGTGAAGAAGAACTCCAGAATTTCCTCTCCAACCTCAACTCCTTTGGTTCCATCAGATTCACCTGGTCCTACTCCAAATCCCATGCCACTTTCCTTGACGTTGACCTCCACCTGTCCAATGGCCAGCTTCACACGTCCGTCCACATTAAACCCACCAACAAGCAACAGTACCTCCATTATGACAGCTGCCACCCATTCCACATCAAACGGTCCCTTCCCTACAGCCTAGGTCTTCGTGGCAAACGAATCTGCTCCAGTCCGGAATCCTTGAACCATTACACCAACAACCTGAAAACAGCTTTTGCATCCCGTAACTACCCTCCCGACCTGGTACAGAAGCAAATAACCAGAGCCACATCCTCATCTCCTCAAACCCGGAACCTTCCACAGAAGAACCCCAAAAGTGCCCCACTTGTGACAGGATACTTTCCGGGACTGGATCAGATTCTGAATGTGGCTCTCCAGCAGGGATACGACTTCCTCAAATCCTGCCCTGAAATGAGATCCATCCTTCATGAAATCCTCCCCACTCCACCAAGAGTGTCTTTCCGCCGTCCACCTAACCTTCGCAACCTCTTAGTTCATCCCTATGAAATCCCCAAACCACCTTCCCTACCCTCTGTAACCGCCCCCGGTGTAAAACCTGTCCCATGCACCCTCCCACCACCACCTATTCCAGTCCTGTAACCCGGAAGGTGTACACGATCAAAGGCAGAGCCACGTGTGAAAGCACCCACGTGATTTACCAACTGACCTGCCTACACTGTGAAGCGTTCTATGTGGGAATGACCAGCAACAAACTGTCCATTCGCATGAATGGACACAGGCAGACAGTGTTTGTTGGTAATGAGGATCACCCTGTGGCTAAACATGCCTTGGTGCACGGCCAGCACATCTTGGCACAGTGTTACACCGTCCGGGTTATCTGGATACTTCCCACTAACACCAACCTGTCAGAACTCCGAAGGTGGGAACTTGCCCTTCAGCATATCCTTTCTTCTCGCTATCCGCCAGGCCTCAATCTCCGCTAATTTCTAATTTCAATTTGCCGCCGCTCATACCTCACCTGTCTTTCAACTTCATCTCTGCCTCTGTACATCCGCCCCGACTGACATCTCTGCCCAAACTCTTTGCCTTTACAAATGTCTGCTTGTGTCTGTGTATGTGTGGATGGATATGTGTGTGTGTGCGAGTGTATACCTGTCCTTTCTCCCCCTAAGGTAAGTCTTTCCGCTCCCGGGATTGGAATGACTCCTTACCCTCTCCCTTAAAACCCATATCCTTTTGTCTTTCCTTCTCCTTCCCTCTTTCCTGACGAGGCAACCATTGGTTGCGAAAGCTAGAATTTTGTGTGTATGTTTGTGTTTGTTTGTGTGTCTATCGACCTGCCAGCGCTTTTGTTTGGTTAGTTTCATCATCTTTCTTTTTAGATATATTTTTCCCACGTGGAATGTTTCCCTCTATATATATATATATATATATATATATATATATATATATATATATATATATATATATATATATATATAAGCATTGAGTGCTCAGACATTCCAGTAAGGTATTTAAACTGCAGTATGTGTCAGTTGTAGTTCAGGTCAGAGATGTTGCAAAGACATGTGTCCAACACATCACAAAATGGTGTCTTGTCCAATTCATTCAGCTCACTGTGAACACAAGTTAGGATGTGTACTTCAAAATTTATGGTGATCTATGTCGGTATTTCTTCTAGATGTTCATTATGAGTATACTGAGGACACTCTCGTCTTTCAAGATTACAATAGCAGTGTTCACAGAGCTACATGCGTAAGTTTGTGGTTTGATGAACACTTAGGTAACCTGATCTAAATACATAGAAAATTCCTGGGAAAGTTTGGAACAGCAGTGAAATGTAACAAATCACATCTCCCAGTAAGATATCATCATCAATGAGTGGCTTCAGCTGGATACAGCATACCTGAAGAATTTTGTCCAAAAGGCTATATGGTATTAGCATGATGTATCCTGGCAGTGACTAAGTTTTGGTCTACTTACACATTTTACAATGCACTGTACAGTGCAAGGTGGAGAAAATTTTGTACCACTGTCAGCTACTTTCTGTTCTATTCCAGCAGTCTCCATGATCTAGATGTTAACTATTGATATGGAGGTCTGAAGTTCAATATCAGAAATATCAGATTTTCTTTGGGCTGGAGGGGGGGGGGGGGGGGGGGGGGAGGGGAAGAGCATGAAACAGGGTCCATTCAACCCTGTGAGCCCAAATGAGAAGTTGATTCATAGAATAAGTAGTGGAACTGATACAGAAGCTGCCAAAGTTTACATCTGGCCAGAGGAGGGGGCATATACCCCCTCCCCGTACCCCTTCTCAGTCCACATACAGAGTGACAAAAAGAAATACTGTCCTATGCCTTGGTAACATTTTAAGCAGGCTTACTTCCTCCATAGTGTTAATTCTTGGTGCTTTGTGTCTATGCTCCATCTAAGTGCTTGTGGGGGTCTTTAATTCTTGATACATTCTCGCTTTTTTATGCCGTAAAAACAGCTGCTGCCAGCCAGAAGATTCACACATCTCTACATGTACATTCTTAACATTTTTGTATTTATGCTCCATCCCAGTAGCTGCTGGGGTCCATCAGTTTTTGGCATGCTACTCACTGTCCACCAGGCTCTTCGCAAGGTGTTCATTCTTAAGCGAGGCAAGGGCTACCTCCTGCATAGCTCCAGAAAGCCCCCATGTCCATCTCTCTCCTGGCCACTGAAACGGGCTGGACTTTCTCCCTCAGCCTGGGACTGGGATGCGGGTGCTGTGAACTGACCAAAGTGGCTACCAGCAGACGTATCAAGTACATGTCCTAATCTCACAACAGGATGGAAGATCTCTGGCAAATACTAATGAGCTAACTTACAGTAGGAGGAGAATAGTCAGTTTTTGGAATCTGTGACTAGCTTCCTGGCACATTTGCTGATTAATCTAAAGATCTGTTAGGTCAGAGTGCTTGTTATCATAAACTCTATTTTGCTTGTTCTATTATCTGTAGGTACACACTTGACAACAATGTGCAAACAAAGTTCATTTCTTGTTAAGCGAAATCAACAATAGAGTTAGTGAACGACTGCGTCTTTACCATGACTGAAGATAGTAAAATTGGAGAGAACCCAACATGCAATATCCATTTCTTATAGGAAGGTACCATAGTGATCCAGCATTACTGTCAAGTGCTGGATCAGTCACATAAAAGTCTCATTATGGTGATCAAAGAACTTGCTCATCCACCATGAAAAAGTTCTTGGCTATATAATGCTGTGTCAAAATTATGTTGGCCAAGAACAAAATGACAAATGGTTTTGCACCCACTTAATCAATGTTCTTAAAAATGTAAACTGCAAGGATTACTCCAAGTTAAGTTTTCTCGATATTTCTGTGTTTCAGAATTGGTATTATTCAGTAAATCCATAAGCTGTATTGCATAGAATGAATATTGATCAGTTCAACTCATAACATCCCACCAAAATTGTAAATGAATATCAAGAATATATGGGTATTTTTGTGAGCAATGCTGAAATTCTGAAGGTTGGTTGTAGTCATATGTGCCTCCCTACATACTGTCATAATCCCAATTCCAAAACTGAACAATAAATAATTTTAAAAAGGAAATACGGAGTACTTGCACGTCTTCAATACAGGAATAGCTTTATTCTCTCTCATATATTAACACTTAGCCGTCCGCATGTCCCGTACAAATTGATTCGCTTGGCACCGGCAGCACTAATTCGGGTTACTTGGCTTGTCACCAGCCATTCTTGACATTATTGGGAGATTATAAATTTTTAAGGTTTACTAATCTTCATCATTAGTTCTCCTAAGTTCTCAACCTTGTTCCCCTACTTACAATAAAGTTAGAAGATAAAATTTGTTTGTTTCGTATATGTGTTTATTTGGATTGTCTTTGGTACTTAGTATTTCTCTTTCGTGTGATATGCAGCAAAACAGTCTCCAAGATGTAATGCAACTCCACAAGACTTGCACATTAAGTCTGTTGTTGTTCTTTTTTTGTTTTTGGAACATACATATCAGTTTCTTTGTTTTGGAAATAAGTATTAGTTTATGTTGCTTTATGTGACCGGAAAGTCTGTCAACCAGATCAAGATGCAATGTAGTGGCAACCTCCAAGTTTTGCTCAGAAGCAGGTACATGGTCTTTTATGCATGAATCACTTTCAATAAAATCGGAGACTCTTGTGTTCTGTATTGAAATATTGACATGTACTGAATGCATTAAATAATGCACAATTAAAGAGGTACTTGCAAACCTTTTTTGACCATTTTATAGTTTTTTTGTATATCGGATAATAACTCAAATATTGGTCTGCCCAATCCACTCCTTGTTGTAGTCTAATACACTTTCAGGTTTTTTTTTATTGTGTAATTGGTTTTTCTACATGTTCTTTGAGTGTCAGTCAAAGTGGCATTATGTACTGTAGAGATCATTCGTATGTTTTAGTTTTCGAAGCTCTCCATGCCTGTGCGAGTACTTCACCTTTCTGCTGATGACAATCTTCAAACACATTGACTTGTGCACTTTAATTTTTCCGGAAATCCTCTATTATGCCATATCGTTCCACAAACTCAAATTTTCAAGTAACTTCTCTGCAAGTTCTACACTGTTATAATAATTATCTATGTAGAGGTGATACCACTTTCCATCAGAAGGTGTCAATAGTTCCATCATTGTTTCTGCTAAAGGCTGTCCAGAGCCAGAATATATCTTGAATGAAGAAACATGATTGTACTCTAATCATTTTAATGAGCTCCGATAGAGTCATCAACAATTACATTCAAATTTTGTGGTTTAGGTGGTTCTCAACTGGAATAAGATCTACAAATGTTTCAGCCACTTCTTTGTATGTCCTATCTTTTACATTCTTGTTCATGTACAGTTCACGTGTCAATTTCCATAAACCAGGCATGCTGTAGTAAGTTTTTCTAAGTGGTCCTTGGTCAATCCCTCCATTACTCGTAGCAGCTAAAGCTTCCTGTCACCTGCAAACCACAAAAAACTCACTGACTTTGTGAACACGGCCCATCATAGAAATCCACTCATGTGAAGTGGGATTGTCAGTTCCAAGAAAGGCAAGTAACGTACTGCAGGTTGTGTGTCCACTAACATACATACGGGCCTTCGAGTTTTTCCAGAATCTGTTGGAAATATCTGTGGTATGTTACTAAAATCTGCTCACATGTGGCCAGCTGTTGTCACCTGGCAGCATCTGTTTCCATTATTTTCAACAGCATAATTAAGAGAAAACAACTAGTTTGACATTAACAAGGGTTTCAACATTTTCCACAAAATGTGTGAGATGTTACTTCTCCAAACATAAGTGATTTAACTGAATATGACCTAGAATAACAAATTGACAGTAGGCACAGTAGGCAGCATAAAAGAGGGCAGTGGTTGCAGCAGTAACATCTGTAAAGTTCCATACTGCATAAATTCCCACATTCTCTGCTAACACATAATGTTGAGTATGCTTTGCAGGATCGTAATAGCCTGGTCACTTGTCTGCGCACATTCACTACTAGCCTCTGCTGCATAAAATAATCAGCACAGTGAAACAAAGCATGTAACCAATACAATTTACAATAGTAATTTTCTTGGTTACACTTGATAGTGTAACCAACACCTGAGATAGCAGAACAATATTACGACAGTGAACAGAACAGAATGTGTGACTAAGTTATTTTTCTACTTGGCTGTTGCTATTACAGCTGCCCTGTTACTCTGATACAGGGATATTTAAATATTACAAAGTAATATAATATTTACAATGAAATAAATATAATTTTCAGATTTCAGGTAAAATATATTGACAAAATAGTAATTTTATGAACATGCAGTTTTAATAAAAATATGGATAAAACATCAAATCAAACCAAAACTTACAATTATAAACAAAACATTATAATGGTTTAAACCACTTAGGTATTTTATTTGGATGTATGTCCGAAGAAACAGTAGCTGCTCTCTGGCTTGACTTGTGAACTGGGTTCTCTTTAGAGTGATGTGGCTGCGTCCCACTAGTGCTTGGCTTATCAGTATTTACAGTTTCCCGATTCTGGGTGACATGGGGTGTGTCCCTACATGACAAACAATTAGTTACACACTGTAGCATCATCAAATACTCCACAATTCAGAAGTGTTATTTACTTATCTGAAAAGTGTAATGACATAATTACTAGTTGTAGTGTGATCAACAAGAGCACTGGAAAATATAAATGCACTAATATGAAAAAAAATTACACAGAAGTAGTTGGAACATAAAGGCAAATATAAGACTCAAAATACCTAAATAAGTGTGGATAGTGGGCGGTGTTAAAATAAAAGTACGCATAGACACTAGAAAGAATGACAACTTGGGGAAAGGGGGATTTATGTGAAACAGTATGAATCAGAGCCGGATAATAGTAAGAATAAAGTAGGTGGTTTAGTGCTCGTCTCCAACTGAAGAGTCTGCTGTGTGGAAAGAGGAAGGGAAGACATCTATCTCTCTTGTGATGTTGCAACATTTGCTCTGCTAAAGGAGTACTGTATGTTGCAAGCATCCAATGTTTGCCACTGTTTATGGGATTTTTATGAAAACCTTATTCTTCTGTTACTGCTGAATACTTCTCCCACAGTGGGTTCTGTCCTTGGTATATCACAACACTCATGATCCTCATACATGATGGGAGGGTGCACAAGTTGCAATTTTTGTAAAAGACACACTGAAGTGATAAGAAACAGGTTATGATAAAAGCAATTTCCAAGTTATCATAGAGGCTCAAACAGACTACAGACTTTAACAGTGATAAAAAGTTACTTTAGCAGCATGATCACAAGAAATCACAAGCCTGTTGCAGAATTTAGTCAATAAAGCATATGAAACCTGAACAACTTCCAGATCTCCTCTGATGATCCACTAACTGTAAGAGATTGTTTTAGATCTTTCCGTAATATGTAACTAAATGTGTTCAGTGCTACATCACAAGCTAGCAACTTCCTCTCCTTATCAACTGTTAAGAGGAGGAGGAAGTAGTAAAGGTCTAGGTAATCACCCAGCTGCAAATGAATGATGGATGACACACAGACACAGATATACTAGAAACGGGAACGAGGCAGAGGCAGAGGATCATGGAGGCTTTCATTACCTTTAGAAGCTAGTGTTTTGAATAATCTGTTAAAATGATCTTATCTGTCTCTTATTGGAAAAAAACAATTACAATGTAGTATCAAGCATGTCACTGTTAATCCTTAACATACCAAGCTGGGATCTTGAGGGGACCATGCCCCCCCCCCCCCCCCCCCCAACTTAGTAGAGTAGGAGGTTCCCCAGATAAGCTTCTTTGGATATTTAAAGGTATATTTAAATTTAACACACACTGTTGATGTGTTGTTTTATCTTCAAACCTGATAAACTGAATAATATACACAAACTGATTATGTGACATGGCAGCAGTAAAAATTGATCAATGAATATTTTTGTACGTTGTCCACATTTCAGATACTGATTCCTCTAGGCAACAAAGAGCTCCAGCAATCAGTAGCACACCAAAAAGTGCTCTCTTTTTCACAGAATCTGTATGTGCACAAATTCTCATTCTGCTTAGAGCAGCACTTGTACTGTAATGAAAACAACACCTGACATTTCAGCATTGGTGAAGGTGCATATAGTATCTACAATTTGGTCATCACAGGACATGTTCAAAAGTTCAGGCACTGTGGGTGCAACGTCACTTGCACGCATTGTTCCGGGAGATCATTTGACAATGTTATGTTGACAACAAAGGGTTAATTGGGAGCACTGAACTTCTCCATTTTTGTCCCGACTTTCAAATAAACTCCTCTGCTCCACTGGAATGCCCACCAGAATTTTCGATGACGATGTCGAATTCTTCTGAATTCACTTCAAGGTTATCTTCTGATTCTGACACAATAGTTCTGGAATAAAGATCACATCATGTTTTCTCAAGACATCAACTGGATCATTTAGATCACATTCATCCAGCATCTGAAAAGTGTCACCATCTGGGATTTGCTTGCAGGCCATTTTTGTAACTATATGACCATTACGTATAAAAAAATCCATTCAGCTATGTAACATAGTTACATCAAGTCCTGGAATGACGACTACAAGTGTGTTTTCATTTTTTTTAATTTTTATAAAAATGCATTATAGATCTAATTATGCAATATATATCTTAAACGGATGCAGAATACATATAAAAATCAAGAATAAATTGGTTCTTATAGTTGCAGCAGTATCACTGAAAATCACTCTCTGAGGTCCATAGAGGACCCAGCTTGGTATGTTAAGGGTCAAAATG
This sequence comes from Schistocerca serialis cubense, assembly GCF_023864345.2. Taxonomy (NCBI): domain Eukaryota; kingdom Metazoa; phylum Arthropoda; class Insecta; order Orthoptera; family Acrididae; genus Schistocerca; species Schistocerca serialis. Next base: position 795,516,188 of record NC_064641.1, read on the forward strand.
CAGATCTGTTTTTAATGCTCAGTTGACATAACACAAATTAATATTAAACATCTGAATGGAAATCCATATAGCAAGGATAATGGAAGAATATTACCTGTGACGACTAGCTATGTTTAAAGCTGCATTGGGGGATGTCAGCCGATTCATGATGTCAGGTTTCAGATAAGATCCATCCCCAGCAGGTTTCTCTGATCCAAAGTGGATCACTGCACTGGGAATTAGGCCAGCTTCTACTAGATGTAGGTCATCTGAAAGTACTTGCTTTGGAGGAGCTGTAACTGATTTAAAAAGAAATAAGCTACAATATAATATTTGACTAGAATAGAATTGTTGTATAACACTTCCACTGTCAGTATGTTTTCCCGTACAAGCACTACCATTAATAATATCTTATTGTTATGAATTTCATAAAGAAACATATATTTGATGGAATAATGAGTTAGTGTACAAATATTATATTTGTCATTGGCATAAACTGGGTAGGTCACTGACATGGACCATGTAACCTGTGACTATCAAAATCAGCCCTAGAGGGAGAACATTATGAATAAAGTAATGAGAGCTAAATAAGCTGAGCAAAGCCAAAATCATAAAATATAAAATTAACGGCATTCCATTTCAAGTCTAGGCCCAGAAGGCAAGTTAAAAGCACTGCTGAGGGTTCAACAACAAGATACAAAGTGCCAATGCAGCTGTTAGACCTCATATTTTATTACTTTAATGGACCAGTGGCCATCCTTATGCAATTTGTTTGCCACATATGCTGATGATATCGCCATCCTGCTCTGAGTCAGTTTCCATAGCACCTCAGTATTGGGATATTAGATCCCTTCCCCCTTTAACCAGCCCTTATGGCCAGTAATGCTTGGTGTGAAACTAGCACTGGAAAAACAGGGGGGAAGGCAAAGCAGGAATCTCTGCCAATTGCTTGGTGACAACTGGTAGCATGAGGGCAGAACTTCAGTGGGTCTTCAGCATAGGTATAGGTTCTAAGTATGTGTTGGCTGGAGTGGAGATTAGGAGTGTAGAAGTCTGGGAGATGGTCACCTGGACACAGGAATGCTGGATGGCGTAGCCGGCAGTGGGGCAGACTTAGGTAATTACATCAGCCTTAACGATATTGGGGAGGGTGGGGGTTGGCGTAACATCATGCAATCATCTCAGTTGAAGCTGAAGCTGTTCAGTCACTACTTCAAACTGACATCCTCTGTATCTAATGACAACCCATTGGGTCCACCCAGACTAGAGAGCCAGTATTGCAGCACAGATATAGCTGTGAAGACTGCAGAGAGGAAAAATGTATTAAGGCTTTCTCAGAGGTTGCCATCATAATTTTGTTCATTTGTGACTTAAACATTCTGACCAACTGCTCTGCTTCTGTGTTAGACCCAAGATTATAAAGAGGGAGGGTCAGATGTGTTGTATTGTTCCTCCTTGTTGGAACTCTGCTAATAAGCACAATGGGTCATTGTTGGATACAATAATTTGTGGCGCTCCTTTTATGGTGAAGATCATCACTAGTGCCCAGACTGTAGCTCCTGATGTAATTGATAATATACAGATAACATATGGGAAATTATCAAGAATATGTCCACCACAAGCAGCCACAGTCTCCTTGAATGAGCCTGCAAAGTGATATGCATGTAATACCATGCTGATTGGGAACAGGCCATGGGGAGAAACATCACACCTGATTCCAGGTGTTTTGCACATGTCAGGTAGGCCTGAACCTCACATTCAGTCAGCATCAGTACTTCGTCAATATATGTGAAGCCTTGCCAATGCCTCCATCCTCCATAACCCGGTGTACATTATGCAGTACCTTGAGACCAGAGTGTAATAGGGATCATAGTCCAACCCTCAGAATCTTCCATGGCCAGCAGAAATACCCATTAAGTCTGTGCCACATCAAAGAAAAAGTCCATAGTGCAGGTTCCATAGCTTTGTACAGGTGCTCTGAGCAACCAAAAAGTGCATATCATACTACTTCATTAGATACCTTCTGGGCTGTCATGGGGAATTTTTCAAGTGTGTCTGTACTCTTTTCATTAAGCTGGTAGCATGATACAACATCAGTGTCAATGTAGTGGGCAGGGGGGTTGATCTCATAATGATGGTTCTGTTGTATCATCTACCTTTCACTGTCATACAAAACTACAGTCCAGGTACATACTTTAAGAAAAGAATTCTTAATATTTAAAATTATATTACATGCTAACATACTTCCTTTTCAGTTTTTTTCTCAATACTGCATTTTATATTCTCTCTCTCTCTCTCTCTCTCTCTCTCTCTCTCTCTCTCTCTCTCTCTCCTTCAGTTATCATCAATTTATTTTGCTCTGCAAAAGCGAAACTAACTACTTTTAGTTTCTCATTTGTTAACCTAGTTCTCTCAACATCACCTGATGTAATTTAACTACAGTCCATTCCTCTCATTTTAATTTTGTTGAGGTTCATCTTATAATCTCTTTTCATGACACAATTCATTCCTTTCAACTGGACTTTGAACTCCTTCACAAGCCCTAACAGGTTTACAATATCATAGGAAAAGTTAACTTCTTATCCCTGACTTTGTACCATCACCCAATCTCTCTCCATATTTAATACTTTCAACAGACATGTAAAGGGTACACACACACTATCCTAGCTTTTGGAACTATCAGTTTCTAACTCACTGAAGAGAGAGGAATACACAGGGGAAGTTTAAAAAGGAAGAGCAGGTCACTCGTACCCCATGATGGGAGGACCCGCCTGTTGTGAGGACGAAGGGGGAGGAAGACAGGAGTAGTTGTTAATTCAGTGTGTGTGTTAAAAATATTCTGGTTGATGGGTCTGTTTTCTTTGTGCTTATTATTCTTTCTTATGTGTGTTTTACCTAATGCCCCTGCCCCCTCATCCATTTTTATATGAACACATCTTGAAAACTAAATAATACGTTCAGTGACATTGAGGGACTGTGTATATACATTCCATTAAGTGGTTTTTATTGTAAAGGTGTAAATATTGATAACCTCAATAATGGAAATAATCATCATTCTGTTCTGCACTTGTACCTAATGCTTATGATACAAGAAGACAGGCGCAACTGGTAACTATCTTGGTGAAAAAGCACATATGCAATCTTTTCCAGCTGTATTTCACACAATGCTGGAAAGAGCTTGTTCTTCAAAACATCTTGGTAGGATGCACCTGTCAGCACAGTGCCCTTTGGAATACAATGAGTAAGGTTTATGCCATCGCTGTCCCACAACATGGCCACCAGCATTTTTTCAGCACTGGAAATTTCCCGAAATTTTTTTTGTGGTGGTGAGTATGTGTGCACTTCCAATGAGCTGATTGGCACTTCATTTCAGGGTTCAAAGACAGCATCCACATCTCATCCATTGTCACAATAGATGAAAATAATGTCCCATTCATGCTGTCATCACTGCCTGGCAACATGCCACGTGCACAGTCTTGTGGTCATCTGTCAGCATTCGTTGCATCTATCTGGAGGACACTTTTCACATTTTCAGGTCTCAATGCAAGACTCTGTGTACAGATCCAAGGAAATGTCAACTTTGGAGGCTGTGTGTTCCACACTCCTTAAGTGATCTTACACAACAACTTCCTCCATTTGTTCCATCAGGTCATTAGACTGGTTGGTGTGAGGCCAAGATTGTATTGGTTTGTTGTCACACAATGATCTGTTGTCTTTGAACTGTCAAACCCATAAACACTCCTTAGACACATCCATGACACCATCACTGTATATCTCATTCAATTGGTAATGAATTTCAATCTGTATAACACCATGCCTATGGAGAAAAAAATGATTAGACACTTTCCTTGTAATGAAAACATCGCCATTCTAAGTATCAAAAACAGTCCTCACTCTTGCTGCTGCCACTAGGATTCTGTGAGCCATACAGTGCTGCCATCTCTGTCACTCACTCTCAATGAGTGCATGCATATTTTAAAACAAACCACATGTTTCTATTGGTTTCCAATTCTGATAAAAAAAAACAATCTGAGGTGGTGTAACTTGAATGCACTCACATGTAAGATGGAGGATGATAAATGTTACCTGTTATTTTATTTATAGGCTCCTCAGTACTCTACTTGTTAATGTTCAACTATAATTTTTCACTGTATGTTTTGTGTTTACATACATTGTATGTTTAAGAAATATCTTGAAATTATTGCCACATTCAGTTGTGTGATTTTCAATTGTATCCCAAAGAAAATTCACTTGAGGAAACTATAAAATTACTGAATGGCTGCCCAGTACTTACATTCAGAAGGTGAAATACCAGTATTGCTGATGGGCCCATTAAGAGGGACAGAGAAAAAACAGGTCAGGTCACGCAGATTCCAGGATGAGAGGGACCTTTCTGACTTTCCAAAACATACTCTTCATTCCTCCATGGGACAGGAATTAACAGTTTCACAAGTCAGGAACAGTTTTTTTCACTTTTAAATGTGCCTACTGGCAGCATTCGAATTTCACCTCTTAAAAGCAAGTACTGGCCTACCATTATGTTTTTTTGTAAATGTATAGTTTTCCCAAGTAAACTTTCCATTTAATGCAATTGAAAATTAAGTCACTCTCAGTGTAGATAGATCCCAGATATGCAAAGATAACTTAATATGAAATTCTTTTACTTCTAAAATGAAAATTTGCATAGAATTACACAAGACAAAAAAGTCAGTGATTGCAGAAAAGCAGGACACACAGATTCTGGCCACTTATGTACGTGTGAGGTGTGCTTGTTTGTGTAAATGTACAGTGTGCGTATTTTTTTCTGGAGAGAGCTTTGGCCATAAGCTAAATGTGTAACAGTCTTTTTGTTGCACCTATCTGCAACTCAACGTGTTATCTTTATGGTGAATGGCAATCTATCCTTTTCATAATACTGTCAAATCTTAACTCTAAGTTTTTATATGCAGATGTACACAGAATGTCCCTGAGTGCATTTCTGAACGAGTGAGCATGATTGCCTGCTGCAATACATAGCTATGCCTACTCCTACACTCACTACTGTAGAGGCGAGGAGAAGTAGTTAATCTTAAACTACAGAAATCACTCTCTCCCTTCAATGTGTATTTACTTACTGTTCGTGGTGTCATTTGCAAGATTAATGGATATCAATACCATAACAGCAAGTTTACAAGAGATCATAATTAGAGACTCATGTTACTACCAATCTAATATTTTGTGCAGTTACATGTAAATTATGGAAGTGTTTGGTGTTTATAAATTAAACAAGAAGTGTGAGCTGCTGTAACTTACAAAGATAAAACTGTAATTCAGGATCACAAAGGAAGCCCCTTACAAACTGTGCCACAGTGCTGACTGTTTCATGAGGAGCAAAAGTGCCTTGTAAAACTAGCTGGTCTGGGAAGTAAATTCGTATCACAGATTTCTTGTACCGGCCCAAGTTGTTGAGCACCTGCTTTGACGCTTCCAGTTCCCTCATGGCAGATGTTGTGATTGGAGCATCCTCCAGTTCAGCCCTGTGAAAAACACATATTTATTACAACAATATGATCAAAATGTTAGCATTATTGTTTTACAGTAAATATACTAAAAATATAATGGTAATATGAGTATGTTACTATACTTTATACTGAAAAGTGTTCCCTAAAGCTTCTACTTCTTTATTGTGGTAAATCTGCTTGGTTTTGGTTTTGATTTGCTTTAGGGTGCAAAAAACAACTGGGGTCATACATGTAAAAGTCAAAACTAGAAAACACGGCAACAGAAAGTAGTTAAAAAACGACTATACTTCAGGCCCAATTGACATAGTAGAAGACAGCTAAGGGCTAAAAACACAAAACTGAAAATTAAATGGCCTTTGCCACATTGCTTTGGTGTATAAAAAGTAAAACACAGTCGACAGCCCGTGCGACATTTGCTGAAACGGCTGATAAATCAGACGGCAAACCCAAGCAGGAACGTAAATGGTTAAAAAATGGGCATTCCTCCAGGAATTGGCGAACAGTTAAAACTGGGGCGCAATGTGTACAAAGTGGTGTGGCAGCACCACTTCGCAAATTACTATGGCTAAAAAGGCAGTGCCCAATATACAGCCTAGTTAAAATGACTTCCTCCTGGAGGGAGGACCGAGAGGAGGTCGTGCAAGCCGCTGGGAGAGACTTAATAAGCCAGAGCTCATTCCCGTTAAGGGCGGACCATTGGCGATGCCAAAGGGGTACCAGCACCCGACAGATGGCGACACAGAGATCATCGGAGGGAATATAGGTACTTGCAGTCTGAGGTACAAGAACTGCAGCCTTGGCAGCAGCCTCATTTCCTGGCAGACCGACATGACCAGGAACCACAGAAACATCACACTGGCTCCACTGATAGTGAGCAAGTGACAGTTTTCCTGGACCCGCTGCACTAAGGGATGGGTGGTGTACAACGCAAACAGACTTTGAAGGGTGCTGAGTGAGTCTGAGAAGAGAACACAAATGAAAAGGCTTTGTCACTGGATGTACTCCATAGCCTGATACAAGGCGAAGAGCTCAGCTGTAAACACTGAGCAGTGTGCCAGAAGGCAATAGCGAAAGACATGGGTGCCAATGATGAAGGCACACCCAACCTCACTGTCAGTCCGAGAGCCATACAAAGGTACTATCGCGAAGTTCCATGCAAAGGTCATGAAACTGAAGGCAATAGACCGAGGCTGGGGTAGTGTCCTTAGGAAGCGAATGAAGGCTAAGGTTAACATGGGCCACTTCACGAAGCCAAGGTGGTGAAGGGGTCACAACCACCAGGAAAGTTGCAGGTAGTGTGTAGTTAAGCTGCCATATCAAGTGCCAAGCAGACTCCAGGAGGTAACAGAGAAGAGGGACATGCCCCATACTGACGATCAAAGGAATCAAAGTAGGAGACATAGGATAGGTGGCCACACGTGGCAGACAAATAGCATGCATACCTGCTGAGGAGAACGTCATGGCGGTAGGACAGTGGTAGTTCAGCAGCTTCAGCTGGACTAGAGTGAAAGATGCCCGCAGCGAAACGGATGCCACAGTGGTGGATAGTGTTGAGATGGCGTAAGAGGGATGGGCATGCAGATGAACAAAGCACCCATAGTCGAGTTTCGAATGGACGAGGGACCAGTACAAACGAAGGACTGTGGTTTGATCAGAACCCCAGGAAGTACCATTGAGGACATGTAGGACATTTAGGAACCGTGTACAGCAGGCTGACAGATAAGACACATGGGAGGACCAAGAGAGTTTCCTATTGAGCATGAGCCCCAGGAATTTTGTAGTTTCAATGAAGGGAACAGGCCCACAACGTAAGGATGGTGGGAGAAACCACTTGCGTTGCCAGAAATTCATACAGACGGTTTTGTCAGTGGAAAAGTGAACGCCACTGTTGATGCTCCAGGAGTAAAGACGATCAAGGCATCACTGAAGACGCTGCTCAGTAAGACAGGTCCGTGAAGAACTGCAATAGATGGCAAAATCGTCAACAAAAAGGGAGCCTGAGATGCCCAGTGGGAGTCAGGTCATTATAGGGTTAACGGCAATAGCAAAGGGGACAACACTCATGACCAAACCCTGAGGCACACTGTTTTCCTGGGTAAAGGTGTCCGACAAGGAAGAACCCACATGCACCTTGAAAACTCGAACTTTTAAAAATGCCTGAAGGAAACAGGGCAGGTGGCCATGAAAGCCCCACGTATAAAGAGTACGGAGGATACCAGTTCTCCAGCGTGTGTCTTAGGCTTTCTCCAAATTGATAAACACTGCCAGTCTGGGATTTCCGCACAAAACCATTCATGACATGGGTGGACAAAGTAACGAGATGGTTAACCAATGAACACACTAAATCCACACTGTGCATTCGTCAGTACATTGAGACACTTGAGCGACCATACCAGCCGGGCATGAATCATACATTCCATCACCTTGCAAACACAGCTGGTAAGAGAGGTGGAGCGGTAGCTAGAACGACAGTTTTTGTCCTTACCGGGCTTAGGCTTCATGCCAGCACCCAGGAAATGTTCCCTCTGCCCAGATGTAGTTGTATGTGTTAAACAGAAAGTGCTTGCCAAAACAGAAAGGTGCTGCAACATCTGAATGTTGATGGCATCTGGCCCTGGGGTGGAGGATCGAGATGAACTAAGAGCATGATCTAGCTCCCTCATAGTAAAGGCGGCATTGTAGCACTCACAATTCGGAGAAGAGAAGGGTATCACCTGACCCGCCTTTGCTCGTTTCCAACGGAGGAAGGAAGGGTGATAGTGGGAAGGGCTCGAAACTTCCACAAAATGGTGGCCCACGGTGTTGGAGATAGCAATAGGGTCCACAATAACATCTGCTACTTTCAGGCCAGAAATTGGGGACTGGATCTTGGTCCCAGAGAGCCATCGGAGGTTGGCCCACATGACAGAGGAGGGGGGAGGGGGGAGGGGGGGGGGGACTGTTAAAAGAACTAGTGAATTAAATCCAGGTAGTTCTTTTGCTGTCCCGAAGAACGCAATGACACTTTGCACTTTGCACTCTGTTTATAAGTAGCGCAGTTTGCCATCGTAGGATGACAGTTAAAAACACAGAGAACACATTGTGTCATGGCATGCCTCAGTGCACCAAGGGACTGGGACACAACATAGTAAAGAGGAACTGCGAGGAATGAAATGTTCTGCAACAGTAAGGATAATCTTTGTGAGATATTCCACCTGGGCATCACAACTGGGGAAATATTTTTCTTCAAAGGTCGCCTGGCAGGAGTAAAGCTGCCAGTCAGCCAGAGTAAGCTGCCATTTGGGCATGCACGTGGATTGGATAGGAGTCAGCAAAAGGATAGCACACAGGAAATGGTCGCTCGAGTAGGTGTCAGAAAGAACGGACCATTCAAGATGATGGGCAAGCTGGGCAGTGCAAAAGGATAGGTCCAAATGGGAATAGCTGTGTGAGGAGTAGGAAAGGATAGTGGATGCTCCAGTGTTGACCTCTTCTGCCTTACACTGGTTAAGAAGGTCAGCCAAGAGGGCAACTCTCTGACAGGTCCTGGGAGAACCCCCTAAGGTGATGATGCACATTAAAGTCACCGAGTAGCAAAAATGGAGGAGGAAGGTGCCCAATAAGGTGAAGGAAGTCTATCCTGGTGACAGTGAATGACGAAGGTACATAAATGGTACATAGGGAAAAAGTTAGGTGGGGGATAAAAAGGCAAACTGCAACAGCTTGAAGATTGGTAGTCAGGGAGATGGGTTGACTATGAATGTCATCCCGTAGGAGCAGCATGACACCCTCATAGGATGGAATGCCGACCTCAGGGGGAAGGTCAAAACGAATCGTTAAGTAATGCGAAAGCTCAAAGCGGTCATGAGGGCCTAATTTTGTTTCCTGAAGGCAGAGTACAAAGGGATGCTGTGATGCTAAAAGCAGCCGTAAATCCTCTTTGTGGGACCAAAGGCCGCGAATGTTCCATTGGAGGACAGTCATGATGAGGAAGAGATGTAAGGGTGTCAACTCAGCGGCTGCCGAGTGGCAGCTGGTGTAAAGTTGCTACTACAGAGCACAGAAGCAGGAGGCTCCTGCTCCATGGGGTTCACAGAAGCATGGCTTGCTTGTGTGGTTGGTCCATGGAGTCCAATGTTTAAAAACGGTTGGTGGTGCACACTGGCAATACGGAGGTGGGCTGGGCTAAGGTACCATGGGGCGAGACCGCCTAAGAGGATCTTCGAGTTGGCGAAGGAGAAGACCTTTCGCCTTTGGTGGACTACTTCGAGCCTTTCCAGTTAGAGGAAGACTCTGGTGTTGTTTGGCTGGAGGGATGCAGGAAGTCTACATAGGAGTACTCCTCCTGTCCTTTCGGGCCCATTGGTTGTGTAGCTGGTGGCTTCGTCCCTTGAGGTGAGAGTTTGACAGTTTGTTGCACAGCTGGACAGAGGGATGTGATGCTACCTTGACACCGGATGGTTTCACAACCTCAGAGCTGAATTTGAGGTTGGAAGTCTGCATGGCCATGTCCTTCATGGAGCAAGGAGTAACAAGAACAAAACTATAGGTGACAGAGAGGAGCACACAGGGTTTGCAACTAACCAGCGGTTTGCGAGCTACTGAGTAAGGCATTTTTTCCTTTATCAGATCTCTTGGACAGCCCGCTCATCAAGATACAAAGGACAATCCCGAGAGGAGAAGGCATGGCCGCCATTGCAGTTGATACAGCGGAGAGAAGGAGGCGGACAATCGTCCTCAAGCGCATCCCTACCACAGATTACATATTTGGCTGGGTGTCGACAAGACATTTTAGTGTGGTCGAAACGATGACACTGGACACTGGTAGCAGCGCATCAGGTTCAGAATGTGCTGCCAGCCTGTGATAATTTCCTAACCTGCTTTGATCTTGGATGGCAGCACCACTCTGTCAAAGGTGAGGAGAAGAGTGCAGGTGGGCACTAAGGAGGAATCTATCTTTTTCATTACATGATGGATGGCAATGACATCCTGTTCAGAGAGATAAGACTGGATTTCGGCCTCAGCTAGACTGTCAAACAGCCTGGTGTACATTACACCACACAAAGAATTCAAAGTTCTATGGGTCTCGACCCGAACAGGGTAGCCATGGAGAAGCGAGACAGCAAGCAGTTGTTGTGCTTGAGAATCAGAAGCAGTCTCCAAACACAAAGTGTCATTCCATAAACGAGAGCAGGATTTCACAGGGGTGGGAATTGTATCAAAACCTTTCTGAATAATAACTTGATTGACCATGGTGAAGGACTGACGATCTTCAGTACATGAGACTACAAGGAACTGTAGTGCAGCAGGAAGGGTCTTGGAATCATTAGCCTCATTATGTTTACGTATCATAAACTTGGATTGGGAAGATGGTTGACTCATTGCAAGAAAATCTCCATGATTGCCGGCGTGTCTGATGGTGTGCTCCTACCAACTGGGGGCTCCCTTCACAAGGGTGCACACCCGGCTTAGGTGATTGTTCACATCTCCCAAACACCAGACAGAGGGACCAATCAGCAATTTGGGAAGGTTGCAGCTAAGGCAATCATCCCTCCCTGGGTCTGGCCTGTACCAGGGGGTACGTGCAAACTGTACCTCTCAACCCAGCACTGGGAATTATGCGTTACCCAGTCACCTGTTACGCATCAGACATGTGGGCCGTCCTTCAGGAGCGCACAGGGAGGAAGAAGAAAAATGCCAAAGTGGATGAACGAGAAAAGAAGGGAAACAAAGAAAGGAAAAGAGAGCGAAAAACAAAGGTGAGGCTGTTCTTACATCAATGACAGACCATGCAAAACATTCCCAGTAACATCCCAAACATGTTCCCCGAGGGGGTGGGGGGTGGGGGGGGGGGGTTTGGGGGAAGAGACCAAACAGCGAGGTCATTGGTCTCATCGGATTAGGGAAGGACGGGGAAGGAAGTCAGTCGTGCCCTTTCAAAGGAACCATCCCGGCATTTGCCTGGAGCGATTTAGGGAAATCTTGGAAAACCTAAATCAGGATGGCCGGATGCGGAATTGAACCATCGTCCTCCCGAATGCGAGTCCAGTGTGCTAACCACTGCGCCACCTCGCTCAGTGTTCCCCAAGGGAGGGGAAAAAGAATAGCAAGAGGATAGACATGCAGCATGGAAGAGAAAAAATGCTGCAAAGGCTGGGGCCACGTGGTAGCCAAGCATGAACCCGCCAAAGAGTGGTGAGCCCCCTGGGATGGAGGTGGTGGTAAATCTGATGTTTGCAGAAAAAGGGGGACAAGAAGGTATTAATATATAATATAAACAGCCACATACTGTGTAGCAGAACAAACACAGAAGAGACGAAGAGATTCACTAAGTTATGTGCCCAGACACACACACACACACACACACACACACACACACACACACACAGAGACAGACAGACAGACAGACAGAGAGAGAGAGAGAGAGAGAGAGAGAGAGAGAGACAGAGAGAGAGAGAGAGAGAGAGAGGGGGGGGGGGAGGGAGAGGGGGGAAGGAGGGGAGAGAGGGGGGCAATAAAACATAAGACAGGAACATATGACCACTTTGTGCAAGAGTGACATGAACCAGGAAAAGAAGTCAGTGTCAATGTTTTTCCAAGTTATTTGCAGCCATTATATCTTCTTGGCCTAGGCAGTGGCCACGCACACACATTTATGTAGTTACAGTGCTTTGGAAGATGGCACTACATATAAAGTCCAAAAAGTCACTGCATGGCGGAACTTCTAGGCCGTAAATGGCTGGTCGAATGACATGTGGCACTGCAGCTGGTATGCTGGCACTCAGACGTGACAACTTTGCCCTGCAGGCCAGGTCCAGTTTCATGTTCTCTGGCGAGCTTTTGAAACCACTGACCAGGATATCAGATCTGTCCCTCTCCCTGAAATGGAGGTGTATGGCCAGAAGTGTTCTAGATTGTTTCAGGAGGTGAACTAGTGGTATAGTTTGTGTCTCTGCACTTACGCCTGCTGGCTGGTGTGAGAAACTGGGAACATCCACCATCATATTTGGACATGGCAATGTGTGCACATTGGTTGTAGTTGTGGAACCTGCAGGAAGATTCCATCTCCAAGTCTGCATCCACTGAAACTGCCACTGGTTTTCTTGGATGCAAGTTATATCTTTGAACGCGTGGGACTGGCAATGGTGGGCTTTCTAATGCAGTGTGTACCACCGGTAATGATGCCGTCAGTTGGCTATGATGACATTCAAAACACTTCAGTGTGTCAACTGACCTGATGTGCCACCTGTATGTGTCCACATGTCCTTTGTTCCCTACAAGCATGTACACACTGGTGTTCCAGGTGTGTATTACCATGTGTGCCCGGTTCGGGTTTTCTAGGGCCAGAATATGGAGGAGTGTCATGGTTGTCTCCCATGGAGGTGATCCACTAGGCTACAGTCCTGAATGAGGGTGGTACTATATGTACTCAGGAACAGCAGCTGTTATGTTGGTTTGCACAGCTTTCAACATTTGTTGCTGAAACGTCTGAAAATCCTGGATTGCTTAAACTTCATGGCAGTAACTGTTAGTGCGCCACACGTAATAATGATGAAACTGCTGGATTTGATGTGGAACTGCCTGTAGATGTCACCTCTGAACTATTAGTAGTACAGTTTCTGATAGAGATATTATTATATTTTGTGCGTGTGAACTTTTACAGAATATATCAAACAGTTAAAACTTAAAAACTTTTACTTACAGTTATAGGTCCTGATCTAACTGAATAAACAACAACTAGGAACATTTTCTTTCAGTGAGCACAACGAGGAATGTGGGCTTGCAAACTGGAAATTATGGTCAGTATGTTTTCCACTGCTTTCTAGCTGACCACAAAAATAGTTTTCAGGCTCTTGTAAACAGTGAAGGTAAGTGTAAAGCGTGCACAGACCATTCAAGTGTTATGACATAATGAAGTACCGACCATTTGATTATTTACCTGCCACTCCAGAAATGGTTCATTGGCTGACAAACCATACTGTGAAAGTGATTTGTACAAAATAGGGAACTCTATAGACACTAGCAGGATATTGAAATGAAATATGCTGAAACCAGTGCAAGAACAGTGTTAAGATTTGCTCAAGAGTGTGGAAACTACATTGTGAACATTAGCCACTGTAAACTTGAGGAACTGTAAGCTACTGCACACACTCACCAGTGCCCAGTGGAAAGTGGGTTTCACAGCTGTCACATCTGACAGAAAAGATGAAACCAGAAAGGACAAAGGATAATCATGGGACTAGTAGATAAGCTGCTTTGGTATTGGCAGAAAATCATTTCTGCACCTAGACATAATGTGGCTAGGTTAATTGAGTATCTAGAGAAAGTGGAAAGAGTAGTTGCTGTTGTGGAGCAGGTGCAGAGTAGTAATAGGTCCTCTAACAGTCATATAAACAATTGAAATAATGACAGTGTGAACATGAATGTTAGAAGAATGGAATGCCATTTTAGATGAAGAAGAGGTAGACAGCCACTGAGCTTTTGCAGTAATTATTATGACAAAGGCAGAAATATAAATAATGTATAGTTGAGACAAGATGGAGACCAGAATGCTACCCGATCTGAATCTGAATCAAATGAACATAATTCACCATGTGTGAGAAACTACGTCCCCTCTATTAGGAAACTGGTGCTCACCAGGTGGAAGCAGTAACACAGCCAGTAACAAAAAACAGCCCACAGAAAGTTAGCACACACCAACCGATAACAGGACAGTAACAGTAATGTACTAAACCGCTCTCATTATCTAGCTGACAGAATTTTGGACACATCAGAAAAATGGGACAAGAAGGAAAAAGAAAATGCTACAGATAATGGGGAAGAACAAATTACGTGGGATAAATCATATGAGGATGAAGATGACAATAATGGCAATCTGAAGGCTGAAGTTTTGGTAGAGGAAGTAGAGTCAGTTTTGCAAGGTTTTGAGGAAGAGGAATTGTAAAGATGAAAGGAGTAGCAATAATAATGAGGTCAGGGAACGTATTAGCTATAGTGACTTGCCACAAACTGTCAAACTGTAAAAGCAGACAACAGTATTAAAGGTAGCAATGTTGCACAGGGACGCAGTTGCTCAGAGGTAGAGAACAGTTTAGCTGACGTGACAGGAAGTCATCAAGTACTTTGATTTAAAACAGGTGGACAGGTTGGAAAAAAGCAGCTACAGACGTAATGTTTGATGACTCTGTGAATCTACGCACAAATGTACTTGCAACTGAACAAATTTACTTTAGTTGGAGACAATTTCATGAGGAACCTGTTCAAACTAGAATAACTCACACTATTACAAGAACTAACATCTCAGGAATAACGGTGCACTGTCTTCTCGACAGTGGTGGCGAAGCCAGTGCTTTGGCCCCAACATTCTTTGATTCTGTTCCCAATAAGAATGTGTTAACTGTCATGAAAGTAAGCAGTTTAAGGGTAACAGGTGATACTGGAAAAGTTTCTAGGTCAGTGCAACGTGAATCTTTTAGATTAGTTGGTACAGGTAACATAATAATAGATCACTTTGTATAATTGTGTTCAGGTTGTGTGCCAAAATGTTGATTGGTACAGCCCTTTTAACTAAATATCAAGGAAAGATTAACTTTGATCAGAGCCACTTAGTATTAACTTTAACAGAACAGATTCTCAAGGGATTATCGAGCTTTTCATTGGAAATTATGTGGGCAGTAATAATGAAGCATGGGAACTGCCTACCATAGTAGTGAGAAATAAGGGATATGTGCAGGAAGATACTGAATTTAGGAATAATGTGCAAAATGTTAATGCAGAAGAGAACTATATTCTGGAAGAAATAGAGGCTAGGATACAGTCAATAGGTCAGACTTCTGATAAAGAGTAGAATTAGGGGAAATGTTCACCACTCATCACAAAGTATTCTCAAAGACGCTTGGTTAAGTTAATGGATATACATGTCATTTGAATGTAAAGCCTGGACAGAAATTTTTAAAACACTTTATAAGATGTATGTTGTGAGAATGGAAGCTGTTAATGAAGAAGCATTCAGGACAATAGCTAAGCTTCATGCAAACGCATACTGATTGGAATAGGTCTATGAAACCTTGTAGATCTGAAGCCTTTTCAAAATTGATAGTAATTAGATTCTGCAGAGAGTGTGCCACTCTTAAGTGGACACACAGTTTTGCGCACTGTGCAGTCCCACTAGTTGAATCTTTTTCCCCTTTCAAGTTTCATTCTCTTCTTCTATTTACCTAAAGTAAGTAATGAATATGTGCCTTCATGTTGTCCATATGCTTTTAGTTTGTAATATCTTCCTAGTAAGTAAGAATGATTCCTGAAAATGACTATATCCAATTGACGACCTATAAGAGAATAGAAGAGGTAGTTTGCAATAGCAAGTTCTAAATGTTCAAATAACAGTTAACTTCTTAGCATCACTCATTGAAAAATAATGGCTAAAATTAACGAATAATATGAAATATCCGCAAAAATACAGATACTTTGCATTAAAAGAAATAACTGAAGTTGGAAAGTCCTAAAATCTGAAAGAATACGCTCTGCATAAATTAATAATTTTCATGTTGGAAGTAAGATTGTCTGCAGATAGAGAGTACTAATATGGTGCCAATAGAGGCAAGACAAAGTGTTTTGATGCTAACTGAAGAAGATGTACAAATGTGGTGTGAGGATCACACCAAAAATATATACAAATACTGAGGTCAGTAGGCTGACGAAGATAAATGGGAGAAAGAAGCATCGAATATGTAGGAAAGTGAAATATATGAATAAATGAAAATAGGGAGAAGTATGAGAAATGAAGTCAGTAGGCTGATATATATGGTAAAATTGTGGAATTTGGGATTTAATTCCCTCCTGTCTCATAAAATAGGACTGAGAAACGCGTAATCTTGCTTAAAGCAAATGCTCAATTAATAGATAAATACTGACACATACAGACAACAATACAGATAAACGAAGGTGTTAAGAATGTGAATTGTAGAGTACTGGTATGTTATAATGAAAACAGCTTTTAATTATGTGTGTAACAGAGCAAAGTAACTGCTGGTGGACAAATGACTCCTTTAGCGTACTGATCCGTACGATAATTGAGCCATATGAAGACGGAGCTTACAAAGGTTACTCGTTTTGCTAAGTAAAGCAACATCTAAAGTAACGAAGTGAATTGCAAACTAGCCCAAAATGTGACATTTAAAGAGACATATGCTGACTTTCAGAGCACAATGGCTGTAGTTAAAAAAAAGGCAAAGTTAGTGATTCAAGTACAATAATGAAATAACAAGGAAAAGTGAGCTAGAGTTACATCACAATTTTATGAAGCAACATATTGCCAATAACCATTCCGAAAAATTAACAAGTTTCCCAAATAATAAATTTTTTCAAATAATAAAATTTTAAAAAAGAAAAATTCTTTTTGATAACTGTTAAATTAATTATAGAAGGAAATTAGAGTATGGAATGTGTTTTGTCCTCCCTTAGATATAAATTGCGAACAGAAACTTAGGGTATGTTACCTGTTTCTCAGGGATGTGGAGGCTCCATGAAAGGCATCCTACAAGCTGTACTGGAGAACAAAGCTAGGAGGACACCAACAACAGTGACTCTTCCCCTTTCCATTTTTGTAAGACTGTCAGAGGGACACAAACCATAGTGACTTCCCTCCATCTACCTTAAATGTTTTAGTGAAAGTGGTTCATAAGGAGACACACATCACAGCACTTACAGTTGTGGTTAAACGAGTGAGTACTACAAAAATCTGTAAAGGAGTGAAATGTTTCTGTGCGTTCCTCATTCAGGTAAAGTTTGGTTGTAAAAACCCACTATATTATGTTTTTCTATATGGTTAACTTTGTGGGTACATTAATAAGGAAAATTTAGCTAAAATCAATTCCATTTAAAAGCAGTCGGCTATAGTAACATCACTTGTTTACAATGTTTAATTTTGTTCAAAAATAAATTTTTCAAAAAGATAAATGGAGGGTGACAAGGCAAAACAAGCGCTGTATCATTGTAAGAGGTGCAGAGGCAAGCGTGTGTGCCAGGGGTTGCCCCAGTTCACTATTACCAGCACCACACTGTCATAACACACCTGCCTGGGCTTAACATATAAAGGATTGCACCGTATCTAAGAATGAAAATTAAAATTAAAATAACTTTTCCAAACTTCATCAGTGTATGCTTCAGTATATTAATATTAACATTGTAAGGTCTCAGAAAGATCAAATGAATATGTTAGACAAAATATACGAGCTTAAGAAAAAAATAAATGGCATGAATAATAAGACTACAAAGCTAAAAGTTGTTCAGAACATGCAAATGTATGTCACAGTTAAAAGTTACAGGTCTCAGCTTGATTAGAGCAATACTACGTTCAAAATCTGCTTTTGGACAAAAAGTTGAAGCTGTCACATAGATGAAAGTCCGTATGTAACCACAGTTCGACGTAAAAGCATTAAATAAGTAACGTTAATAAGCTACCTATATTAGTTTTCAAGTTACCTGCTAAAAACCAAATTTGGAACGAAAATTTCATGATAGATTAAGTATCATTTGTATTTGTAATAGAAAGTTCTAATTACAACACCCGATTACATGCATGCAATATTACAGCTGTACCAAGTTTCAAGATGCTATTGTAAATGACAGAGTTTACAAGGAGTCTTAAAGAGGCAGTTCAGAGGACATGCTCTACTATGTACTTCATTCTAAAGATTCTAGCTGGCAAAGTTTAAATGCAGCTAAGCTAAAAAATTTTCAATAACTAAAGCAAACTTAACTATTTATATCAAAATTAAGAAGATTGTAAATTGTTAAACAACAGAGATAGTAAGTAACACAGGCCTGAGAAAAGGGCCATTTAAATACTGCTACCTGGGTCTAGGGCAGTTGACAGCAGATGTTCCGTTTGGCAGTCCACTGTGCCCATTTACAAATATGGCCAGTGAGACAGTTCGATGGAGACACTTCACACCGAGATATAAATCTGTTCGTGTCAGTCAAATGCCTGCATATGTTTTGTCTCAGATGACGTCAGAACTGCGCAGACTTGAAGCCATTTTTGGTAAAAGTAGAAAGTGAACTCTTGAGGACTGTATACTGTCCTGGGTCATTTAGATTTCATGGACGTGTCACCCATAATGTTTATTAAACGCATGGCAAGTGGCAAAATTATTTTGCACTTTTAAGGTGAGCAATTAACTTTTGGTATTAGAAGTCAGGGCGACACACCTTTTTACTTGGAATTTCCTGTAAATGTGCCCTCTAAACTGTTTCTGATAGGAACATTATAATGATCATCACCATTAGGGATATTATTATATTTTGTGCTTGTGAACTTTTACAGAATATATCAAACAGCTAACACCAAAAACTTTTATTTATGGTTACAGCTCCTGATCCCACTGACTAAACGGCAAGTAGGAACATTTTCTTTCAGTGAGCACAAAGAGTAACATGGACTTGTAGACTAGAAATTATGGTCAGTATGTTCTCCATTGCTTCCTGGCTGGCCGCAAAAATAGTTTTCAGGCTTTTGTAAACAGCGAAGGTAGGTGTAAAGCACGCACAGATAATATGAGTATCTTTTCAAAATGGCAAAGTACTAACCATCTGATCATTTATCTGTCACCCCACAAAGGGGAAAAAAAAAAAAACATTTTTGATCAGGTACAATGAACATAAAGACTCATTCAGATTAAGTAATTATGACAAATCAGTTGCTGTGAATCATATATATGAAATAGGACATCCCCTTGTGGGAATAAAAAAGGAATTAAAAATCTTGCACACATAAAAGAAGGGGAGGAACCTCTACTTGCTAGAAGAAATAGAGATTCATTAAAAGAAACACAGCAATGTTCCGAAAATACAAGACAATTAAATAAGATTTTTTAGTCGCTTTGTGGAATTATTTTAGGGCATTTACACAATTATAAATTTGTTATCTCTCTTTGATGCATGTCACTTCACAACAACCCCCTAACCCTGCATAAGCATCAACCTGACATTCTGATCCCACACTATAGAAGCAAGACGTAGCCTGGTATAGTGTGTGCTGCAGGATGGAGCAGTCATGGACTGATACCGATTGTAATGTAAGATGAGCACCCATATTCCAATTGTCTTTATACAATTTTATCTTATGAACGCCATAATTATTATTGTTGGTAGATTTTTTTAGTGTTCATGAACAAAGTTTTACAACCCGACAGTGAAGCATCATCTGTGAAAATGCTTTGTTGAGCAGTGTGTAGGACACGAATGCTACTAATTATCACTGTGCAAACTTAACAGCTTCACCTCATACCTGTAAAGGTAATATTAAAAAACAAAATCCTACTATTCTTGTGTATTACTCGAATGTTTGGGATCTGTACCAGATCAGATTGAAGGAAGATATCAAAGCAATTCAGAGGCGAGCTGCTAGACTTGTTAATGGTAGGTTCAAACAACACGCAAGTGTTATGGAGAGTCTTAGGGAACTCAAATGGGGATCACTGAGGGAAGGCAAAGCTCTTTTGAAGAAAATTTAAAGAACTGGCATTTGAAGCTGACTGCTGAATGACCTTACTGCTTATAACGTACATTACACTTAAGGACATTGAAGATAAGATACAAGAAATCAGGACTCATATGGAGGCATACAGTCAGTCATTTTTGCCTCACTATTTGCAAGTGGAACAGAAAAGGAAATGATAAGTAGTGGTACAGGGCACCCTCCACCACACACTGTATGGTGGCTTCCGGAGTCTCTATGTAGATGCAGAAAACTGATGTTCCCACAATTAAAGGAGCAAGTTGGTGCTTATGTAACTTTCATCGGAAGATGCTGTGTTCATAAATGTAGCAGTGATCTCAGTAATAACATTCTGTCAAATTGACAGTCAAAAACCACAATTCTCATTTAACCTTAGCTGCAAACCTACCTTCGACGTTTTATATCTCTCAGTAATATTCGTGCATCCTCTACAGTCAGGTCAAAAAAATCATCTGGGAGATCATCATAAACAGCACTCTGCACGCAAGCAGAATTGAAAGCAATAGCATTTCTATCACCTAACTGAAAAAGAAACAAAACTTAATTTACACAGGTATCACAGTGTTATGAAAAGTCAAAGCACTTCAACAGTGCTGGTAAAAATACATTAAAATTTTTCTCCTCACGGAACATCACAATTGATTTCCACCGAAAACTTATAACATTATTTTATGATATTCAAAGTTTGGAGATTTGAATCAAAAACTAGTTTCATTGTTAGATCCTTATCAATTATTGAAATAAAGTTATAAGGAAATAGCCAACCCATCATTTAAAACAGAGCATGATGATATGACTTTTGAACCTCATTTCACCAGTTCACAATGATAGACATCTTACTAGAATAAGTTCTTCTTCAACAGGTTCAGGACCTGGATCTGCACAATGTGGTGTTGTAGGAGCAGCTTCTCTATCAACAGGAACATCCATCTTCAAAGCATCATCTCTATCAATTTTCTTTGTTTTATTTTCAGTACACCTCTGGGAATCAATGAATATGTCCTGATTTTCTTTTTTCTCTTCAATTTTAGTAGTAGTCACTTGCTGTACATTGGTTACATCTGTGGAATGCACACACCCTTCCATGTCTACACTAGTAACATTCCTTATTGCTGATTCAACTGTCTTTGAAGTTTCTTTGTGGGGTTTTAACTCCTTGGGTGATAATTTTAACTGCTCTGGTGGGGATTTAGCAATCTCAGGTGCCTTTTTAGTAACAGGTTCCACAGATCTGTGTGCTAAAGGAGCTGATACATTGGCTTGATACTGGAGCTCTTCTGGTGCACGTTGAATCAACCTGCAAAATTAAAATGTAATAAACAGAAAAATATAATTTTGAATGGTAGTGGTTACTGCAATGAAAGACTGTTACCTCAACATGGCTCTACCACCAGTTATGCCCAGATTTCTTAATGTTGTTTCTCTAAGTTTCTGTACGCCCACTACTTCTGAACGCATATATATCACCACAGGGTTTGAGCTAATATCTGTTCCTTCTGGACAAAGTTTCTGCACAATGTCCCATAAATTATCTAAAAATAGAGAGTGAAGAACACAGTGAGCGAAACGAAAACTTCATTAGTCTTTCATCCTAGATTACTGTTGAAACATAATCACCTGTTGGCACAAAACTTCCCATGTTCCTGCTTCCAGACTCAGACTGTAGAGCAACAGTAACTTCAGATTCTTTTCGTTGCTTAGCTATTGGTGCCATTTCCAACTGTGCATTGTTTGGAAGACCAGAAAAACGTATTGCTGAGGTCAGGTCCAAGACATGATTGTGATGTCTGAAGGCACAAAATTAAACTAATGTAATTCTTAATCATTTTTTCATAACTGTATTAACCTCTTACAATGAATAAATGTTCACAGTTACCATTCACCATCAAGCACTTACCCACATTGTTTATAAAAGAACAACAGAGACTCAAGAATCAAATGTTTATTAATAAAAGAGGCCTGAAAAGTCAAATAGAAAATAAAGCTGAATAGTTCACACAGCAAATGGAAATGTTTCTTTCAGAGCAGACACACTGAGATTGAAAGATCTAAAATTTACATCATGCATTATGGTCTGCAGAGACGATAATATGCACAAAAACCTCTTCCCAATATCATTTATTTTAACTTCAATCGTAAAATTGCTATAAAGCTGCAGCTCCATTATTTTCAAGATAATGAGTATCTTCTAACTGCCAGCAGTCTCACCCACACTGCAACACTCCATCACCCATCCAATTTATGCAGTTATCCTAGTCCATCACTATGAAGCTACTGCCATTCCGCAATGTACAGGTCATGCTTCTCATCCATAATCAGCTATGCTGTGATTACTTTGTAACATTTTACATCAGTACAAGTAACTAGACATCCACCACACCCCCAAATTTTGCCTGCGTAGCTACAACTCTAGCCCCCCCACCTACTCCCCCCCCCCCCCCCCCTACTGCTGACTATGCCCAACATCATCACACCAGTGACTTTGGCAGCTGCTTCAAAACCCGTGCTATTTTGATTCACCTTTCTTCAGAGTGTGTGTGTGTGTGTGTGTGTGTGTGTGTGTGTGTGTGTGTGTGTGTGTGTGTGTGTGTGTGTGTGTGTATGTAAAATCAACAGCATACTTATTGCAATTGAGAACTCAGTATCTACTTTGTTCATTACAGTCTTCAAATACAATTTGAGTGAAAGAAAGCATTACTAGTAAGTCAAACATTGTGATGGTATGCTTTTATATATCATCTGCCTCAGAAGTCAAAGTGGTGGATAGTCGTGTCAGGCATGCAAAATATTTCAATAACAGAATGAGTTGCTATCATCAGGTATGCATATGGACTTATACCAAGAGGTTGGATCAACTACTACTCACACCTGCAGGCACCATGGGTGAGTCAGGCATTCCGCACGCTGTCTGCACTCCAGTCTGTGCCCCAGTGCAGTATATGGAGAAGATGAAACTCATGCTAAATTAGCCTACCTACAGAAACAACAAACCAACCAGGAAAGTCCATGGGAAAACACTGACACTTCTCCAAGCATTCAGTCTGGCACAAAATATTACCTAGACGTTGTGTACGCAAGGACTGGTACAGTGAAGGTTATACAAACTCCCTAAAATGCATAATGAAGGTGTACTATTTTGCTCCAGCTTAAGAAACGTATGGTATTTCCAAGTATCTGAAAGACATTCTCAGCATGTATGTTGGTAAACATCAACACCATATTTGTAACCCACAGGACTTTCAACAACAGTGCAGTCAATTCAAATTTCAAAACACTAGCATTCTTGTCAATATTGACATTGTTTCCCCTCTTCAGCGCAGGTGCCACTAGAAGAGAATAAAAAGCTGATCAATGAGAAATTCAATGATGAGATGATGGTGCTATTTAGACACATCCCAATCTTTATCTATTTTATCTTTAATGGAGACTGCCATGAAGAGACCAGTGTGGTTGCTAAGGGCAAACCCTTTTCCACCATTGTCACAAATCTGTATATGAACATTCAAAAGAGGAAGTTCTAAAATCAGCTAACTCACTTCTTTTGCTAAGTAGTCAACATGCTTTTGATGAGACCAGGTGGGAAAGACAAACTACACTGACAGAAATGGGAAGTGTTATACCATTAAGCAGCAGTCCAATATTTATTAGACATTGTGGAGATATTTACCACACAATAGGCATAAATTGATTAAACTTTCATTATATTCAGAACTGAAGTCCATCAACAGCAGCTGAGCACAAATACACTCAAACTTGTTGTAACAGGGCAGCAAATAGCCTCTGAATGTTGTCTTGAGGAATTTCTTGCCGTACTTGAAACACATGCTATCTGGAGGCTCACATGGACCTATGTCATCCAATAGTATTCCATACAAGCCTTATGGGCAATGCAGTAGGCCAGATACGGATCCATAGATTCCTAGGAGTTTGCGGTGTGAACTGCAGAGTGGTGTCTTGCATTCCAGTTGGAATATGCCATTTGGTACTGGGATCATGAAGGGTTTGGGAACAGGATTTACCATTATTGCCACATACTGGAAAGCAATCTGACTCCTTCAACAATTACATCAATCTTGTTGTCATATCCAATAGCTCCCCACACCACGGGTCATGGAATTTGAGAGATATGGACTGAATAATTTCTGCTTCCTGTCACCTTTCACTGCAGCTACCCTTCTGGTAGATGTGTGGCTTGTGCTTTCTTACAACCATTGGGCACACAGATTTCTATTCAGGGGTCTATAGTTACTGTTATGGTCTTCAGCCACAATACCAGTTTGCTGCAGCTCTACACACTAATCTATCCTGTGCAAGCTTCTTAAGCTCTGAATGACTAATGTGCCCTCCATCTATTTGAATCTCCTTAGTGTATCCATGCCTTGATCTCCCTCTTCAATTCTTACCCTCCTCATTACACACACACACACACACACACACACACACACACACACACACAAAATGTGGATAGAATATTTACGTTGGTACGAAACAGATTAATTACATCATGATCTAATCCCATAATTGCCATGGAAATTCATTCCAAATACCAATTAAATAGGGAACAGATATCATTCATCACTCCTGAGAACTTTCCTGGTGTGTGCTGCTTGTATATATGAAAGAGATGATATTCATTTACCTAATGCTGTTCTCCAATTTTCATGTATAGCTCTATGCAACATTCGATAACCAAATTACAGCTATGCCAGACAAGTTGTCCAGCCTCAGATACTCAGTGATTACTAAGCAAAGCCAGAACAGGTCACTAGCTGGAGTCAGCATACACAAAATACCCCTCATCCAATCTTCCATGTGATGCCCAATGTCAACAGAAAGTGTCAGTTTGTTTCCTATTACAAACAAAGTTATTTTTAAATTGTAATTTTACGTTCCCATTCAATAGAGCACTACCAAATTAGTCTAGTATGATATTTGTTTTATGTACTAACAGAGACAGCAAAACATGAGGACTTAACAGTAATCAAGCAGCAACTCAGTAGTGTTGCACGTTTGGTGCTAACAACGAGTGCGGGAGCCAGGACAGAGCTATCGCTGCTGGAGTCCTGATTTTTCTTTGTGTTTTACTATCCTTGTTAATACAAACTGATAAAACAGATATCCCACTAGACTAACTTGGGAAAGTTCTATCTACTTTGAAAATAATTTTGTTTGTAACAGGAAACAAACTGACGCTTTCTGCTGACAATGGGCATCATATGAATGACATGATGTGCACTATTCTTTGGGCTGACTAATTACACAATGAAAAAACAAAATTGCAAATATCTGCTGAAATGCTAGTGAAAATGCACCTTACGACTCTTAGGAGTGACCCCTTGTATAAACTGAAGTCCCCCGCCACAGTTCTCTCTGTACATTTCAACTAATCACAGAAACTACTGCTGGGATTTTGATGTGGTTTTCACTAATAGATAGACTGCTTTATAAAGAAAGCTTGTGTATGTAGCTCACAAATATATCAAGCGAACAGACTGAACTATAGTAAATTAAAGTCTCCTCCCCCCACTGCCATCTAGCCAACCATAGGTCATTCCATATCTGGGTGAGCAGAGATCTTATTTGCACCCATAAGTCTGCACCTGAGAGCAGTAAAGCAAATGGGGCCAAGTAATCACTCTAGCCAAACAGTCAGTCTGTTCATTCCCTGGGATACCCAACCAATATGACTTGGGGGGGAGCACAAAGAAAGACAGCCAAGCAGTCAATATGATTAAGTTCAGTGAGAAGGTGATGAATAGCAGAGACCACAGGCTGACAAGATGGTCTGAAGACTGCTCATTCAGTCACAATTAAGTGGAGGGCTCTGTCAATGCTTGTCAGCTCCACTAAAAAAATACTACTCTTTTCTGGCAACAAACATTGTTCCTGACTGGCAGGAGATGTAAAAGCATGTCCTGTCTTATCCACACATTTAGTGCCATCAGTGTAAAAATTGGTAGTACCCTGAAACTCCTGAAGAACTGAATAACAAATGCCAAAAGGGGCAGGGGTGAGGGTTGCATGTGAAAAGAAGGTGGGCAAATCTGAGGGAAGAGAGGCACAGATCATGAGAGAGGGCTGAGAGGCAATGTATCAGGAGGTAGATGCCCACGGTATGCAAAAAGACTGGGATATGTTGGATGATCAGGGAATTGCACAGGAGACAAAGAGTTGGTATCGATGGAACTGAAGAGGTAAGATCTGTGCTTCAGCAAGGATACTGTCCTTGGGACTAGTACGGAAGGTGCCAGTAGCCAGAAAAACTCCATAATGTTGTAATGGGTCCAACAATTTCAAAGCCAAAGGCACCACCAAGTCATAAACCTGCCACCCATAGTCTAGTCAGGACAAGATCATGGTCCAGTAAATACAAAGAAGAGTAGGCTGATCGACACCCCCATGAGGTGTGTGCATGGAAGCAGAATGCATTAAGCTTCTGCATGTTACTACAGGGTATGTCAAAAAATGTATACACGCTCTACACTGTCATAAAAAATTTATTTCCTGTTCGACATGGTTCAGCTACTGGGCAAAAGTAATGTTATATTTCTTCAACAGGTGGCAGCAGAATTGTAACTCTTGCTGTGCAATCCCGGTAGTGACAAGGATGTAACCTCGACGTGGCTGATGTATGTTTGAGCTTTGAAGTGTGGAAGTAAGTAATTAAATGGTACCAGAAGTTTCAGAATGACATTATGGTTCAAAGACAGTGGAGAAGTGAGTATGGTATAGTACCACCTTCAAAGTTAACAATGACATGTCTATAAGACAAATTCAAAGTTCACGGAACAGTGTGTAATGTGCACAAAAAGTGGCACATGAAAGTATTGTTAAGTGTTAGTTGTGTGCTACCCATTCTGAAGAAAGGCATGTTTCATGGGTACATCCCAACGCTTGTGCAACATCTCAATGACAACGTATCAGACTGAAGGTTAGATTGTTCAGAATGGATTCAGGAGATGTAATAAGTGAACCGGGATTTATGGGTAGCATAATTTACTCAGATGAACCCCAATTTACATTTAATGGAACTGTCAATATGGCACAATTACGTATATTGGGCTTAAGATAATCCTCACATTACAGGTGAAAAGGCTGTGAATTGTCCTGGTGTGAATACGTGGTGTGGTTCGTTTGCAAGGGGGCTAATTGGGCCTTTCCACTTTGAAGGCAATGTAGCTGGAGAAAAGTATCTACCACCACTTGTTGATTCCATATTCCCTGCTATACATGAGTTGTAAGATAATGACAAATTTTGATACCAACAAGATGGAGCCTCACCATGTTGTCATAGGGGCGTACCTGTATCAAAATGTGACAGGCCAGTGCATAGGATGCAGGAGGCAACTACGCTGCTCGATTTCTTCTTATGGGACACAGTAAAAGATTAGATGTGCACACAAGAACCACATAACCTAAACCTACTTTGGAGTGAGATTCAAGCAGTTTGTGCAGAAATCACATTGGACACTTTGGTATGATGTACAGAATCAATGGTGACTCATGCTCAGAAATGTATTGATTCCAAAGATCACCGTTCTGGAAATCAATCAGAAAGAAAGTACATTAACTTTTTAAACTTGCCTTTAATCGTTCCATTTGCAGAAATTTAACCTTGTAGAATGGAAAATAAATTTCCTGTGACAATTCAAAGTGTGTATACATTTGTTTGAGGCACCCTGTAGTCAGCTTTTTATCAAAAGTAAGGCTCAAAAAAACAGGACTGTGCAACAACTCTGAAGTATTGGGTACTCAAGTAGAGCTCTGGGTCAGGACGGACTACAGAACGACGACAGAAATGGATGACCTGTATTTTTTCAGGAGAGATCTGGAAACTGGGGAAAGGGACTGATAGCAGTCTTGTGGGACCCAGCAGACCCAATGGAGAATGCTACTGAGCCACACCTCAAGTGGCTCTGCTGTCACAATATAGGAAGCCGGCAGCAGCCACTCAACACACTTGCAATTAGAGTGTCTTTGCTATTACACCATTGTCCATGTTTAGAACAGCAAGCTTCATCCTTGTTCATATTGAGAACTGGGCTCTATTTCTTGTTGCATTATTTGTAATGAGTCTTCATACTCTTGAGGAAATACAAGTTAAGTAAATCTTCTGTTTGCTGTGCTAACTTGCTCACTTATCATTTCTGCTCCCGTCCAACTTTCCTACGAAGAAATCTGCTGCATCACTCTGTAGCCTCTCCTTACCATTGTGTACAAAGTCGTAAACAACAATTTATATGAGCACCAAATATTCCACAATGCTGGTATTCACGCAAATACTGAACAATCCAGAACATATAAAAATTACAAACATAAGCTATTTCAAGAACATTGCTGAAATATAACTACTAAATAATAAGGAATACTGGTGGTGGTCGGGTTTGAACTGGCGACTCGCAGCATGCCAACCAGCAACGATAACCACTACACGGCATGATGTGTGTTATAGCTCGTAGTATTTGTTATATCAAGACAATGGCTGTGTCGGAGTATACCCTCACCGAGGTGAACAGCAACTCTGAACATGCACAAGTCCACCGATGCAGGCCAGTGGGGGTAGTATTATGCTATGAGAGACATTTACATTTGTAGGCCATGGGACCTGTGATAGTAATCAAAATCACTGTGACCACTGAGGACTACATGAACATTACTGTAGACCACTTGCAACCCTTCATGCTTAATGTCTTCCCTGATGGCACTGGCACCTTTCAGGAGTATGATAGTGAACTCCCACAGATGTCTCAGCCAACAAATTCACCTATCTGAACATGATACTATCAGGAGCTAGTTCTACATCCACAAACCACCAGCCCATGATTTACAGCAATTGTGTGACCTGTGAGTAGAAGTCTCGTGCCACACAAGGTCACTGCTGTAGTGAATTCCAAAGATGAAGCAGCATGCTATTAAACTAGTGGTCATAACGTTTTGGCTGGTCATTGTATACAGTAAATTGTGCTGAGGATTACCCCTTGAAGGGGACCCCGTGCTATTCTGCCTGGGTCCACCATCTCATTGCTTGGCCAATTAGTGTGTTGCAGCCCACACATACCTGTGACAAAGGTACAGGTAGATCCCATTACATGCAGATTCATTACACACATTTTCACACGTATACGAATTTAGTTTTAAGCCCACTGATGCCATCTGTTAACAGTACACAAATGCAAAACTGTGTTAATGCATCTCAATGCACATCTTTGGTCATGTCTGTGGATACATGACTCATCGGTACAGGTCAACAGAGCTGTGAAGTTGCACTTGACCATGTCTATATCTAAAAATTTTAGTAAAATGAAATTTAGTGAGCCTGTCGAGTAAAAGAAGTATGTATCAAGGTGGTATTCGTTAGAAACAAAGTGACAACTTTGGATCGCTATGAGAAAAGTGGGTGCATTGTTGACATTCAGCATGCTTTGCGACTTAGTGAACCGACTGTGACAACTGTTTGTTACAATGCAGAATCATTTCGAAAAACTTCATACTGTTAAACTGACTTCAGTATGAGTTAAGTGACTGAATCTCACATGGAAGCAATGGAAAGAATGGAAAGAAAAATGTTAAGCCATTGGACTGAGCACCACGACCAATAGCACATGCCTCTCTCTGGAGCTGCAACTCAAGCTAAATCCAAGAGCTTGTATGCAGTTTTCATAAAAGAAGAGGATGATCCAGCACCTTTCTTGGACAGCTCTGGTTGGTTTGAGCACTTCAAGCATAGTTTTGGCTTTCACAATAATATAATGACATGAGAGGTAGCTGCAGCAGATGTTGGGGGCTGAAGAATTAGAAAGAGGTTTAAAGGAATTGTGACAGAAAAATGCTACACTGCAAAGCATATTTTCAACCTTGCTGAAATGGGCTTATTTTAGAAAGAAGTGCCGAGCCATACAATCGTTTCTACTGAAGAAAAAACGGCACCTGGATTTAAGGCTGCCAAGGACTGATACACCCTTCTTTTCTGAGGAAATGTTGTGGCTGATTGCAAATTAAAACCCCCTTTTAATCTACCAATCTCAGAATCCTAGGGCACTAAAGAATTGTGACGAGCAGGCTGAGAGTTCATTGGAGATGGAATAACAACAACTTCAGTGAATTATTGTGTGTTTCAGTGTTAACTTAGTATGTGTATAAATTTCACATTAAAATGTGTTTCACTAAAATGATAATAGTTATTTTTGGTAAAAATACTAAGAAACACTGCAACTTGAAACTTGATACGTGAGTAGATGAGAACCTAACCCCGTATTTTACACATAAAATAACTCAATTTACGCAAATTCTGCATGTGTGATGACTGTGCAGAATGTAACAAGCACATATAAAAATATTTGCCTGTATCAGGTACTCTAGAATGTTAAGCATATGTTTAGCGACTTTTCCACTGTCGTACACAAATGAGATGTGGAGACTATATTGAGAAGGCTGCCCAGAGACAACAGGACCATGATAATACAGGGCTATTACAAATGATTGAAGCGATTTCATAAATTCACTGTAGCTCTATTCATTGACATATGGTCACGACACACTATAGATACGTAGAAAAACTCAAAGTTTTGTTCGGCTGAAGCCGCACTTCAGGTTTCTGCCGCCAAAGCGCTCGAGAGTGCAGCGAGACAAAATGGCAACAGGAGCCGAGAAAGCGTATGTCGTGCTTGAAATGCACTCACATCAGTCAGTCATAACAGTGCAACGACACTTCAGGACGAAGTTCAACAAAAATCCACCAACTGCTAACTCCATTCGGCAATGGTACGCGCAGTTTAAAGCTTCTGGATGCCTCTATAAGGGGAAATCAACGGGTCGGCCTGCAGTGAGCGAAGAAACGGTTGAACGCGTGCGGGCAAGTTTCATGCGTAGCCCGCGGAAGTCGACCAATAAAGCAAGCAGGGAGCTAAACGTACCACAGCCAACGGTTTGGAAAATCTTACGGAAAAGGCTAAAGCAGAAGCCTTACCGTTTACAATTGCTACAAGCCCTGACACCCGATGACAAAGTCAAACGCTTTGAATTTTCGGCGCGGTTGCAACAGCTCATGGAAGAGGATGCGTTCAGTGCGAAACTTGTTTTCAGTGATGAAGCAACATTTTTTCTTAATGGTGAAGTGAACAGACACAATGTGCGAATCTGGGCGGTAGAGAATCCTCACGCATTCGTGCAGCAAATTCGCAATTCACCAAAAGTTAATGTGTTTTGTGCAATCTCACGGTTTAAAGTTTATGGCCCCTTTTTCTTCTGCGAAAAAAACGTTACAGGACACGTGTATCTGGACATGCTGGAAAATTGGCTCATGCCACAACTGGAGACCGACAGCGCCGACTTCATCTTTCAACAGGATGGTGCTCCACCGCACTTCCATCATGATGTTCGGCATTTCTTAAACAGGAGATTGGAAAACCGATGGATCGGTCATGGTGGAGATCATGATCAGCAATTCATGTCATGGCCTCCACACTCTCCCGACCTAACCCCATGCAATTTCTTTCTGTGGGGTTATGTGAAAGATTCAGTGTTTAAACCTCCTCTACCAAGAAACGTGCCAGAACTGCGAGCTCGCATCAACGATGCTTTCGAACTCATTGATGGGGGACATGCTGCGCCGAGTGTGGGAGGAACTTGATTATCGGCTTGATGTCTGCTGAATCACTAAAGGGGCACATATCGAACATTTGTGAATGCCTAAAAAAACTGAGTTTTTGTATGTGTGTGCAAAGCATTGTGAAAATATCTCAAATAATAAAGTTACTGTAGAGCTGTGAAATCGCTTCAATCATTTGTAATAACCCTGTATTTGTTAGTACTGTGCTACTGTCATATGCTCTCCAACACTGGTGACACTGTGTGTGTTTGGCAGTAAGTAATAGTGTTCTAGCCATTAATTCTTTTGTGCCTGAACAATACATTCTAGAGTTTTTTCTAACAAATGAGTTTGGTGCAGTTAGCCTATAGCCTGGCAGTACTGTGTTCTTTTCCTTGCTTTAGTATGGGCACAATGATTTGCAAAACCCATATCACCAGGAGCAATTCATAGGCCACATTTAATAGAGAATTCATAGATGTTGTAATGGGTTTGATGACAAGTGTGTGAACACAGGTTAAAAAATGTTGTCAATCAAAGAAAGGAAAAGAGTTTTTCACTGCCAGTTGCAGTTCCCTCATTGTAATGAGTGTGTGTTTAGAGAGTAATCTTTCACAGTGAGTTTGAATTAAATTTCTGTAGGCTTCACAGACGATGAAGTGATTATGTCCACAAAGTCCACCGTACAGCCTGTGACTGTCTATCCAATTTTTTGGGTGCATTTTCTGTTTATAGAGCTCCTGATTTTCTGCCATATGTCCATCATGTCAGCACTGACCATCAGTGGGGCACAGAATTACTTCCAAGGTTCAGTTTTGCATAGTTTAAAGATCTGCTTCACTCTAGTGCTGACATATTTGAATTTGAGACACTTTTTTTTCTTTGAACTGTTGTCAAAATACACTTAATTCTGCCCCCCTTTACATCAATAGCCCAAAAGCATTCCAGGTTGCATAGTATCATAAGCAGTTAATTTTGGGAATGGCGAACAGCGTTCCTTGGAATGGTCATTGAAGCTCTTTTTTAGAACATGACCACCGAGCAAAGTAGCACAGCAGTTAGCACACTGGACTCTCATTTGGGAGGATGACAGTTCAAACCAGTGTCTAGCCATCCTGACTTAGATTTTCCATGATTTCCCAAAATCGTTCCAGGCAAATATCAGGATGGCTCCGATGAAAGGGCACAATACATTTCCTTCCCCACCCTTGACACAATCTGAGCTTGTGCTCCATCTCTAATGACCTCGATGTCAACAGGACATCAGACTCATATTTCAATATGCTTGAACAAACTATCTGAAATGGAGGAAATGAATTTGCTGCCAAATTCATTGTAATCATATGTGGGGAAGCGTTCACCAATTTAATTGGTATACTTAATATCAGGAGCATCACAAGACTCAACTGTATGACAAGCACTACATTCAGTACTGCTGATCCAACACTTGCATTGTATTCTGGCATGTGCAAAGTAGAGGCAACTAAAGCACTATCTCATGCAACGGATGTATGGTGCCATCTGGCATCATATTTACACTACTGGCCATTAAAATTGCTACACCACAAAGGTGACGTGCTACAGACATGAAATTTAACCGACAGGAAGAAGATGCTGTGATATGCAAATGATTAGCTTTTCAGAGCATTCACACAAGGTTGGCGCCAGTGGCGACACCTACAGTGTGCTGACATGAGGAAAGTTTCTAACAGATTTCTCATACACAAACAGTTGACCAGCGTTGCCTGGTGAAACGCTGTTGTGATGCCTTGTGTAAGGAAGAGAAATGCATACCATCATGTTTCCGACTTTGATAAAGGTCGGATTGTAGCCTATTGCGATTGCGGTTTATCGTATCGCGACATTGCTGCTTGCGTTGGTCGAGATCCAATGACTGTTAGCAGAATATGGAATCGGTGGGTTCAGGAGGGTAATACGGAACGCCGTGCTGGATCCCTCGTATCACTAGCACTCGAAATGACAGGCATCTTATCCGCATGGGTGTAATGGATCGTGCAGCCACGTCCTGATCCATGAGTCAACAGATGGGGGCGTTTGCAAAACAACACCATCTGCGTGAACAGTTTGACGACGTTTGATGCTCCATCACAGACAGGAGCACCTGCAATGGTGTACTCAACGACGAACCTGGGTGCACGAATGGCAAAACGTCATTTTTTCGGGTGAATCCAGGTCCTGTTTACAGCAGTATGATGGGCGCATCTGTGTTTGGCGACACTGCGATGAACGCATATTGGAAGCGTGTATTCGTCACCGCCATACTGGCATATCACCCGGCGTGATGGTACGGGGTGCTACTGGTTACACGTCTCTGACACCTCTTGTTCACATTGACGGCACTTTGAACAGTGGACGTTATATTTCAGATGTGTTACGACCCGTGGCACTACCCTTCATTCGATCCCTGCGAAACCCTACATTTCAGCAGGATAATGCATGACCGCATGTTGCAGGTCCTGTACGGGCCTTTCTGTTAGACTGCTGCCCTGGCCAGCATATTCTACAGATCTCTCACCAATTGAAAACGTCTGGTCAATGGTGGCCGAACAACTGGCTCATCAGAATACGCCAGTCACTACTCTTGATGAACTGTGGTATCGTGTTGAAGCTGCATTAGCAGCTGTACCTGTACGCGCCATCCAAGCTCTGTTTGACTCAATGTCCAGGTGTATCAAGGCCGTTATTACGGCCAGAGGTGGTTGTTCTGGGTACTGATTTCTCAGGACCTATGCACCCAAACTGCGTGAATATGTAATCACGTGTCAGTTCTAGTATAATATATTTGGCCAATGAATACCCGTTTATCATCTGCATTTCTTCTTGGTGTAGCAATTTTAATGGCCGGTAGTGTAGTAAATAATAACATCACTTAGTTAATCTAAAAATCAGATGTCAGTAACATCTCAACAAATATGATGAGCTGCTAATGACGAACACTTAGCACATAATAACATTAATCTTTGGATAGGAATAACAGTGCAAAGTCACATAATCTCTTTAACTTTAAGTGAGCTGGCTAGCAGACTATGCTTAGGTACGAAGCGCACACACACACTTCTCCAATCAACCAAAATAATTAAATGCTATAGGACACTCATTGCTTGGCAACTGAATATGTGTAATAACTATTTACTCAGCAAAACAGATCAACAGTGGATGTACAAGTATGTACTAGTTAGCACAAATTATCATTCTCTCTTAAAAAATAGGTGTGTATCATCATCAAACAGAAAGCCACAAATACAGACTCACAAAACATGAGTAAGAGACACTACTATATGACGAAATAAAAAGAAGTAGGTATTGTCCAGGGAAAATAAGGCAGAACTACTTTTTTTGGATAATGTTTACTCATTTCTACTGACGGATCAGATTTGATTGAAAACTAACTTTTGACAACATTCTCTGCCAAAAATAGCACAAGAAGAAGTATAAGAAACATTTATTGGTTGATTGGTTTGTGGGATTGAAGGGACCAGACTATTAGGGCCATCAGTCCCTTTTTCCATGAACTTTTAAACACCCACAAAGAACAGGAACAAACAATGGAGATGACAAGAGACGACGCAGAACAAGAAAGACACAGAAAGAGACCAGAAAAAAAGGAATTAAAATCACACCAAGTGTGTCAGTGGTTGGCCGACCATAGAAACAAAAAAGGAAAAGCCTACCACTAAGAAACGCACTAAAAACCCCAGTCTAAAATCGTAGGCCAAAGGCCAGACTCAACACAAATAAAGGACAAACACTTAGATCTAGCGACAAAAACCCCCTGCACGAATAAAAGCCAAAACTAAATCTGCCATCGCAACATCATCTGATAAAAGTGCAGGAAGTGTATCAGGCAGCGCAAACGTCTGCCTGAGCGGAGTTAAAAGTAGGCAGTCCAACAAGATTTGGACCACCATCAAAGCTGACCCACAGTGACATAAAGGTGGGTCCTCTCGGCGCAATAAATAGCTGTGTGTTATCCAGGTATGGCCAATGCACAGCCGGCAGAGGACAACAGAGTCCTTGCGAGAGACCTGCAAGAAGGAGTGCCACGCACTGGCAGCCTCCTTGATGGCCTGAAGTTTGTTGGGTGAAGGAAGGGTGCACCATTCTTCACGCCAGGTGCAAAGTACCTTCTGCCGCAAAACTGACCTGAGGTCATTCTCCGAAAGGCCAATCTCCAAGGCTGGTGCACCGACAGCCTGTTTGGCTAGTGTGTCAACACATTCATTTCCCGGGATGCCAACATGACCCAGGGTCCACACAAAGACCACAGAGTGGCCACAACAGGCAAGAGTATGGAGGGACTCCTGGGTAGCCACCACCAGACGAGAGTGAGGGAAACACTAGTCGATAGCTCTTAAGCCACTCAGGGAGTTACTACAGATAACGAAGGACCCACCTGAGCAGGAGCAGATATACTCTAGGGCACGAGTGATGGCGACCAGCTCGGCAGTGATTGGTTGGTTGGTTTGGGGGATTAAAGGGACCAGACTGCTATGGTCATCGGTCCCTTTTTCCAAAGACAAAGAACACCCACAGAGAATAAAAACAAGGAACAGAAGAGATCACAGACGATACAGAACAAGAGATACTGAGACAAAGACAAGACAAAACAAACTAAAACCACACAGAGTGCGACGGTGGTTGGCCGACCATAGACATAAAAAAGGAAAGGCCAACCACTTAGAAACACATTAAAAAATCAGTGTAAAAGCATAGGCCAAAGGCCAGAATCAACACAAAACAATAAAATAAAACAGAAACACTCAGAGTAAATGATAAAATCCCCCTGCCCGAATAAAACGTAAAACTAAGTCAGCCATAGTGGAGTCGTCTGTTAAAAGGGCAGGGAGCGTAGCAGGCAGCGCAAATGTCTGCCCGACCACAGCTAAAAGGGGGCAGGCCAGCAAAATGTGGGCCACTGTCAAAGCTGCCCCACAGCGACATAGAGGAGGGTCCTCCCGGCGCAGTAAATAACTGTGTGTCAGCCGGGAGTGGCCAATGCGGAGCCGGCAAAGAACTACTGAGTCCCTGCGAGTGGCTCGCAGGGATGACCGCCACACAGCCGTCGTCTCCTTGACAGCACGGAGTTTATTGCGCATTGTCAGTTCGCGCCATTCATCGTCCCATAGCGCCAAGATGTTGCGGCGGAAGACTGCCCGCAAATCAGTCTCTGGGAGACCAACGTCCAGAGATGGCTTACTGGTGGCCTCTTTCGCCAGGCGGTCAACATGTTCGTTACCCGGGATACCGACATGACCGGGGGTCCACACAAAGACCACAGAGCGGCCGCAACAGGCGAGAGTATGCAGAGACTCGTGGATAGCCATCACCAGACGAGAACGAGGGAAACACTGGTCGAGAGCTCGTAAACCGCTCAGGGAATCGCTACAGATAACGAAGGACTCACCTGAGCAGGAGCGGATATACTCTAGGGCACGAAAGATGGCGACCAGTTCAGCAGTGTAAACGCTGCAGCCATCCGGCAAGGAACGTTGTTCGGAACGGTCCCCTAGAGTGAGCGCATACCCGACACGACCAGCAACCATCGAACCGTCAGTGTAAACAACACCAGAGCCCTGATACGTGGCCAGGATGGAATAAAAGCGGCGGCGGAAGGCCTCTGGATGGACTGAGTCCTTAGGGCCCTGTGCCAAGTCGAGCCGAAGGCTAGGGCGACGAACACACCATGGGGGTGTATGCAAAGTAGCCCGGAAAGGAGGTGGAACAGTGAAACCCTGGAGCCCAGGGAGAAGCTCTTTGACGCGGACCGCTATTGTACAACCAGACCGAGGCCGACGTTCTGGCATACGGACGACCGACCACGGGAACAGGAGGCGATAGTTTGGATGCCCGGGCGAGCTTAGAACATGGGCAGCATAAGCGGCCAGCAAACGTTGGCGTTGGAACCGCAGTGGAGGTACACCTGCCTCCACCAGTACGCTGTCCACAGGGCTGGTGCGGAAAGCACCAATGGCAAGGCGTATCCCGCTGTGGAGAATCGGGTCCAGCACCCGTAACGCAGATGGGGATGCTGAGCCATAAGCCAGGCTCCCATAATCCAGACGGGACTGGATTAACGCCTGGTAGAGCCGCAACAGTGTAGAGCGGTCGGCGCCCCAGCGGGTGTTGCTCAAGCATCTCAGAGCGTTTAGATGCCGCCAACACGTCTGTTTCAGCTGCCGGATATGAGGCAGCCAAGTCAACCGGGCATCGAAAACCACCCCCAAAAACCTGTGGGTCTCCACCACAGCAAGGAGTTCGTCGGCAAGATAAAGCCGCGGCTCTGGATGGACTGTTCGGCGCCGGCAGAAATGCATAACGCAGGTCTTGGCTGCCGAAAACTGAAACCCATGCGCTACAGCCCAAGACTGCGCCTTACGGATAGCGCCCTGTAGCTGACGTTCAACAGCTGCAATGCCAGTAGAGCTGTAATAAAGGCAGAAGTCGTCAGCATACAGGGAAGCAGAGACAGAATTACCCACGGCCGCAGCAAGCCCGTTAAAGGCTATTAAAAACAGACAGACACTTAAAACAGAGCCCTGTGGCACACCGTTCTCCTGGACGTGGGAGGAACTATACGAGGCCGCGACTTGCACGCGGTAGGTGCGACACGACAGAAAATTGCGGATAAAAATCGGCAGAGGACCCCGAAGACCCCATCCATGAAGCGTAGAAAGAATGTGATGACGCCATGTCGTATCGTACGCCTTCCGCATGTCGAAAAAGACAGCGACCAGGTGCTGACGGCGGGCAAAAGCAGTACGGATGGCCGACTCCAGACTCACCAGATTGTCGGTGGCGGAGCGGCCTTTACGGAACCCACCCTGAGACGGAGCCAGAAGGCCCCGAGACTCCAGTACCCAATGCAAGCGCCGGCTCACCATCCGTTCAAGCAACTTACAAAGAACGTTGGTGAGGCTAATGGGACGGTAGCTGTCCACCTCCAGAGGGGTCTTCCCAGGTTTCAAAACGGGGATGACAACGCCTTCCCGCCATTGCGACGGAAACTCCCCCTCGACCCAAAGACGGTTGTAAAGATCGAGAAGGCGCCGCTGGCAGTCCACTGAAAGGTGTTTCAGCATCTGACAGTGGATGCCATCTGGCCCAGGAGCGGTATCAGGGCAAGCAGCTAGGGCACTGCGAAATTCCCACTCACTGAATGGAGCATTGTAAGATTCCGGGTGGTTGGTGCGAAACGAAAGGCTCCGACGTTCCAGCCGCTCTTTAATGGAGCGGAAGGCCTGGGGGTAATTCGCAGAAGCGGAACTCATAGCAAAATGCTCTGCTAAGCGATTTGCAATGACGTCGGAGTCGGTACAAACGGCTCCATTCAGTGAGAGCGCAGGGACGCTGGCAGGGGTCCGATAGCCGTAGACGCGTCGAATCTTGGCCCAGACCTGCGAGGGAGTGACATGGAGGCCAATGGTGGACACATACCGCTCCCAGCACTCCTTCTTGCCTTGGCGGATAAGGAGGCGGGCCCGCGCACGCAGCCGTTTGAAGGCGATAAGGTGGGCTAAGGAGGGATGTCACTTGTGACGCTGGAGCGCCCGCCGGCGATCTTTAATCGCTTCAGCGATCTCAGGCGACCACCAAGGCACAGCCTTCCGCCGAGCGGACCCAGAAGAACGGGGAATGGCAGATTCGGCGGCAGTAACGATGCCGGTGGTGACAGATTGAACCACCGCATCAATGTCATCAGTAGAGAGAGGCTCAAAAGCGGCAGTGGAGGAGAACAAATCCCAGTCAGCCTTATTCATAGCCCATCTGCTAGGGCGCCCAGAAGAGTGACGCTGTGGTAGTGACAAAAAGAGCGGAAAGTGGTCACTACCACACAGGTCGTCATGCACACTCCATTGGACAGACGGTAAGAGGCTATGGCTACAGATGGAAAGGTCAATGGCGGAGTAGGTGCCATGCGCCACACTGAAGTGTGTGAAGGCGCCATCATTTAACAACGAGAGATCGAGCTGCGACAACAAATGTTCAACGATGGCGCCTCGACCTGTGGCCACTGACCCACCCCACAGAGGGTTATGGGCGTTGAAGTCGCCCAATAGCAAGAAAGGTGGCGGCAATTGGGCGACCAGTGCAGCCAGGACATGCTGCGAGACATCACCATCCGGTGGAATGTAAAGACTGCAGACGGTAACAGCCTGTGGCGTCCATACGCGTACAGCGACAGCCTCTAAAGGCGTCTGGAGAGGGACAGACTCGCTGTGCAGAGTGTGAAGGACATATATGCAGACGCCACCAGACACCCTTTCATAAGCTGCTCGGTTCTTGTAATAACCCCGATAGCCACGGAGGGCGGGGGTTCGCATCGCTGGAAACCAAGTTTCCTGGAGAGCAATGCAGAAGAAAGGGCGAAGGCTGAGAAGTTGGCGGAGCTCAGCTAAATGGTGGAAAAAACCGCCGCAGTTCCACTGGAGGATGGTATTGTCCATGGCTGAGAAAGGCGTGAAAGGACTGGGAAGGCAATTTACGCCGCTTGTTCACTCACTGCCACCGATTCAGTACCCGTACGAGAGGCATCCATGGCGTCTGAGGGACCAGCGAGATCAAGGTCCTCAGCGGACGCTAGAATCTCGACTTCATCCTCAGACGCAGAGCGCGAAAGGTGCGGTGGGGTTGGTGCCACCGCAAGTTCTTTGCCCTTAGAGGTCTTTCTCTTGAACTTCTCTCGCTGAACCTTGGGTTTCACCGGCTGGGAAGGCTTCACCGATTCAGTCTCCGGGACACAGGAGGATCGTGAAGCCCTACGCCCGGCCGCTGGTGAGGACTTATGCCACTGGTGGCAGTCATCCTTCCCGCTGGTGGAACCCTGGGAAGGGAGAGTCCCAAGGGAACTCTTACGGGCGAGAGTAGCCGAAGAAGTTAGACGCTTCTCCGGCTGAGAAGCGGGGACGGACGTCCCCGACGGGTGGGAGGAGGTTGCTCCTGAGGTAGGTGGTGCAGGAGCAACCGGTTGGGTAGAGCCCCCCACGGGCAAGGGGGCAGGAGGAGTCTTACTGCCTATCGAGCTGGCTGGAAGTCTCGAAACTGATGGAGCTAGCACAGTTGTTGTAGCAGCTGCATAAGTAGATGTCATTCTCACAGGATGGAGTCTGTCATATTTCCGTTTGGCCTCAGTATAGGTCAGCCAGTCCAGGGTCTTATATTCCATGATTTTGCGCTCTTTCTGAAAGACTTTGCAGTCAGGCGAGCAAGGTGAATGGTGCTCCCCGCAGTTGACTCAGATGGGAGGCGGGGCACATGGAGTATCGGGATGAGATGGGCGTCCGCAATCGCGACATGTGAGGCTGGAAGTGCAGCGAGAAGACATATGGCCGAACTTCCAGCACTTGAAGCACCGCATCGGGGGAGGGATATAGGGCTTGACGTCACATCGGTAGACCATCACCTTGACCTTTTCTGGTAACGTATCACCCTCGAAGGCCAAGATGAAGGCACCGGTAGCAACCTGATTGTCCCTCGGACCCCGATGAACGCGCCGGACGAAATGAACACCTCTACGTTCTAAGTTGGCGCGCAGCTCGTCATCAGACTGCAAAAGGAGATCCCTATGGAAAATAACACCCTGGACCATATTTAAACTCTTATGTGGTGTAATAGAAACGTTAACATCCCCCAACTTGTCACAAGCAAGTAACCTGCGGGACTGGGCGGAGGATGCCGTTTGTATCAGTACTGACCCAGAGCGCATTTTAGACAAGCCCTCCACCTCCCCAAACTTGTCCTCTAAATGCTCGACGAAGAACTGAGGCTTTGTGGAGAGAAAAGACTCCCCATCAGCTCTCGTGCAAACTAAGAATCGGGGCGAATAACTGTTACCTCCATCCTGAGACTTACGCTCTTCCCACGGCGTGGCCAGGGAGGGGAACGTTTTCGGATCGTACTTCTGAGCATTAAATTGAGCCCGAGAACACTTAGAGACTGCTGGCGGCTGGCCGCCGGCGAGAGATGATGTACCACGCTTCATTGCGGGTCATCCGCCCTGATGCCACCTACTCCGACCAAGGGCCCTCCCCACGGGCGCCACCCAGCCACAGCAATAGCCACCTGGCAGGATGGCCATTGCCGGGAGTCCTGATGCCCCAGGGAGATGGGCATCTACTCCTTGGCATACGTGGGGAGTGAACGGCGCAGGCATCAGTAGAGCGATCCCTGTGTTGTCAGGGGGCTACAACCAAGAGGGTACATGGCGGCCCCACCACAACGGACTGGCTTCCGTGCTGGATGTTAGGTGACATGTGGTCCATGGGCGTCGTCAGTGCAGAAAATGGCCCTGCACAGTGCTTGGCATAAAGTGCACGCAGGGGCGCATCGATGCCCAAGAGATGGAGAGCGGGCAAGACTGCAATACAACGACGAATAAGATGGCGAAAGTTCTCAACACAACACGGACACAATGCACCAAGTAAGGCGCCCTTCCCCAATCGGCTCGCTCTTCGGAAAAATTTTGAGATATGGAGGTCAAACCCGACAGGGGACCATCACATAAGGCCGAAACGTTTGAGACTCCTTTTAGTCGCCTCTTACGACAGGCAGGAATACCACGGGCCTATTCTAACCCCCGAACCCGCAGGGGGGCAGCTCGGCAGTGAAAACACTGCAGCCAGCCAGCAATGAGTGTTGTTTACAATGATCCCCTAAAGTAAGAGCATAACCGACACGACCAGCAACCATTGAACCATCAGTATAGACAATGTCAGAGCCTTGAAATGCGGCAAAGGTTGAAAGAAAGTGGCGGCGGAGGGCCTCAGGAGGGACTGAGCCCTTTGAACCCTATGCCAAATTGAGCCGAAGGCATGGGCGGGGCACACACCACGGGGGTATACACAGAGGGGCCCAGAAAAGAGGTGGAAGAGGGAAAACCTCAAGCCCAGAGAGAAGAGCTCTGACACTAACTGTGATAGTACACCCTAACCGGGGCCACCGTTCCGGAAGATGGACGACCGACTGAGGGAACAGGAGACGATAATTGTGATGCCCGGGCAAGCTACAAACATGTGTAGCATAAGCGGCCAGTAATCGTTGGCGCCAGAACCGCAATGGAGGGACACCTGCCTCCACAAGTATGCTGTTGACAGGGCTTGTCTGGAAAGCTCCAGTGGCGAATCGGATCCCACTGTGAAGGATGGGGTCAAGCAACTGCAAAGCGGAAGGTGATGCCGAACTGTAAGCCAGGCTCCCATAATCTAGACGGGACTGAATTAACGCCTGGTACAGTCGTAGAAGGGTAGACCGATCGGCACCCCAGCTGACGTGACTCAAGCAACGAAGAGCGTTAAGATGCCACCAGCATGTCTGTTTAAGCTGCCGAATATGAGGAAACCATGTCAACCGGGTATCAAAAACCAATCCCAAAAACCGATGCGTCTCCAACACAACAACAGGTTCGCCATCAAGATAAAGCCGTGGCTCAGGGTGAACAGTGTGTCGCCGGCAGAAATGCATAACGCAGGTCTTGGCAGCCGAAAACTGGAAGCCATGCGCTACTGCCCAAGACTGCGTCTTGCGAATAGCGCCCTGCAGCTGCCATTCAGCAGCTGCAATGCCAGTGGAGCTAAAGTATAGGCAGAAGTCGTCAGCATACAAGGACATTCGCACCGCCGCATTGAGCCCATTAATTGCAATTAAAAAGAGGAAGACACTTTAAGACAGATCCTTGCAGTACCCCATTCTCCTGGACTTGGAAGGAACTATGGGAGGCTGCAACTTACACGCAGCAGGAACGAAGCGACAGAACATTTTGTATGAAAATTGGGAGCGGACCCCGAAGACCCCAACCATAAAGCGTACAGAGGATGTGATGTCGCCATGTCTTATCGTATGCCTTCTGCATGTCAAAAAAGACGCGACCAGATGCAGGCAGGCAAAGGCCATATGGATGGCAGACTCCAGGCACACCAGATTATTGGCAGCAGAGCGGCCCTTAAGGAACCCACCCTGAGACGGAACCAGAAGGCCCCGAGACTCAAGTAGCTAACTCAACCTCTGGCTCACCATGCGTTCGAGCAACTTGCAAAGAATGTTGGTGAGGCTATTGGGACGGTAGCTGTCCACTTCCAGTAGGTTCTTGCCAGCTTTTAACACGGGGATTACGACACTTTCCCGTCATTGCGACGGGAACTCACCCTCAACCCAGATACGATTGAAAAGGTCTAGGAGGTGTCGCTGGCAGTCCACCGAGAGGTGTTTGAGCATCTGACAGTGGGTTCTTGCCAGCTTTTAACACGGGGATTACGACACTTTCCCGTCATTGCGACGGGAACTCACCCTCAACCCAGATACGATTGAAAAGGTCTAGGAGGTGTCGCTGGCAGTCCACCGAGAGGTGTTTGAGCATCTGACAGTGGGTTCTTGCCAGCTTTTAACACGGGGATTACGACACTTTCCCGTCATTGCGACGGGAACTCACCCTCAACCCAGATACGATTGAAAAGGTCTAGGAGGTGTCGCTGGCAGTCCACCGAGAGGTGTTTGAGCATCTGACAGTGGATGCGGGAGCCGTATCAGGACAAGCGGCTGGGGCACTATGGAATTCCCACTCACTGAAGGAGCATTATACGATTCAGAGAGGTGTGTGTGAAATGAAAGGCTCCGACATTCCAACTGCTGTTTCAGGGAGCGGAAGGCCAGTGGGTAATTCGCAGAAGCAGAACTCTGAGCAAAATGCTCCGCCACGCGGTTTGCAATTGTGTTGGAGTCAGCACAGACTGCTCCATTTAGTGAAATCGCAGGTACGCTGACGGGGGTCTGATAGCCATAGAGTCGCCTAATCTTGGCTCAAACCTGCGATGGAGAGGTATACCTTTCCCAGCACTCCTGCTTGCGTTTGCGAATGTGGAGGTGGGCTCGCGCACGGAGCCGTTTAAAGGCAATGAGGTGTGCCAATGAGGGATGCCGCTTGTGACACTGGAGTGCCCGCCTGCGATCTTTAATTGCTTCAGTGATCTCGAGCAACCACCAAGGCACAGTCTTCTGCCGATGGGACCCAGAAGAACAGCGAATGGCAGATTCTGCGGCAGTAATGATGCCGGTGGTGACCGAGTGAACCACCGCATCAATGGAGTCATTGGAAAGAGGCTCAATAGTGGCAATGGAGGTGACCAAGTC
This sequence comes from Schistocerca serialis cubense, assembly GCF_023864345.2. Lineage (NCBI taxonomy): Eukaryota > Metazoa > Arthropoda > Insecta > Orthoptera > Acrididae > Schistocerca > Schistocerca serialis. The sequence continues at coordinate 795,560,895 of NC_064641.1, forward strand.
CCAGTCAGCCTTATTCATAGCCCATCTGCAGAGGCGCCCAGAAGAGTGACACTGTGGCAGTGACAGAAAGACCAGAAAGTGGTCACTACCGCACAAGTCGTCATGCACATTCCATTGGACAGATGGTAATAGGCTAGGGCTGCAGATCGAAAGGTCGATGGCTGAGTACGTGCCACGCGCCACACTGAAATGTGTGAAAGCACTAGTATTTAAAGGAGAAAGGTCAAGCTGAGCCAATACTTGCTCAATGATGCTACCTTGGCCTGTTGCCACTGATCCACCCCACAGAGGGTTATGGGCATTGAAGCCACTCAGTAACAGAAAAGGTGGCAGCAATTGGGCTATCAGCGCAGCCAAGACATGCTGCGGGAGACTGCAGCCAGTAACAGCCTGAGGCGTCCAAACCCGAACAGCGACAGCCTCTAAAGGTGTTTCTAGAGAGACAGACTCGCTGTAAAAAGAGTGAAGTACGTAGATGTAGACACCACCAGATACCCTCTCATAAGCTGCCCGGTTCTTATAATAACCCCAACAGCTACGGAGGGCGGAGGTTCATATCGCCGGAAACCAAGTTTCCTGAAGAGCAATGCAGAGGAAAGGGTGAAGGCTGAGAAGTTGTCAGAGCTCAGCGAGATGGTGGAAAAAACCACTGCAGTTCCACTGGAGAATGACATTGTCCATGGCTGAGAAAGGCGTGAAGGGACCAAGGAGGCAGATTACACCGCTGGGTCACTTGCTGCCACCGATTGAGTACCGACGGGAGCAACATCCATAATGTGTGAGGACCGACGAGATCTAGGTCCTCAGCGGATGCCAAAATCTCCACCGCATCCTCAGACACAGAGCTTGTAGGTAGCAATCGAGTGGGTGCCATTGCAATTTCCTTTGGTTGCCCTTGCTGGGAGGGCTTCTTTGATTCGGTCTCCGGGACCGAAGAGGACCACGAAGTCCTACGACCAGCTACCTAGGGCTTCTTCAGCCCCTGGGGGGTATCTGGTTTGCCACTGGTAGGAACCTGGGAAGGGAGTGTAGACTTACACTTCTCCGGCTTAGAAGTGGGGACTGGTGGTCCTGATGGTTGGCGGGGTGCTGCTCCCGATGTAGGTGGTGCGGGAGCAACAGGGAGGGAAGTGCCCCCAACCATCATGGGGGCAGGTGTGGTCATTCGGCTCTGAGAGCTGACTGTATGTGGTGCAATGGATGGAGCTGTAACAGGAGTGACAGTGACAGCATAAGATGACTCGTGCGCACCGAATGAAGCCGTTCAAATTTCCATTTAGCCTCAGTGTAGGTCAGTCGGTCCAGGGTCTTGTATTCCGTTATTTTCCGCTCCTTCTGTAGAATCTTACAGTCCAGCGAGCAAGGGGGATGGTGCTCTCTGCAGTTCACACAGATGGGAGGTGAGGCACATGGAGTATCGGGATGGGATGGACGACTACAATCATGACATATGAGGCTGGAAGCACAGTGGGAAGACATATGGCCGAACTTCCAACACTTCAAGCACCGCATCGGGGGAGGGGTATATGGCTTGACATCACAGCAGTAGACCATCACCTTCACCTTCTCGGGTCATGTGTCACCCTCGAAGGCCAAGATTAAGGCACCGGTGGCAACCTGATTATCCCTCGGACCCCAGTGGACGCGCCAGACGAAATGGACATCTCATCGATCTAAGTTGGTGCACAGCTCGTCATAGGACTTTAAAAGAAGGTCCCTGTGGAAGGTAATGCCCTGGACCATATTTAAGCTTTTATGGGGTGTGATAGTAACAGAAACATCACCCAGCTTCTTACAAGCGAGTAATGCCCGTCACTGGGTAGAGGATGCTGTTTATATCAAGACTGACCTGGACCGCATTTTTGACAAGCCCTCCACCTCCCCAAACTTGTCCTCTAAATGCTCTACGAAGAACTGAGGCTTCGTGGACACAAAGGATTCCCCATCAGCTCCCGTACAGACGACATACGGGGGCGAATACGTCTCGCTGCCATTCATAGCCTTTCGTTCCTCCCATGATGTGGCCAGGGAGGGGAACGATTTGGAGTCATACATGTTTGCATTAAAGCGAGCCTTCGAATGCTTAGAGACTGCTGGTGGTTGACCACCAGCAAGATAAGATGTGCCACGCTTCATTGCTTGTCATCCACCCTGATGCCACCTACTCCGACCAAGGGCCCGCCCCATGGGCGCCACCCAGCCACAGCAAAGGCCACCTGGCAGGATGGCCATTGCCGGGCATCCCGATGCCCCAGGGAGATAAAGGCGCAGGCATCAGTAGAGCGATCCCCGTGTTGTCAGGAGGCTACAACCAACAGGATAAATGGCGGCCCCACCACAACGGACTGGCTACCGTGCTGGATATTAGGTGGCAAGAGGTCCATGGTCGTCGTCATCAGCGTAGAAAGCGACACTGCAGAGTGCATGGTGGAAATCGCACCCAGGAATGTATCCTCGCCCAAGAGATGGAGAGTGGGCGGGACTGCAATGCAACGACGAATAAGCTGCCTAAATGTCTCAATGCACGATGGACACAATGCACGAAGTAAGACGCCCTTCCCCAATTGGCTCACTCTTTAGAATAATTTTGAAATATGGTGGTCAAACAACAGAGGGGACCGTCAGATAAGGGCCGAAACATTTGGTACTCCTTTTAGTCGCCTCTTACGACACATTTATTGAAGAATGTTGCTGTGAGGAAGTATTTTCCCATGTTGGCTTTACTTTTTTTACCCAACCGAATAGAAATGGAAAAAATCCAAAGATTTTGGTATACACTAAAAAGAAACAAAGATGTGTATTACTCAGTTGATACAACACTACATTCATGAAGGGAAAAATGCTAATTATGAACATCACCAAATCCCTGTGACTTCATACGAATTTCAACCAATTATCCATACTACACTTTTTATCGAGATTTAGTGCATATGCAGCAGAGATGTGGAGAGTACTGGTCATAGTCTTGTTTAAGGGTTGAGCACTATATTTGTAGTGTGAAACAGCTGAATGACAAGCATTAGACTGTGTATCAATTACCATCCTCCCAATCAGCTGCCCATTTGTTTTTAATACTATCTTATGTTGAACTTGACTGTATAGGGCATAGTGAGCCACAGAAGAGAAGTCACAAACGAACTAATTGTAGCCCGTAAAGTCTAATTTTAAATAACTATGATATCTATTACAAACTGTATAACTAGTCAAACTAGACTATATCTTAAAACACTTGAACATACTTAATGTCATATTCTTCTGCTTGAAATCCATGCTTACGGCATACTTCTTCGAGGACCTATAATGAAACAAAAAGATAATGTCAGTCTGTCACTAACATAAACAAATGAATGTTGCCAAATAGGTAATTTATTTATATTATATTATTTATAATATTTAGAAATATATTAGGATCAGTTAGGTTACTGGTAACTCAGTCTTATGCTTCTACAAGAATTATTGTAGTAGTAGTAGTAGTAGTAGTAGTAGTATTAGCAGTAGCAGCAGCAGCAGCAGCTTTATTCATCCGTAGATCTCTTTTTACAAGGATATAGGACCAGTCAAAGTATTTACAAGTTTAGATCAATTTAAAATAAAGTAACTCGTATGCACATATATTTACAGACTTCCAGTTACAGACAATCATTAGATTTACTCTTGGTATACAATACTTTTTTTACAAATAACTTATTAAATAATGTAATAGCACTCTGTTCACTCATATCTCAACATCAATCACTGCACACACTATACACACATTGTTACATAACACTTCACTCACTACACACACAAACATGCGCGTAACCCCCCCCCCCCCCCCCCACACACACACACACACACACACACACACACACACACACACACACACACACACTCACTCACTCACTCACTCTCTCTCTGGGCCATTTTCTGTACCGCAACTTCCCATTTGCTATCCTGAAAAACTGAGTCAGCATCCCTCCATAATGAGTGACACGTTGAGCTCAGAAAGAGGAAGAGGTGATAGTATTGCGCTATGCGTAGCTTGGCACTCAGTATTTCTAGAAAGGAAAAAAGAAGGGGAAAAGCATGAAGTGAAGATGTTATGGGGAATGTTGGATGTTTTATAATAATAATAATTATTATTATTATTTATTTGTATAACTTTTTTATCAAACCCCTACTTTGTTTTATCTAAGTAATCCTTCAATCTATAAAATGTACTGCATAACAGGTACTTTTTAGCTTCCTTTTTAAATAAGTGTATTTTGCAATTTCTTTAATCTCTTTTGGTAATTTATTGTACAGTTTCATTCCTTGGTAGAAAATGCTGTTATGAGTTTTATGTTTATTTTTTCTTGGTAAATGTAAGCCGAGTCTATCTTTTGTTGCATGGTCATGGACAGAGATGTTTATGCAGTAATTACCAATGTTATTTTTGATGTGTACAACTGACTGGTAAATGTATTCACATGGAGTAGTTAAAATTCCCTTTGTTTTGAACAGATCTTTACAATGAGCTCAACTAGTATTTTTGGTTATTATTCTTATGGCTCTTTTCTGGAATTTGAAAATTGTGTTCATATTTTGTGTGCTTGTCCCCAAAAAAGAATGCCATAGCTAAGAATTGAGTGTACATATGAATAAATTGTAACTAAAAGACACTGCATGTTACACACTGATGATAGGATTGTAAGGGCATAACATGCTGATGACTTCTTTTTGCTAGTACCTTTGTGTGTTCACAACAATTCAACTGAGAATCAATATTTGTTCCTAGAAATTATGCATTTGTTACACAGTCTATATAGGGGTCATCTAAATTTAAGATTTGACAAAAAGCGACTTACGAACAGACAAGAAGTAAGCCAGAGAAAGAACAGTACAGATTTAAACAGCTGGGACCAACTGAAGGAGACTTGTGAAGACGCCCAATGAATTCACCCCCTTCATGAGAAGAAGGAAGCATCCATAATGGAATGAAGACTGTGACAATGCAATAGCCCAAAGACAGACACTCTGGGGGAAGTGGAATTGTAAGAAAACCAAGAAAAATTGGGAGAACTTTTTGGAACAAAGAAGGCTTACAGCCAAGATAATTCAAGGAACCACATGGACCTTCACACAAAACCAAGTAACCCAAATTGAAGAGAGCTTTGCTAGGTATAACTCCTGTGATTTCTACAAAGCCTTCAAGTATACACTCAGAAAATACAATCTGCCAAGCCTCCACTTCACACACTCACAGGGCAAACTGGTTTTTAACAACAAGGACAACTGCCATCTCTTTGCTCAGTACTTTAAAAACCTACTCAACTGTGATCCACCCAGTGAAGACTTTGACTACAAAAAAAACCACACCAAACCCAGACTCGCTGCCTCCTTCATTGGAAGAAGCTGGACAAATCATTCAACTTTGAAAGAATAATAAGGCAGCTGGAGAGGACTATCATTGTTCAACACTGGAAATGCGCTGGAAGAAATGCCTTGGCCAAGCTCACCGAGATCATCCAGGACATCTGGAAAACAGAGAAATTACTACCTGATTGGAACACGGCTCTGATCCATCTGGTTCACGAAAAGGGAAATTTTACTGATCTGAACAACTACCGTGGAATTCCTCGTTTTGGTAACATACAAGATTCTCTCCAAAGTATTAGTAATAAGGGCAGAAGATCGACTCGATAGTCAACTTGGAGAATATGAGGGAGGTTTCAGGAAGACCTGAGCCTGTGCTGAACAGATCCTCAACCTTAAAACAATACTTGCATACTCCAAGATGAGAAAACGCAAGGCGGTAGTCACGTTTGTCAGTTTCAGGAAGGCCTACAACTCTGTTGATAGAGAAACGCTTAACAAAATACTCCAGGTACTAGGACTAGACAACAAAACCTGCAGACTCATTCTAGAAACCTTGATCAACACCTACTTCAAGATCAAATTTAGAGTTGAGATCTCAGAAAGCTTCGAGATAAAACCTGTAGTGAGCCAGGGGGATGGACTCTCCCCACTTCTCTTCAACTGTGGCTTTGAAAAGGTTGAGAGAGAATAGCGTAAGGAACTGACCAATTTGGGTGTTCAGGGTGGTGTCTATCTGGGCCGTAAGAACAAAGGACTGATTGTAGATCGCGGGGCTTTCGCAGATGACATGGCACTGATTGCTGATTCTCTTGAAATGGCAACAATGCAGGTAAACTGCCTCAGCAAACAGGCAGCCAAAGGGGGTTTTCAAGTGTCGCTGGAGAAAATAGTTCTTCACCAACATCAAAGAAGCTAATAGAGAGATGTTACTAGACCAGAGAAACATCGAAAAGACTGAGAAGTTTAGGTATCTTGGCGAACGGATTGAACCCAGCTTATCAGAAAAAACATAATTATCCACGAGAGTCAACAAGTGGAACTAACCTATCAACTAACTACAAACACCTACAACAAAAAATGCCTGTCGGGCAACCTGAAACTTAAGCACTACACATAAGTCATACAAACCAGATGCCCTGTATGCCATTGAATGTCTTTCCACGAACCAGAGAGGTCTGATGGAGAAATTGAAAGTCAGAGAGAGGAGATTCCTCAGGAAGATCCTAGGCCTGGTAGAAGAAGATGGGGAATTGAGAAGGCAACATACCTCTGATCTCTATGAACGTATCAAGAGGCTCTCTGACTGAGCAAGAAAAAGAAGGATAGCTTTCTATAGCCATGTTGCAAGATTGTCTCCAAATAGATTGACCAACCACCTGTTCATCTTCTGGGAAAACAAGAAGGTTCGCACCACTTGGCTGACAGAAACTGAAAAGGACATTAAAGAACTGGGAATAACTGATCTCCAGAGCAGACAGTCTGTGAGATGTACCATGAAGGAAGTCCGAGGATTTCAGGAAAATCCCCGAAGGAAAGGTAACCCCTGGACAAAAGAAAGGAAGGAGTTACATCGGCAGAGGATGCGACAGTACTGGACAAAGATCAAAGCCAACAGTTGAACAAGCATGGTACAAAGTAGGCCCATTTGAAACAAGAAGAAGAAACCGATACAGTGGCTTGATGATAGCTTATAACTCAGAAAGTACTGTGAATTAACTGGGAAGGTAAACACAATGACACAGCAGAAAAATATTACTGAACTGCCAAGAATGTGCCTTGGTTTGAAATACCAATACACATAACTTTTAAAATAATGGTGCTTCATCCACATCTACATACATACCGTACTCTTCAAGTCACCATACAGTACACAGCAGAAAGTCACCATACAGTACACAGCAGAGGGTACCTTCTACTGCAGCTAACCATTCCCTTTTCCATTTTACTTATAACAAAAACTGTCCATATGCTTCCATATGAATCCTGATTTCTCTTACCTTGTATTTATTGTCCTTACGTGAGATACACATTATTGCCAATACAACTGTCCTGCAATCCATCGTAAATGTCTGTTCTCTAAACTTTCTCAGTAGTTTTCCACAAAAATTATTTGTTTACCATCTCCAACCACTTGTCTTCTCACTAAAGCATGATCCAGAGCTCTGTCCAACAAGTACATCATCTCTGCCAGAGAACGGCACACCAAATCCGAACACCTACTCTACATGCTTCCTTGGCTATTTTGACAGCTGCACCTTTTTACCATATCCCAAATTATCATGATACCCAGCATAATACTAGCTCTTTGCCTTTATTTTTGATCTGCTGTATGGCATCTTATGTGGTCTGAATATTTTTCTGCTCAATATATTTGATGAACAGATTTCAGGGCCTGAGTCAGATCATATGAGAAACTTTCTACTGCAATGGCTTCTCACTCACGACTTCTTGTTCCCAGCATTATAATTTGTAGTTGCTCTGGGAGATAAACTCTGAAAATCAGAGAAAACAGCTGAACAGCGGACTCCATTTCCCTTCTTAAAGCAATCCAAATATATAACGAAAATACTTGATACAGGCTTAGAATTGAGGAAAACAAACATTTAAAAATGTAATGTGCAATAAGAGATTTCTTGCACTCCATAAAACTTAATATCACTCTGGGTCTCCGTAGATGCCAAAGTGGCAGTTTGATTCATCCCTGGCTCCTTATCCTGAGGTCTAATACATTCAGATCAATGTTATGTCCTTCAGTGCAGATCCCAAATGACTTCGTTGTACATGATTCATTTCTGATTATGCACTCAAAGCCTCCTCATTAACTCCTGAACTTGCATAGTTGATGGGGAACAGAATTCACAAATTTGTTCCATTTACTGTTGATGGTCTATGTTTGAACTTCCACAAAGTTACGCACCTGGCTCCGATTGCTGTGTGGCATTCTTCATTACACCATGGGGCGGGTTTTCTTCCGATATGATTGCTAGACTTTGCAATGGATCCTTCAGCAATTTGGTGGGTCACACAGCTAATATGGTCTAACCTGTCCTGGCTGTATAGGAATAGTCCATATCAATTCAAGCAGGATAGGAAAAAAATCTTACCTTCATAGTCTCTGATGTTATTGAATTTAGCATATGTTAAAATGAAGGACTAAGTAAGGAACATTTATTTTTTTGTTTTCTCCAAAAAAATTTCTGCTCCGAGATACAGCCCTCCAAAGATGACACACTGCATACTATTTTGACGATGCAAATTTTGGAAAAAAATTTAAAATGCTGTACCTCTGAAGCAGTTCTAGATTTTTTTTTATTATTATGTGAAAGATAATTGCTTTATGATTACAAAGAAATCCCCCATTTGAACTTATCTGTCAAAGTTCTTTTAGTATAGCATTCTTAACTTTTTTTGTAATTTATGGATCTCTTTTTCAAAACTGCCAATCCATAAAATTTGATTTTCTTCTGTTGATTAGTACCATATAATTCTACATTCCCTGAAAAGGAGAGCTTACACTTGTACGTTGAACATGTTTTATAAACAGTTGAAATTTTTGCCATACATAAAATCTGTTTTATTACCACATTATCACACAACAGGCTCATAAAAATCAAACCCTAGTCTTAGTTAACATATTTTTAGTTTTGAAAGATGAGTAACAGACTCATTTTTCATGATTTTTTTAAATGGTTCCAAAATGTATGCGAAAGGTCCAGAGACTTACAGGTTTCAATTTATATAACTTCTGTGCACTCTGTTTTGGATTTAAATTAGCCAGTCAATGAACTAAAAATGTGTTCCACTCCTTCAGTATCTTTCTTTGATATAGAGTGATGCCTTCCTATTGAACCAATAGGAACTGGAGTACTTACAGTCTTCAAAACACTGAACAGGAGGTGAGCACTGGTGGCATTGTTGCTGTCCTTCAGCTGGAAACCTATTTCCAGCAGCAGGTCCATGTGGTAGCATAAAGTAAAATTTCGTTTAACTCACAACTGGAGTCTATAATTTCTGCAATCCACCACACACACACACACACACACACACACACACACACACACTCCCCCTTCTCAGATTACGAATCTGAATGTTATCCTACTGTTTCTGAGGTGTTGGCCAAATGAACGAAATTTCTTCTTTCTTGCTCTTTGAAGTGCTTGCAATATGAGTTCACCCACCATTTTGAGTCCAAAAATGTGTCTTTTAATTCCTTTCACAGGAGTTTGTTTGGACCATTATTCTTTTTTCTGCTCACAGAATTCTTCAAGTTCCTCTTTGGACAAATGATGTGGATGTGTAAGATTTCGTGACACTCTTAAAATCCTCAGCATTCTGAATCACAGATGTATTTGGTGTGGAAAGATTATGTTTTGTAGAAAGGTGCTTCAGCAGCCCGCCCACACTATCACAAGACCCCTTCCCGTGACAACTAGCACTGTATACACAGTCAGTTGGCACAAGTGACTTACTCAATTCAAAGAGCTGGTAATGATTATTAAAGTGACTAGGAGCACCATCAGAAATAATAGAGATCTTCTCTGCCCCTGTTTGCACTTGAAGAATTTTGCACATTGCTGGAAAAGCATGTGCTGAGTCATGTCCTGTGTCATCACTTATAACTCCAACACTTGTGGTCTTGTTTTGAAAACATGTCACTCCAATGATATCCTTGTACTTCTTGTGGTAGAATTACAGACCAGTGCTCTCAGCAAACTCATAGTGAAGCATTAAACATAGTTCTTCAGCCTGTACACATCCTTCCACTTCTGCAATGTTTCGTTGTTGCAATTTCTTCAGAAGCTGGTGTGTTACTCGTTTCACTGACCATTTACCAAGTTCATCAATGAAACTGTCAAAGGCAACAGATTTCTTAATTAGTTTAGTTTCCTCCCATGTCGCACATGTAATTTCTGCAGAGTTACTTGCTACGTCTTCCAGGCCAAGTGTCTGTAAAGACAGTGCTTCCTTTCCATGGCAGTCACTACATTCTTGAAACAAACGTCTCTCACTTTATGTCACAGAGTACTAATGGCCCAACACACCCAAGCAAGGTGTCATACGTCAAGTGTTCCAGTAACATCTTCAAAGTTACCACACAAAGTTCAAAATTTGTGCAGTACATACATAAACAGACATCTCTGGGTGGGTGTGGAACTACCCACTTAGGTTGTAGTGCATAAAACTTTGATCTTCCAATATGTGAAGTTGTATAGTTGCTCTTATAAACTGCAAAAGTGTCTTTAATACTGCGAGTCATGTACCTCTTCACTTTCACAAATTTCTGACCTTCGACTGTTACAGTTATAGTGTCTTTTTTTGTTGGCACTCTGACAAGAACAGTCCCATTTATCTTCCAGATAAAATGACTGCACTATTTGAACTTAAGCTGCTTCTACAGGATGACTATAATAGGGAACTGGTCTTCCAAAGACTCCTTTTACAGACCACACATATCTTGATTTTCCTACCACATACTTTGATACTGATGGAACGTGGTTCAAAATTGTTTTCTTTGAAAATGTTTCAAGAATAATAGCTAACACTTGCACCTTTTCCTGTAGGATGTACAATATTCAACAAAAAAAGTGAAAACAATTAACTGCATCAAAGAAAACACAAATAAACATTGTAAAAAAGAAATTAGTAAGAAACAAATTCAGTGAAGACGTACATTACCCTTGAAAGTAAAAAAAGATTTTTTAAAAATAAACCTGTCCAACTTAAAAGTGGAAGTTCCCCTTTACAGAGAATATAGTACTACATGATATTAATCAACAGAGAAAAATCTTAACTTTCCTGGATTGGCATTTTCTGAAAAAAAAAAAAAAAAAAAAAAAAAAAATCACAAGGTGACAGTAAAAGAACTGTTACAGATATGTCCAAACAGAAGGTACCATTGTAATCATAAAGCAATTATCTTTGAAATTAAAAAATTGTTAACAAAATATCTAGAACTGTTAAAGAGACATAGCATTTTAAATTTTTTTCCAAAAATTGCATAATCAAAATGGTGTTCGCAGTGTCATCTTTGGATGCCTGCACCTTGGGGCAGGAATTTTTTTGGAGAAACCAAAAAAAATGTGTGTTTCTTACATACTCCCGACTTTTAACATATGCTAAATTCAATAACATCCAAGACTATGAAGGTACCCCCCCCGCCCTCCCCGCCTGAAGTGATACGGATTATGCCAGTGTCCAATTTGCCCTGTTAAGTATTGACTTTTGTGGTGTCTTTTCGAGCTCAGCTTCATTCATCAGACGGATACACATTGGAAAGTGATCTCTGGAATGCATATCTACAGCTTCTTCTCACTGAACAGAGTTTGCAAGAACTGGAGAGCCGAGGCAAAAGCCAATAGCTGAAAACAAACTAGTAGCTGTACGAGAGTGTATCAACTGACTGCAGTTCAAAAGATATCTCTTCTACACGAAGAAGCCTCCCAATGACTAAAAACATGGGGCATGTGGTAGCTGAACCTCACAACACATCAAGTGCATTGAACTGCCCCATTGCAAGAAATGGGTGGGAGAAAGGAGTTCTTTAGGAAGCTTCTTCAGTACATTTTCATTCTGAGGATTGTGGGGTGGCAGGTACGTAGAACATACTGTGATCTTGATAGCTGTATGAACTGCCATTGCACTCACCCATATATCCATGGCAAGAGGGAGTGGAAAAGATGGTTATCTGAAACTAACAAAAACAGGTACCCTAACCTTAGACTTTTTCCTGTAATATCATCGTTCTTCTAGAAGCATATCCACTTAGAAAATTGTCAGTGAATTGGAAATGAGTGCTTTATAAACAGGTATAAATTGGTTTTTCCTGCACCAACAGCTTCAATTCTTTCTCCCAAAACTTTCTGAACCTATTTAAGTTCCTCTGTAGTCTAGAAACGTATTGGCGAGAGCCTTAGATTGTTGTGGGTTTTCCTTTCCCATCTCTCAGCCACAAGGACGCACAGTAGAGATTAAGAGGAACATTAGTCCGAGTGTGATTCTCTGGTTCCTCAATGGGTGCATCAATGTCGTTAACATTGCAATCGTCATTGGAAAGTTGAGTGCTTACAAAGCTGACGGTTTTACTGCTATTTTCTTTATCTACGGATGACATTTTGTCAAATATTGTTCTTTGATTGCTGAAAGTGGTGATTGTGTACATGAAGACATCATCTTTTGTGATGATGCATATTTAAGTGAAGTGTTGAAGCTCTTGTTGGCTTCAGAGTGGTTTCCGGATCGGATGCAATCCTACCTTCACAAGTGCTCGTATTCCACATTCACACTCAGCTCTGATGTTCGAGTTGCTACTGATCCGTTTGTTGTGCCTCCACAACTCCCAAATGTAACTCATCATGACAGAACACTGCATTATCACCAAATTTTTGGCATTTGATGCATCATAACAGTTTGGGACATACAATCCAATTTTAAGGTGGATATAACCTATAATAATGTTTCAGGTAGTTAAAATACACGTTCCCATTTTATTCCAGTGTACCAGTGACGTTTTCATGCAGTTTTTCACTACCCCAGTCTTGCACCCTACACCCAGCAATACTCTCCAGATATTGTGAGTATAGTAAGGTGAGGTCTTTTCAAAGATTCACTCCTCTGTCTTCATTACTATGAAGGTATAATGGCAAACCCGAGCCCTATTTATATCTTTCTGATGTTACTTCTCAGTTGGGCTAACTGCCCAGTCTCTCTTTGTTGGTTGGGTGTAGGTGCTGCCTCATGGTACGTCCTTCCCATATTGTGTATTGTTGGCCCCATAGAAATTTCATGAGCAACTAAGGAATTAAATGTCAACTTAGGCAGGGTTTCACTTTCCTGAGCTTTCCACATACAATGGAATTGTGAGAGATGCCCAGAGGTTGCCTACTAGCAACTGTTTCACCTTAACAATCATCCACCCCCTTGGCACATAACACATCTTGAGGGTGTTTTAAGAGAGCTTTGTACCTTCCTTGTGGTTCAGCAAGTTAAGCCATGTTCCCAATCATCCAAAAGACACAATGTTCCATGCCACAGCCGATAATGTTGGCTGTAGTATGCTCAGTATTTACGGTAGAAAAGTACTGGCAGGACTTACTATGAACACAACCGGAAATTTTTAGTTATTTATTCATATTTCTTTATATCAATTCCTGCTCTGGTCGGTATACTTTTTTTGTACAACAAAGGTCGAGGTTTATCTAAATGGTACGCGGGCGTGGAAAAGAAAAATACTGCTACATTTAGCTCTCAAGACGAAAATTCTTTTTTTCTCTTTCCGAACTTCATAGTTTGCAGACTACGTATATTGTGTGGTCCAACTACACTCAACAAGCGTTCACGCGAATATTACTGACAAATGCAGAAGACAAGAAAAAAATCCGTTTATGTGTCGATTGCATTAGCTATTAAATGCGTTTCCACTTCGTATGTCTGTTGAGCCAATGCTAAAAAGTGACAGCTAAAAGTAATCTGACAACTGTTAACACAATCATATAGGATACAGCTCGAAATTTGCTTTTATACCTGCAAAATCGTGGTGTTCGGTGTAACCTTCACTGTTTGGCGTCTGCCGTTCGGTGTTAGTACAATTACTGATTTGCCACCGGACATTATGACACTGAAAGTGTTCACCAGCAATATTTCATTAAGGCATCTCACTTCTTCACGCGTGAAAACACTGACCTGTCACGAATGCATTACTACGCGAAATTCAAACAGACGAAAACAACACCAAAGTATTTTGATTCATGAACATCTGCAATGACTGAAAACGACAGATATTCCTATGAAAAAGGAAGATCGGAGAAAAACAGAAATTTTGAGAATTATAGATCGAAATCAGAAACTCTTTACGCCTAAAAAGATTCGATATAAGCATTGCAAAGTATTAACAGAATATTGAAGACAATATTCTTCATTCAAACGAAATACCACTTTTAGAATTTCATTTCTATAGTGTACAGCAAGAAAACTACTCAAAAGACTACGGATAAAACTAAAATTTCCAAGTTACGAAATGTTTCGCGAGGAAAATGCTTTCGCTGACGTGTGAACCTTGTGGTAGGTCATAGCTGCCAAGTCTCTTTCGAACTTCTATCTTTCGTATGATACTCTCAGGCTTGTGTTTTTGTTTGGTACTGACATATCTTGTTAAGGTCCTGCCAGTCTGCAATAGGCGGTGGGGGGATGCGCTGCGAAGTCCGCGTGTGCTTTGCAAAGTGAGCGGTGTGTGACGTGTATTGCTTTAAATGGTTCGCGTGTTTAATAAATAACATGGAAGGCGGGAATATAAGCGGTGGTCCAGTTCTTGAAGAAACTTTTTACATCCTTTCCAAAAAAAATACGGTCTATAGGGTGAAACTGACAGAAAAGGGACTGAGTTTGCAAAAGGAAAGTAATGGCAATACAAAAACTGAAACAATTAGAATAAATGATATTGTGGGTTGTCGCTGTATGAGAAGTAAAAGAAGATCAGGAAAATCGTGTGCATGTCATCCTAGCTCCAACAAGCGAAATGACTTAAGAGTTGTTGAGGAAAATTCGAGTGAACAAGATGAGACCGACATAAGTGCGTACCTTTACATATACGCCTACGTACTCAAAAAAATTAAAATGAAATCTGGACAGAAGAGAGAACGAATGACAATAACTCTGCGATTCAGATCATTTGACAGGTACGAAGACAATATGAAGGAAGCTCAAAAGTGGCGAATAGCATTGAAGTGTTTGATAAGGAATAAACCAGTGCCACGAAATATCTTGACAAACGGAGAAGGACCTCTCACGCCGGTGGAAACTGGTAAATACCTGCTTTAATATCTATTTTACTATTTGTATGTTTCAATTTCAGTAGGCTACCTTTCCATGCTGTGAACTGAGTTCACCCCTGTGTTCAGGATTGCGAGAAATGTTTGAATTGATCGAGCTGCTGTTTGTATAAAATTTGCCTTTAATTTCATAGCGTGTAGTATTCGTAATGAACTTTTATTTCTATGAATGTAACATCGGCAACCATTATAAGCATGAAAGATGCGCTTTGACTTCCCGTAATGACAAATCCGTGATCAGCGGCATGAGACATCGTTTGTTTTAGGAGAACTATTTTGGTTGATTCTGTTGTCTCGTATTCCACCGAAGTAGACATTAAACTTTAACTCTTAAGCGCAGAATATTGTATAAGTAATGCAGATGAGAAAAGAATAGATATTAAAATAGGTATATTTTGAGAAATTTTTGAAAACAGTAATTTCAGCTATGTTGATCTTATAGAACTTTCTGCCATTCAGCGTTGTATTTGTGTCATAATCGTTGCCGAACCTGCAACATACCTACAATGAGGCGGGAAGTTTATGGAAAAAGGGCATCTCGATACTGACTGACCGTGTGTTGCCTGAACCAATACTAGGAGACGTAGGCGAAAACTGTTTTTCCTCCAGTATTGGTTATCTTAGAAAGCTGAACTGAAGAATTTTCGTCCATGTCAGGACTGCGCAGCACAATGAGGTCGCAACGATATTGGCATAAGTTTTCAAAATACTCGGCGATGAATAATTTTATACACCATGCACATACCAGGGCAAAAATATTTAATTTTTATAACAATGAAATAAAAAGAATCAATCGTTCGTTAGGTACAACTACGTTACTGTAAGTCTTCAAGTGTTTAAGGCCAGTAACAGATATTCATTTTCATCTAAGACGGTTCATTTTCTGCGATGAGTTTATGTTCCTCGAAATTTCGTCATGGATGCGTATTTACGACGTTATTATTTTGCACAGTACGTTCTTGGAACTAGAGGTTATTTTTGCCTTCAAGGATTTAGCAAATTCCACAATAATTACAGGGAACTGATTGCAGCATGGCATACTAAATACCGAAAAGAAAGTAGTAAGTTTTCATGTACTGTGCACGCTTTGTGAATAGAAACTGGCAAATTTACATGGAGCCTTACTTTGCCGTTTAATTTTTATACTATATTTCATGACATTCACACATACAGACAAAGAATATAAAATTTACAGCAATTTAACACTTATCTTACCGCACATTTTTCTAGAGGACTTATTTTAAATGCTGAGCGCTTCACCGGTCGCCGCGGAAAATATCTTATTTCATGTATTGTCGACAATAGGGTGATCTCCCACAAGTTACATTCGGGGGTTGTTGTATTACGTTTGTTGTGTAGAGTTTTTGCGTATGTACTTTGTCCACTAAATATATTTAAGGAAACCTGGTGTGCGCTGATTTAAATGTTACTGTCAGAATAAGATTCAAAAAGCAGCCCTCCCATATTCCTACGACTGTCACAAAGTAGCTACCACTCTTGTATTGTAAAGCGCGCTTGGCCATCTCAGAGTACGCGACGCTATTCATTTCGAGTTGCGCGCCATTTTAACCCGTCAGCGGCAGTATTGACGTCAGCTGTTATGAGCCCGTCCTAAGACGAAGCTGATAGCGGTGCGGGGCCAAGGGATTTCGGACTCCTTACGATCACCGTTCACTACGCGGAGGGTTACTGAGCGCGCATATCAAAATCTGGTGTACTTGCGGCTCCTTTTGTATTATGTTTTAATAATACAGTCTGGTTCAAGTCTTGGTGTAACGTAAACCGAAAATTCATTTGCACAAAATTGCTGCTAAAAGTGTAGATCGAAAGAATGTAGCAAATATGTGAAATATAACAAGTAACAGATAACTCATCTGATCTGCAGGGATAGATATTGCCATGATTTTCGTCGCCTTTTAGGTGCTATGTGACGTAAGCATTAAGTACCAAAAAATTAAGACGTCACCACGGAAATTAAAAAGAATATACTTTCTGAAACAACGTGAACTTCGAGATGAAAGGCGTTGCCGTGAATACTTCTGCCTACAGTATGAAGGTTACCAACAAGACGGCGGCAGCTCCCTGTTCCAGAAACGAGGTTCTCTCGGAGTTATTATTAGGAATGGCCGGCCGTGGTGGCCAAGCGGTTAAAGGCGCTACAGTCTGGAACCGCGCGACCGCTACGGTCGCAGGTTCGAATCCTGCCTCGGGCATGGATGTGTGTGAAGTCCTTAGGTTAGTTAGGTTTAAGTAGTTCTAAGTTCTAGGGGACTGATGACCTTAGAAGTTAAGTCCCATAGTGCTCAGAGCCATTATTAGGAATGCTTATATTTCAGTATAGATTTCATGATAACTGATCACTCGATGAGACTTCCAACTTCGGTTTCCGTAAACCCTCCCAATACCAATTGTAGTTAGCCTTGTATAGTCTATGCTCCGAATATCAGTTCTGGATGTGGAGTTACAGCTGCCGGATTTCCTGTTCAGAGTCGATATTAGCTTCCAAGTAAATGCTCCACCGTCTTTAAAACGTGTGTGGATTATCAAGTTTCTATTTCCTTTTAAAACTACATTTTCAGGAGGTTGTGACCCACAGCTCTTTTATATATGCGCGCGCGCCTTGAACTGCTGGGAAATAACTTCAATTATACAACCAGATTTAGTCGTCTGACAATCAGCAGGTTTATAAAAGTATTCGCAGCATCATGTTACGTGAAATATAGTTATCGCCAGATGGTAAAAGAATGAACTACACACTGTTACATCATAATGTAAATTACATCGTCAATATATAAAAAAAAGATCTATTTTAAAAAGTTGGCTGCTCTGCTCTGATCAAGAGTTACCTTCCTCCATATACAATTCAAGAATAAGGCCTTCGTGCCGAGTGCTGACGAAATCGGGAACCGGAACAGCTGATTTCGGAGGCCTAGAACAACTGACGATCGGAAAACCGGTGTTTGACTCGCTTCATCAACACCTTGACTCGTCCGTTGGAAGCTCTTCGAGAATGCTTTTTATGTATGGCAGTTGCTTCTGGGGCCTAACCGTGTCTACAGTATATATGATTCCGTTCACTTTTGGAAAGAGAACGAAATCTCGCAACGCTGATAAGCCTGTGGGATATAAGTGTGGCACGAAATGTCTTGACTTACATATGTTCACAAAATTTTTGTTTTGGACACCCTGTAAGCAGGAGCACTGGAAAAATTATACAGCCAGACTAACCTGTACTACTTATCAAGGTTTTCTTGATCACTGAGCTCACTATTTTTGAATCTTAAAAGACTTCCAGTTGTTAGTGTTTAATCTATGATCACTGCCAACGTTACAGATCAGACAGTAATAATAAACTTTATATTATCTAAGTAGCCATTACAATAGGTTGTGTGCTGTCATTTACGAAGCATTTCCAAGCCCGCCACTGGCGCTGCATACGACTCCTCAGAGATTTGTTAGAATACAGAGCGAAATGAGGAAAATAGTCGTTAATGTGAATATTGCTACGGTAATAACAAGATAGCGGAATCTTTAGCAATAATTACCGCTCTTCAAAACGTATGTCAATACGCAGTTTCATCAAACAGCTCAATATTTTTTACCTCGTTATATTAATTCAGAATTTAACACACAATAAATCAATGTTAACACATGGCTGTCTGTGTTTAAACCATCGATTCTACATAGTTGAACATGCAATGTAGCACTCATAAAATAAAGTCATTTGGACAAAATTCATTGTTTTACTTCAAAATTACCCACGTATCACTCTGTTTTGTTCCGTCACACTATTGCCTCTTTGCCTGATTGCCTCTTTGCCTGATTGCCTCTTTTTCAGCAGTCTCTCTGACCGCGTGCAGTTATTACACCAAATGACTTTTAGTACGATGGATTATCCAGTGAACGCTAAATACAAAGTGCCATATGACTGCACTGTGCAACTGCGCCCTTTCATTCCAAAGTTAATAACTTGGGGTTATGCCGAAGACATATTTACTTTAGTTATCTGTGATACCTTACACACATCCCCCATTTAGACAAGGGCCTTTTAGTTAAGATACGCGTTTTAGATTATTTGAATTTTAATCAGAGATCTATAAAGGGCGCTACAAACGATTGACCAACTTGGTGGGCGCCGTGCTCTTCAGATTTGCTGCTGCTTGTTGTTTGCACTGAGGTGACAGAAGTCGTGAGATAGCGATAAGCATATACACAGATGGCGGTAGTATCGCGTACATTAGGTGTAAATGCTGTTTGTACACAGGAGATTCATGTGAATACGTTTCCGACGTGATTGTGGCCACACAGCGAGAATTAACAGAGTTAGAACGTGGAAGGGTAGTTGGAGATAGATGCATGGGACAGTCCATTTCGAAAGTCGTTCGGGAATTCAGTATTCAGAGATCCAGTTTCAAGAGTGTACCGATAATACCAAATTTCAGGCATTACCACTCGCCACAGTCAGTGCAGTGGCCGGAAGGCCTTCACTTAACAACCGAGAGCAGCGGCGTTTGCGTATAGAGTTGTCAGTGCTAACATACAAACAGCACTACATGAAATAACCGCAGAATCAGTGTGGGATGTACGACGAACGTATCCTTTAGGTCAGTACGGCGAAATTTGGAGTTAATGGGCTATGGCAATAGACGACCGACACGAGTGCCTTTGCTGACAGCACGACATCGCCTGCAGCGCCTCTCTGGACTCGTTAAAGTATCGGTCAGATGCTAGGCGACTGCAAAACCATTGCCTGATTGGATGAATCCCGATTCAGTTAGTAAGAGCTACTGACAGAATTCGAGTGTGGCGTAGACCCCACGAAGCCATGGACCCAAGTTGTCAACGAGGCACTGTACAAGCTGGTGGTAGCTTCAAAATGATGTCAGCTGCATTTATATGGAATGTACTGGGTCCTCTGGTCCAACTGAACCAGTTATTAATTGGAAATGGTTATGTTCGGCTACTTGGAGACCATTTGCAGCCATTCGTGGACTTCATGATCCCAAACAACGATGTCATGTTACTGGGCCACAATTGTTCGCGTCTGGTTTGGAGAACATTCTGGACAATTCGAGCGAATGATTTGGCCACCCAGATCGCTAGACATGAATCCCATCGAACATTTGTGTGACATAATCGAGAGGTTAATTCGTGCACAACATCCTGCAAGGGGAACTCTTTCACAGTTATGGACAGCTAAAGAGACAGCACAGCTCAATAGTTCTGCAGAGGACTTCGAACGACTTGTTGAGTCCATGCCACGTCGACTTCCTGCGCTACACCGGGCAAAAGGAGGTCCAACACGATATTAGGAGCTGTGCCACGATTCTCGTCACCTCATTGTAAGTAAGCAAAGGAAAAAGCTGGCTTTAGAGATAGATAAAGCACAGTGGATTATTTTCGAGTTGTAAAAGCTACTATGAAGTGAATCAATGAGTGACGTTTATCACTTTGTGTGAGATTCATAGATCCTGCAAAGAATTTTGAATTTGTTTTCACAAAATATGTGCTAACAGCCTAATAGACAATACAATGATTTTTGATTACAGCTTCCATAAACTTCACCAGGGATGTGGGAAATTGAGAATTAAAAGAAAAGTCAGGTCTGGAGAAACTGTATCACCATATTTATTTTTAGCAGTCCCAGGGGAAGTTGTCACATCCTTAAAACTGGAAAACGAAGTAAAAATGTCGGTTAATGGAAGACAATTGTGTGTGCCACATTCGTGTTGCTGACGATGTAGTTCCGTTTGCCACTAGTGCAGATGAACTTCAAGGAGGAGGGAAGAAGGTGACAGAGTAATTTTGAAACTAGATCTGAAACTGAAGTATAGTAAGACTAAAATAATGTACATTTACCACATCGAAAAGAAAATACTTCACAGTGAAATCATAGAACTAGTAAAATATTTATAGTTGAGACAATTGAAGACTACACAACGGACATAAGAGTAATGATGGCCTGGAATGCTTCTTAATAACATACACTACTGGCCATTAAAATTGCTACACCACGAAGATGACGTGCTACAGACGCGAAATTTAACCGACAGGAAGAAGATACTGTGATATGCAAATGATTAGCTTTTCAGAGCATTCACACAAGGTTGGCGCCGTGCTGACGTGAGGAAAGTTTTCAACCGAATTCTCAAACACAAACAGCAGCTGACTAGCGTTGCCTGGTGAAACGTTGTTGCGATGCCTCGTGTAAGGAGGAGAAATGCGTAACATCACGTTTCCGACTTTGATAAAGGTCGGATTGTAGCCTATCGCGATTGCGGTTTATCGTATCGCGACATTGCTTCTCGCGTTGCTCGAGATCCAATGACTGTTAGCAGAATATGGAATCGGTGGGTTCAGGAAGGTAATACGGAACGCCGTGCTGGATCCCAACGGCTTCGTATCACTAGCAGTTGAGATGACAGGCATCTTATCCGTATGACTGTAACGGATGGTGCAGCCACGTCTCGATCCCTGAGTCAACAGATGGGGACGTTTGCAAGACAACAACCATCTGCACGAACAGTTCGATGACGTTTGCAGCAGCATGTACTATCAGGCCGGAGACCATGGCTGCGGTTACCCTTGACGCTGCATCACAGACAGGAGCGCCTGTGATGGTGTACTCAGCGACGAACCTGGGTGCACGAATGGTAAAACGTCACTTTTTCGGATGAATCCAGGTTCTGTGTACAGCATCATGATGGTCGCACCCGTGTTTGGCGACATCGCGGTGAACGCACATTGGAAGCGTGTATTCTCCATCGCCATACTGGAGTATCACCCGGCGTGATGGTATGGGGTGCCATTGGATACACGTCTCGGTCACCTCTTGTTCGCATTGACGGCACCTTGAACAGTGGACGTTACATTTCGCATGTGTTACGACACGTGGCTCTACCCTTCATTCGATCCCTGTTAAACTCTACAGTTCAGCAGGATAATGCACGACCGCATGTTGCAGGTCCTGTACGAGCCTTTCTGGATACAGAAAATGTTCGACTGCTGCCCTGGCCAGCACATTCTCCAGATCTTTCACCAGTTGAAAACGTCTGGTCAATGGTGGCCGAGCAACTGGCTCGTTACAATACGCCAGTCACTCCTCTTGATGAACTGTGATATCGTGTTGAAGCTGCATTTGCAGCTGTACCTGTACACGCCATCCAAGCTCTGTTTGACTCAGTGCCCAGGCGTATCAAGGCCGTTATTACGGCCAGAGGTGGTTGTTTTGGGTTCAGCTTTCTCAGGATATATGCACCCAAATTGCGTGAAAATGTAATCGCATGTCAGTTCTAGTGTAATATATTTGTCGAATGAATACCCATGTATCATCTGCATTTTAATGGAGAGTAGTGTATGTTTGGTTTAGGAAGCGAAGCTTCTGACAGTTTTCACCTCCTTTCAGTTGCTATAGTGAGACATAAACATTTACTGAAAAATCCATTCAAAAACTGAGGGCTTATTGGCTAGGAACGGAGAGATACATGTGGGGAATTGCTAGGAGAGCCAGGAAAAAAAGGCCAGCGGATAGTCTTATGAGGAAGGCAGGATTACAATTCAAATAAA
Organism: Schistocerca serialis cubense; assembly: GCF_023864345.2. NCBI lineage: Eukaryota > Metazoa > Arthropoda > Insecta > Orthoptera > Acrididae > Schistocerca > Schistocerca serialis. Next base: position 795,583,622 of record NC_064641.1, read on the forward strand.
ATAGAGGTGTTTTGAACATCCAGGCTATTGGATAGTAGCTGGATTAATGAAGTACATTGTTAAATTATAAGCGAGAAATTTTGCGCCACCTGGTTATGTCAGGCAGGTGTGTTGCTGTTGTGACTGTTTCTGTACCGATCAGAAGGTCACCTCTAACGTTGTTTGTAAACTTTTAGTCAGCTGCCGTGAGCGCAGCGTGGGGTAGAACGCCGCACTCGAATAGACTGCAGCATTTCAGCCGAAAGTAAATCACCAGTAGGGACGCATTGCAGAAGTCTGTGTAACAGTGAAGTGAACATCTGTCATGCCGCGAAGGACAATCTCAACCAATGTTCGGGCCTACATCATCACATAATGTGAAGAAGGCTTGTCAATCAGGGCTTTGCTCGACGTATGCACTGAGATCAAAGTGATGTGGTGCGGACATGGAACTAGTTCGAGTAGGCAGGTAGTGTAAACGACTTACAATACAGGCTCGACAGTTGCACATGATGATAGATACCTACGACTTTCAAATCAAAGTAACTGTGGGTTGAGTGCTCGACAACCGAATCTGCCGTTCAAAGAGGCTGCAGGATATCATGTTTCACGTCAAACTCGTAGGAGATGATTGCATCATGTGACTCCCATTCCTAACGACCATGGCGTGCACCACATCGTACAGCACAGCACCATGGATTCCGTTGCAGATGAGCAAGAAATCGTGCAAGATGAACACCTCAGAATTGTCACCGGGTGTTGCTTATAGAGCAAACTGTGATTTGTTTGTACCCTGGTAACCACAGACATGTTTGGAGACAACCTGGTAATATAGAACGCCACCGACACTATCCTACATGTGCAACGAGTGACATCTGGGTTGGCATTACATGGGACCACCGTACACCTCTTGTTGTTATTGAGAACAATCTCGCTGCTCTGTGGTGCCGGGATGAAATCCTACAACCAATAGTGGGACTGCATTGCCGACATTTTGGTGAATTTCTTCTTCACAGATTAGAATTCGCATGCTCATCGTGCTCTTCTGGTGAACACGTTCCTTCAGCATTCTAGGATCACCAGAATGGAGTGGCCCGCCTGTTCGCCGGGATGAAACCAATCGAGCATGTGAGGAATCGATTGAAACGACCTGTTTTTGGAAGTTGACAGTGACCACATACTGTGCACATCTTACACAGACTCCCCATTGAAGACTAGCACAATTTGGACTACAGCTGGCTTTATGATCACATCGATGGTATTCCACAACGGATTCAAGTAAGCATCTGAGCAAGAGGACATTCCACCATGTACTGAAGTCACTCGGGTGCTGTAAAAACCCCCCGTGGGGTTGTCGTTACACAAACTTTTTTTTATGTTCTGGACACAATCCAACTCAGCTCAGGCTGCAAAAATTGTTTTCTGGTTTATGAATTTCGGAATAAACGGTAGATACAAAACTTTTGTTGATGGGTGTAGTAAAGCAGGCAGAATACAGGTGATTTTGGGGTAACTTTAGTACACAGATATGCCACCTCTGGCATCAACAGTCGTTCTGCTTTGACTGAGCATTAGCTCCAACCAGGCTTGCGTGACAAATACGGATATGTCATTCCGTGCTGCTTCAACTCTATGCCAGATTCATCAAGTGGTGGCACTGCAGTCTCATCGCAACCCATAAGCAGATTTTTTAATTCCAATAGCCTTGCATTATCTTGTAAAATGTCACGATAACCTCGAAGATAGGGCACAGCAAACGGCATTTACACGTCAGAAACGTAACGCCTGTTGTCCACGTTACTGGCTATACAAACCAGAAACGATCATATTGTGTACCCACTGTCACCCCGGACTTCCATGTCATGTTCTCGGCCCGTATTACGAATACGAATTCAGTCCGGCAACGTTCGTTGTTCTCAGAGCCTTCACATTCAGATATGCCTACGCGCAACCAGGACTCATCTCAAAAGACAAGGTGTCACTCCTGTGTCCACTGTTGTCTGTGGGTGCCCCACAGTCGGCTTGCCTTTCTCTGCTGCTGTTGCAGCTCAGGCTGCAACAATAGTCTTAGTGTTGGCAGCCTGTGTTGCTTCTGATGTCGTCGCACTGTCCTGGCATGGCTGTGTGATCCTTCAAGGCCAAGCGGACAATGTCTCGAATTAAGGCGCAAACATAGTAGACCAACGAAGTCCAACCAACGACAGAGACTGGATTCGACCGAACTTTGGTCGCCAGTGCATTGGCGTTCGGCTTCTTATCCGCACTAAACGAAGGGCTTGGGGTCAAGAGATTATTTCATGTGGAATCATAGTTGGCTAAGACAACTTTCTACATTCATTCTGTTTGATAATTGTTATAAAGTAGCGTTTTAGTTACAGTTTCATTGACCAGTATTACGAGAGAAGAAGAGGATTTAGCATTCGTCACATGCGCAGCATATATTTTACTGCAAGAAGCTGGTCATAAGAAAAAGAAGAAACGACGCTCGTGTGCGACATCTCTCTTAAAACACAGGGAGCAGTGCGGTGGCACAAAATTGTCAGCTTAAAGGTGGTCATGAAACAAACACCCAGTCCCTGTCTTCCACATTTAGAAGCTCCTCAAAATTTTCCAACAGTGAGCATACATGCGATAATTTAAACGTTCTGTAATAACTGCAAAAAGGACATTTCTTGATACCTGAGGAAATTTATCATATAACATCGAAATCGTAAATGGTCTGTTCTCTCTCACTTTATCAACTTTTGCACCAAATCAACAGTAATGACTGAAGATCGTCCACTTTGTTCCTCATCGTGCACATTCGTACGGTCATCTTTAAAAGCTCTCATCCATTTGCATACCATCCTATCGCTCATAATGTTTTCCCCATACACTTCACTCATTTGACGATGGAATTTCAGCCGTTTTCACGTCTCTAGTACTAAGAAAACAATTCACAGCACGTACTTCAGTCAACGGGATTCTCAATCGGAGCAGGCATTTCAAATACTCACAAACAAACTTAATTACGCCAAATGACTCGGTAATGGTGTCTGTGGCTTGCCAACAGAGTGCGGTACATGCGACAAATGCCGACCGCGATGCTGCAGCGGCGGAATTTCAAAACGGTACTTACCTTAAAAACACTCCTCGTAGAAGTACTGCATGCGATTGTGCTGAAATGCCAATCATTTACTTATATAAGCATGTAGTCCATTTCTTACTTATATAAGCATGTAGTCCATTTCATGCCAATTTTGATGTCTTTTATATACCGCCTTGATGGTGCTGCAATTTTATTTGCAAGCAGTGTAACTACTGCAGGTAGATTTTCATAATTTATTCTCTAACAATATAGATTCGCTGTTTTGAACGTAGTCTTTCCAAATGTCAGGAGATACCGCAAATGGTTCATTTAGAATCAAAAACAGGTGCGATAAGTTACAACCTTGCCTTACACCCTTCTGAACACTAATTTGTCTTCCTTGATATTTTAGTTTCATTACACCTACTTGATTCTTCCTTCTGAGACGCAGTTTTTTTTTCTTTCCATCTCCCAAGCAAAAGTGAGACTCTGTAGGAGTAAATAACTATCTATATTCAGAAGAATTGTTCTTGTAGTCCCTCTGATTAAACAAAGAACTTCAGAGCTGAAAAGAAAAGCTATGTTTCTGTGCCTTGTGTTTCTCAGCATATGTACTACCTGATCAGAAGTATCCGGAGACGTTAAATTTATTGGACTTTAAATGTGTTGTGGCCGTCCTTTGCCTTTATGGTGGCTTGGACTATTCCGAGGACACTTTCAGTGAGATATTTGTTTGTCTGTTGAGGAATGGCAGCCCGTTCTTCCTCGAGAACTGAAACTAGGATAGGTAATGATGTTGGACGCTAGCAAAGTCGACGTCCGAAACCATTTGAAAGGCGTTCCATTCAGTTCAGGTGGGGACTCTGATCAGGCCTCTCCATTACATGCTACTGTTCACAAACTGTCGCCTCACAGATGCTCCTTCAAACGCAGTACACAGTCGATAATTTTTATCTTAGCTGGAGCCACAATCACTGTAATTTTTTTGAATAATGCTGCTGCAATTTGACTGTAATAATTTTTATTTTATTGTTATACGGTGCAGATTTCGGGGCGGGCCATTTCTTGGTTCATTGTGCTGGCGTGTTGGACCTTTAGGAGCATTTAGGAGCATTCACGTATTGCTGTTGCGATTTGTAACAATGTATATTACTAATCGCCTGTATAGTGCACCATGTTCCCCACAGTCGTTCGATGAACAAAATAAGAGCATATGGGCTATCAGATCAATTGTGTGATTGGATTGAAGAGTTCCTAGATAACAGAACGCAGCATGTCATTCTCAATGGAGAGAAGTCTTCCGAAGTAAGGGTCATTTCAGGTGTGCCGCAGGGGAGTGTCGTAGGGCCGTTTCTATTCACAATATATATAAATGACCTTGTGGATAACATCGGAAGTTCACGGAGGCTTTTTGCGGATGATATCGAGAGGTTGTAACAATGGAAAATTGTACTGAAATGCAGGAGGATCTGCAACGAATTGGCGCATGGTGCAGGGAATGGCAATTGCATCTCGATGTAGACAAGTGTAATGTGCTGCGAATACATAGAAAGAAAGATCCTTTATCATTTAGCTGCAGTACAGTAGGTCAGCAACTGGAAGCAGTTAATTCCATAAACTATCTGGCAGTACGCATTAGGAGTGATTTAAAATGGAATGACCATATAAAATTAATCGTGGGTAAAGCAGATGCCAGACTGAGATTCATTGGAAGAATCCTAAGGAAATGCAGTCCGAAAACAAAGGAAGTAGGTTACAGTACACTCGTTCGCCCACTGTTTGAATGCTGCTCGCCGGTGTGGGAACCGTACCGGATAGGGTTGATAGAAGAGATAGAGAAGATCCAACGGAGAGCAGCGCGCTTCGTTACAGGACCATTTAGTAATCGCGAAAGCGTTACGGAGATGGTAGATAAACTCCAGTGGAAGACTCTGCAAGAGAGACGCTCAGTAGCTCGGTACGGGCTTTGAAGTTTCGAGAACATATCTTCACCGAGGAGTCAAGCAGTATATTGCTCCCCCCTACGTATATCTTGCGAAGAGACCATGAGGATAAAATCGGAGAGATTAGAAGCCACACAGAGGAATACCGACAATATTTATTTCCACGAACAATACGTGAGTGGAATAGAAGGGAGAACCGATAGAGGTACTCAAGTACCCTCCGCTACACACCGTCAGGTGGCTTGCGGGGTATGGATGTAGATGGATCTAGATGGAGATGTTTTACACAATTAACTGTATTAAAAGATGGAAATTCCATGTTTGTTACACTTCACGATGTTTAAATGTGAACTTTAATAGTGGAGTTCCATGTCTTAATACTGTAAACACTCTTATTTATCAGTGTAAGCAAAGATAATCTAATTATAAGGCAAAATAAACGGTTCATCTATCTTGTTCCCTAACACCACAGGTTGCATTGCGTGGTGTCTCTTACGCGATCTTTAGAAGACCGTTTCATCTATGGCTATGCCGGTTGTTGTACAGACACAATAATGCGGCAATGAAAGTCTGCAATATATTTAGGAGTTTTAGAGCTGTTATTACTTTTACTAATGAGATATTTGGCCTATATGACCAGATATGCTTCTTCAACAAGGATTTGTATTTCATGTCAGTCTGATCTCTTTTGAGACATAAATAAAGAACCATTGTATTTATGCACTATTTTTCATGGTTGCCCTGTTTCTTGTTTTTGTGATTTATAGTTCTATTGTTTGTTCTAGTTTTTGCACTTAGAAATGGTCTAAGGCCCAAATCTGGATCGTATAAGATTAAAATCGAAAATATTACAGGCGAATGGTGTCAGCTTCATTAAAAGAAAGCAGTACACAGTGCGTTAAATGTTTTCATATCCTTCCGCATTTAGCGTTTTCTAAAGCGTAAGAATAACACCCCCTTATAACACCACCTTCTTTTTACTTCACTCGTCACACGCCATTATTATTATTATTATTATTATTATTATTACTACTATTGGAACTACACATGATGTCAGATAACGTTCTGTAGCCATTTGCCAAGCCCAAACCCTTCTATTGGAATTGTTACATGTTATGGCATGGCTCAGCACTCCAAATCATTCGTTTCCAGCCATCTACGATCCAGTGGCGTAGCTCTTTACGCCACCTCAGGTGTCGCATAGCACTGTTCACATGAACATGTGTCTTATGAGGAGCTGCTCGCACATTGCACCCCATTCTTTTTAAGTGCCTACGCATAATTATTGTGCTAGCTGTACTGTTGATAGTTCTGTGAAATGATTTCATGCGGTTTTTTATAGCCGCCCTCTGTAATAGTCGGAAGCCCCTGTTCGTCAATACACGAGGTCTGTCTGGACACTGCTTGGGTCTGATTGTCCGTTAGCTTCTTTTAATTCAGAGTCACAAAACCAACAGTTGACTTGGGCAGCTTTAGGAAGGGTTGCAATGCCCCCGATGGGTATGATACTCAAGTGACATCCAATTAGTAGTCGACGTTCGAAGTAGGACTGTTGATACTTTTAAAAATGTCGGGAATTCGACATATCGATATTTAAAACATGTCACAGTTGGACCTCGTCATATCGAAAAATTTCTCGATATACAGGGTGTTTATAAATGTATATCTGGGTTTTAACGCTTTATAATATTTATTCCATTAAACTTACAGTTATAAATGATATGTCAAATGAAAGATCAACTCAAACAGTTTTGAGAACTTTTAACATTGCAGCGCGCTAGCAATCGTGAGTCATTTAATGATTATAAAGAACACGCCTCGATTGCAAATAGAAACCGGATGTTGACCTAGGTTTCGGCGCGGATAACCACGCCTTCTTCGGAACACACTAAACTGCAAACTGCCTAAAGAGGCATGGTCTAAAGAACTAGTGTTGATGTTGGACCATGCCTCTTTAGGCAGTTTGCAGTTTAGTGTGTTCCGAAGAAGGCGTGTTATCCGCGCCGAAACCTAGGTCAACATCCGGTCTATTAGCTGTCAAGTCGGATTCTTAATAATCATTAAAACAGTTTTACCAAGAACCTCATAAATGTTCAATATGAGCACCATTTGTCACACGGCACACATCAAGTCTACAGCCGAGTTTGGTGAACCTACCGTAACTGGCACTTCTTACCTTGATACACTACAGCAATGGCTCTTCCCTCAGTTGGAAGAAGATGAGCCAGAGTACTTCATTTTCCAGCAAGATGGTGCGCCACCTCACTGGCATAGCGAATACGCGATTGGTTGAACTTCACTGTACCCAAGCACTGGATAGGCCGCAAGGGGCCCAATGACAGGGCTTGCTTTGCATGGCCTCCACGTTCACCCGACCTAACGCCATACGATATTTTTTCCTTTGGGGCTTCATCAAGGATCGTGTGTACGCGCCTCTGCTACCAGCAGACCACCTCGAATTAAGAAACCGGATTGAAGCAGCTGTTGCTACAATCACTGAAGACACACTTATCAACGTTTGCGAAGAACTCGGCTATAGACTTGATGTGTGCCGTGTGACAAATGGTGCTCACATTAAACATTTATAAGGTTCTTGGTAAAACTGTTTGAGTTGCTCTTTCTTTTGACATATCATTTATAACTGTAAGTTTAATATACCAAATATTATAAAGCGTTAAAACCCCGATATTCATTTATAAACACCCTGTATTGACGGAAAACATATCGACGTACCGGCAATATATATATATCGGCTGCACATTGTAAATATAGAGCTGGTTTTAGTGCCGTTTGTTTAAGTATTGATTTGATAATAGATATTCAGTACGTCAACAAGCTAGCAGCCTGCTTATGCCCCTTATACAAGAATTGCAAGGAAAACTATGCCGTTCACACTTGGCGATAATCACTTTGCTAATGTCGTTCGGTTTCGTCACATAACGGGTTTGTCTGGAACACTTCATGTCGACTTCCCTGTTTTCTTCGTTTCTGCAAACGCCAGCGACCTAGCAGTTGTAGTGTGAGAATGCGTGGTGAAGTTAAACGTTGCAGGTTCTTTTGGTAGCACCGAACGCCGATTACGTCAGCAATTCCCCTCACACGTCTTGTCATTTAGATTTTTTTCGTCAGTTTCAGCAGCTGTTTTTGAAGAATGCTGATGTGAAGAAACACCACACTAGTTGTGTTAAAATTGTTTTTTAATGCAACTGGTGTGCTATTTCTTCTCAGCGGAGATATTGTTATTCCATTCACACGCCACTCCCCCGCCCCCCTCCCACCCGTGTGCAATGAGACTACTTCTTTAAGTCATCTACACTTGCTTCACACAGTCAAAGAGGAAGACTGGACGTGATGAAGGCTCAAGAAGCAGTAAGACGCCTTCATACAGTGAAAGTAAAATTATGTTCTACTACAGTTTCAAAAGAGCCACATATATTTATCGAATATTGCGAAAAAAATATAAAAAGTATAATTATCGGCAGCCGAAATTGCCATTTCGATATAGATATATCTGTGGAAAAAATATCGCCGACATGCACTACTGGCCATTAAAATTGCTACACCAAGAAGAAATGCAGATGACAATCCGATATTCATTGGACAAATATATTATACCAGAACTGACACGCGATTACATTTTCACGCAATATGGGTGCCTAGATTCTGAGAAATCAATGCCCAGAACAACCACCTCCGGCCGTAATAACGGCCTTTATACTTCTGGGCATTGAGTCAAACAGAGCTTGGATGGCGTGTACAGGTACAGCTGCCCATGCAGCGCCAACACGATACCACAGTTCATCAAGAGTAGTGACTGGCGTATTGTGACGAGCCAGTTGCTCGGCCACCATTGACCAGACGTTTTCAGTTGGTGAGGGATCTGGAGAACGTGCGACCAGGGCAGCAGTCGAACATTTTCTGTATCCAGAAAGGCCCGTACAGGACCTGCAACATGCGGTCGTGCATTATCCTGCTGAAGTGTAGGTTTTCGCAGGGATCGAATGAAGGGTAGAGCCACGGGTCGTAACACATCTGAAATGTAACGTCCACTGTTCAGAGTGCTGTCAATGCGAACAAGAGGTGACCGAGACGTGTAACCAGTGGCACCCCATACCATCACACACGGTGATACGCCAGTATGGTGATGACGAATACAAGCTTCCAATGTGCGTTCACCGCGATGTCGCCAAACACGGATGCGATCATCATGATGCTGTAAACAGAACCTGGATTCATCCGAAAAAGTGACGTTTCGCCATTCGTGCACCCAGGTTCGTCCTTGAGTACATCATCGCAGGCGCTCCTGTCTTTGATGCAGCGTCAAGGGTAACCGCAGCCACGGTCTCCGAGCTGATAGTCCATGCAGCTGCAAACGTCGTCGAACTGTTCGTGCAGATGGTTGTTGTCTTGCAAACGTCCCCATGTGTTGACTCAAGGATCGAGACGTGGTTGCACTATCCGTTGGAGCCATGTGGATAAGATGCCTGTCATCTCGACTGTTAGTGATACGAGGCCGTTGGGATCCAGCACGGCGTTTCGTCTTACCCTCCTGAACCCACCGATTCCATATTCTGCTAACAGTAATTGGATCTCGACCAAAGCGAGCAGCAGTGTCGTGATACGATAAACCGCAATCCCGGTAGGCTACAATCCGACCTTTATCAAAGTCGGAAACGTGATAGTACGCGTTTTACCGGGCAACACCGGTCAGCTGCTTTTTTGTGTATGAGAAATCGGTTGGAAACTTTCCTCATGACAGCACGTTGTAGGTGTCGCCACCGGCGCCAACCTTGTGTGAATGCTCTGAAAAGCTAATCATTTTCATATCACAGCATCTTCTTCCTGTCGGTTAAATTTCGCGTCTGTAGCACGTCATCTTCGTGGTGTAGCAATTTTAATGGCCAGTTGTGTGTCGGTACCTCTTGGGAAATGTATCGATGTTCTATCGACAGGCCTATTTCGAAGTCACTGATTTCTCCAACCGATACATTCTGTTACTGCTGCTTTACTGACAACACAGTATTCGTTGCCTCCTTTAATGCTGGGGTCTGCCTCTCTTGACATGTAGTGGTCCGTTCTGCATTGCATAGTGGTGTCTGGATATTTTTGACGAGATGACATAGCGGCCGTTCCATGTGGGTGTATGTTGGACAGAACAAAGTCTGCCCTGGTATTCTTGGTTACGGGAGTACGCGCTGACCCAGTTCATTTTAAAAATAACCTGCATGCGGAAGGCAGCGCGCACTCCGGATTAGATTGTCAAGTCAACAGCTGAGCCAGTGCCACACTGCAGTCGCGAGCGTCACGTGGCAATCCGGACCTTATCCGCCTAAGCAGCTGCAGCAGCTGCGCGCGGTAATCGGCGAGTATAAACACTGCTGGGTGTTTACGAAGTAATTTATGACACACGCCTAGAACCTCATTATCTTGTACACGCCTTCGTGCCAAGACTTTCTTAAAACCTGGAAATACAATACTGTTGTCCAAGCTGACAGTTGGCAACAAGATATCACCGAGTGAAAGTGAGAAAGGACGATCGAAAAACGGGTAAGCGTGGTGAAGAATCCCTTTAGTTTGTTATGGGGAGTGGGAAGGGGGGTGGAAGGGGAGGAAATAGGCTATTTTCTTATTACGTTTCGTCCATTCGCACTTGCTAATTGTTGTAATTTAGTTGCTGTCATTTCGAAGCAATTGTGGCTCCATCTGTAGGCAGTTCACTACAACTCTACCCTACGAATGTATCCCAGGACACTGTCTTGTACTGGTATAGTATAGCAGTAATAGTACTATACTCTATCGTAAGTTTAACATGGAAATGCACGTTGTACCTGACGGCTCAACACAAAAGTTTTTTTCTCAAGTACAGATAGTGTTGAGGATCAGTGGACAAAGCTCAAAACCATCGTACAATATGCGTTAGATGAGTATGTGCCAATCAAGATCGTAAGAGATGGAAAAGAGCCACCGTGGTACAACAACCGAGTTAGAGAACTGCTGTGGAAGCAAAGGGAACTTCACAGCAAACATAAACATAGCCAAAGCCTTGCAGACAAACAAAAATTACGCGAAGCGAAATGTAGTGTGAGGAGGGCTATGCGAGAGGCGTTCAATGAATTCGAAAGTAATGTTCTATGTACTGACTTGGCAGAAAATCCTAAGAAATTTTGGTCTTATGTCAAAGCGGTAGGTGGATCAAAACAAAATGTCCAGACACTCTGTGACCAAAATGGTACTGAAGCAGAGGATGACGAACTAAAGGCCGAAATACTAAATGTCTTTTTCCAAAGCTGTTTCACAGAGGAAGACTGCATTGTAGTTCCTTCTCTAGATTGTCGCACAGATGACAAAATGGTAGATATCGAAATAGGCGACAGAGGAATAGAGAAACAATTAAAATCGCTCAAAAGAGGAAAGGCCGCTGGACCTGATGAGATACCAGTTCGATTTTACACAGATTACCTGAAGGAACTTGTCTCCCTTCTTGCAGCGGTGTACCGTAGGCCTCTAGAAGAGCGTAGCGTTCCAAAGGGTTGGAAAAGGGCACAGGTCATCTCCGTTTTCAAGAAGGGACGTCGAACAGATGTGCAGAACAACAGACCTATATTTCTAACGTCAATCAGTTGTAGAATTTTGGAACACTTATTATGTCAGAGTATAATGACTTTTCTGGACACTAGGAATCTACTCTGTAGTAATCAGCATGGCTTTCGAAAAAGACGATCGTGTGAAACCGAGCTCACGCTAATCGTCCACGAGACTCAGAGGGCCATAGACACGAGTTCCCAGGTAGATTCCGTGTTTCTTGACTTCCGCAAGGCGTTCGATACAGTTCCCCACAGTCGTTTAATGAACAAAGTAAGAGCATATGGACTATCAGACCAATTGTGTGATTGGATTGAAGAGTTCCTAGATAACAGAACGCAGCATGTCATTCTCAATGGAGAGAAGTCTTCCGATGTAAGAGTGATTTCAGGTGTGCCGCAGGGGAGTGTCGTAGGACCGTTTCTATTCACAATATACACAAATGACCTTGTGGATGACATCGGAAGCTCACTGAGGCTTTTTGCGGATGATGCTGTGGTACATCGAGAGGTTGTAACAATGGAAAATTGTACTGAAATGCAGGAGGATCTGCAGCGAATTGACGCATGGTGAAGGGAATGGCAATTGAATCTCAATGTAGACAAGTGTAAGAAAGAAAGATCCTTTATCATTTAGCTACAATATAGCAGGTCAGCAGCTGGAAGCAGTTAATTCCATAAATTATCTGGGAGTACGCATTAGGAGTGATTTAAAATGGAATGATCATATAAAGTTGATCGTCGGTAAAGCAGATGCCAGACTGAGATACATTGGAAGAATCCTAAGGAAATGGAATCCGAAAACAAAGGAAGTAGGTTACAGTACGTTTGTTCGCCCACTGCTTGAATACTGCTCAGCAGTGTGGGATCCGTACCAGATAGGGTTGATAGAAGAGATAGAGAAGATCCAACGGAGAGCAGCGCGCTTCGTTACAGGATCATTTAGTAATCGCGAAAGCGTTACGGAGATGATAGATAAACTCCAGTGGAAGACTCTGCAGGAGAGACGCTCAGTAGCTCGATACGGGCTTTTGGTGAAGTTTCGAGAACATACCTTCACCGAGGAGTCAAGCAGTATATTGCTCCCTCCTACGTATATCTTGCGATGAGACCACGAGGATAAAATCAGAGAGATTAGAGCCCACACAGAGGCATACCGACAATCCTCTTTCCACGAACAATACGAGACTGGAATAGAAGGGAGAACCGGCAGAGGTACTCAAGGTACCCTCCGCCACACACCGTCAGGTGGCTTGCGGAGTATGGATGTAGATGTAGATACATTCTTTATGTTTGTTGTTACTTTGTCGGGATCTCCTTCCCACATAGTTTAACGGCGCCCTATCGGTACGGTTGCGCTGCAACTCGCACATGGTCTTCCAGCTTTTTTAACCTTCGTCTGCGCTGACCATCTATACTTTGTTCATCGTAAGAATAAACATGATTTAAACAATACAACTGTAGTCTTCCTCGTTTGCTGAGATCTCATTGGATTTCTGTTCATGTGGAACGGAAGCCAAGCTGTCTAGAGTACAGTTAAGTACGATAATACCGATACGTTTTATGCTGGCGTTACACGCACATCAACTGAGCGATAATACGGGACAAAGCTTTACAGTCGCGCTTAACTTGGACAGCACAGGTCAGCCAGATGGTCCAACCAATCTACAGTGATGTAAGCAGCTGCAGTTAAGACGTAAAAAGAGGCGAGCAGAGAAACAATATAGCTTCGAACATCATTTAACTTATAAACAGAATTACATAATATTCGGCAAAATTCTAGAACGCTTCTTAGGGTGCCGTCACATTGGCTCCGATATCGGTAAAGTCCGCCGACGACAGACATCGGCCCGAGACGGCCGATTTTTTCAAATCAGTGCGCAACGACATGCGCGGCCACACATAGTCGTTATCATCTCCGGAACGTACAGACTTCGGACGAAATTCAAATTGCTTTCTTCGGTCAAATCGACCGACGTTCTCGCACCCGAAATTTGGAGCTTGAGAAACTGATAAATTTAGTCCACGAAATAATGAGTTAGTGGCATCATGAGGATGAAAATATCATCGTATTATAATTCGCGAGCTATGGACTGAAATCGCAGGTTTATTTGAAACCTCAAATAGGCAAAATCTTTATTGGAAATTTTAGGCATACGTTATAACCTCAAAAAATAATTTGTTCAAGTGAAAAGGGTGGCGTATCTATATGCTTACAGCGACTGTACTGGATCTTTTTTGTGATAGGTTGTCGTTAGTAGTCTTCAGATTGTTATTACTGCTGACTGGCGTTTTATGCCAGCAGGGTAGTGATTCTGTTAATATGAAATTGTTTACAAATGTGGACTTTCCTTTTCTAAGTGCTTTAGGTTTTCAGATATCTTACGCTACACTTTAGGCTTGTCTTTCACTCGTGTGCTAAACGTCAGTCATTGAAGGGTAATTAATGTACGTCTGCAAAAGTAAACAAATACAGCGCCGCGCGGGATTAGCCGAGCGGTTTAAGGCGCTGCAGTCATGGACTGTGTGGCTGGTCCCGGCGGAGGTTCGAGTCCTCCCTCGGGCATGGGTGTGTTTGTCCTTAGGATAGTTTAGGTTAAGTAGTGTGTAAGCTTAGGGACTGATGACCTGAGTAGTTAAGTCCCATAAGATTTCACACACACTTGAACAAATACAGCGAAACAGAGTGTTTATAACTTGATTTTCAAGGTCACCACCAATTACATCGAGTATGCAGCCGAACGTTTCTCCCGTCATCTCATATTTTTGCAAAACATGTCAGGTTATTCTGATAACTGACGGCAGAATATATAGTACTCGCCACGTACCTTACGAGACAGGAACGCTCATTCACATGCATTCGACTTCTCTTTAAAAGCAGAAGCCGCTATGCAGCACTCGTATCCAAGCACAGATACGTCGTGGTATCCACCCCACCCTAAGAGGATGAAATCTAACCTACTTCTTACATAGAATAGATTCTAACCTAACCTCCTTTGACCCTGTCAATAACTGACGGAGGAGATGGGGCGCACTACCACCACGCCATCGGTCTTAGGGGACCAGACGGAAAGCATAACATGCTCTCCTTCTTAGCTAACATAGTACTGTAATTATAAACAGAGTAGTGAAAATGCCTAACTGAAACACAGGGTAATTTTTCTGCGTGAGCAATGTTTGACTCAATAGTGTATTGCAGGGTTTTCATCGTACAATTAAATATTGAAACCACTTAAGGTGTTACTTGCCGGCCGCGGTGGTCTAGCGGTTCTAGGCGCGCAGTCCGGAACCGCGCGACTGCTACGGTCGCAGGTTCGAATCCTGCCTCGGGCATGGATGTGTGTGATGTCATTAGGTTAGTTAGGTTTAAGTAGTTCTAAGTTCTAGGGGACTGATGACCACAGATGTTAAGTCCCATAGTGCTCAGAGCCATTTGGACCATTTGGTGTTACTTACAGTCAGCCGTCTGATAATTCTGAACTCGTTCTAGATCTGCCACGTTGATAACGAGTCGATCAACAATGGAATCCACGAAGCTATCCTAGCACAACATTTTCCCCTCGTCTTTTATGAACTGCCATTCCGTACCCTGTCGGCGTTCGGCAGTGACGTGTGACAAGTGCATTAGTCCCAATACGTCTGGTACCTTAAATGGCTCCAGATCAGTTCTGTTGGATTCATATTACCGAGGTACTGTGGCAGTTTAAAAGTGCAGCATTTGTATGGTGTGCTCGGCGCCGTGAAAATTGTTTTCCATGTTTCTACAACGCATAATCTCTCCGGCTCGTGTGAGACCACATATGCGATATAAAACAATGAACGTAGACCAAATAGACAATTTGTCCTAAACATTTAATCTGTTAGGTTTCCTTAATTTAAACAATCTCGGATAATCAAGAATGTGTATTTGCAATAAAAACTGAAATTTTGCGAGCAATATTGAGTAGCATATGTTTGAATTTTGTATTTCAAATATGCAGGTATTCCAAAGTGAACGAAAAAAAGAAGACCAAAATGAGATTATTCCAGCTTACGATTTTAAAACGCTACCGTTTCAGCCATACGTCCCGTTTACAAAAACGCCTTAATGTAGTAAATAAATTTCACGAAAAGTTCAAAGCCAGTTTTTCCGTAAACTTGTGAAAAACTTTAAGAACAATCTATTTCTCGGCACTTTTTAACAGTGTTCCACGCTCGTGTTTTACTACGGAACAGGAACCAGCGTCAGCCATTTTCACACTACACAAAAGCTCGACAATCAGAGCACAACAGCATAGAGACTGCGACAGTACACGATTTTCGAAATGAAAACTACGTAGGTAAAGTGTGATTAAGAAAAACGTTGATGGCTGTTAATTCATTAGAAGAGTTTAAAGTATCATTTGCCGTAACATAGTAACAAACTACCGAATACGTAAATAAGACCTACTTCCAAGAGCGTAACAACACCAGTATACATGTGCTACGGCTGCTGACCAATCATCACGGCCGGCCGTTGTTGCCGAGCGGTTCTAGGCGCTTCAGTCTGGCACCGCGCGACCGCTACGGTCGCAGGTTCGAATCCTGCCTCAGGCATGGATGTGTGTAATGTCCTTACATTAGTTAAGTTTAAGTAGTTCTAAGTTCTGGGGGACTGATGACCTCAGATGTTAAGTCTGATAGCGCTTAGAGCCATTTGAGCCAGCCAATTATCACGTTTTTGTTTATTTACATCAGATTTATTCTTATGATGAACGAAGTATGGCCGTTGGAATCAACGACAAGGATTAATTGGGCTACGCTGTAGCATTAACTTGTTGCAACAACAGGGCAACGAAACATTAAATTCCCTGGATACGTGATTCATAAAATGATGAACAGCCGACAGACCGTATAACTTCAAGATCCATTTAGTACAGTTTGTATGCACAGTGAAATAATGTACGGCAAAACTCCGTAATATGCTACGAGAAGAGAGCAAGCAGAAAGTGGAAGCTACGAGAGAGAGGGGGGAGGGGGAGAGAGGAAACGAACCGCTGAAAAACCTATCGCAAACATATATTTCACCTGCGTGAGAAATGTGTAGTATTGTCGAGGTTTACGCGCACCTAATGCACTCTACAAAGAAACACCTGTAAACGCATGTGTTATTTGTGAAATCTGTTGTATCGGTGGCAGCGGACGTTTTTTCCCAAACAAATTTCCCAGCGCCTTCAAACGACAGGACTCCGTGAACACGATGGAGGAGACTGAGAAAGCGACCGTCCAATGAGATTTGAACAAAAGCTACACATTGCGCGCCTCAATGTGTCGTTCGCGTTGGAATAACCACTAAATAACTAGTACTTAAGCACGACCTAGTTTCAATGTTGTCACAACATTTTTGACTTAGGTGCACTGCGCCGGAAGATCAATCGCTGAGCTACCTTAGTGGGCGTTTGTTACCATTAAGTTTAAACTTAGGACGAACAAATAATGCTTTGCTTGAGCATGGTTCGAACAGTTGAACAGATCGAGAAATCTCGGGCTTTGTTCGAGCTGTCGATCGTTGCTCGATCTAAAGTTGGTGGTGGTGGTGGTGGTGGTGGTGGTGGTGGTGGTGGTGGTGGTGGTGGTGGTGGTTAGTGTTTAACGTCCCGTCGACAACGAGGTCATTAGAGACAGGGCGCAAGCTCGGGTTAGGGAAGGATTAGGAAGGAAATCGGCCGTGCCCTTTCAAAGGAACCATCTCGGCATTCGCCTGAAACGATTTAGGGAAATCACGGAAAACCTAAATCAGGATGGCCGGAGACGGGATTGAACCGTCGTCCTCCCGAATGCGAGTCCAGTGTGCTAACCACTGCGCCACCTCGCTCGGTCTAAAGTTGATACTTCCTCCACAAAGGATCAGCATTATTAATCTATTATGCATTGTAATAATAAAAATAACCTTGAGACATGGACAGCAGTGTCTAAAGAGTGCAGGTCATATGTAAAAATGGCAACTAATGAGTAAATAAATTATGGAAGTCACGACTCGGTCTAATAACACAGTTTCCTCTCGTTCTGTGATGTCGTGACGTCTGTTGGTACTATTGACACGTTGGATCTTACCGCTGTAATTTATTCTCGCGATCGCAATCAATTTAATAGTATTTAGTTCGTTTATTAGGCATTCCGTTACTAATTTTCTTCATTTTTCATCTTAACGTTACCGTCTTGTTTCCCGACGATCCAAAACTGGTAACTTTTACGCACGTCATTCTAATCTGTGAACAGCATCGAAATGTTCGTTTGCAGCATAACTTGGTAAATCATTATAGCATGTAATAAGTAAATAAAATATTTTATTGGGTACATGGACGTGTGTGTTGTCCTTAGGTTAGTTAGGTTTAATTAGTTCTAAGTTCTAGGCGACTGATGACCTCAGAAGTTAAGTTGCATAGTGCTCAGAGCCATTTGAACCATTTTTGAGCACAACATTTGCTCCCTTGACTGTAGTTCACCTAAAAATCACCATAAATGTTTATATGTCCATAGAAACCGTTTGTACGGAGTTTGTATTTATCGCTATCTCCACTCGTGCTTCACGTGAACTGTCGAAATATCAAGCAAAGTTGTTGCTCGTTTGAGTTTCTCGCGTATCGCTTGCACTCGCGCCATTTGCGTGAAATGTCAAACGATTGCTCGATCAGCGCTCGATGCCGTATGGAGTTCTGTGGGCGTATCGGGCAATCTCGAATCCGTTGGAACGCGAGTTCCATTTGCCCAGCCCTACGAACAAAGTGTAAGTCATAGCTACGACTCTAGATGCTACGTTTCATTGACAGAATCTACATGCGATGTCGTACCACACTGATCGCAATGCTAAAGTGCGTAAAGATTTAGCCTTAGTTCCGCAAAAACCGATCGCAAATAAATTAAAACAGTAACGCAGCCTCGTGGATGAAAAATACTAAGAAATAGTCCAGTCCTCGACAGGAAAGTCCGCCTGGTTAGCTGAGTGGTGTTTGCCTACCATGCAGCGGGCCCGGGTTCGATTCCGGGTCGGGTTGGAGATTTTTCTCCGCTCGTGGACTGGCTGTTGTGTTTTCCTCATCATCCCTTCATCGTTGCACAATGTGGCTTCACCTGAAATAAGACTTGCATCCGGCGGCCGAACTTCTCCAGATGGGGCCTCCCGGCCATCAATGCCACACGATCGTGGCATAGGAAAATGTTTCACAGATTACTCTCCTACTTCCAGCGTTATGGAAACAACAACAATACCTTCAGTGTTTTTAAAGGATGCATGGTTTTGGTTATGTCGTCGATGACGAGGTCGTTAGTGACGGAGTACAAGCTCGGATTGGGGGAAGACTTGGAGATGGACGAAAGCTGGTCTTGTTCTTTTTGATGAAACCACTGTGTGCGGTTAGCCCATAAAACTAAATCTGGATGCATCAAATGTATTCGCAGCTGCGAATATAGACAGCCATCAATTGTATAATGAAATGATGACAATGCGATTTTGTACCGGACCGACCGTAGTTGCCGCAGTTCCTGTTCCTTCGGAGATGCATGCATGTCCCAAGGAACATTACGTCGGATTTCTGAAGAACACAGGCACTGCAATATCGTAAATCTGGATGGCCTAACGGGAATTTAAACCGCCGTCGTCCTGAATACGAGTGCAGTGTCTTTCTACTGCGCCATCTCGCTCGGTTTCAGAGCTCTTTTTTATAGGGAGTGGAGTGAGTAGAAGAAGTTCCGTGGACCTGGCTCGTTCCAGATGAGCAGTTTTCAGGTACGCAGCATGTCTTCGGCCCCTCATTACCGTAGTCTGCTGCCTGGTTACATTACGCATCCGCACCTAATCTCTGTGAATTGGTATAAAGTGAAAGGTAGGGATTTCTTTTTGTACCCCATATTACAGTTTTCCCCCATTTCATTCACGTGCAGCGTGGGAAGAGTGGTTGTTTACAGGCTTCTGCGCAGGCTGTCGTCAATGTTATTTCGTATCCCTCTTCGCTTCTGGCGCGATACACGAGGATCTGAGAAATATTCACAGATTCTACCTTGAAACCCAGTCCCTGTACGTGGATACACATGAAATATTCGGTACTTTTCTTTATTTCTTAGAGCGGCTGCCATTTAAGCCATACGCCGAAATAATGCAGATTCCCTGTTGCTCTTAATAAGCCTGTGGCCACTGGCCCAGGCCTCTGCGCTCGTTCTCCCCTGTTAATCCGACACCAGTAACCCCACCCTGGTTCTTTAAAGAATCGAGCTCTCACGTATAAAGCAGTTCCGGTTTAAGATAAACCAGTTTTCATGCTTCTCAGTGTTTATGACGTCATATATCCTGAACTATATCTCGTGCAATGATATAATTTTGCAGGTACATGTGTGTGGATACTGTCTACAAAGTGTTTCGCCAATGGAGTTAGTAGTGAAGGAGTAGTATATGAGAACGTCATGCGTGATGTGAAGTTTCAGTACATGAACAGCGGAAATGTAGGAAGCGATAAACATTTTTCCTTTCATTACTTTGTGTGTGTGGTGGGGGGGGGGGGGGGGGGGGAGGTTCAACGAGAAGAGATTTAAAATTGTGAGTGGAGATTGGTGGAATTCGCTAAGTGATCTCATTCTCAAATACTGGATGAATATATTCTGGATAATTTGTGCGCTGTGTATTAAGTTCTCTCGGCACATACACACTATTTCTAGCTTTAATTGGTTGTTAAATCTTTAACGTAAGATTATGCCTCTTATTTAGTAGATAATGACAGAATTATTAAATTCTGTCAATAATTGTATGAACTACTCGAAATCAAATGTTTGTTGCTCTTGGAAGCCACTGGAGAGGCAACCTACAACTAGGACTTACGTTACTAGCCATTTAGTAATATACGAGGGGCGTTTAATAAGTAATGCAACACCTCTTTTTACTCCACCAAGTTCGGTTGGGAAAAAAATGCGGAATTTGTTGTGGGACATCGTAGAATATTCCCACTTCGGTCCCTGTTGTTTCATGAAGTTCCGGTAGATGTACGTAACGGAGATGCGATTCAAGCAGAGTGTTGTTGTTCAGTGGCTTTTGACGGAGAACCAGAGCATCGCAGATATTCACAGTTTAATGCGATTCTGTCTGTTTTAATTATTCGGGAGTAGACCATCTGGTTTTACACTTTCTTTGCTTTTTGCGTTTAATTTGATTGGGAAACCGTTGAGATTGAACTTAACATATACATGGATGGATATGAGAAATGAAAGGTTACAATAAATTTTTCATCTGTGATTATTACTTTACGTATGAAATATTTTGTTGCAGATTAATAAAAATGAATTTCTTTGAATATTCCAAAATAATGATTCAAGTTTTACTTTTATTCAAGTACTAAGGATGTTTGTGCAAGAATGAAAATATTATTGTCCATCGAATTTAGCAAACATTTTCACGTTGCAGTGGATTTTTGTTTAACTGGATATACCCCGACTAGCTTTGAAGCATAAGACTATCTTTGCTATATGAAAATGTTTTCTTTTTTTATATTGCTAAGCTCTCATGAAAATTATCCACTTTTAAATACACTTTACGATATGTTCAGAATTTATCACTTTTTTGAATGAAAATTTACAAAAGCTGCAGCTTGTATCCACTTGTAAATGCACAAGATAAAATCTACTATCTCTTTTTATTCTGCGTCTGGAATGCTGTGAAAAGAAACACTTCATTATTTTTCTTCACCTCTACCTGTACCCTTTTTAGGGTGTGGTCGTTATTGCGATCGTATATTTAAATCTGCCGCTGCTGCAGACTGCTCGCTCGCGGCGCAGCTCCTCACCGCCAGCGATATCCAATAAAATGCTGAAATTTCGTAAATAATAACAGTAATTGTGACAAACAGATTTTACTAGATAAATATATTTTAACAGAAACAATTAAAATCTTTACACACCTTCTACAATCCCAGCAACAAATGGCGTCGATCATCGACTTATGACAAATGAAGACTACCTAAGAGCCTAATGCAATGTCACGGATTCCTCTCCCATTCAGTCCGTGCAGAAGACAAGCGATTCTATTACAATATATTGCCTATTTAGATCTTAACTAATTCTTGTACATTCTTTGTCATTTTTAATTACATATCGCTTTTTCCCCCCCCATGAACCATGGACCTTGCCGTTGGTGGGGAGGCTTGCGTGCCTCAGTGATACAGATAGCCGTACCGTAGGTGCAACCACAACGGAGGGGTATCTGTTGAGAGGCCAGACAAACGTGTGGTTCCTGAAGAGGGGCAGCAGCCTTTTCAGTAGTTGCAAGGGCAACAGTCTGGATGATTGACTGATCTGGCCTTGTAACAATAACCAAAACGGCCTTGCTGTGCTGGTACTGCGAACGGCTGAAAGCAAGGGGAAACTACAGCCGTAATTTTTCCCGAGGGCATGCAGCTTTACTGTATGATCACATGATGATGGCGTCCTCTTGGGTAAAATATTCCGGAGGTAAAATAGTCCCCCATTCGGATCTCCGGGCGGGGACTACTCAAGAGGATGTCGTTATCAGGAGAAAGAAAACTGGTGTTCTACGGATCGGAGCGTGGAATGTCAGATCCCTTAATCGGGCAGGTAGGTTAGAAAATTTAAAAAGGGAAATGGATAGGTTGAAGTTAGATATAGTGGGAATTAGTGAAGTTCGGTGGCAGGAGGAACAAGACTTCTGGTCAGGTGACTACAGGGTTATAAACACAAAATCAAATAGGGGGAATGCAGGAGTAGGTTTAATAATGAATAGGAAAATAGGAATGCGGGTAAGCTACTACAAACAGCATAGTGAACGCATTATTGTGGCCAAGATAGATACGAAGCCCACACCTACTACAGTAGTACAAGTTTATATGCCAACTAGCTCTGCAGATGACGAAGAAATTGAAGAAATGTATGATGAAATAAAAGAAATTATTCAGATTGTGAAGGGAGACGAAAATTTAATAGTCATGGGTGACTGGAATTCGAGTGTAGGAAAAGGGAGAGAAGGAAACATAGTAGGTGAATATGGATTGGGGGACAGAAATGAAAGAGGAAGCCGCCTGGTAGAATTTTGCACAGAGCACAACATAATCATAACTAACACTTGGTTTAAGAATCATGAAAGAAGGTTGTATACATGGAAGAACCCTGGAGATACTAAAAGGTATCAGATAGATTATATAATGGTAAGACAGAGATTTAGAAACCAGGTTTTAAATTGTAAGACATTTCCAGGAGCAGATGTGGACTCTGACCACAATCTATTGGTTATGACCTGTAGATTAAAACTGAAGAAACTGCAAAAAGGTGGGAATTTAAGGAGATGGGACCTGGATAAACTAAAAGAACCAGAGGTTGTACAGAGATTCAGGGAGAGCATAAGGGAGCAATTGACAGGAATGGGGGAAATAAATACAGTAGAAGAAGAATGGGTAGCTTTGAGGGATGAAGTAGTGAAGGCAGCAGAGGATCAAGTAGGTAAAAAGACGAGGGCTAGTAGAAATCCTTGGGTAACAGAAGAAATATTGAATTTAATTGATGAAAGGAGAAAATATAAAAATGCAGTAAGTGAAACAGGCAAAAAGGAATACAAACGTCTCAAAAATGAGATCGACAGGAAGTGCAAAATGGCTAAGCAGGGATGGCTAGAGGACAAATGTAAGGATGTAGAGGCCTATCTCACTAGGGGTAAGATAGATACCGCCTACAGGAAAATTAAAGAGACCTTTGGAGATAAGAGAACGACTTGTATGAATATCAAGAGCTCAGATGGAAACCCAGTGCTAAGCAAAGAAGGGAAAGCAGAAAGGTGGAAGGAGTATATAGAGAGTCTATACAAGGGCGATGTACTTGAGGACAATATTATGGAAATGGAAGAGGATATAGATGAAGATGAAATGGGAGATACGATACTGCGTGAAGAGTTTGACAGAGCACTGAAAGACCTGAGTCGAAACAAGGCCCCCGGAGTAGACAATATTCCATTGGAACTACTGACGGCCGTGGGAGAGCCAGTCCTGACAAAACTCTACCATCTGGTGAGCAAGATGTATGAAACAGGCGAAATACCCTCAGACTTCAAGAAGAATATAATAATTCCAATCCCAAAGAAAGCAGGTGTTGACAGATGTGAAAATTACCGAACTATCAGCTTAATAAGTCACAGCTGCAAAATACTAACACGAATTCTTTACAGACGAATGGAAAAACTAGTAGAAGCCAACCTCGGGGAAGATCAGTTTGGATTCCGTAGAAACACTGGAACACGTGAGGCAATACTGACCTTACGACTTATCTTAGAAGAAAGATTAAGGAAAGGCAAACCTACGTTTCTAGCATTTGTAGACTTAGAGAAAGCTTTTGACAATGTTGACTGGAATACTCTCTTTCAAACTCTAAAGGTGGCAGGGGTAAAATACAGGGAGCGAAAGGCTATTTACAATTTGTACAGAAACCAGATGGCAGTTATAAGAGTCGAGGGACATGAAAGGGAAGCAGTGGTTGGGAAGGGAGTAAGACAGGGTTGTAGCCTCTCCCCGATGTTGTTCAATCTGTATATTGAGCAAGCAGTAAAGGAAACAAAAGAAAAATTCGGAGTAGGTATTAAAATTCATGGAGAAGAAATAAAAACTTTGAGGTTCGCCGATGACATTGTAATTCTGTCAGAGACAGCAAAGGACTTGGAAGAGCAGTTGAATGGAATGGACAGTGTCTTGAAAGGAGGATATAAGATGAACATCAACAAAAGCAAAACAAGGATAATGGAATGTAGCCTAATTAAGTCGGGTGATGCTGAGGGAATTAGATTAGGAAATGAGGCACTTAAAGTAGTAAAGGAGTTTTGCTATTTGGGGAGCAAAATAACTGATGATGGTCGAAGTAGAGAGGATATAAAATGTAGACTGGCAATGGCAAGGAAAGCGTTTCTGAAGAAGAGAAATTTGTTAACATCCAGTATTGATTTAAGTGTCAGGAAGTCATTTCTGAAAGTATTCGTATGGAGTGTAGCCATGTATGGAAGTGAAACATGGACGATAAATAGTTTAGACAAGAAGAGAATAGAAGCTTTCGAAATGTGGTGCTACAGAAGAATGCTGAAGATTAGATGGGTAGATCATGTAACTAATGAGGAAGTATTGAATAGGATTGGGGAGAAGAGAAGTTTGTGGCACAATTTGACCAGAAGAAGGGATCGGTTGGTAGGGCATGTTCTGAGGCATCAAGGGATCACCAATTTAGTATTGGAGGGCAGCATGGAGGGTAAAAATCGTAGAGGGAGACCACGAGATGAATACACTAAGCAGATTCAGAAGGATGTAGGTTGCAGTAGGTACTGGGAGATGAAAAAGCTTGCACAGGATAGAGTAGCATGGAGAGCTGCATCAAACCAGTCTCAGGACTGAAGACCACAACAACAACAACAACATCGCTTTTTCTGTGGCGGTTTTCACATCCTCCGCCACAGATAGTATTTCACAGTCTTTGAATAATCATTTATAATAGCAAAATTCATAAGTATCTTTTTCCTCACAAAATTAAGTGTCCTTTTGAAATTCAATTAACAGAAATACATATAAATTATTTGTTACAGTGAGCATTATACTTCGAAATGTCCTTTTAAGTTTCACTTTGGATGCGTGCTGCCAGAGAACGTCACAACAGGTGCTTGTAGAATGTCTGCGGAGACCAGGCAGTGAACAAAAGCACGGTGAGTCGTTGGGCTAGGCGTTTTTCATCATCGCAACAAGGTCGCGCAAACATGTCCGATTTCCCGCGTGCCGGCCGGCCGCACGCAGCTGTGACTCCTGCGAAGCTGGAACGTGCGGACACTCTCATTCGAGGTGATCGACGGATCACAACTAAACACCTCGCTGCAGAACTGGACATCTCTGTTGGTAATGCTGACTCACTCGTCCACCAGTTGGTGTTCTCAAAAGTGTTTGCCCACTGGGCTCCTCGGTGCTTAACAGAAGGCTATAAAGAGCAACGGAGGAACGTATGTGCGGAATTATTTGCGCGTTACGAGGCTGACCGTGACAATTTTTTTGTCGAACTTCGTCACAGGCTATGGAATATGGGTTCATCACTTCGAACCGGAAACACAGTCCATGAAGTGGTTCCAGACCGCTTCTCCTCCGAAGAAAAAGTTCAAAGACGCACCCTCTGCCGGTAAGGTCATGACGACAGTCATCTGGGATCTGATGGGGGGTTATTCGATTTGATGTCTTCGCTCATGGTGCAACTATCAACTCTGAAATGTGTTATGCGAAATTCACCTTCTCGATGATAATGCGAGGCCTCAAACAAGTATGCGCACCCGAGAGCAGCTCACAAAACTTCATTGAATTGCTCTTCCTCATTGACCCTACAGCCCTAAATTCGCACCGTTCAACTTCCATCTGCTTGGTCCAACGAAAGATGCACTCCGCGGGAATCTGTGCGATGGTTATTGAGAAGATATTGATGCAGCAAGACATTTTCCAGTAGAGTGCCATCCCGCGGGCATACTGGCTCTCCCAGTAAGATGGCTTAAGGCCGTCACATTGAACGGAGATTACAGTGAAAAATAGGGTTTTCTAGACAAAAGAGTGGGTTATAATATGGCTTATTGGAACCCTGAATAAAACCAACCCGCTTACAGAAAAAATGAGTTGCTTTACTTATTGAACGCCCCTCGAAGATAATAGAGATCCCACCCACTCCAAAACTATTGTTTCAGGTCGTAAAAAATTTTCAGTAAGAAACTGAGATCTGTAATTGGTTTTACCTACAACTAATTACGTGGGCTCATTCCACTTCACATGGCCACAGTGTTGCTCCCAGATATATGCAGAATTTGAAGAATGAAGGATTGTAATTTAACGCACCGACGGTGCAAGCTCGGGTAGGAATGGGCGGCGAAGAATATCGTTCGACTCCATTTTAAAAGTAACGGTCTTGGCCTCGCCGTTATTGATTTACAGAAAACACATATAACGCCAGACTGGATGACCTAATGGGGATTTTGCCCGTTATTCCTCCGAATGCGAGTCCGACACCTTACCCACTGCGCCATATAGCTACGTTCGATGTGATTTCATTGACTCCAGTTATAAACGATTGAATACACTCTCTAATGCTACAACATTTTGCAGTAGACAAAACTGAAACCAAGCATCGCAGTCATGCTCCTGATGTCGGTTGATACTATGTGTAGTGTTTCCATTACGAAATAATGTGTGAATAGTGTGTGGGATAATTGGCTTTGAGAAATGAATGAACCGCTTTTTGTGTTACGAAATAACTTCTTTGCAAGTCCCTATAAAGGAGACAATATTGTAGACTACGGATAACACGAGTGATTTTGCGCTTTTTTAAACAGACTGTTTCTTTAAACAGAAGTGTGGAGGTTTCTGCCTCCGTCCGGTCATCCTGATTTAGATTTTCGGTGGTTTCCCTAATGACTTCATGCAAATGACGGGAGTTTTCTGCTGTAAATCCTTGGTCGACTACTTGCCCCATCCTTGTAGAGCCAGATCTGTAAGTATATAAATTTTCTTATCTGTATACTGTGAATGTAAAATTTGTTTTATGTTGGAATCTGTCCTTCGTTAAGCTTATGTGACTTCGCACCACGGTACGACTTAGACTAATATATACTCTCAATTGTCAAAACAATCGGCAGTATAACATCTCGTGTTGAGCCGGCTGTATGGGTACGTTCCGAAAGCCAATACATGAATAAGAAGTATGTAAATGCCGGTATGTATGAATTACGTCAGGGTGCCAGGTCTGGAGATTTAGGTGGCCAAGAGCGGAACACATGTGCTGTACGACCGATCCAGTGGTTTGGAAGATGTGAACCTCAATACCCCATTGGGGAGAGGAGGGGTTCTTCATTTTGCTGAAAAAAGTAATCCATATCAACCTGTAACATGAGCCATTGCTCATATGTGTGTAGATACAGGTTTTTTGAAGCAGTGAAGGAAAAAAAAAGAAATGTGCAATTTTTTGTGTTGGCGTCGCAATAGAACACATTGACCTGCGTGAGATAGGCTGATGTTCGATAGCGCACGAAGGGTTTTCTCTACGCCATATTCGGACGTTATTGCAGTTACCCTGCCACGCACGTAGAAGGTTGCCTTCATCGTTACAAATGAGAATTGCAGCAAATGTTTCTTCCTCCTGACATCCAGAATTGCCGGCTTCCAGTTAACTGTGTTGCGCAACAGGCCAGATTTTGAACTTGTTTCACATCTTCTGTAATTCTTATCGCTATGCGTTAAATACCTATAGCTGTTAGTAATCGCTATGGTCATTTTGAGTTGCCCTGCATATCATCAACAATTACACCATCTTAGTTTTCAGTGGCACACAAGCAAGCACACCGTCCTCTCTATCGAGCACAAAGTACTGCGTTGTGTCTTTTAGGTTCTCTATCCCATCCAGATCCTTCTGGATATCCCGTGCGACCTAGCTTTCTTGCGTAACCGACAACGTAGTATTCGATTTGAACGATGCAGGAGTAGTTCCAGGTGATGGTATCATAGTACAAAGATTTTCAGGCATGTGTATTCTTTCTAGTCATTGACTACTGTGATGACATATTATCCGTGGGGATTATGAATTTTGTGCACCACATCGTAATTCAGTCAGTACCGAACGACTCTCAGATATTAGTTTTTCAGGCTTTTCCATCTCTATCTATCCAAATCACTTCCACAACTTTCAGCATAGACTGATTCTAGTATAATCAGATTAACCAGATGCAATGCAATGATTGTGACTAGAGTTAGTCGACAAAGTCGCCCATCAGAAGCAATTTAATGTAAGACGATTACATAAATCTAGTTGTTGGGAAGGCTGACGCCAGGCTGAATTTCATTAGGTTCGAATCCTGCCTCGGGCATAGATATGTGTGATGTCCTTAGGTTAGTTAGGTTTAAGTAGTTCTAAGTTCTAGGGGACTGATGACCTCAGCAGTTAAGTCCCATAGCGCTCAGAGCCATTTGAACCATTTTGAACCTAATCCTCCTTCCTTCTTCTGCTTGCGACTCCGAACGCAACTGACTTTGGAAGATTTTTGTCAACAGTAGAGTAGCTTGTAACAGCTTTCATTTGCTTTTAATGATAATTTCCGAGTATCGCATTTGTTTCTGACTAGAAAAATAAGTAAGTCTGGAATTAACGAAAGAGATGGAGATGATTCAAAGAGGAGCTGTACCATCTAGCCACCGCAGTACTGAACTAATGACATTGGAAAGATGCAGCAAAGGAGACATTAATTCTCCAGTTATTGTTCTTGTGCGCCACCACGTCGCACTCTGCTTGCCCCGAGACGACTAAAGAAATATACTTTTTCTGACGAGATTATCTTAATCAAATGAAACTTTGGTTCCAGCGACCTTTTCAGGTCTCAAACATCTGTGCTGTATATATGCAGACTGAAGCGACGAATGAAACATTGTACTAAGGCCTGGATGTTGTTCGAGTACAGGAGAATACCAAATGGACTGAGGCGCGAATGGGAACTTGGATTGACGAGGGAGGCGTGCTAGTGTAGTCCGTAGAGTTGTGCAAAGCTACTGTGTCAGGGTGGCGCAGTCGTTAGTGCATCTGCCTAATGAGCGGGAGACAAGAGTTCGAAGCCCGGCCTTGGGACAAATTTTCATTCATCGCTTTAGTATGAATATATACATCATAGATTTCTCTTAGGTTAGAAACATGATACTAAAATTAGAAATTCTGACCTAGGTAGAGGCATATCGTCTCCCGTTCTTCCCACGCAGCATCCGGGAATGGAACAGGAAGTGCTGGGGGAAGCTCTCTCCGCCGCACACCGTTCAGTGTTCAGGCGACTGCTGATGTCGATTGAAGGAATTCCAATATTCTGCACCACTGTTTCTACTCTTAGGTCCGTAGATGGCGTCTTCTTTTCCCTTTTGTCTGTCATATCCCCCTCTAAGGGAAAAATCTTCCACGACGTAACCATGCCCGATAAATTCTAGATCTCTATACAATACACCCCAAACCACCATACGGTGCACGGCGGAGGGTGCCATGTACCATTGCTAGTCATTCCTGTTACACTCGCAAATGGAGAGAGGGGAAAATGACTGTCTGTATGCTCCCGCGAGAGCCATACTTCCTCTTATCCCGTGCTCTCGGTCCTTACGCGAAATGTACGTGGCCGGCAGTAGAACCGTTCTGCAGGCAGCTGAAAATGCAGTTTCTCGAAATTTTCTGTTTAATGTTTCACGAAAAGATCGACGTCACCCTTATAGGGTTTCCCTTTGATTTCACGAAAAATCACCGTAATACTCGCGTGCTGATCGAACCTACCGGTAACAAATCCAGCAGCGCTCCTTTTGATGCCTTCGATTTCTACCTTTAATCCGATGTGGAGGGGATTCCAAACAGTCGAGCAGTTCTCTTAAATCTGTCGCACTAGTGTTCTATACGCGGCCCGCTTTGTAGATGAGCTACACTTTCCTAGAATTGTTACAATAAAGCGAAGCCCGTTATTAGCCACCCCTACTACCGTCCTTATTTACTCGTTCATTTCATACGGCTTTGTAGCGTTACGCGTAGATATTTAATCAACGTGACTGGGTCAAGCAGCACACCGCTAATATTGTATTCTAACATTTGCATGGGGGCTTAATTATTTATAATGAAAATATTTTTAGTTTTTCGTAGCTGTAAGTCCGATTACGCAAGTCTCGTAAACGGTTGGCCCTGACTAGTTTTTGTACGCAATCTGACTGCATAGAATAACAACAAACAATGAAAGAAAATTTTCGTTAACACAATTAATTAATTAAGTCCCCAGCAACTATGAAACCTACGAAACCAAAGCACAAGTATAACTGTTCTGTATGTGGAAGTATGACTCAACGCACATCTGGCAAGGTTCTTCTTCAACAAGACAAGAATTTTTAAATACCAATTTTACTGACGTGATAAAAGAAAATTAGAAATACTATAATTGCGTAAGGAAAGCAGAATTACACTCTAATACAAGAACACACGCCAGATGATTTGTTGACTGAACCTGTAATGACGCATTATTTAGGACACCGAAATAATGAAAAAAAAGAAACGGAGTTTGTTACCTCATTTATATTGAAGAAAATCACTCTAATCCTTACAATATATCTCCACACCGCCTCTCTACTACCACATCTCAACAAGACTCTTCAGTATCACATCTCAACAAGCACAGCCTACTAGCACATCTCAACAAACACTCCTCACTACGAGTTCTTAACAAGCACTGACTACTACGAGCTCTCGACAACCACTCCGTGGAGGCAGCTTAATAATACTCTTTGGCGCAATCTCTGGCGCTGTGGCTCAGTGTAGCCACCTTTCATATGCCCCTCCTCCACGGGCCAGAATTTGATGGTATATTTGCCAGCATTGGTGGTGAAAATACCACCAAATTCGTCCACAAAAATACAGACAAAAATAAAAGATAATATTAATACCTAAATATCACATAATTAGTTAAACTTTTGGCTTTGCACTGACCTTTCAATAACCTAATATATAAAATACAGTAAGCAATACAAATTCTTTTCATACATGTGACTTTACATAATAGTTTACACAATACACAAAAAATCAGTTTATACAAATGTTCACATAAAATGCTTTCAATGATTAGTTCCAGTAGTAGCACCCAGCGATGGTCAACAGGTGCAAACACCAACAAGTGACATCATTTTAGTAAAAGCAGTTTCATCAGTGGCACCCAGTAAAGTTGAGCAGGTACACACAGCAACAAGTGACATTATTTCAGTAGAATCAGTTCCATTAGTGGCACCCAGCAATGCTGAGTAGGTGCAGACAGCAACAAGTCATTATTTCAGTAGAAGCGGCTCCATCTGTGGCACCCAGCAATGCTGAAGAGGTACACACAGCAACAAGTCACATTAGTTCAGTAGAAGCAATCCATCAGCGGCACCCAGCAATGTTGAGTAGGTGCAGACAGCAAGAAGTAACATCATTTCAGTAGAAACAGTTCTAACAGTGGCAACCAGCAATGTTGAGTAGGTGCAGACACCGGCAAGTGACATCATTTCCATAGAAGTAGCTTCATCCGTGCACCCAGTAATGTTGAGCAGGTGCAGACACCAACAAGTGACTTCATTTCGGTAGAAGCAGTTCCATTAGTGGCACCCAGCAATGCTGAGTAGGTGCAGACAACAACAAGTGACATTATTTCAGTAGAAGCAGTTCCATCTGTGGCACCCAGCAATGTTGAAGAGGTACACACAGCAACAAGTCACATTTCTCAGCAGAAGCAGTTCCATTAGTGGCACCCAGCAATGTTGAACAGTTACACACAGCAACAAGTGACATTATCTCAGTAGAGACAGTTCCATCTGTGGCACCCAGCAATGTTGAGGAGGTGCAGACACCAACAAGTGACATAATTTCAGTAGAATCAGTCCATTAGTGGCACCTAGCAATGATGAGCAGGTCCAGAGAGCAGTCTATAATATTCACTATCACTAATCACACTGTTCATCAGCAGAAATTAAACATGTCCTAGTGGCACCAATCATGTAGAAAAAGTACAAGTAACAGTCCATAATATTTACTATCACTGATCACACAGTTCATCAGCAGAAATTAAACGTTTCTAAGTGGCACCCATTATGTTGAAGAGGTGCAGGTAACAGTTCATAATATTCACCATCACTAATCAGACAGTTCAGGCATGAACAATAGTTTGAATACACATACAAATGCTTTTACACACTAGACATATAAATTCTAATAAACACACAAATGATATCAGATAATTGTCATATTAACTATTACAAATACACAAATACCAGTAAACCTATAATATTTATGGGTGTCAGTGCAAGCCACTACAAACAAATAAAATAATATTTAGGAGATAGGTGGGTAGGATTAGTAAAGGAAAACACACAAAACACACTCACTCATCTTTCATCCACATTAAGTACTACTGTGTAATTGAATAGTGTTAACTGTGTAAATGCAATTCTGTCAAAATTTGATGTTCATCATGTGTATCAAGTAGTAGTGGCAGCAATGTATAACAGTCAATAGTTAAGTCAACGTCATAGTCATCATGTCAGGACCAATGTTTGCCAAGCCAGATCAAATGTACTGTTGCTGAACAACTGTCAGTGAGCCAAGATATGCAAATACTTCCTCTCTTCAAAAAAAAGTATATACTGCTTAGTGATTTAACAAAGTGTGTGTATAGACTATCTTCCTTGTTCCATATAGACCAACAAAAAAAATATGCTCCTCACTTACTTTACCTCTTATACACCAAAACTCCAATAATCATTAGCATCACATAATCTCAATACTTCAATAATACCTCTTACGTCGATACATATATACCTTATCATTAATAGCATTTACCTTACCTCTTGTCCACCAAAACTCCAATAATCATCAACTTCACATAATCTCAATAATACTTCTTCAATACGTCGATACATGTAAACCTTATTGCCAATATCATTTCACTTCCATAACAACTCTTTCCTATAGTCAGTCTCCTCGAACAAGTACAGATAAAATCCTAATGCAAACCTCATCATCCCATACAATCCGAAGACACACTGTCAACACACAACCTCTGTGTAATCCATCTGACCCAAATCTTCTACTCATTATGAATTATAAACAAAAGAAATGCATACATGACCTCTAACAGACTTAGTTCGAATAACTCTCAGTAATTAAGTACGATAACGGAGTGTGAATGATCATAATATTTCACAGTGTGTACATCACTTCAAGAATTATGGCAGAAGCAAACATGTGGAGTATTTTTTGTGTCAAGTGTCACTTACTATTTCAATTGCTCACGAAAAATGCAGTGTAATGACTGTCAATGGTCTAAACCTAGTGTTGGTATGTCATGTCGTTAGCTTCCTTCCTATTAGCATAAATTTATTAGCTTCCATAAAACCTCCAGCTCATGTGACTTCAACGAAGTTCTTTGTACCAATGTCGTTCGTCGAATTATAGCAGTTCATTTTCTTATCTTAAAAATATAATATATAAAAATATAAGGCACTGAGCGTAAGCAAAACAAGCAATAGCGAGTAAATATACCAGTAGAGAACAGAATGTCAGCAAGTGGATGCAGCACAATTCTTACAACGAGGCTCTGCCAAGCGAACAATCTATAATTAATACAATAGTGTGACCTAAACTCTATGTTTGTACACAGTGTATCAGCATTTCTATATACCAAATTAAACAGTAGTTGTGACGACAAACAGAAATGTATAAATATGCAATCCATACGCATAGCAGCAAACAGGTCATTAGCATCATATCAGCATAAGCAAATAAATGTTCATATGTAATCTTAATAAGTAAACATGAAGGCGCAAGCAGATAAATCACAAAGTATAACTTACATACATAATCACAGTCAGCACAATTAATCAGGTGACAATTATAATTTAAATAAATAAGCACAGCAGGCACATAATAGAAAAAATATGACATCAGTGAAAAAGCATTGCAGCCAAGCGATGCATAATATATACAAATAACAACCCTGTTCATTAATAATCATTGTCAAAATCAATTAACGTACGCAAGCACGTCGCTTCACAAGTAAATTCATAGAACATGAAATTAGCACAAAGTATGAATCACGTAATCGCGAGCAGCAAATTACATCTAAAGTACGTACCTAAGTGGAAATATGTTACCTGAAAAATGAACTCAATTAATAGTTACCTTTTTTAGTTTATTAGTTTCTTCTTCGAAATTACATTCTTCCTGCAAATTTCTCGATAGCAAGTCGTCTTAACGTCGGACACGCACAGAATTTACGTGAAGTTCTTAAATATTTTATACAACCGTATCCTGAAAAATACTGAACGTTAATAACATAATTCATCAACTCACTATAGCTTTATACTGAATTTAATCGGAGAAATTAAACTGTGTATTTGTTTACGGCTGTCAGTGCATTCGCACTGAGCGCTCGATCAGCTGTAGGCGCGTGACGTAGGAAGCAATTGTTTGCGGTCAACGACTGCCTTGTGCGGCGCGCAGACTTGACTGTTGCTTTGAGTATGTGCCGCCGCCAAAACACAGCGCGGTATCCTTGTATTCTCTGCATGTTTTCATCTAGCTGTTAGTTTCTCACAAGTATGTCATTCTACAAAAAATTTTTAAAAGTATATCATTCCACAAAAATTTTAGAAACTACGAACCTCACGTTTTGTGGTAGGAACAGCATAATTACGAATAGCGTCTAATTTCACTGGATCAGGAAGAATACCTTCTGTAGAAATAATGAGACCGAGGAATTTCACCTGAGAACGACCAAATTCAGATTTTTCTAAGTTCACTGTAATGCCAACTCGTGCAAAAATACGTAACAATGAATCCAAAATTTTGTTGTGCTCACTCCAAGAATATTTAGCAATAAGAATGTCGTCAACATATGAAGTAATATTGTCACGAAGATAAACAGGTAAAATTTCGTTTAAGCTATGAATGAATGCTGATGAAGATACAGTAAGTCCAAACGGTAATTTCCGAAATCACTTTTGGGTAAATAGTCATATCCGGTTATTGTTTATCTACTGTCTAGATAGATTGATAGTCGAAGAGTTGGTTTGACAGATGCAAAGAATAGTAAAAGAGTAGGCAGCGGTGCAGAAAACTAAAAGGGAAATAGCACCACTACAGCTCGGGGCCCTATGCTCGCTACGGCACTTAGAGTAGTGAATCCCCTGAGGACGTTAATAGCCGCACATAATTTCAAGTTTGTGACTTATTGGCAAATCTGGCGGGAGTGCGTACGCAAATTGACCTGACCATGAACATGGATGTATGTCGTTCTTAGAATTGCAAAAGATCTTAAATTTCCGAACAGTCAAAAAGTGTTTATAGTCAAAGTTTTCGCCTCGTGGCGACAAAGACCTACCGCGTCTGTCCCAGTCCGAATGTCGATTATTGTAAAGTTCGCGCGCCTGGCGCTCTCTTGTTGCATCCCGTAAATGAAACAAATTATTTTCTTCAAACCCTTCTGGTATCTGTGATTCTAAATTTCCTTTGCCGTCTTTTCCTACGATTTCGCCTTCAATTTGTTTGACTTGCTTTTTTAATACCTCAAATTCCCTTTTCACGCGTTCATTAAATTTTCCCTGATTTTCAACATGCTTATTTATGTTCTGGTACTCTTCGGTTTCTGCAAATGGTAATGGAGCTGTATCATCCGAATCTCTGTCCCCATGTAAAGTAAGATTTGTCAATTTGTCTGAAATCTCCTCAACTCTTTCCGATAAATCACCTATTTGTTCTTTCTGTTTATTTACGCCTTCCGTAAGTGTCGCGACTCGGGTTTCAGTATTGACACATTTGGTAATTAACTGTTCATATTGTTGTGTTATGTTATTTAATCTGTCATTTGATACGGACTCCTCGATTCTCTCAAGTATTTCTTCCTTATCGTGTGCACATTGTAAATTTAACTCTGAAAATTTCTGTACTATCACGCGATCTCTTTCTTCCTGTTCTCTATCCTGTTCCTTTTGTCTAATTTCTGTTGAAATTAAGCTATTATTGTGAGCCTTCAAAATCGGTTGTACTTCTTCTCTAATTTCTTTATTTGATTCGTCTTTCATGTATTTGAAACATGTCCCTGTTCGTGAGCCTAACTGAGTTTCCATTGTTCCCATATCAGTTTCTAATTCAGATCGTAACTGTGATCCCACTGCTTTCATCTCGGTTTCAATTGTTCCTATTTTTGAGCATAACCGTGTTGTCATTGCTTTTATCTCAGTTCTAATTGTTCCTATTTGTGATCCCAAATTTAATATTGCACTCATTAACTGCTCCATTTCTTCTGTCGTTAACCACGCAGTCTGAGAATTTGTCGATTGTGAAAAATTTTGAACTGGTTCCGGACTGTTGACTGAACCTGTAATGACGCATTATTTAGGACACCGAAATAATGGAAAAAAAAGAAACGGAGTTTGTTACCTCATTTATATTGATGAAAATCACTCTAATCCTTACAATATATCTCCACACCGCCTCTCTACTACCACATCTCAACAAGACTCTTCAGTATCACATCTCAGCAAGCACAGCCTACTAGCACATCTCAACAAACACTCCTCACTACGAGTTCTTAACAAGCACTGACTACTACGAGCTCTCGACAACCACTCCGTGGAGGCAGCTGAATAATACTCTTTGGCGCAATCTCTGGCGCTGTGGCTCAGTGTAGCCACCTTTCACATTACAGGATTGTTTTTCCTACTAGTCAGCATTAGCTTATATTTTTCTCCATTTAGAGCATGCTGCTGTTCATCACGCAAAATAGAAATTCCGTCTAAATCACCATGTATCATCCTACAGTCTGTCAGCGGCAACACTTCTCCATACACTACAGCGTCATCATCAAACAGTCACTGATTGCTGCTCACCCTATCCGTCATATCGTTTACTTACATAGAGAACAGGACTGGAGGTATGAGACTTCCCTGGGGCACTCCTGACGAAACCTTAGTCTCTTATGAACACTCGACATCCAGGACAAAGTATTGGGATCTGCCCCGAAGAAGCATGCGTATTCAAATGCAGAGATACACTATGTGGTCAAAAGTATCCGGACACCCCCAGAAAATACTTTTTTCATATTAGGTGCATTATGCTGCCACCAACTGCCAGGTACTCCATATCAGCGACCTCAGTAGTCATTATACATCGTGAGAGAGCAGAACAGGGCGCTCCGCGGAACTCAAGCACTTCGAACGTGGTCAGGTGATTGGGTGTCACTTGTGTCATACGTCAGGCAGGGTGTAGGTATGGCGAATGTCATCTGCCAGCGTCTGTAGTTCCAACAGTAAAATTCGGAGGCGGTGGTGTTCTCGTGTGGTCGCGTTTTTCATAGAGGGGGCTTGCACCCCTTGTTGTTTCGTGTGGCACTATCGCAGCACAGGCCTACACTGATGTTTTCAGCACCTTCTTGCTTCCCATTGTTGAAGAGTAATTCGGGGATTACGACTGCGTCTTTCAACAAGATCCAGCACCTGTTCGTAATGCACGGCCGTGGCGGAGTGGTTACACGACTGTAATGTCCCTGTAATGTACTGGCCTCCACAGAGTCCTGACCTGAATCCTACAGAATACCTTTGGGATGTTCTGGAACGCCGACTTCGTGGCAGGCCTCACCGACCGACATCGATACCTCTTCTCAGTGCAGCACTCCGTGAAGAATGTGCTGCCATTCCCCAAGAAACCTTCAAACACCTG
This sequence comes from Schistocerca serialis cubense, assembly GCF_023864345.2. NCBI lineage: Eukaryota > Metazoa > Arthropoda > Insecta > Orthoptera > Acrididae > Schistocerca > Schistocerca serialis. The sequence goes on from NC_064641.1 coordinate 795,621,436, forward strand.
ATTTAACTTATGCCTGCTAGAGTGAAAGCTGTCATCCAGGCTAAGGGTGGGCCAACACCATATCGAAATCCAGCATTACCGATGGAGGGCGCCACGAACTTGTAATTCATTTTCAGCCAGGTGTCCGGATACTTTTGATCCAATAGTTCATGTGAACAAGTAGAATACGGTGCTGTAAGACATCAAGTGTTTGGCGCAGTTGTTTGATCGGTTACGGTTGCTACAATGGCAGGTTATTAAGATTTAAGTGAGTTTTTAACTTAGTGTTACAGTCGGCGCACGAGCGATGGGACACATCTCCGAGGTAGCGCTGATGTGGGGATTTTCCCGTGCGACAATTTCGCGAGTGTACCGTGAATATCAGGAATCCAGTAAAACATCAAATCTCAGACGTCGCTGCGGTCGGAAAAAAATCCCGCAAGAACGGGACCAATGACGACTCAAGGGAATCATTCTACGTGACAGAAGTGCAACACTTTCATTCAACGAATCATCATCGATATTGGCTTTCAGAGCCGAAGGCCCACTTGTGTACTCTTGATAACCGCACGACATAAAGCTTTACACCTCGCCTTCGCCCGTCAACACCGACATTGGACTGCTGATGATTGGAAACATGTTGCCTGGTCGGATGACTCTCGTTTCAAACTGTATCGAGTGGGTGGACGAGTACGGATATGGAGACAACCTCATGAATCCATGGACCCTGCATGTCAGCAGGGGACTGTTCAAGCTAGTGGAGACTCTGTAATAGAGTGGGGTATGTGCAGTTGAAGCGATATGGGACCTCTGATATGTCTAGATACAACTGACAAATGACAGGTACGTAAGCATCCTGTCTGATCACCTGCATCCATTCATGTCCATTGTGCGTTCCGACGGACTTGAGCAATTCCAGCAGGACAGTGCGACTGCCCACACGTCCAGAATTGCTACAGTGTGTCTCCGGGAACACTCTTCTCAGTTTAAACACTTCCGCTGGCCACCAGACTCTCCAGACATGAACATGAACATGATTGAGCATATCTGGGATGCCTTGCAGGGTACTGTTCAGAAGAGATCTCCACCCCCTCGTGCTTTTACGTATTCATGATGTCATTTTCTTCCAGCACAACTTCAGACGTTAGTCGAGTCCATGCCACGTCGTGTTGCGGCACTTCTGCGTGCTCGCGGAGGGCCTACATGATATTAGGCAAGTGTACCTGTGTCTGTGGCTCTTCAGTGTACATCACGTAAGAAATCTTCGAGCCACTCAAAACTCTGATTAATAATTCTACCATTTCGTTTCATTTCAGTACAACACTGGCAGCGACTTCTGTCAATGACAGAATCTGTAGCGACTGCCTTCGCTAGCAGAGCTCAAAGGCGTATAATACTTTCGCTTGTTTCAACTCTCATAAGCCATTATACCATCTCGACTATCTACTTTCTGTCTGCCGAGGCTTGTTTACTTGGACGTTGTACTCAACTCTGCTTATCATAGAGCCGCCAAAAAGAAAACTTCCAGTAACTGATGTACAGGTATTCTTTAGATTAATGTCCCTGTTAGCTGCTGTGGTCGCTATCATGATTTTTTTCGCAATTAGATCACTCCGATTCATTGCTTTCTTGTTTTACCTTGAAGAATAGTTGTTGTTCCAACTGTCAAAGTGGTGTCATAACAGTACATAAGGTTATTTACAATGTATCATCCGGATTTCGCACCTGAGTTTATATCTAAGCCATGTCTGCTTATCGCGATATTACTTGGGAGCAGAGTCTGCGTTAAAGAACAATGGACACAAGTATCTGCCCTTTCTTGTGCTCTGTATAAATCTGTAGATAATGGGTTCGATCGCTGGGCAGCCTAGAAACTTTTTCTGGCAGCTACACCTGTTTCAGTGCATTGTGGACGTCAAAGAATCATGTTTCACTGTGATCTGAATTTAATGGCATGTTGGAAGGGTGACGCTTCTCGTGTCAGTGTAAGACAAGGGTAATCTTTCTGTGATAGGACGTCTTCTATTGCAGCACTGCATTGTTCAAACCAACATTCGGATTGACTATGTCTTTTTTTATTTATCCGCCAGTTCTAATTATTACGTAGAACAGTTAGCTTGAAAAACCAAAGGAGTGAGCCAAAGCTGTTGGGATGTTGTATTAATAGCCTTCAGTGTTGTACATTCTGCAGCCTGGTTGTAGTTTAAGCTATTTTCCGCGCCACTTTAGGTAAATTTCAGGCTGATCAATCATACAAAGCGAATATACCAACAGTTAAACAATACCTATTAGCATACAACAGATTCTTCGTAGACAACATACGCTCTCTCACTCCAGTCTCAAATGACGGCCGATATGAAATGGAATGATCACATAGGCTTAATAGTAGATAAAGCATGTGTCAGACTTCGCTCACTAACAGAAGAATTAACAGTGGTAGCTGTTGGCCTGATACCAGTATTAATTATCTGTATTTTTTTGTCCGTGGACCACTTTGCACAGTGACATGGAAGCTTACAAATTATAAAGACAATGTTATACAGCATGGGAACATTGGACTGTCGGAAAGATAAAAGAAAAAGAAAGAAAGAGAATCTAAGTCATTCAGACGAGGTGCTACAGATTTGTGTTGACGGAAGGTGGACTGGTAAGGTTTAGAAATGCGTAGGGTAAAAAGTGTAGGGGAAGACAGAGACTGGAATATATCAAACCAGCAATTGAGATCGCTGTGTGCAAATGCTGCTCTGGGTTGGCGAGTTTGGCACAAGAGAGGAAGTCGTGGCAGTCGGCAACAAACTAGCCAGAAAATTGACGATCCCAAACAGAAACCAACCCACTACTTGATATATTCCACGTCTACTTGCTACACTTTAGCCCTCTGGCAAACTGATGGGCAGCTATACAAAGCCGGAATACAAAAGACACAACATGATACTGCGCTATTCACTTATATAATTCTTTGTTGTTACTACAGTATCAGTTTCTCAAATTACACTTCTGTATTAAAGTTCAGTATAAACTGTGTTCAAAGTTAGAGTTAAATACCATGTGTCTCGCCTGTTCAAATATTTGGTTCAAATGGCTCTGAGCACTATTGTCTTAACATCTGAGGTCATCGGCCCCCTAGAACTTAGAGCTACTTAAACCTAACTAGCCTAAGGACATCACACACATCCATGCCCGAGGCAGGATTCGAACCTGCGACCGTAGCGGTCGCTCTGTTCCAGACTGAAGCGCCTAGAACCGCTCGGCCGCACCGGGCGACTTCAAATATTTCCTGGTATTTTGTGGGACTGGTGATGCTCGTGCGCTGTGGCACGAACCCCAGAGGATTTGCTGTCATGGTTCTTGTTCACCATCATACATGTATTCATCTTCTTCCGTAAGAGACGAGGAGTGGGATGGCTGTCAGGATCTCCGGAAGTCTTTCTCGTCCTCGCGATAACTCCCCACTGTTTGTGGAAGAAGCTTGTAGTTGAATGTATTCGGTGAAGATGTCCAGGGGACCTGTGTAAATCTCGCCTATATGGAGAGACTGCAGTGTCACTGGGACTATTTTTCCTTTCAATGGAACCCTTGAGGCCAACGTCCGTAAAAAAGCCCATTACATAATGGATGGATGGGTGCGGCTGGTAATCGATTCACACGGGTACAATTGTGCTCACGCGACTGGAAGACGTGATAAGCCAACCTCAACAACGCGGCGTCAGTCCATTGTCCACTGTTTTGTGTGCGTCGTCTGACGCATATGATTCGGTGTACCAGATATCTGAGTGCGCCCAGCTAGCCACCATCTCAAGGTGCCTTTAGTTAGAGGATTGGAGTTCCCCGCTGTGGTAATTATCTTACTCGGTACGGTCTCGAGCAGTCACAACTGCCACACAATTATGAGTCTACAGTCAGTGCCTTTATAGTTGTTATGTATCTATTGGCCGGCCGGGGTGGCCGAGCGGCTCTAGGCGCTTCGGTCTGGAACCGCGCGACCGCTACGTCGTATGTTCGAATTCTGCCTCGGACATGGATGTGTGTGATGTCGTTAGGTTAGTTAGGTTGAAGTAGTTCAAAGTTCCAGGGGACTGATGACCTCAGCTGTTAAGTCCCATAGTGCACATAGCCATTTGAACCGTTTTCATTTTTTTGTCTCTTGTAAACACTTTACGCTGTTGTTCGTAAAAATTCTACACCCGATTCGTCGTACACAGATATTCTGCGCGGTGTCACAGCGTAATAAGCCGTTTGCTGCATTACCTTAATAGAAACAGTGTCGACGCCGTAAAAGACAGTCTCCTCTTTGAACAGTTGGCTCTTAAGTGCAGAAATAATAAACCCCTCCTATGTGTCGCTTGAACCGTTCTTTCTTTTCTCGCTCCTCTTTAAAATTTAGCGATAGTTGTTTTAAAGATGAAGTGCTTGCTTGACATGATATGTAGTGCACTTGTTTATGCATCGGCGAGGTAAGTCTAATACGGTTGGAATCTGCACGTTGGGTTCAAATGGCTCTGAGCACTATGGGACTTAACTTCTGAGGTCATCAGTCCCCTAGAACTTAGAACTACTTAAACCTAACTAACCTAAGGACATCACTCACATCCATGTCCGAGGCAGGATTCGAACCTGCGACCGTAGCGGTCGCGCGGTTCCAGACTGTAGCGCCTAGAACCGCTCGGCCGGCCTGCACGTTAGGTTAAATCTGACACAATGACTTCCAGGAGGCTTATGACGTCATTTTAGGCTGTGTTGGATCCACAGATGTGCCTGACAAATTAAAACACACACACACACACACACACACACACACACACACACACACACACACACACACACACACACAACCTTCAGGGGGAGGGGGGCGGGCGAGCGCACTGCCGTAGTGAATAAGCACACACAACAAAAGTCGTACCATAATTAACGGATTACCAATGTAAGCGATTGCTTACATGGAAACCAGCTAGCAGGTTATATTCAAGGTGAACCGGCAGTGCGAAACGTAACCTGAGTGTAGCGCAACAACTTTGTCATGCTACTCTTCCTCGTCTACACATCGATGAGGCATTAAATATACACTGGGAATTTCAGAGAGTTGCACTTCTTTCATCAGGTGTACTTATGTCAGCTAATAAGAAATGTGTGTACGAGTTGTAAGCATGGCTTTGTGTAACCTGTTGCACCATCTGACAGCAGAGGAAAAAAAGCCATATTAGTACAAGGTTCAAAGTCATGTGGTGGTTACTTGATTGCATAAATAAACAGTAATACAAATGTAAATACCTTTCAGTGGTCACAGGTTGCTTTTCTGGTCACCTTTACATCAAATACATTTTATATAGACAAAACTAAGCAGATATGACATTAGAAACTAGCTAGTGTAAATAACATAAAATAATAATGTTGTCAGCGATAACATTGTATATAACAATTAAATTATCTGTATATGTATTTACGGGAACCTATGGGGGCAGAGTCGTAAAAGGAGGGGGCTCGGATTCTGGGGAAGGACGGTTCAGATGCGCGTCGGGCCTCCCTGATTTAGGTTTTCCGTCATTGCCATAAATCCCTCCAGGCAGTTGCCGGTATGGTTCCTTTGAGTGGATACGACCGATTTCCTTCCCTATCCTTGAAACAATTAGAGCTCTTGCCCCGTCTACAATTACCTCGCTATCGACCGCACTTTATACCCTAATTATCCTTCCTCCCTTTTTAAGACCTAATTTACCTTCCTTACATGTGGGATCGTTCGAGGACGGGTTGAGCCAATGATGACTGAGCCGAAATGAAAGCCGATACAGATTATGAGTTCTTGCAAGATTCTTGTAAAGCGTCACTTTTAAAGTGCCGCTCGTGACATGGGTAGACGTGAAGTGCTAGAGTTTGCGTGAAGGAAGTGCATAGTTCTGGGCCCACACAGCCTGCGTAGCAACCGCATGACAAGGGCCGTTGCATAATGCAGAATGAAACTAACTCAGAGACTGTGTCAGGGAAGACTTCTCATTGTCCGAAACGATCCTTATGAAGCTTATCCCAGGAAACACTTGCAGGAATAATCCAACATGAATACACCTGCATAGTTCTTCCAGGCGTGTCACTTACAAAGGTGTCATACGGACTGGCCCTCTTCCTTTTTTTATGCTTATAGAATTTGAAGGCGAGTGCTTGGACAACAATTTCCTAAAGCAGTACGACGCAATTAAAAAAAATGTAGGTCATATAAGAAAGGTCTCTGGATGTAAAATGTATCCTGCTATATTTGACCATTTTATTATCCTTGTTGAATATGTTGATAATGGTTAATCTGTGGATCAACATTTTTAAAACGTTGTTGTTAATTGTACATAGCCCAACCACATTAATGTGACCACCATCTTCATTCATGCTCATAAATTAAGGATAAATCTGATACATGGTGAAACAACGCCCTGGTGGGCGGTGCATTTGACCTGCGGTCGTCGCATGGTGGCGCTGGCAGCAGTCCACATACTCAGAGGTGTGTTGGTGCATGTCAGAGTACTGTGCAGACATTTCAGACGTGCTAATGGTCACTGTGTGTTGAACATGGCTCAAAGAACACATATTGATGACGTTATGACGGGTAGAATACTAGGGCGACTCGAGGCTGTTCAAATACAGCAGCTCGTAGCTCGGGCCTTCCGTCTGCCACAAAGTGTGATCTCAAGAATATGGCTACGATTCCAGCAGACAGGAAACGTGTCCGGGCGCTACAGTAGGGGACGTCCACAGTGTACAACACTACAAAAAGACCGATATCTCACCATCAGTGCCCGCAGACGGCCACGGGGTACTGCATGTAGCCTTGCTCGGGACCTTAGCGCAGCCACTGGAACAGTTGTCGCCAGACACACAGTCTGCAGACGACTGAGCAGACATGGTTTATTCGCCCGGAGATCTGCAAGGTGCATTCCAGTGATCCCTGGTCACAGGAGAACCCGTAAAGCCTGGAGTCAAGAACTCAATACATGGTTATTGGAACACTGGTCCCAGGTTATGTTCACGGACGAGTCTAGGTATAGTCTGAACAGTGATTCTCGCCGGGTTTTCATTTGGCGTGATCCAGGATCCAGATACGAACCCCTTAATGTCCTTGAAAGGGACCTGTATGGAGGTCGTGGTTTGATGGTGTGAAGTGGGATTATGATTGGTGCACGTACGCCACTGCATGTCTTTGACAGAGGAACTGTAACAGGTCCGGTGTATTGGGACGTCATTTTGCACCAGTATGTCCGCCTTTTCAGGGGTGCAGTTGGTCCCACCTTTCTCCTGATGGATGATAACGCACGGCCACACCGAGCTGCCATCGTGGAGCAGTACCCTGAAACACTAGATATCAGGCGAATGGAGTGGCCTGCCTGTTTTCAAGACCTAAACCCTATCGAGCACGCCTGAGATGCTCTCGGTCGACATATAGCTGCACGTTTTCAAACCTCTACGACACTTCAGGAGCTCCGACAGGCACTGGTGCAAGAATGGGAAGCTATACCCCAGTAGCTGCTCGACCACCTGTTCCAGAGTATGCCAACCCGTTATGCGGCCTGTGTTCATGTGCATGGTGATCATATCCCACATTGATGTCGGGGCACATGCGCAGCAAACAGTAGCGTTTTGTAGCGCATGTGTTTCGCGACGGTTTTCTCAACTTATTACCAATACCGTGGTCTTAAAGATCTGTGTCGTGTGTGTTCCCTATGTGCCTATGCTATTAGCTTCAGTTTTGTGTAGTGCCACGTTGTGTGGCACCATATTCTGCAATTATCCTTAATTTATGAGCGTGAGTGTATGTTCGACGTCAACGTGCAATAACTAGTCATAGAGGGCAGGTCGCAGCACTAACAATGGAGGGTACATAAAGAGATCATCCAGAAACGACTAAGTTTGTAAAATTTTCACGCACTATTGTGGTTAAAATATACCGTGTATGACGAAACGGCGCCATCCAAAACCGGCGCTGAGGCAGTAGTGGTGCACCATGAGCCATACATGCTAGCTGCGAACGACGGCTGCGGATATGTGTTCGGACGAACAGACGTGCAACTGTTGAGCAACTGACCGCCCAGATGAACCAAGGAGCTACCAACGATGTCTCCGTAACGGCCGTGCGACGAACGTTGATGCGTATGGGCCTCCGCAGCAGGCGCCTGGTTCGTGGTCCAACACTGAGTGCTGCTCATCGCTGACGAAGGCTGGAATTTGCACGCCAGCACTGCAAATGGATGTCCACTAAGTGGCCTCCTCAGATAAATCAAATTTTTGCTCTATCGGACAGATGACCGTTGGCGCGTACAGCGTGAAATATCCGAAAGCAAATACCCTGCAGCAATCGTCAGAAGGGTCCAGGCTGGAGGAAGGAGCATTACGGCCTGGAGAATGTTCTCGTGGCACAGTGGATCAGCACAACCATGCATCTATCCTCGGGGACTATGTCCACCCTTATATGCAATTTGTTTTTCCTTGGCACGATGGCACCTATCAGCAGGACACTGCAACACGTCACACACCTAGCTGTGAAGTTCCGTGGTTCGAAGGGCACCAGAGTGAGTTTGTTCAAAAAAATGTTCAAATGTGAAATCTTATGGGACTCAACTGCTAAGGTCATCAGTCCCTAAGCTTACACACTACTTAACCTAAATTATCCTAAGGACAAACACACACACACCCATGCCCGAGGGAGCACTCGAACCTCCGCCGGGACCAGAATGAGTTTACCGTACTCCACTGTCCCTGATGTAAACCTAATCGAGAATCTGTGGGACCAGTTCAAAATGGTTCAAATGGCTCTTAGCACTATGGGACTCAACATCTGAGATCATGAGTCCCCTAGACTTAGAACTACGTAACCCTAACTAACCTAAGGACATCAACATATTCATGCCCGAGGCAGGATTCGAACCTGACCGTAGTAGCCGCATGGTTCCGGACTGAAGCGCCTAGAACCGCTCGGCAACAGCAGCCGGCGGGACCACTTCGATCGGGCTGTTCCCGCTATGGATTCTCAACAGAGAACCCTAGCGCAGCTGTCCGCAGCCCTGGAGTCGGCATGGCTCCACATGCGTATCAGTACCTTCCACTCACTGGCACTCTTCATGCTCGTCACGCAGCAGTTCGCGCTGCAAAATGTGGTTATTCAGGCTTTTGACAGGAGGTCACATTAATGAGACTGGACTCCAACCAGACTGTGACTTACTGTTGGTATCGCGCCGCTATTTGTAGCCGAGTTCGAGTCCCGGCTCTCGCCCTTCGATGCTCATTTGTTTGTCAGGTACCACACTGTTATTCAGCGAAATGAAGGAAGTAGCCCTTAGAATAGTTAGCTAAGAGTAGACAGTAGATCTTACGCATTAAAAAACTAACTCATTATCTCCTGTAGCATGTAAATTTACTAAAAACTAGAAATAAAAAAAGTAAAAATGCTAATATTATTAAAATGTATGTAGGTTTTAAGACCCATTAATGTAGAAGGTGGTGAGTTATGATGTATGATACTATTGGATTGAATAAAGAATTTTTTTTAAAAACAAAACAATGAATATTTTCTCAGCGTGTTCCGGCTCCTGGCGGGTGACGGCCGACGGAATCTTGATAAACCGAATGCCGTACTCCAAACCTGGTTTCAGTTCAAACATCCGCTCCAGTTTGTCATTTATTTCGACGTCTTTATTTCGACTGACTCCTTAATTACGCTGTTCCGGAAACAAATGTTTGCATCACTGTACAGGTCTCCTTGTATTTTATTTCAGTATTATCTTCGAACCACTTCATTGTTGCAGTCGGATATTTCTCTCGTCGACTATGTTATCTTCTTTAAGTTCGTCGAGCTCCGCAGTCAGTGTCAGTTTGAATTAAATCACTTTGAGTGTTAAGTTGCGTCACTTTAAAACATTAAGACAGTTATACAAACAGAGTTTAGACCAGCTTTGCATAGGTTCTCGATAGACCAACTACACTGCTAGATTGAGAATTGTCTTCCCTACATACAGCTGACAACCTACACGAAACAATATATACAGGGTGTTTAATTACCATATAAGGGGCGATTAGAAAGTTTCCATTTGAAGAACTTACAGCCCAGAATTGGTATGCCAGTCACGCACAACTGCCGTGAGCATTGTGGCAATCGTTCCACTGGCGCACCAGGTTGGAGATAACCGTTTGGTATAAGACCACATGCTGCTGCGACATGAAGTCAGTAACTCCCTGCTGCACATCGCCAACGCTTCAAGGCCTTTTTTAAGGGACCGTAGGCGTGATAATAGCATGGGCAGAGATCAAGACTATAGGGCTGGTACTCGGGTATCTTCCTTGTGAATTGAGGTAACTTCTGCGTTACGACATTTGCGATGTGGAGACGTGAAACAGCAGTACCCCTTGTCGCAGTTTTTCTGGACGTTTCGCCTTAATTGTACGCCATAATTTCTATAGCGTTGAACTGCACCATTCCCCAGTGATGGAGATACCAGGTTGCTAGATATAAATAAGCAATGGGCCCTGGTAATCAAAGAACAAGATGAGGATCATCTTTCCAGCAGGTGACTTGCTCTTGAACTTATTGGGACAAGGGGATGACGGATGACACCACTACATGTTGAGCGCCCTCACCCAAAATAATCACCACCACCACCACCACTGATCGTCAACGCTTTCGACTCCTGTTGGTGGCACCAGCTTTCGTCGCTTGCAACAGTGGGCTCAAGGAACGTGTTGCCTTCAACACTGTCGTGTGACTAGGGCCTCCTGTCGGGTAGACCGTTCGCCGGGTGCAAGTCTTTCGATGTGACGCCACTTCGGCGACTTGCTCGTCGATGGGGATGAAATGATGATGATTAGGACAACGCAACACCCAGTCCCTGAGCGGAGAAAATCTCCGACCCACCTGTGAATCGAACCCGGCCTCTCAGGATTCGCATTCTGTCGCGCTGACCACTCAGCTTCCGCGGGCGGACGCCTTCAACATTGAAAGGCATCAGGTGTTTCAGGCAAAGAACCATCCGGTTTGCTTTGTGATCAGCACTCAACGCCTTCGGTATCCAGTAGCTGAAGACCTTACGATAGCATGGCACTTGCCGAATAATGTTTCGCATACTACCGAAGCTGACGTAGAGATCCTTTGTTAGCGTAAGACATGCGCCGATCCGCCTCAATCGCATCAACCGCCTACTTGTTATTCTCCGTATTGGACGAGGCTGACGACCCATATCGATGGGCGTCTTTTATCGTATCGCGATCAGCACGAAACTTGGCGCACCATTCCAGAATGGTAGTTTTCGGTAGATGTGCTGCCCCATACATATTCTTCGTTCTCTCGTGGATGTCTTCCAGTGTTTGTCTTTGGGTAGCCAAGAAAAGAATAACAGCACGTCGGTCCTCTTTGGACGCATTTGGTAATAAAGTCAGCATAGTTCACGTTTCTGCATTTACTGCACGCATGTGAGGAAGATATGAGTGGCACACTAAACCACTACCTACTTGTCGGTTTCAAACGGAAACTTTGTGATCGCTCCTTGTAGCTGCAAACAAAAGGGGCGAGTAGAGAGCAATAAAATAAGCAAATAATCCTACTAAACATTGTTCTGGAAACCGATGCCCCAGTGCTGTCATGCCAATGTTCATATAAAGGCTACTTTTATTTATAAACACCAAAAGTTAGGCGTAAAGTACAAAATGAAAACTTCACTCGTTTCATTTTATCATTATTCTGGATATGCAAGTACTGGTAAACAGCGTTTCGGCTACAGGTGTAGCACCATGGGCTCCCAAATCCCCCGACTTGAACCCGATGGATTCTTTTGTGAGGGAGTATTTGAAATCTTCGGTGTATTCCAGACCTCTTGATAGTGTCGATGAACTCTGGGAATGTACTGTCTGTGATTGTCGGTGCATTCGGAACAAGCGTGGAATTTTGGAACATGTATCGCCATTGATAAGGAGACATGTTGAAGCCAGCCTTCACATGAAGTGTGGCCATGTTGAACACTTGTGGTGTGTTTGTGCTCATGTACATATTAGCAGTTTGCACCCTTAGGGCTCTGTTATATGGTGTTCATGTACTCAGTCGTGATACGTCCCGGACCTACGTTTATTAGGACTGTTTGCTTGTCTCCCTGCCCTGTACTCGCCCTTTTCGTTTTTGCTACAGTAGTTAAACACCCTGTATAGGGAAGACCCATCCCCATAATCTGGTAGTCTAGTCGCCCCGAAGGCAACTGCTGCAATGATGGTCGAATCGTCGATCTTGTAGTCATAAGAGAACGAAGTCTTTCTCGATGGCATTGTTGTATAAAACATTCTTGACTTCTTTCTGCGTCAAGTCAGGGTAAAACCTCGAGCTTTCCATAATTACCTTCATCGTCTTCGTCAGAAGCACTTTGTCTCTTGCTTCTTACGAGACGATGGAGGTAATCCTCGACAAGATGTCAGAGAATGTTTTATACAATTGTTGTATAGTTGTTCTAGTATTTTATACTGTCAGGGCCAAACAACCAGAGTGGTTTCATTAAAACTTTTTGTTTTAGTGGACGGTAGCATCCAGTGTATTTTCGCTCCGTCCTGGACACAGTTTGTGGGTGCAGGAAGACGTGTGAAATTAACGACAACTACACTGCCTGACAAAAAAGTGAAGCATCCAGAAGGCAGGGTCGGTTGTCACTGTAACTCCGTACGCGTACACGTCATCGGCAGCTATGTAAATGATTGATAGTTGCAATTATCTGCGACAGGTAGAACGACCACGAGAATTCATTAGTGTTGTTCGCGTTTAGTGATTTTACCAAGTCTGGCGGGATTTATAAGTGTTATGAAAAGCGTCAGAAGTTGCATGGTCATTATGAAGAACACGGAGATCCCACGTACTCATGTGAGACTGCATTATCATCACCTAACAGAGTCCGAAAGGGACCTCATTATGGGTCTCCATTTGGTCGTCTGCTCAGATCGTGCAATATCCAGATTTGTGGAACATTAGCACGTGGCAGTGAATGGATGTTGGACTGCGTGGGAGCGTGAGGGCAGGCATACTCATCGTCAAGGTCCTCGTCGACCTCGTCTGACGCCCACAACAGAGGATCACCGCAGTATACATCAAGCACTGTGTAACCCCTTCTAATCTGCGCTTGCGATCCGAGAACAAGCAGCGGTCGTCCTGCATTAATCTGTGTCATCCTGCACCACCGAGCGAGCAACTGTTTTTGAAGAATGCCGATGTGAAGAAATAGCACACTAGTTGCGCTAAAAAACAATTTTTAACGCAACTGGTGTGCTACTTTTTCACATCAAATATCTTGTTATTCCAATCACACCGCCAACCCCCAGTGCAATCGGACTTCTTTTGTGGCATCCGTACTTACTTCACACAGCTAGGAGAAAGACCGGACCCGATGAAAGCTGAAAAAGCAGTAAGAATTCTTCACACATTACAGTAATGTTATGTTCTACTATAATTCTAAAAGAATGCTTCAAGTATTTACCGGAAACTGCGAAAAAAATATAAAATAAAAATATCGGCACCCGATATTGTAATTTCGATACTGATATGTTGGTGAAAGTAGGGCCGCCGATATATATCGATATTTTTTGGGAAACGCATCGATATATAGATATTTTGCCAACACCTTTACTGGGAGAGTCATCATAGTTTAGATGTTTACGAGAGGCAGAGGGTTGTTACTCCTGCCAACAGACAGGGTGTATCACTTCAATGCAAGTATGCTCGTCCATATATCGCAAGGGTCCCTGTGAACTGTCCGCGTGACATTGAGGCACTCTCAAGTCCAGCACGATTCTCCGATCTGGCCCCCCAATGGAACATATGGGGCACCAGCTCGAACATAAAGTTCATCCCAGTGTCAGTATCCAGTATATTGGGGACCGGTTAAAGCAGTTGTGTGTTATCTCGCCTCGGGAGGGGGTACAACGGCATTATGACGTCCTTCTCGACTGAATAAGGGCATGCATCAGGGGCCAGAGAGGGTACAACGCGGGCTCATACTGCCAAGTTTTTTGCCAATTTGGCTCGATTTTGTAATCACTGAAATAAAATGACATATCCTCTGAACTTGCGAAGTTTCATTTCGTTTCCTCTTCCCCTTCTGAGTGCTCCACGTTTTTTGTCAGGCAGTGCATGTGGCTCTAGTGTTATCCACGGCGCCGACTCTATTTGTGGCAGTCACGAGAAGTGAGGAACAAGTAGCAAGTAACTTCCTCCGAACGCCGGCGCGGAGAGTACGACGGGGCGGCGCGGCGCGGCGTGGTGCCTAGCTGACTGATCGTTACCGCCGCCGCTCGCCGCCTGGGGTCTCGGCCGGCGTTTTCGCCTTTAACGGGCTCGCCTCATTAATTATGCACTGTCGTTCAACCCCGCCTGATCTGCTGCATTACACGCCCGCTTTGCCTGCCAGTGTAAATTTTGCTAGCGCCGAGTGCTAGTCCATAATCGGGCAGCTGATGCAGTTCGGTGGCCCAGAAGTAAAGTGCAAGATTACCAATCCAGAGATCTCGATCCTCGATTAGTTCTAGGATTATTATCTGTCGCTTTTCACTTTTCTCACCTCTAGCAAAGTTTGTTACTGTGAGACGTACTCAGTGACACCGTGGTTCAGAAGTACGTTGGCATTTTCTTCAGAGTGAAAGACATTAATGCATGGTTATTTTAATTAACGTCGTCGACATAAATATCAGGAGAGAAATACACTACTGGCCATTAAAATTGCTACACCACGAAGAAATGCAGATGATAAACGGGTATTCATTGGACAAATATGTTATACTACAACTGACATGTGATTACATTTTCACGCAATTTGGGTGCATAGATCCTGATAAATCAGTACCCAGAACAACCACCTCTGGCCGTAATAACGGCCTTAATACGCCTGGGCACTGAGTCAAACAGAGCTTGGATGGCGTGTACAGGTACAGCTGCCCAAGCAGCTTCAACACGATACCACAGTTCATCAAGAGTAGTGACTGGCGTATTGTGACGAGCCAGTTGCTCGGCCACCATTGACCAGACGTTTCCAATTGGTGAGAGATCTGGAGAATGTGCTGGCCAGGGCAGCAGTCGAACATTTTCTGTATCCAGAAAGGCCCGTACAGGACCTGCAACATGCGGTCGTGTATTATCGTGCTGAAATGTAGGGTTTCGCAGGGATCGAATGAAGGGTAGGGCAACGGGTCGTAACACATCTGAAATGTAACGTCCACTGTTCAAAGTGCCGTCAATGCGAACAAGAGGTAACCGAGACGTATAACCATCACGTCGGGTGATACGCCAGTATGGCGATGATGAATGCACATTTCCAATGTGCGCTCACCGCAATGTCGCCAAACACGGATGCGACCATCATGATGCTGTAAACAGAACCTGGATTCATTCGAAAAAATGACGTTTTGCCATTCGTGGACCCAGGTTCGTCGTTGAGTACACCATCGCAGGCGCTCCTGTCTGTGATGCAGCGTCAAGGGTAATCGCGATAGGCTACAATCCGACCTTTATCAAAGTCGGAAACGTGATGGTACGCATTACTCCTCCTTACACATGGCATCACAACAACGTTTCACCAGGCAACGCCGGTGAACTGCTGTTTGTGTATGAGAAATCGGTTGACAACTTTCCTCATGTCAGCATTTTGTAGGTGTCGCCACCGACGCCAAACTTGTGTGAATGCTCTGAGAAGCTAATCATTTGCATATCAGAGCATCTTCAATTTTCGGTTAAATTTCGCGTCTGTAGCACGTCATTTTCGTGGTGTAGCAATTTTAATGGCCAGTAGTGTATATCTCCTGCCGTTTCGTTTTCCAGTGCGAGGAGGGTTAGACATGCAGGGTTACTGATACGTCCCTCCGGGGTTTCAGAATACAACTGCACAAAAACTACAAGACATAACAAAAACAGCCACACATCGGCGGATAGAGCATCTCCAAGTTTTTAACATTCAAGGGTACCATTTGTAGCACGGTTAACTCTAATACGTATGATTCATTTATACGACTGTCCGCCACGTCAGCGCGACGGAATGCCGTGCAAAGGGGCCCGGGTTCGTTTCCCGGCTGGGTCGGAGATTTTCTCCGCTCAGGGACTGGGTGTTGTGTTATCCTCACCATCGCCATATCATCCCCATCGCCGCGCAAGTCGCCGAAGTGGCGTCAACTCAAAAGACGTGCACCAGGCGATCGGTCTACCCGCGGGAGGCGTTAGCCACAAGACATTTCATTTCATTGATACGACTGTTCCGAGAAGGCGCAACAGCAGCCCACTATGCAAACTTGTTCGTTGAGTTGCCTATCTGCAGGCGCGATATATTTCGATACGATACTACAGAGCGCAGCGGAGTAGAGGGTTAACAGTGAAAATTGAAGACAGCACAACGCATCTATAAGATTTGTGCAAATAATTAGCAGGCTATCCCTTACCAGTTGGACACTGATAAATAGCAATAATATGCAGAAAATTCCCACTTGTTCGCTGATTCGTGGGACTCATGCGATCCAGTGGTAGCAAAAGGGGTAAACTGTAGATGTCCCTATAATTGGCTAAGTAAGTCAGTTCAAAGGTCAGAGAAAGGAAATGGCATGCAACTTTTTATGTAATCTTAGACCTTCGCCAGTTTTTTTGGAACAAGAGTTGCTGCAGTGGACAGGGTGTATCATAATTAGCAACGAAAATTGACGCAGATAAAAGTAAGTGATAATACGAGGGTTGGAACTTTGATAGTGGCAACTATTTATTTACAGCTCGTACAAGATAGATGCGGCTTTCAAAGTTTTACTGACCTTCAAAGTAGTCACCAGCATTATGTATAACCCGTTGCGAGCGACGTGGAAGTCGTAGAATACTCTTAGCAGTGCCAGTTGTGTTGACAGTTCGAGCGGTGCGGTCTATTGCCCGACGAATTTGTAGCAGTTCTGAAGCGAGCGAATGTCGTGAAGTGTTTCCTTCAGTTTAGAAATCGAGTTGGACTCACGAGGGCTTAACTCAGGGGAGCGCAGTAGATGGTATTGCAGCCCCATCAGTCAAACAAATCAGTAACAGCTTTCACTGTACGTGCTTGAGCATTGACCTGCAAAATGATTGTCAGGTCATGCAGAAAGTGTCATCACCTCTGTCTGTAAGCTGGTGGTAGATAGTGTTCCAAAAATGGACAGCATATGACAATATTTCACAGTGAAATTAGTGGAAGGCTCGTAACTGTAACTTACATTTGCACTTTCCTCACGAACTGCTCGTTTGCTGTCCCGTGTTCCGGATCTGTTATCCTAGGCATTCACACATATCAGTTTTCCCTATTAATTGTAATACATCTTGTGTAAGTGATTGGATCGTTATCCGGTATTCGAGCTGTTAGTAAAATTCTCATTATGACACCTATGGCGGCTAATCCTGATAATGTGCAAATCCTCTTTCCGCCATATTATTTGTTTTTTCCGAGGTTCCCTCAAATTACTTCAGAAATATTACTCCTTGTTTCCGAAATCAAAGCAATGAGATTTCATTTTCCAGTCTCAATCCGCTGAGCTAGCGACCCTGATAACGATGGAACGTGAGGAAGTAGCTTCCATTCCATGACTGCGTCTTTCGAGAACACAATTACTTCAAAAAGTATACGTCTACATGAATTTATGCTTCAGGGTGTATAGATAGGGGAAAATTGTCAAAATGAAATACGAGCTCTGTTCAAAAAATTCCGGAACTTCGAGTACACATTTTTTTTACGCTTACCTTTTACTGATTGTGCATAGTCTCCTTAGATATATTCTTCTCCATACCTCAAACACCGCTCCCAAGGGACCGATCACCCTAGCTGTCTGGTCCCTCCCCCCTCCCCCCCCCCCTCTTTTAAACCAACCAACAAACCGCTCCCAACGCCGTTCCCATTTCCTAAAGCAGTTTGATACACATCTTGCTGGATCGAGCGAGGCACCGTCTGCGAAATTTCTTGTATCTCGTCTATCGTTGCAAATCTTCGTTCTTTGAAAGGGGTTTTCAACTTCGGAAAGTAAACGAAGTCTGTAGGGACCGGGTCTGGAGAGTACGGAGGATGAAGCAGCACAGTGATTTCGTTTTTCTTCAATAATCACGTATCAACAAGGATGAATGTGTGGGTGCATTATCGTGATGCGGGAGCCATGAATTGTCTTGCCACAATTCAAGCCGTTTCCTTCTCACATTTTCTCGCAACACGTCCCGATAGTACCATAAAATCAAATGGCTCTGAGCACTATGGGACAACTTCTGAGGTCATCAGTCCCCTAGAACTTAGAACTACTTAAATCTAACTAACCTAAGGACATCACACACATCCATGCCCGAGGCAGGCTTCGAACCTGCGACCGTAGGATAGTACCATCGATTGTTGTCCCTGTTGCACGAATTCATGATGGACTAATCCTTCAAAATCAAAGAAAACTATTAGCTTCACTTTGACATTTGACCTGACCTGTCGAGCTTTTTTTGGTCTTAGAGAACCTTTCCCGACGCATTATGAAGATTGAACCGTGGTCTCAACATCACAACCGTAGACCCACGTCACACCACCAGTTATGATTCTCTTAAGGAACATCTCGGTCTCATCTGCGAGATGCAAAAGCTTTCCTCAGATTACGAGGAGAAGGGTCTTCTTGGTCTTGACTCATGAGCCGTGGGACGCTCTTGGTGGCAAGACGCTGCATTCCAAGATGCTGTCAGGATTTCATGACATGATCCAACTGAAATGTTACATTCTTCTGCAATCTCGCTGACAGTCAGTCTTCGACTGGCACGTACAACTTCGTTGACGTTCCTGGCATGAGCGTCGTCAGTAGACGTCCTGGTCGAGGGTCATCTATAACTTCCATTCGGCCATTTTTCAAAACGTGCGAACCATTCGTAACACCGAGTACGGCTTAAGTACTCATCACCGTTGGCTTCCTGCATCTTTTGGTGTGTCTCTGTAAAGGTTTTCTTGAGTTTCATGCAAAATTTAATGCAGACGCGTTGCTCCTTTAACTCTGCCATCTCGAAATTTGCAAACTGTGCGACACAACGTTCTAATCAATATACACATTAAACACAGGCGTGTGCAGGGATGCCAACCACATTTCGCTCCAACACATCACTGACGTGGAATTACGAATGCGGTTCTAGGCGCTTCAGTTTGGAACCGCGTGACCGCCACGGTCGCAGGTTCGAATCCTGCCTCGGGCATGGATGTGTGTGATGTCCTTAGGTTAGTTAGGTTTAAGTAGTTCTAAGTTCTAGGGGACTGATGACTACAGATGTTAAGTCCCATAGTGCTCAGAGCCATAGAGCCATTTGAACCAATTACGTATGTTCCGAAATGTTTTGAACAGACCTCGTACAGTAGGGACAGCGACCTGTTTATTAATCAGTGAAAAGGAGAATACAATAAAGAAACACAGATTTCTGTTTACATAAACATAGTTAAACAGTCAAAAGGCAAGATCGTCACTTTGTTATAAAAATAAGTATTCATGAGCAATACTGAAAAATGACACTCCGAACATAGAACATTAGGGTTAGTACTTAGCAGGCCCTGGTTTCCTCTTTGTGATCTCTTGAATTCTCCTTGGAATGGATTTCACCAGAGACTCTGTTGTTTGCGATGTGATTTTACGCCATTCCTCTATTAAAGTGTTCCTTAGATCATTAGTGTTTTATATTTGATGATTCCTCATATTTTTGTCCAGTACATTCCGCAAGTTCTCTATCGGATTAATGACTGGGATTTACGGTGGTGTCGGCCGGCGGTTCTAGGCGCTTCAGTCTGGAACCGCGCGATCGCTACGGTCGCAGGTTCGAATCCTGCCTCGGGCATGGATGTTTGTGATGTCCTTAGCTTAGTTAGGTTTAAGTAGTTCTAGGGGACTGATGACCTCCGATGTTAAGTCGCATAGTGCTCAGAGCCATTTGAACCATTTGAACGGTGGTGTCGGCATCCAGCGGGGAGTGTTGTACAACAGCCACAGGCGTTCATGTGTATGTTTTGGATCATTACCTTATGTGTTTTTGATAGTTATCATCTGGATGTTTATTAAATCGTATGGATCATTATTCTTTGGATAAAACATAAATCCCCCACACCATTTGCACTCTCGCAACGCCAGATAGGTACTCAACCTCTTCCATGTCTAACTGGGGCTGTTATATTTCTCTTTTCAAGTTCACAATAATTTTTTCTTCACAGTGTTACTCGCCCATTTGACTTACCTCTCAAGTCGACTCTTGTCAGTAAGTACACCCATCTTCCATAAATCAAACACACGGGATTTGTGTTCTCTTGCAAATGCATCTAGCGTCCTATAGTTGATTTTACTGATGTAGGATTGTCTTGGGCTGTTCGGCCTTCATACCTGGCTTCATAAAGCACATTTCTTTCAGTCTGTGGTGAAAGAGACTTTTCCGTAAGCATTTAAATTGCAGTAGCAAGTTTTGGAGCGCTTAGTTTTGGATTTTTCTTGACTTCTCTAAGTATTTGACGTTCTTCCGTCTCGGATAGAAGTGCAGGACGACCGCTTCGTGACTGGTTTTCGTGCATTGTGTTCTGATTAAATCTTTGTATAATACTCTTCACTGGTAGGTCTGCTAGTGGTTTCACTGATTTCTTGAAAAGGTATTTGTTTTCGAATCACTCTAATTAAAATTTCTCTATCTTTCATAGTTTCGCGACGTTTTCGACCCATAGTACTCAAAAATCACTGAGCGGCTTTGAAAACAAGGAACTCTCCTCTGCAGTGGATGAAACACGACTGCCAAAGGAAAGGGAGAGGGGTGTGTGTCAGTGCAGCACCGTACCTGAGATCTACATTACTTGACGAATACTTGTTTGACATCAACTGGGACATGGTTTTAAATAACGGGTATTTGTTCACAAATTAAGCAATTCTGGAAGCAAAATGGCGTTCTATTTCGAAATGAAAGTATTAACCTATTTAAATAAATAGTTATTGTTCGTTTATTAGCTATATTTTTATGATTGTGTTTATTATATTCTATGCACTGTGGTCAGTCTAATACTTTTTGGCGTCACTGTATCTCCATCGTGTGGAACGAATTTCCTCGCAGCAGCATTATTGAGCAAAATGTTGCCGGTATTCTTGCGGCGTTTTATTTTTTAAGATTACCTCAATCTTTGTTAGCAGCATCTGACTGTCATGTTGCGAGCGATCGTGTCAATGTCGGCAAAGCTAGTGGCGCCTATTGGGATGTAAACAACTCGGCGAATTTCAGTGTTGTCTCTCAAGGTGGAGAGCTCCCTTCCATGCACCTCTAAGATTTTCGCTGCTGTTCCAGTTATTGTTGCACACCTTGACCTCTACGGTTTCTAAGATGACATCTTCTCAGGAGATCGATGCGTGGGACATGACTTTCGTTTCATTAAACATAATTTGATATTGATTTGTGTATTTGTACTCATGGACCGCTGAATCTACTTTCTCGCAGTTTCTGCTGCACCGTTGGTGTTCTACACGTTTGCGAACAATACATATTCCTTAACCGATTTAATTGCTTCTACACTGACAAGAGGTGCTGCAAACTCCAGGGATTCGGACGACCAGAATACCGAGCATATTTTACACACTTCTTCATCAAGCTTGACGCTTGGGCGTGTTTTCTGAATACCAATAATTGGTTTTGTTTACGTCCTTACTAGTTCTGTTATCGCAGTAAAAGACACTTAGATTACTTCCATTAGCAATAATCTCATAATCTCACTAGGTTTTATCGTCATTGCCTTGATTTCTATAAAACTATAGCTACCTCTTGTGATCAACGTCACTTCCAGTTTGCGTAACTCGACGATGTGTTGCTGCCTACTGAATAGAAGTTGGCGGAACGTAATATTTTCCTTCTGTGAGGTCTAGCATAGTACACCAGTTTCTGTATCAGTCAGTGAATTTTCTGAGAATAGAGTATTTGTACCAGACTGCTGAATCTATTCTCCTTTCAATTCGGAACTGTAAAGCTGGAGATTTTTTTCTTTATCTTCCTAACGATTGTTCTTTATCGACATATCCGTTTCTTTTCGTCCTTCCTCCTTGAGGCAGACAGATCAGTCTGTTTGGTTTCGCTGATCGTCGTAATATCGCTATAGGGTATCCTACGTCGTAAATAGAGAACGTTGGTATTGCCTCTCGAATTTTCTTCTTGCATGGTGTAATACGAGGGCTATCCACAAAGTACATTACGTTTTGGAATTAAAAATAAAGTATTGGAAATTTTTTTTATTATATACAGATGAAAGCCACACTTCAATACTACTTTTCTACATAGTTGCCATTTATATTAAGGCAGTTATCGTAGCAGTGGACGAGCTTGGAAATTCCTTCGTCATAAAATTCGGCCGCCTGCGCCTTCAACCACGTGGTTACCTCTTCTTGAAGCTGTGCGTCGTCATCAAAACGCTGCATAGCCAACCACTTCTTCATTGCTGGGAATAAGTGGAAGTCGCTCGGTGCCAGGTCGGGACTGTACGGCGGATGAGGAAACAACTCCCACTTAAAAGATTCGAGAACTTCACGAGTGGCATTTGTCGTGTGGGCCCGGGCGTTGTCGTGAATCAGCAAGATCTTTGAGCCCAACTTTCCCCTGCGCTTGTTTTGTATTGCTCCTCTGAGGTTGTGCAGAGTTTGGCAATACCTTTGAGAGTTTACTGTAGTGCCTCTTTCCAGGAAATCCACAAAAATCACACCTTTCCTGTCCCAAAAGAGGTAACACGTGGTTGAAGGCGCAGGCGGCCGAATTTTACGACGAAGGAATTTCCAAGCTCGTCCATCGCTACGATAAGTGCCTTAATTTAAATGGCGACTATGTAGAAAAGTGGTATTTAAGTGTGGCTTTCATCTGTATATAATAAAAAAATTTCCAATACTTTATTTTTAATTCCAAAACGTAATGTACTTTGTGGATAGCCCTCGTATAATCAATTGTCCTAGTTGATTTAGAAATATTGTATTATTCTTTCTGTATTACGCTATGAGCGATCCGTAGAAGGACTTAGCAAGGAAGAATTTCATATTACCTTATTTGCGTGAAACAACCAGCTAACCCCCCCCCCCCCCCCACCCCCTCGATCTAACACACACACACACACACACACACACACACACACACACACACACACAGTCTGTGAATATGGAAACAAACTGAAATGTCGAATGTTGCTGCTGCACATTCTTGTTGTTCTTCGCATGAAATATGACGTTAATGTCGATACGTTTTACATGTGTGTAAAGCAGTCGGCATTGTATCTAACTGCGTTCTGCAACCACTGGCTCGTCGAGGATGACCACTGTAAAGAGAGAGAGGGGGGGGAGGGAGGGGGAGAGAGAGAGAGAGAGAGAGAGAGAGAGAGAGGGAGGGGGGGGAGGGGAGGGGTCCATCGTCGATTCTGCATCCTCGACACGACTTTCAAATATCTCACTTAACGTAGTTATCCACTGTTTGCCGAAAATACTGACGCGGTTGCAATCGTTTACTTTTCCCTAGCCGAATAACACAAATATTTTCACTTCTAGCAATGGTATAGGCGTTGCGTACGATAAGAGTCAGTGCCACTTTTAGCACCACTCAAGGCCAACAGTGCAAACACAAATACACAAATATCATATGTCGGCTGGAGAGTGTGTATAGACATTGCGCTGGCGTAAATACTACAGTTGTCCTAGACGAGACGGTGCTTCCGTGACTGTGTGCATGTGTGTGAGCGTGTGCGTGCATGTGTTTCCGTACGAATCACAGTGAGAATACGGAAGTAGAGCAGCCAGTGAAAACGCTGTCGCAGCCCAGTGGCTCATGTTGCACAACCTAATTTCCTGCCCGGCTGCCGGGTAGTCACATTCGAGGTAGTGTGTTGAGAAGCCACCGAGGTCGCAGAATTTTTTAAACCTAGCATGTTCTACATGTCCTTTTTTATGGTAGCCTTGGAGTATTTTATAAACACGTCCGGCAGGGCTTAGTGGCTGACGTTCAGTGTAGAAGCACTGGTCCTTCATTCAGTTCACATGGACGACAGCCGGTCGAAAAGTGTACACAACGAACGGAGATAGTGGAAATAATGAAGTGCTTTCAGTATTGTATTCTACTTGAATATGTTCATCAAATACGTTTTTTTTAACTCGGTCGTCAGATTTCGTGGGCCAAGTACGTACCCAAAGGGTCACCATTTTGCTCAACTTTTACGTGATTGTAGTATGTATTCGGACGTAGGGAATACTGCTCTACTGCGATTCGTTTCTAAAGCGTTCCGGAGAAATTGAGGTACAAGGTTTTAATAAATCTGTTGAATATCATACGGGAGCACAGTCGACGATCAGCAGCATTAGCGCAATCGGCAATGGACGGCAGGCTAGAAGTCTGCCCCGAACTTACTGAGTCTCGCGTTATTTTTATTTTCCTACTCTTTCACTATTCACTTGTATCGCTACAACGAAAAATCTATTTTTCTATTCACATATATCGCTACAACGACAAATCCAGTGTTGCTTGATGAAATCTTTGCGAATGAAAACGGACAAGCAGCCTGTTCGCAGACGATCTTACCATCGAAATTCTCACCGTCTTTTCAATCTTGCAATAATGTTATTGACAGGTCAAAAATTTATTCACTCGATTTCAGAATGCTTGCACATTGTCGCAAGGTTCAAATGGCTCTATGGGACTTAAAATCTGAGTCATTAGTCCCCTAGAACTTAGAACTACTTAAACCTAACTAACCTAAGGACATCACACACATCCATGCCTGAGGCAGGATTCGAACCTGCGACCGTTGTAGCAAGGCCAGAGACAAATATGCGTATCATCTAATGAGATATTGGTACTATGCCGGTTGACAGTTCTGGTATTCGAACGCACGGTTTTCGTGAAAAATTGTTTCTAAACTGCCATTCTCCTTAAATATTAATGGCATGTGTTTTCCGCTATCATTGTTAAAAATCAAAAGTGCGTGTCAGGAAGTGCCACTCATAAAAATGTGTATATGTTAGGGCCGTCTGTTGTTTCATGCATTTATGATAGATACCGCTCTAAATGCAGGCCTTGCGACTCTCGTCGGAGGAACCATAGGACCCAAAATTCTTTCGGAAATCAGTTTGCAAACTGCTGGCGTAAAGAGTGCAAAGGATTACTCTGCTTCTAAACATTGCACAGACTCAACAGACCTGTCACTTCCGCTGTTATCTTTTACCGATAAGATTGTCGTGAGAGGCTGCAGGTCTCAGCAGGAAACTAAACTCCTCGTCAGCGAGGAGTAGTGAAATTTTACAAACCGCGTCGGGTGACGTTTTCGAACAAGATTTGTTGACTGTGTTATTAGACACCTATCCGGACGGAGTGAGACATATAGAATCACTTGTGACAAAACAATCACTGTTGTCCATGTGCTGTGCTAGCATTTATCAGAATGAGAGGGAATGAGCTGCCTGGACTGATATGGGCCAACCGTGTCGTATAAATAAATCGGATTCCAAAGCGTAAGGTGCGTCGATTAAAACCTGAACTATCCCCCACGTTCTAAACATTCAACAGATATGACGCATTACACTTTTCAGTTATTGTTTCGCAACATGTATCTCTGGAAGATCAGACATTGTAACATATGTTTTGCACCACGAAAAACTGATGTCTCGTCTGTTCGTTTACGCGTCTCGAGCGAGGTTCCTTTGCTACTGTCTACTGCAGATACACGTCGAAAAAATGTTGGAATATTCGATCCGCCGGGGAAACTCCAGGAAACACATCTGACTAGTTTCCTTCTTAAAAAACAAAAAAAAAAACAAAAACAGCTGAGTTTACTTGTCAATTATTCTTATTCCGTTCTAGTGTTCTGTACGTAATCGGTACGTTGAAAGACATTGTACATATTGTGCTTCAGTGACGAAACGTGCCATTGATGTGCTTATAGTTTTATAGTTTTCTCAGTTTTTCAGTAATTACAATGATGAAAAATGTACTAGTATTTTGTAATTGGTTCGGAATTCCTGAACTCTGGTCTACGTGCACACTCAGCTTAGTTGACAGAAGGATTCAGACAGAATCACGTCACGCGATTTTTACTGTGGTTCTTTGTATATACCACTTTTCGCCCTGAAGGAGCAGAAATACTCTAAACAATTACGCAATACTTTACAATTGTGTTTTCATTCTTAACAGTGCAGACTTTGTTTGTACTGAACATTATACTGCCAGAAAAAATCGCAACACCAAAAAGTAATCAGTGTAGAGTAATGAAATTTCGGGAATACAACTATCTGGGTAACATATTTAAGTGATTAACATTGCAAAATCACAGGTTGAGGTAAGCGACAGTTAAGCCATTGCAAATGTGAAATGCAGATACATTAATAACCGGTGTAACCGCTAGAATGTTAAATGCAAACATGCAAACGTACATGTATCGCATAGGTGTTATATGTCAGTTTGTGGGATGGAGTTTCATTCCTGTTGCCCCTGGTCGGTCAATGCAGGGACGGTTAATGCTGGTTGTGGATGAAGCTGGAGCTATCGTACGATGATGTCCATTACGTGCTCGATTGGAGACAGATCTGGTGATCGAGCAGGGCAAACCATGTCAATACTGTGTAGAGCATGTTAGATTACAACAGCGGTACGTGGACCAGCATTATCAAAATGTGTGTGAAATCTTACGGGACTTCACTGCTAAGGTCATCGGTCCCTAAGCTTACACACTACTTAACCTAAACTATCCTAAGGACAAACACACACACACACACCCATGCCCGAGGGAGGACTCGAACCTCCGCCGGGACCAGCCGCACAGTCCATGACTGCAGCGCCTTTGACCGCTCTGCTAATCCCGCGCGGCTCCAGCGTTATCCTGCTGGAAAATGCTCCCTGGTCGAATCACCACACTGACTTACAAATTTGCAATCAGGGTGTGTGTGGAAGAACCACGAGGGTGCTTCTTCTACTTTCATACGAAATCGCAGACCATAACTCCAGGTTTAAGTCCACTGTGTCTAGCACGCAGACAGGTTGGTTGCCCTCAACTGGCCTTCTTCTAACCAACACACGGTCATCACTGGCACCGAGGCAGAACCAGCTTTCATCAGAAAACACAACAAATCTCCACCCTGGCCTTCAATGAGTTCTCGCTTAACACCACTGAAGTCGCATATGGCATTGATTTAGGGTTAATGGAATGCACGCCACAGGACATCTGGCTCGGAGGTGTCCTCGAAGTGACCGATTTGTAACAGTTCATTGTGTCACTTTGCCAACTGCTGCTCAGATTGCTGCTGTAGATGCAATACGATGCGCCAGAGCAATATTCCAAACATAATGGTCTTCTCTCTATGCATTTCCACGTGGCTATCCGGAGCCCGATCTTCTTGCGACCGTACATTCTCGTTACTGCCGCTGTCAGCAATCATGTACAGTGGCTTCATTCTTGCCAAGTCTTTCTGCAATATCGCAAAAGCGAATTTCTCGTAGCCTCATTACACAACCTCGTTCAAACTGAGTGCGGTGTTGATAATGGCGTCCTTGTCCCTTAAAGACGTTCTCGGCCAACATCAACTCGCCACGTCCAGTGTCAAAGGTAACTAGCGCTCACGACCGTTACAGCGTGTATTTAAAGCAAACCTAATTTGCATCCTCATAGTGGCGCTGCTAGCGCCACTCGTCTGCCACTGGCGTGAAATCTGAATAGACATCATCTTTCAGATGTAGAAGCACGCCAACCAACTTTCGTAATATCGCACAACTCCTACTTCGCGATTTTTTTTTCGTCAGTGAATTTATGGAATGACACGTTGTAGAAGACAAACATATTCGAGTTACGGTTCAAAAATGAAACATCTCGTGCGACACAGGAAACACTGTAGTCTTCTTTCATCGTCATGACGAAGTTTGTTTTGGTATCGCCGGCCGCTGTGGCCGAGCTGTTCTAGGCACTTCAGTCCGGCATCGCGCGACTGCTACGGTCACAGGTTCGAACCCAGCCTCGGGCATGGATGCGTGTGATGTCCTTAGGTTAGTTAGGTTTAAGTAGTTCTAAGTTCTAGGAGACTGATGACCTCAGATGTTGAGTGCCATAGTGCTCAGCGCCATTTGAACCATTTGTTTTGATATCACTAAGATGCGCACGTTATCTTCTGGATAAAATAGATGCAGTTAGCGCTGTGTAACGTAGTGAATATCAGTTAGAGAAAGAAGCAGATTCCACTACGAAAAGCGATCTACATAGTTAAGACAGTGGACTATAATTTAGATGGACCGTTGTTCACATTCCATGTGGCCATACCGAATTGTTTGTCTTCTTACTATAAATCGCGTCAGGCTAGTGTCAAGATGGTTTCTTGCTGAAGGCCAAGTCTGGTTTCCTTCCCCAACGTTGTCCAATCAGGCTCGCGCCTTAATGTCCAAGATGTTGAGCTTTAATGGCCAAGACGTTGACTGAACACTGAGCTCCTCGTGGTCGTTACGGAAGATAACTTAGATTTACGTAGTTGGGCATGAAGGAAGAACACAAAAATTGTTCAAATGGCTCTGAGCACTATGGGACTTAACTTCTGAGGTCATCAGTCCCCTAGACTGAGAACTACTTAAACCTAACTAACCTAAGGACACACATCCATGCCCGAGATAGGATTCGAACCTGTGACCGTAGCAGCAGCGCGGTTCCAGACTGAAGCGCCTAGAACCGCTCGACCACAACGGCCGGCAAGGAAGAACACATCTAACCAGTTTCAAATAATCTCTCTTACAGTTCGATGGTCATATAGCTGTCATTTCGAGTTGTGTGGAGAGAAAATTTAATGTGATTTAAATGCGCGGAACCCCGCCCTCATTTAACAACAGTTGCATGCAGAAAATTTTATGGCAAATGTTTTAAAGTCCCGCTGGTAAGGTGGCCTATATTAATCGAGCACAATACTATTGCACTTGGCAGCGAGGACGTCTCTGCCGGCTCGTCATGAGTCAGCGTGTAATCGGGATTGATAGTATATGCGCAGCTGACCTGAAAGCATTGAGAGTATGAGGTTTTCCTTAGTCAGCACTGTACTTGTTTACAATTTGTAACGTCACCGCGTGTTAGAGATGACGGCCAAGTGCATCAATATCATGCTACAGTAGTACGTAGGACTAATAGTAGGTACTACAAACAAATACATTCTCGTCACTTTTTACGTTTTCCATCATTCCTTAGGTGCTTCAAAATTCACGGAGGTATGTTCCCTCTTTGCATCTAAATGAAAGGCAGTCTGTTTTCTGCCAAACGAATTTCGCTTCTTTTATTTATGAAGCATCTTCAGTGGCTTGTAATACATGCTTGTTTTATATTGTAAAATTAGTGGGAAAAGGAATTGGAAATAAGGCATATTATTTAATAAATGATTTTTAAGATTGTTCTGGAATATGTAATCGGATAAAGGAGGGGTTTCGTCTATCCGAAAAAAATGTAACAATAAGATTTCGTTGTAGATACAAAAAGTAAAAATGTTCTTATGTCCCTTCTTGAAACGATTTCTTATACCTCTTCAACGCTGCGGTAACACGTTGATGTTTCCCGTCCATTATTACTGGTGTCCTTGCAGGTCGTCACAATCGTCCAAACATTTATTACGATGTACTTTCGTGGACTAATAAATAAATATATATTCAAACAACTTTTTAAAACTGTCCCGAATGTATTTGCACACACAACGTTCACGTATTATATTCACAAGGTTAATAATACTTAGGCGTGCTTACATTTTTTACACAAGTCATAATATGCGTCTGGTCTCTTTCAGATCTCAACACAGACAGCTACTAATTAATTAATGAACGCTGGATTGCTCATTAACAATCATCTCTGACCTCGCTATCTTTTATCGTTGTCACAGATGTTATCGCTATCTAGCGGCTAGAGAGCGCGTGTTTTAATCAACTTAAAAATTACCGTCTCAATATATATAAATGCAATACGTAGTACTTAACAAATATGTTACTACGTTAACTTTTCTCGTGTTCTCTTGTTTTTCAAATTGCAAAACAGCTTTTTAGCACAAGTTTCGCAGTGTCAAATTATCGTTTGGTGTTTCTTACCATTTCCATTGTTGCTAGTCCACTCAGAGCATTTGCCGGATGCTCGAAATTGCGTCAATACAGTGTCGCTATTCATCTCCTCTCTGTTAGCTAAAGGCTGCAATATTCATTGCAATTCGTCTGCGCTTTATTCATCGTAGTTTCAGATCCGACAGCATTTGCAAATTTATGTCGGTTTCTGGAGCGCTCCCTGCAACTGTCGAAGTAAATGAAGTTTTGGATTGAAGAACGTTGCTGTTCGTTTTTACCTGAGAGTCTAATACTAATAAAGCGGGCGTGTATAATACACTTGATTTCGATACTAAATTAGATATATTATCACCAATTATACGCTGATAACTAAGAGGACTTAAAATGCAGGTAATGCTCAATATTTTCGAAATGAAACTTACTGCTTCCGTCTTCAAGACTTTTCTACACTTCAGCATTGTTTTACATAAGGTTCTAAGTAGGTATAGCAACATACATAAAGAACATAATTAGTGGCACACTTCAGTTCTTCGGCAGGATAATGGGAAAGTGCAATGAGTTTACAAAGAAGAGTGCACACAATACACTGGTTTGAACCATTCTAGAATATTGTTGAAGCGTTTGAGAGCCATATCAAATACGACTAATAGGAGATACAAGGAAGGGCAGCGTTAGTGGTCACAGGTTTGTTGGGCTCATAGGAGAGCCGACGCAAGGGTGCTGAAAAACCAGATGTGGCTGACTAAGCTCGAAGATAGACGCCCACTAGCTATTGGGCAAAATGTGTTCACAAAGTTTCAAGTACAGTTATAAATGGTAAATGTAGGAAGGTATTGCGACACTCTTCCAGTAGGGACCACGAAGATTGATTGGTTGGTTGATTTGGGGGGAGAGGGGGACCAAATAGTTGAGTCATCGGTCTCATCGGATTAGGGAAGGAATTCGGCCGTGCCCTTTCAGAGGAACTGTCCCAGAATTTGCCTGAAGTGATTTAGGGAAATCGCGGGAAACTTAAATCAGGATGGCCGGATGCGGGTTTGAACCGTCGTCCTCCCGAATGTGAGTCCAGTGAGCTAACCATGCGCCACCTCTCTCGGTGGCCCACGAAGACAAGATCAGGCTAATAGTAAAACGCACAGAGGCATTCACGGTGCACCTCTGTAGCTGAGTGATCAGCGCGGCTGAGTGCCATGCGGAGGAGCCGGGTTCGATTCCTGATGCTGCTAGGAATTTTTCTTTGGTGAGAGGACTGGAACAGGGAGCTCTTAACTTCGTGATGTCAGTTGACGAACTACTTGACCCAGTAGTAGTGGCTGGGAGAGTGGAGTGCTGACACCACGCCCATCCGTAGCGCAACCAATGACACCATTGGCAGAGGATGACACGGCGTTCGGTCGGTGCCGGCGGGCTGGTCAGGGCGAGTTGACGGAATTTTTACTTTTTAGAGACATTTAAGCAGCCATTCTTCCCACTCTCGTTACACGAATGGAACGGAAAGAAACCTTCAGGCAACGTGCAGTGCCCTCTACCGTAAAATTCAGTGGTTTACAGATTACAGATGTAGATTTGTATTGGTTATTAGGGACCGTGGACACTATGTGACAGACTAGATCCTCAATACTGTATCACCGCCACTCTCAAGGAACGTCGCCTACAGTGGCTAGTGTACTTATGCCGTACGGACCACTCCCGTCTAGAGAGACGGCAGATGCCAATAGACCCCCTGCAAGTCCTACATTGCCCTTTAAAGATTTGGTCAAGCGCAGCATGAACGCATTTAATATTGACTAGCACAAATCAGAGGAGCTGGCCGAAGACGGTAACAGATGAAGGAAACTCATCAAGGGTGGCAGCAACTTCCATGACGGCTTCTGGCTCAACAACTTATCTGCGAAACGAGCTTGTCAACAATCGCCTCCGACCAACCGCTCTTCCGGGATCATAAACGCTTACCCCCCCCCCCCCCCTCAGGGTGCCCTATGGGCTCTCGTATTGGACTCATAAGTCACCAAAGAAAGTGCCTTCGTGTTGTTACTTGAATCTTCCAGTTGGAAGTATAGGCCATTAACTGGTTGATAATAAATAGTTTATCGGTCATAATTAACGGGACCCGCAAATTTTAGCTCAGGGGTCCAGTAATTATTGGTGTTATTTACTACCTTATTTCCCTAGGCACCAAACTGAGTACTGAAGGGACTCTCAGAAGTTTGAGCAGAAGTATAAAGTAGGTCCAAGGAAGTTAAGTCATTTGAGGATTAGACTTTACTGATGACTTTTCCTAAGCTCACATTGGTTCAGAAACATGCAGGACAAAGTATTGAAGTTAGAGATCAAGCGCATGTGTGGTTTAAGGTCACCAACAATTCGACTGGATGAAGGGATTAACTCAGCATTTCTCGAAACCCAAGTGGTAAATTTTGAGAGGTAGTTAGTGAAACTGATAGGATGGTAGTCTCAATTGCGTATACAAAAACTTACTGGTGCATTTATCCAAGTAAAATAAATGTGGTAAATCAGTGACATTCCCAGGGAAGAAAACGATGTCTGACTATTCAGAAGTGGTGTGAAATCTTGCTATGTGAGTGTGAAACATGTAAGCAACCAAACGTATCACCAAATAACTCCATCATATTAAGCGACCTGACGGGGCAATGAATTCAGTCGACACTCATGCTGTACGATTGGAGTTCAGATAGCCTTCTGGCCACCTTGATTTAGGTTTTCTATATTTTCCCTAAAAGAGTTAAAGAGGGTTTCGGCTCGATTCCGTGGAATAGGCTACTCTCTGCTGTCTTCCGAGGTGTTCCTTAACATTGGATGGTCAGAGGTAAGTTCAAAGGAAATTCTGGGGCAGTTTATCGAGTCCAGTCCAGTGAGTCTAGATCCCGCAGAATATGGAAGTGATTAGCACAGAGGCGGAGATAATAGAGGAGACACGGCCGTGACGCTGCACTAGAGTGAAACAGGTCGGAGACAACTTGGGTGTGAACTACATGGAAATATACTACTGAAGAGTAATAAATAGGGGCAGGGATAAAGTATTTGGCTATAGGAGAAGCAGCTAGTGCTAGGTAAAGTTCAGAGGTCGCAGCTGTAACCGTTTCCTTTCTCCTTTACTACGAGGATTCTGCTCATGTCTGCCGAATTGCCGTTTCAATTCACAAGACTGCCGTTTCCACTAAGATAAGCATTTAATTTCACTATAAGTAAGTCACAAGGGTAAACTTTAAAATAATTTGGCATTATTTTGAAAGAATCGTTCTTTTCTCGCTATCAGTTACACGGAGCTTGATGCAGAATGGGAAACCCAAATAATATGTGATCACCAAATAATATGACAAATATAATTCATAAGCAAATATTGTGATAGAATAGGTTTAGGTGCATTTTAAAAGAAACGAACCAGAAGTTGTAAAACTAAAATGGCTGATGAGAGCGTAATGACATAACCTACGGAAGAAGATGCGGGTCCTACAAACTAGTCGCCAGAGGGGCACGAGCGCACGTGGACAGAGAGAGCACGCCCATGCGTTGATCGTTCACTGCATTCAGTCGTTCTGACATCCGAAGAAGAGTGGGGAACGGAAATTCTTCAAAGACTGGCATAAGTTTACTGAGAGCACTGCATGCCCGTTGCAGGTATCGAGACGTAGTACAAACGATCCACGGAAGGACGGATGTCGTTGATGTTAAAATTTCACGAAGTGTGTGCCCCAGTGGATACGTCATAGTCTTCAACCAGGACAGGAACCATGTCGAAGGAAACGCTCTCTTGAACATCTGAAGTGTAATGTAAATGTCGTGTGACGAGGGCCTCCCGTCGGGTAGACCGTTCGCCTGGTGCAAGTCTTACGATTTGACGCCACTTCGGCGACTTGCGCGTCGATGGGGATGAAATGATGATGATTAGGACAACACGACATCCAGTCCCTGAGCGGAGAAAATCTCCGACCCAGCCGGGAATCGAACCCGGGCCCTTAGGATTCACATTCCGTCTCTCTGACTACTTTTTTATTGTTATTATTATTATTATTATTCCCAAAACCAGTAACAAAAATGGCTAGCTCACAATGAAATGACATAAATAAGGTGCAGATAATTGCAGTCATAAATTACAGCATTCATAGACTGAGGACTGATGTTCAGTCTTTAGAGTCTTTAGCAGTAGCACACATTTAGCACCTTCAGTGTGACCTTCAACTGGTGGCAGTTCAGCATGCACATTTTCTTCTTCTGCAGCCTGAGGTTCCTCATTATCATTTCCCAGACCCAAATTAATCATTCAGTAAATCCCTGATGTGTGTTCCTTCCAGGGTAAATTACGTAGACAGAAGAGCAGACCCGAACAGTGACATCGGAAAGTCCTTCACTGCCTTGTTATTTTTGTCAGTTCCAGCCTTCTAAACGCATCCTTAAGAAGTTCAAGATCTTCCTTTATAACAGACACCAGATGTTCGCCATCATCTTCTTGTATCAGCTGTACTACTGATTTATTTTTCATGTGTGACTTGCAGGTGAGTTTAGGGTCGGGAACGTGACACAACCCATCCCCTCTCCACGATGAATCCAGTTCCTAACCTATACCCATTCTGTTGAAGACAATTCGGAGCATGTTACCATATTTATTATTGTGATTCTGATACTTAAGTGTTTTCTCGAATTCATTTTCTATATACATATTGTATTCAATATGTTCATCGCTCCCGATATTGTTACAAATGTAACTTGTATATTTGCCCATTAACCAAATCACTGCGTTATTTTTTGCCTGAGGGTAGTAACTTTCTTGTGATCTGAAGAAAATGTTAGTCGGTACATTGTTTGCTGAAGTTCTTGTTATTTGAGCAATTTTCTCCCTGGTCCACCTCCAGTTGATAATCCGATCTCCGCATGTGTAATGATGAGGCACACTATCAACGAGGTTGCATCTGTTGCAGAGGTTAGTGTCACTTAAACCGATGGCAAAGAGACACTCATTAGTTCAAAATGGTTAAAAAAAATGGCTCTGAGCACTATGGGACTTAACATCTGAGGTCATCAGTCCCCTAGAACTTAGAACTAATTAAACCTAACCTAAGGACATCACACACATCCATGCCCGAGGCAGGATTCGAACTTGCGACCGTAGCGGTCGCGCGGTTCCAGACTGTAGCGCCTAGAACCGCTCGGCCACTCCGGCCGGCGTGATTTGGTTCCTTCAATTTTGACAGCTGGGGTTTTCTGTGATAGATACAACTTTGCTTTCGGTAACAAAAGCCTTCAAAATCCTTATTAAATTTTGTTGCATACTATCGAAAGCTTTCTCGGTGTCTTTGAAATAAACGAAGTGACAAAACTCACATTCTGACTGCGGTGGAATGGAATTACCGAGCATTATTCATGAACTTCGTACTATGGCATTATTCATGAAGTTCGTCGCACTCGAACGGAATGGCTGTTTAACACGTGCACTGTAATTGCAACAGTGTCTAACACCGAGCTGAGTGTAAACAGTTGACAAAATGATAGACTATATCGTTCTGATCGTTAAGAATCGTGTCGTGGGATTTTTCATTCTTTCGTCACTTGTTACAAGCTATGAAACAAGAGGATGGCACACTGGTTATTACCTCGGATTCGAACCGCAGAGGGATTAGTTCCAAATCCCACTGTCATATTGATTTCGGTTATCACGAATCCCCTTCCACAGTTAACTCCGCCGCAACAGCTGTGTCTCTAACGATAGAGATGAAAAAGACTTTAAACGCTTTAAAAAGGCATTAAGCTGGTGCATAAAGTTTGCTGCGGAAATCTGCCTGCGTCCTGGCGTTACATGGAGTTCGGAACTAGTTAGTTATCAACTGTTCGCTACCCTTACTCCTTGGACACTGAATAAGGTCGAGATAAGCGTTGGTAAAAACAGTACTGCGGCTCTCTACTCTTATGTTTTTATGGAAGCTATTTTCGTTGTTCGCCTTTGCAGAAAACTAACCGACCTTCAAGCAGC
The DNA here is from genome assembly GCF_023864345.2 of Schistocerca serialis cubense. NCBI lineage: Eukaryota > Metazoa > Arthropoda > Insecta > Orthoptera > Acrididae > Schistocerca > Schistocerca serialis. The sequence continues at coordinate 795,657,417 of NC_064641.1, forward strand.
ATATGCGCAATTACAGGAGGGAAAAATTGCTACGATTATACTACAAAGCGAGCCTGTGAATTTCCGTTCTGAAATAACGACCCCGTTTTTAACTATGAGAGCTGTTAAGAGAGTAATGGAAAAGTGGTCACAACGTCGTCATTATGAGCTGACTAGCGGTGTACTCAACGTTGCCCGGACATGTACGAGTATTTATCCCAGTTCTTAGGTATTTGTTAACATGGTGAGAATGAAAATTGTGACTTTGTTTCATCATAAACATGACTTCTTTAGGTAAAGTTATGTTTCCGTCTTCAGGTGTACTGAAACAAGGGAGGAAATATAAGTCCCTGTGGTCTACAGGGAATTCTAAAAGAAAGTAACTACTAATACTAATTAACTTACAATTCGATCGCACTTTTTTCGGTTGTTATTGTAAGTGAAAAAAATGGCTCTGAGCACTATGGGACTCAACTGCTGTGGTCATAAGTCCCCTAGAACTTAGAACTACTTAAACCTAACTAACCTAAGGACATCACACACATCCATGCCCGAGGTAGGATTCGAACCTGCGACCGCAGCGGTCGTGCGATTCCAGACTGTAGCGCCTTTAACCGCTCGGCCACTCCGGCCGGCCTATTGTAAGTGAATTCCGATTGGTAATCAGGGACTTAGAGTGTATTCCCTCCCTTGTTTCAGCAAATTTGTACACCTGAAGATCGGAATATACGCTACTGGCCATTAAAATGACGTGCTACAGACGCGAAATTTAACCGACAGGAAGAAGATGCTGTGATATGCAAATGATTAGCTTTTCAGAGCATTCACACTAGCTTGGCGCCGGTGGCGACACCTACAACGTGCTGACATGAGGAAAGTTTACAACTGATTACTCATACACAAACAGCAATTGATCGGCGTTGCCTGGTGAAACGTTGTTGTGATGCCTCGTGCAAGGAGAAGAAATGCGTACCACCACGTTTCCGGCTTTGATAAAGGTCGGATTGTAGCCTACCGCGATTGGGGTTTATCGTGTCGCGACATTGCTGCTCGCGGTGGTCAAGATCGAATGACTGTTGGCAGAATATGGAATCGGTGGGTTCAGGAGGGTAATACGGAACGCCGTGCTGGATCCCAACGGCCTCGTGTCACTAGCAGTCGAGATGACAGGCATCTTATCCGCATGACTGTAACGGATCGTGCAGCCACGTCTCGATCCCTGAGTCAACAGATGGGGACGTTTGCAAGGCAACAACCAACTGCGCGAACAGTTCGCAGTTCGACGACGACATTTGCAGCAGCATGGACTATCAGCACGTAGACCATGGCTGCCGTTACCCTCGACGCTGCATCACAGACAGGAGCGCCTTCGATGGTGTACTCAGCGACGAAACTGGGTGCACGAATGGCAAAACGTCATTTTTTCGGATGAATCCAGGTTCAGTTTGCAGCATCATGATGGTCGCATTCCGTGTTTGGCGTCATCGCTGTTAACGCACTTTGGAAGCGTGTTCAAAATTGGTTCAAATGGCTCTGAGCACTATGAGACGTAACTTTTGAGATCATCAGTCCCATAGAACTTAGAACTAGTTAAACCGAACTAACCTAAGGACATCAGACCCATCCATGCCCGAGGCAGGATTCGAACCTGCTCCGTAGCGGTCGCGCGGTTCCAGACTGCAGCGCCTAGAACCGCTCGGCCGCTCCGCCCGGCTTGGAAGCGTGTATTCGTCATCGTCATACTGGCGTATCATCCGGCGTGTTGGTATGGGGTGTCATTGGTTACACGTCTCGGTCACCTCTTGTTCGCATTGACGGCACTTTGAACAGTGGACGTTACATTTCAGATGTGTTACGACCCGTGGCTCTACCCTTCATTCGATCCCTGCGAAACCCTACTTTTCAGCAGGATAATGCATGTTGCAGGTTCTACACGGGCCTTCCTGGACACAGAAAATTTTCGACTGCTACCCTGCCCAGCACATTTTCCAGATCTCTCACCAATTGAAAACGTCTGGTCAGTGGTGGCCGAGCAACCGGTTCGTCACCATACGCCTGTCGCTACTCTTGATGAACTGTGGTATCGTGTTGAAGCTGCATGGGCAGCTGTACGAGTACACGCCATCCAAGCTCTGTTTGACTCAATGGCCAGCCTTATCAAGGCCGTTATTACAGCTAGAGGTGGTTATTCTGGGTACTGATTTCTCAGGATCTATGCACCCAATTTGCGTGAAAATGTAATCACATGTCAGTTGTAGTATAATATATTTGTCCAATGAATACCCGTTTATCATCTGCATTTCTTCTTGCTGTAGCAATTTTAATGGTCAATAATGTAATTTACCGAAACTGGTCGTCTTTATAATAAAACAGTCGCAACTTAAGATGATTTTTTTCAATCTTACTATTCTATTTCTATCAGCCCACCTCATCTGCCCTCCCTCCTCTGTCCATTTTCTTCTTCCCCTTGGTCTGTCCACCTCCCCCGTCCCTCATTTTCTGTCCATCTTCTTCTGTCTCTGTCTGTCCATCTGCAGCTTCCCCTCTCTCTGTGCATTTGCTCCTCCCCTCTCTGTCCTTCTGCCCCCCCCCCCACCATATCTCTCTCTCTCTCTCTCTCTCTCTCTCTCTCTCTCTCTCTCTCTCTCTCTCTCTCTCTCAAACACCTCGTCCCCCACTATATGTTCCATCTCATCCTCCCCCCTCTCCGTCTCTGCATCTCTTCCTCTCCCGCTGGCTGAAATCGATCCATGGATTTAGGAGAGTCTTCATCTGCTGCTTTGCCTGCATAAGCGTTTTAAGATGCTTCACATACGTATTTGTCACATCTTTCACCTGCATCTCTAGTGAATTTTGTCCTGCAGTTTCGTTTTTACGAATCTCAGTGTTTAGGACGTATATTTCCCGAATTATGTGTCGCGCAACGATATAGGTTTGCAAGTACATTCAGTGATGTGTGATTACTGTCTGCAAAATGTAGCGCGAATACAGTAATAGTAAAAAATTAATTAATTAAAAGTCACTTGCAGTCAATCTCAAATCCCCCCTCTTCTTTCCTCGTGCAGTCTAAATCCAAGATGGAAAATATGGTCAATTTGTGCTTAGAGATGGCAGAACAGTTCAGTTAACATGGTAGTGAAAAAAATTCAAGATGTCATAAATGGCGGAATCAGCGATCCATTTCTACTGCTTTGTGGAAGATATTACATTTGCGGTATTTATAAATGGTATAAAACGTTATTAGTTTTTGATAATATTGTGGAAGATAGAATCTATGAGATATCTGTCCAACTATATAAGTGATGAAATATGTTTCATTCTGTTGAAGAGTATCAGACAAAAAGCACAGCCGGCCGGTGTGGCCGAGCGGTTCTAGGCGCTTCAGTCTGGAACCGCGCGACCGCTGCGGTCACAGGTTCGAATCCTGCCTCGGGCGTGGATGTGTGTGATGTCCTTAGGTTCGTTAGGTTTAAGTAGTTCTAAGTTCTAGGGGACTGATGACCTCAGATGTTAAGTCCCATACTGCTCAGAGCCTTTTGAACCAAAAAGCGCAAATAAATTGCAGACTGCGCACATATGCTATGTTAAAATGGTAATAGGTTAAAATGGTAATAGGTTTTGGCAATCAGCTGGCGTTTTAGACAACAGGTGACCACCACGGGGCAGAGCTTCAGTGTTTCATGTCTCAAGAGTGAATTAATGTTCCAATGCACGTTGCGGTGTATGTCAGTTCGCCAATTCCGGTAACTCTTCTTGCCTAAATAACAGTGTCGCACGGTTTGAGTTTGAAATGACACGTCGAGGGTTTTGACGGACTGAAAGTGGATTGTCTTGTTCACAACTGTACACAAAGCATGCTGTACTGAACTGCACCGAAATCGCGGGTTTGTTCTTTCATAGGTGGTTGTACAAAAGCGACTTCCTGTGATCCAACGAGTATTGAGGAAGGTGTTTCAGATAAGAAAATACAGATCTTGCAAGTCATAAAGGTGGAGCAAAACTATTTTTGAGCAGTTTACTTGCTCATTTATACCGTTGTAAATGATATTAATACCGGTAACTGCCGGTAAGTAATATCACATTGTTTTCTCTTTCCGGCCTGCAAGAACTAACGCTCCCATCGATGATCTACATCCGCCTCGGATTACGACACGTATTTGATGTTCGAGCCCACGGCCACTAGCAATCTTGGGATGAAATTATTATTGTTTCACTGAGCATCGCATCTTTTGGTTGCTCGCCTCGTTGTAGCCCGCCCATCACTATACTGTTGAAGAGGAGACCCCCCCGTCACTGGCGTGTTCATATTTGATTAGTAGGATCTGGGATTCTTCTTTGGTTTTTCTAAATCGGGGCACTGTGGTTCTTGGATTTGAATAAAAAAAGTTGAAGATCTCCTTAGTCAACCTGTTCCCAACTATTCGTTTGATGTGACCATAAAATCATACACGCCTTTTGCGGATAGTGTAATTTTCTCTATTCTGCCATAGCTTCCTTGTTGGTTTTTATCTGGTGGGTGCCATTTTTTTCCTCCAGTTCTTCGAGAAGGCCTTTATTTGGAATTAGATGTAGTCTTTCGGCTGCATACTTAACTACTGATGTATCGGAGTGTTTTGTGAAAGGTGTTTTTATGTTGTAGATCGTGCACGTCGTTTGGTAGATTATCTCAGGTCATAGGCGATGAGAAAAAGTTCATCACTGCGAACCGGAAACAAAACGGCAATCCATGGAGTGGCGCCACACTACCTCTTGTCTGCAGAAAAAGTTCAAAGCCGCACCATCACCGGTAAAGTCATGGCGATGGTCTTCTGAGACTCTGAAGGGGTTATTCTATTTGATGTCCTCCCTCATGGTGCAACATCTACATCTACGTAATTACTCTGCTATTCACAATAAAGTGCCTGGCAGAGGGTTCAATGACTCACCTTCAAGCTGTCCCTCTACCGTTCCACTCTCGAGCGGCACGCGGGAAAAGCGAGCACTTAAATTTTTCTGTGCGAGCCCTGATTTCTCTTATTTTATCGTGATGATCATTTCTCCCTATGTAGGTGGGTGCCAACAGAATATTTTCACAATCGGAGGCGAAAACTGCTGATTGAAATTTCATGAGAAGAACCCGTCGCAACGAAAAACGCCATTGTTTTAATGACTGCCACTCCAATTCACGTATCATATCTGTGAAACTGTTTCCCTCATTTCCCGATAATATATAACGAGCTGCCCTTCTTTGTACTTTTTCGATGTCATCCGTCAGTCCCATCTGATGCGGATCCCACACCGCACAGCAGTACTCCAGAATAGGGCTGACGAGGAAGGTGTAAGCAGTTTCTTTAGTAGACCTGATGCGCCTTCTAAGTGTTCTGCCAGTGAATCGCAGTCTTTGGTTTGCTCTACCCACAATATTATCTATGTGATCGTTCCAATTTAGGTTATTTGTAATCGTAATCCCTAAGTATTTTAGTTGAATTTACAGCCTTCAGATTTGTGTGACTTATCGGTCAACTTCGAAATGTAGCCGGCCGCTGTGGCCGAGCGGTTCTAGGCGCTTGAGTTTGGAACCGCGCTAGCGCTACGGTCGCAGGTTAGAATCCTGCCTCGGGCATGGGTGTGTGTGATGTCCTTAAGTTAGTTAGGTTTAAGTTGTTCTAAGTTCTGGGGGACTGATGACCTGAGCTGTTAAGTCCCATAGTGCTCAGAGCCATTTTTTTTTTTTTTCGGAAATGTACTGTGCTACCCTCAGGAAATTGAAGAAACAACTTCAGTGTGTTCGCCGCCAGAAATATGCATACGAACTTCTCCATGAAAATGCAACACCTTACCCAAGACTCCACACCCGAGAGCAGCTCACAAAACTTCATGGGGCTGTTTTTCCTCATCCGCCCTACAGCTCTGATCTCGCATCTTCCGACTTCCATCGGTTTGGCCCAATGGAGAATGCACTGCGCGGGAGTGATGATTGGGTTGTTATTGGTGGCGCGCGGGATTAGCCGAGCGGTCCGAGGCGCTGCAGTCATGGACTGTGCGGCTGATCCCGGCGGAGGTTCGAGTCCTCCCTCGGGCTTGGGTGTGTGTGTTTGTTCTTAGGATAATTTAGGTTAAGTAGTGTGTAAGCTTAGGGACTGGTGGCCTTAGCAGTTAAGTCCCATAAGATTTTACACACATTTGAACATTTTGAAGTTATTGGTGCAGCAAGGCGTTGTCTCAGACATCGACCAGTAGAGTGGTACCATGCGGGCATGCAGGCCGTCGCACTAAATAGATGTTCAAATGTGTGTGAAATCTTATGGGACTTAACTGCTAAGGTCATCAGTCCCTAAGCTTACACACTACTTAACCTAAATTAGCCTAAGGACAAACACAAACATCCATGCGCGAGGGAGGACTCGAACCTCTGCCGGAACCAGCCGCACAGTCTATAACTGCAGCGCCTGAGACCGCTCGGCTAATCCCGCGCGGACACTGAATAGAGATTATGTTGAATACCAGGGTTTTGTAGGCAAAAGAGTGCAGAATAATATGATGTATTGGAGTCCTGAATATAACCAACCTGCTTTCACACTGGACTCGCATTCGGGAGGACGACGGTTCAATCCCGCGTCCGGCCATCCTGATTTAGGTTTTCCGTGCTTTCCCTAAATCGCTCCAGGCAAATGCTAGGATGGTTCCTTTGAAAGGGCACGGCAGACTTCCTTCCCCATTTTTCCCTAATCTGATGAGACTGATGACCTCGCTGTTTGGTCTCTTCCCCCAAACAATCGAATCCAATCCAACCTGCTTTCAGAAAAAATCTGTTGCATTACTTACTGAACGCTCCTCATATTTTGGGAGCAGGTCAAGGCGACAATAAAACATTGAACACCCCCCCCCCCCCCCCGCCCCCACCACGCTTTCAGGACCGAACTCGGGATCTGCGACTGGAGCAAGTTGATTCAGGTACTTTTAGGACGGATCGTTTGCGATAAGCTTGCTGTTTTCCTGAAATGCAGGTGAAAAAGAGGCAACTGTCGCGCGGTGGCTCGTGGCCTGATATGCAACAGCCCCGTGACATTTGAGCTGTGAGTGGAGAGGAGCGCCAAGGCGTGCGGCGCCAACATAACGACAGGCCATTACGGCGGCGCGTCGTCAGCACGTCACCGGCCCGGGCCAGGAGCCGGCGGGCAGGAAATGAGCCCCACCGCTGAATCATAATGAATGCGGGGCATCCGCGCGTGCGCATGTAAAGTCGCTCCCGCATCTGGCTGCCTGCCTATGCGCTGTTCGCGCCAGCCTGGGCAGCGGAGCGTAGCGCCAACCGCTGCGTAAGCAGTCGCTGCAGACAGACACCGCACCTGATACTGGGAGTTGCACGTGTTCGCTTAGTGGTCCACGTGTGGCGCTCCGCGACTTAGGCTCCGACTCAGTGTTCGCTTTTAACGGGGAAGAAGGGACACACGATTTTTTCGTTCCCTCCTCCCCTCATAAATAAGACGTATTATTAAAAGACTTCCTGGCAGATTAAAACTGCGTGCCGGATCGAGACTCGAACTCGGGACCTTTGCCTTTCGCTGGCAAGTGCTCTACCACTTGCCCGCGAAAGTCAAAGGTCTCGAGTTCGAGTCTCTGTCCGGCACACAGTTTTAATCTGCCAGGAAGTTTCATATCAGCGCACACTCCGCTGCAGAGTGGAAATCTCATTCTGGAAACATCCCCCAGGCTGTGGCTAAACCGTATCTCCGCAATATCCTTTCCTTCAGGAGTGCTAGTTCTGCAAGTTTCGCAGGAGAGCTTCTGTAAAGTTTGGAAGGTAGGAGACGAGGTGCTGGCAGAAGTAAAGCTGTGAGGATGGGGCGTGAGTCATGCTTGGGTAGCTCAGATGGTAGAGCACTTGACCGCGAAAGGCAAAGGTTCCGAGTTCGAGTCTCGGTCCCGCACACAGTTTTAATCTGCCAGGAAGTTTCATATCAGCACACACTCCGCTGCGGAGTGAAAATCTCATTCTGAAGACTTATTGTAGTTAGTAACTGTGTAAATGTCTTGAGGCGAATAGCCAGTCTATATTTGTCAACTATTTGAGAATGGCAGAAGTTGGCAACATGCAACAAACTTTACACGTAATTACAAACCTCTAAGAAACATTATCTCACTGACATCTTCCACAAAATGATGAAAGGGGGGAAAAAACCTCTTATTACATTTTCGATGTTCACGGACTGAAACTCCCGCATCAGTTATGATGTTTTAATGTACCGGGTGATCAAAAAGTGAGTATAAATTTGAAAACTGAATAAATCACGGAATAATGTGGATAGAGAGGTACAAATTGACACACATGCTTGGATTGACATGATGTTTTATTAGAACCAAAATAATACAAACATTCAAAAAATGTCCGACAGATGGCGCTTCATCTGATCAGAATAGCAATAATTAGCACAACAAAGTAAGACAAAGCAAAGATGATCTTTCCAGGAAATGCTCTGTATGTCCACCATCATTCCTCAACAATAGCTGTAGTCGAGGAATAATGTTGTGAACAGCACTGTAAAGCATGTCCGGAATTATGGTGAGGCATTGGCGTCGGATGTTGTCTTTCAGCATTCCTAGAGATGCCGGTCGATCACGATACACTTCCGACTTCAGGTAACCCCAAGGTCAATAATTGCACAGACTGAGGTGTGGGGACCTGGGAAGCCAAGCATGACGAAAGTGGCGGCTGAGCACACGATCATCACCAAACGACGCGCGCAAGAGATCTTTCGCGCGTCTAGCAATACTTTTTTTGGTTCTAATAAAATCCCATGTCATTCCAAGCATGTGTGTCGATTTTTACCTCTCTATCTACATTATTCCGTGGTTTATTAAGTTTTCAAATTTATACTGACTTTTTGATCGCCCGGTATTTCTTCTTTACTACTAACGCTATTCGCAGTAATTTTGCAGATAGTACCTATGTACACCACTCAAAGTACCTGCAAAGTTATATCATTGTACGACGCATAGTTAACGAGATATGACGTCATAAAAACTGAGATTCATCCAGTGTTTGATAAGGAGGGCACTTGGTGACTTCCAGCAAACTCTAAACATAATTTCTAAACTTTGCCTCGCTTGGATGCGTAACGTCAAATATTTAACACATTAACTTACCTGTAAACTAATCGGTCGTTTGAAGCTGTTTTAAGAGCGGGAATTCGATTCTTTAAAAAATCGGAGGTTTACTGGGATGCCTACAAATTTAATAATAATAATAATAACAATCGTCGTCTTTGTGTTCACTTCCTAGGATTATGCTGTCTCTTCTCTCTTCAAAGATTATTATTGAGCCCATCTCATTTTGTGCCTAGCAGGGTTTCTTCTTCCTCGCGGCCCGTACCTCAAGAATACTTCCGTCGGCCTTTCTTCTGGCGCGTCGCATTCCCCTTCGCTTAAAAGAAACGATCGTTGATGAGTCTGGTAAATTTTTGTCGTGCCTTCATTATTGGTAAGCTTCATTATTGCAGGTATGGTATAAAGAATTTTAACACTGTACAGCGTATATTCGTTGCTGACAGCCGTGAGAACTGGTCATTGTGTCAGCTGCGATTGAAAATGGAGAAAACAAGAGTTTCGTGCTGTTATTACACTGGCCGGCCGAAGTGGCCGTGCGGTTCAAGGCGCTGCAGTCTGGAACCGCAAGACCGATACGGTCGCAGGTTCGAATCCTGCCTCGGGCATGGGTGTGTGTGATGTCCTTAGGTTAGTTAGGTTTAACTAGTTCTAAGTTCTAGGGGACTAATAACCTCAGCAGTTGAGTCCCATAGTGCTCAGAGCCATTTGAACCATTTGTTATTACACTTTTTCATTTGAAGGGTTGGACTGCCGCACAGATAGATGAAGTTCATGCGGACTCTGCACCTTGACTGAAGACAGTTTATTCTTGAACTAGTGACTTTAAATATGGCTGGACAAGCAGCGAAGACGATGCGCGCTCCGTTCGTCCAATTAAGGTCAGCACAAAAGAAGCCACTGACAGAATCTATGATATGGTAATGGAAGACTGTAGACCAAAAATTTTTGAGAATGCTGAGACTGTAGGCCCTCTCAACTGAGCGAGTGCATAATATCTTAAACGGAGAAATGGCTATGAAGAAGCTGTGCGCGAGATGCCGCTTTTGTTCGCAGTTGACAAAAATGCGCATCCGGCACAACATTTTGACTCATTGTTTGCCGATGTTTAATCGCAAACCGCCATAATTTTTGCGCCAATTTGTGACTGTCGATGAAACCTGTATCCAGAATCAAAACGGCAGTCAGAGCAACGGACAAAGGCTGATGAAATTGCGCCGAAGAAGACAAAGACCACTGAGTCAAGTTCTAATGTGATGGTCACTGTTTTTTGGGATTCCAAATAAGTAATTCTGCTGGATTACTTGGAAATAGGCGACACCATAAATGGATCCTGGTATGCTTAATTGTTGGATCTTTCGAAATTTTCGTTAGCACGCAAAAATACACTCCTGGAAATTGAAATAAGAACACCGTGAATTCATTGTCCCAGGAAGGGGAAACTTTATTGACACATTCCTGGGGTCAGATACATCACATGATCACACTGACAGAACCACAGGCACATAGACACAGGCAACAGAGCATGCACAATGTCGGCACTAGTACAGTGTATATCCACCTTTCGCAGCAATGCAGGCTGCTATTCTCCCATGGAGACGATCGTAGAGATGCTGGATGTAGTCCTGTGGAACGGCTTGCCATGCCATTTCCACCTGGCGCCTCAGTTGGACCAGCGTTCGTGCTGGACGTGCAGACCGCGTGAGACGACGCTTCATCCAGTCCCAAACATGCTCAATGGGGGACAGATCCGGAGATCTTGCTGGCCAGGGTAGTTGACTTACACCTTCTAGAGCACGTTGGGTGGCACGGGATACATGCGGACGTGCATTGTCCTGTTGGAACAGCAAGTTCCCTTGCTGGTCTAGGAATGGTAGAACGATGGGTTCGATGACGGTTTGGATGTACCGTGCACTATTCAGTGTCCCCTCGACGATCACCAGTGGTGTACGGCCAGTGTAGGAGATCGCTCCCCACACCATGATGCCGGGTGTTGGCCCTGGGTGCCTCGGTCGTATGCAGTCCTGATTGTGGCGCTCACCTGCACGGCGCCAAACACGCATACGACCATCATTGGCACCAAGGCAGAAGCGACTCTCATCGCTGAAGACGACACGTCTCCATTCGTCCCTCCATTCACGCCTGTCGCGACACCACTGGAGGCGGACTGCACGATGTTGGGGCGTGAGCGGAAGACGGCCTAACGGTGTGCGGGACCGTAGCCCAGCTTCATGGAGACGGTTGCGAATGGTCCTCGCCGATACCCCAGGAGCAACAGTGTCCCTAATTTGCTGGGAAGTGGCGGTGCGGTCCCCTACGGCACTGCGTAGGATCCTACGGTCTTGGCGTGCATCCGTGCGTCGCTGCGGTCCGGTCCCAGGTCGACGGGCACGTGCACCTTCCGCCGACCACTGGCGACAACATCGATGTACTGTGGAGACCCCACGCCCCACGTGTTGAGCAATTCGGCGGTACGTCCACCTGGCCTCCCGCATGCCCACTATACGCCCTCGCTCAAAGTCCGTCAACTGCACATACGGTTCACGTCCACGCTGTCGCGGCATGCTACCAGTGTTAAAGACTGCGATGGAGCTCCGTATGCCACGGCAAACTGGCTGACACTGACGGCAGCGGTGCACAAATGCTGCGCAGCTAGCACCATTCGATGGCCAACACCGCGGTTCCTGGTGTGTCCGCTGTGCCGTGCGTGTGATCATTGCTTGTACAGCCCTCTCGCAGTGTCCGGAGCAAGTATGGTGGGTCTGACACACCGGTGTCAATGTGTTCTTTTTTCCATTTCCAGGAGTGTATGTTCCTTCGCCAAGACAGTACAGCATACCACACATTAGCGATAACAATGGCGAAAACGCATGGATTGGGCTGTGAATTGGTTCCTCATCCACCTTGTTTACCAGACTTAGCTCCAAGTGACATTTACCTGTTCACTTCTCGAAACTTTTGTTTACGAAAAAGCGTTTTTTCTTGCTTTCTTTACCAGACTTGTCAAACCAGCTTCGAAACAAAACAGTGATGAAGATCGGTCAGTTAGTTCTGTGGCCATGATGGTCTTCCTAAAGTGCGGCAGTGAAAACACGGGTCTGATTTGGTGGCCATTTGGACTTAGCTGTGGCATCATAGCACGCTAAGGTTTTCACGATTGGAATTTCATCCTTCGTGTACCAGCTGACGTATGGCTGATAATTTTCGAAAAATGACACTTCTTTTTAAAATATCGTCATTTCCGGTCAACGTGAATGTCCGTTGTACGACGCCGATAAGAAAGACTTTGGATAGAGCTTACCATTTTATTTAGGTCTTAATACGCAAAACACCTGCTCAGAAGAAGCGAAAATAAAAGGACATTTGCAAGACAACAACCATCTGCACGAACAGTTCGACGACGTTTAATTATCCCACCAGCTTTTGTTTCATATTCCTTGCGTCCTCGACCTCGATGAAATACACTGCTGGCCATTGAAATTGCTACACCACGAAGATGACGTGCTACAGACGTGAAATTTAACCGACAGGAAGAAGATACTGTGATATGCAAATGATTAGCTTTTCAGAGCATTCACACAAGGTTGGCGCCGGTGGCGACACCGTAGCCTATCGGGATTGTGGTTTATCGTATCGCGACATTGCTGCTCTTGTTTGTTGAGATCCAATGACTGTTAGCTGAATATGGAATCGGTGGGTTCAGGAGGGTAATACGGAACGCCGCGCTGGATCCCAACGGCCTCGTATCACTAGCAGTCGAGATGACAGGCATCTTATCCGCATGGCTGTAACGGATCGTGCAGCCACGTCTCGATCCCTGAGTCAACAGATGGGGACATTTGCAAGACAACAACCATCTGCACGAACAGTTCGACGACGTTTGCAGCAGCATGGACTATCAGCTCGGAGACCATGGCTGCGGTTACCCGCGACGCTGCATCACAGACAGGAGCGCCTGCGATGGTGTACTCAACGACGAACCTGGGCAAAACGCCATATTTTCGGATGAATCCAGGTTCTGTTTACAGCATCATGATGGTCGCATCCGTGTTTGGCGACATCGCGGTGAAAGCACATTGGAAGCGTGTATTCGTCATTGCCATATTGGCGTATCACCCGGCGTGATGGTATGTATTGGTTACACGTCTCGGTCACCTCTTGCTCGCATTGATGGCACTTTGAACAGTGGACGTTACATTTCATATGTGTTACGACCCGTGGCTCTACCCTTCATTCGATCCCTGTTAAACCCTACATTTCAGCAGGATAATGCACGACCGCATGTTGCAGGTCCTGTACGGGCCTTTCTGGATACAGAAAATGTTCGACTGATGCCCTGGATTTTCGGAGCTCCAACGTCGGTTGTTCTGAGAATGCAGCCGTGCTTCATCAGAAAAAAAGCATCTCAGGATCAACATCTCCATCGGGTTCAGACTGCAACAGCCAGCTGCAATTACGACGTCGAGCAACAGTATCTGAGTTCCTCAGTTGATGCACTACCGTTATTTTGTATGGTTTCAAATTCAGTTTGTGCACAGCTTCATGAGCAGATGCTCTTGGCAACCAGTCTGAAGTGCCAAATGGCGCCGAGATTTTCACGGTCTTCCTTCGAAGGCCTGCCCTATCTCGTCTAATTTATTTTCGGTTAAAACACCAGGTTCTCTAGGCCTCCGTTTGTGTAACACAGATCCAGTGTCTTGAAATTGTGGTATGGATAGCTACGATGCCACGACGTAGGTGCAAGTCCTTAGGTTGGCACTACGACACCGACGACAGCGCCCCCTAGCCGGCGCTGTGCAGCTCTACGAGCGCCGCTCGAGATTCAGCCCATTTGATTCCGAGTAGACGACCATGCAACATTGTTTCTAGTTCATAGTGGGCGAGCCACTGCAGGTTTGCCTTTGTAACTTCTAGTAGCTGTTGGCGCTGATGCCTGTGCGGCTTCGCACCTACGTGCTCCTCCCAGCCAAAGTTACAATTCATGTATTCAGGTTATTGTGTTGTGACATAGTAAAACTATTTCTAAGAGCAGTACCGAAGCATTTCACCTTTTCCTGCTCCTACTCACTTCCTACATTCGGAATACCCTTCAATTTACAGGAGCAGACCCACGCGACGCCTTCCAGGCCGGGATACAAAAGAAATGTCTTGACTGATCTGCGTATCGTCGAGTAACTGAGAACATGCACACCGGGAAATTTTGGTATTAATTGGAGCCGACATTCCACATGCAATTCTGTTTTTGCATAGTTAAACCCAAAGAACACTCATTGATCCTTCGTGTATACCATATCGAACGGAACCTCGACAGGAGACTCAAAATAACACTCTAACACTCAGTCGTACAGTGCAGAAGACACGCGCACGTGTTTTTGTCTGAGGACGGGGCCCAGTGTCAGACGGGCAAGGAAAGACCCGGACTCGGTGTAGTTGCGATAATGACGTCTAGCAACAATATTTGAAGCGATTAAAGTTGACAAAAAAACTCAAAAGAAAACACTAGTACACTCAGTCGCACAGTGGTGGGGGCACGCGCGACCGGGCGTCTTTCGTGAGACACGCTGTACCTAGATACTTGCACATACCCGTGAGTAGCCGGGACGGGTCTCTGTTTTCTCCTAAAATGTAAGTTTGCTCGAAATTTCCTATTTCTCTTCATGCACAGAGCAAGTTTAATGCCGCGTAGAATCCCTACTCAGTAACATGTACTTATATTTCTTAAATATAATGAGGTACCGTCTAATATAAATTTTCTTTCACTAATTTTAACACTAACAGATTCTATTCACCATGGTTTTTGAGACTATTATTTGAGCAACACAATCAACATTCCAGAATGAGATTTTCACTCTGCAGCGGAGTGTGCGCTGATATGAAACTTCCTGGCAGATTAAAACAGTGTGCCGGACCGAGACTCTAACTCGGGACCTTTGCCTTTCGCGGGCAACTGCTCTTCTGCCAGTATCTCGTCTCCTACCTGAGATACTGGCAGAAGGAAAGCTGTGAGGACGGGGCGAGAGTCGTGCTTGGGTAGCACAGATGGTAGAGCATTTGCCCGCGAAAGGCAAAGGTCCCGAGTTCGAGTCTCGGTCCGGCACACAGTTTTAATCTTCCAGGAAGTTTCACAATCAACATTACTCAAAAAATTGATACTAAGCGTCTCAGATTACTCTTATGACGAATAATAGGTCTCTCCATCAGAAAGTTTTGAAATAAATTTTTTTAAACTCTGACTACTAAGTCATGTCTACACTGAAAATGAACAGGGTGCCCCTACTTTTGATTTCACTAAGTGGGGAGAGCAACGTAACCGCTGTCCCATTTTCATATCTTCGCTCCAATTACCGGGGAGCAGAACTACACAGCTGCCCCCGTTTCTAGCGCTGACTTGTACAGGCTGTCTCTAAATTGTTTGCAGCCCACATTAAAAAGTAAAATTGTTTTCTTATAATATCGGTTTGAGGTCCGTCCCTGGTAGCTGAGTGGTCAGCGCGACAGACACTCAATCCTAAGGGCTACTGACACGGTAGCTCAGCGTGTACGGTCAGGGGATTAACTACCCTCTGTAATAAAAAAAACTGAGTGAACACATCAACAAACAACCTGAACGGGTGTCATGAGATGTCCGCCCCGAACATATACAACGAGCAAAATAGAACAAAATGAGATCAACAAAGGATTTAAAAAATAAAATAAAAAAAGGGTCAGGGTTCAATTCCTGGCTGGGCTGGGTCGGAGGAGACACACACACACACACACACACACACACACACACACACACACACACACACACACCCATGCCCGAGGGAGAACTCGAACCTCCGCCGGGACCAGCCGCACAGTCCATGACTGCAGCGCCTTTGACCGCTCGGCTAATCCCGCGCTGACCTTTCTATACCCTTTGTAATCGAGCCATATTCCCAATGACAGTCTGAAAGCATCCATTTCCCGTGGCCTCCAAGTTCCTTCTCTTATTCTCTGTAGCTCAAAACCTTTCAGAAATACCTCGAAACGTGATGCACACACACACACACACCGTGAGGACACGTTGCGTCAAAACGCAAAATTAGTGTAAGGAATATATAACAGGATCATAAAAGCAGCACTAACAGAGCTGAATTATTGTTAACCTTAATTCAAACAAATAGCTGCCAGAGTTTTGGAGCATCCTGGTTGTCCGACTGTTTCGCTGAGCAGGCTGTGTGGTTTGGTCGACAGACGATTTCCGGGGAGCTTTCTTAACAATATAGAGCAAATAATCTCCATTGACAATATTGTGTCGCAAATTGATAGTATTGCATAGCACGCATAAGTGAAACTGAGCATCTAAATAAAACTGTTATGCGAAATTGTAACTCGTTAATAGTAGTTTACTGAAATAGATTTACATCGAATGTATTCTTAAACGTTCGTAAATACACACAATTTCATGTCAGTGAGTGATTATTTCAAGTTACTTGAAAAATACTCCTAAGTACACACAATTTTATGTCAATGAGAGATTATTTCAAGTGCTTTAAAAATATTCTTAAACTGTGTTGTAATTTTCAATACAGAACTGCTAATGTATAATTTTTTCCCCTGAAAAATTAGGCTGTGTGATGCAGGACCCCTGAGATTCGGGGACTTGTAGCATATTCTATGTGTGCTGTATGGATAGACCGTCCCTGTCTACACCAATAATTTTACAGATATTCATCAGGTTTCATAATGTGAGTGAAGTATTTTGATTTCTAACGAAACATCTTGTCCAGTATTATTAATATTTATAACGATCTTTTATTCGCAGTTAAAATAAGTATTGTGGGGGGACAACTTCTACGTGCTAGATCTACCAAACGTAATATGGAAGCACTGCACCACTTGGTTTTAGACTTTTTAGGAACAAGATATTGAACTATCCCAATTGAAGCAGAAAGGCAAGATACCTCTATTTTGATTGCTATTTTCTCAAGCGAGACGGTTTTAACTAATGTTGATTAATTAAAAATGAGTGTGATAACACAGATTATTTTTCAAATACGTTACCCAGACAAAAACAGATTCCACATTTATGGCCCATAGATCCAATGCTATCATTTGATGTGCGTAACTCTTGAAGACTTCATTACGAGGAAAAATTATTTCTTTATATGTTTAGATCTTACTTTTCTGCCCTCATATCAACAGGTTCGATTAATGTCATATAAACATGATTTGCATGCGTACACAACAGGATGTCCCTTTTATTTTATAAATCACTAAATTACACAGTAAACTGGGCTTCAGCCTGAATGAACAGTATGCAAACATAAGTTGCAAAGTTGGAAAGGATGTTGGGGGTGGGGGGGGGGGGGCGGGACGGCAATGTGTGGCAGTTACAGGCGGAGACACAATATGTCATTTGTATAACTAACATTGCCTTCGTTCGAAATTTTGTTTGTGCGTCGCTCATATCAGCCATATTTGAATTACACATTCTACGTCAGTGTTATTTGTTTATATTTCGAGGTGAGAAACAAACACATTACGGAAAGTTTTTCATTTAATTGATTCATGGCAACATGTCAAGGAAACAGTTTTAAAGACAGAGAAGCGTTGCACCTACGTCTATGGAAGATACAAGAAGCTGAAAGGTTTAAAAGACGAGTATATCCAGAAGTCTTTCTTTTTTATTTTGCCTTTGTCAGCAAACCATTAAGCCATAAACTACATACATCAAACACATCATAAAAATGAGCAAATATATCACTCAGTACAAAATACGAGGGAGAATCGGAAAGTAACAATAATTTTTTTTCCTCCACTGCTATTGCAGCTGGAACGTTGAAACTTCACGATGATATAGTTTGAAGTTTGAGCTACAGAGGTTATTTTGTTTTCGTGTGTGGCTCTAGCGAGAGAAGCCTGAACGACGAAACAAACATGGCGCGCTTGTTTTTGTCGCCAACTTTAGGAGAGCAGCGAGTTATAGTTTGATATTTGTGGGTATAAACAGAGTGAAATTCGCAGGGACATGAGTGGCGTGTATGGGGATGACTGTATGGACCGTAGCAATGTCTCTAGGTGGTGTGCATTCTTCCAAGACTGCCGCCTGAACCTTTGTGATTCACCACGCGCTGGGTGTCTGGGAACAGCTGCAACCCCGCAGAATGTTGGACCCATTGAGGCGGCAATTTTGAACGACCGGCGCGTGCAGCTGCGAACCTTATGGCAGCAGTTCAAAATTTCTTGAGGTGATTGGCAATGACACTTTGAAATTTCGTAAAGTTAGTGCTTGCTGGTCGTCTAAGAACTTCACAGGCAGCCACAAGGGTCAGCAAATGATGACACGCTTGCATCACTTAACGCGTTATACCGCAGCGGGGCATGAGTTTCTGAAAGGAATCGTCACTGGAGATGAGCTGTGGGTGTTCCAGCGGAAATGAAGTCCCACGATTCTTGACAGAGCGTAGGGGAACGATGCGGGAGAGACGCACCGCCTTGCTAGGCAATGTCCTAATGGACGTGGTTTACCGTTGTCTTCATCCGACCATAATGCGGTGAATGATGAAGATGAAGACGGCACAACACCACCCATCTCGAGGCAGGTGAAAATCCCTGACCCACCCGGACCCCGTGTTCGGGAAGCGATAACGCTACCGCGAGACCACGAGCTGTGGACAGGCATTCCAATGCACGACCGAAACCAAGCAGGCCTCTAGGGAGTGAAAACAACCTGGTTCCGTGCAGGAAAAAAAAAAAAATTCAAAGTGACTCAGTCTGTTAGGAAATA
The DNA here is from genome assembly GCF_023864345.2 of Schistocerca serialis cubense. Lineage (NCBI taxonomy): Eukaryota > Metazoa > Arthropoda > Insecta > Orthoptera > Acrididae > Schistocerca > Schistocerca serialis. Next base: position 795,676,234 of record NC_064641.1, read on the forward strand.
GCTAGTGACAGTGTTCTGGGGTATGCAGGGTGTGTTATTATGCAGGGGGTGTTATTGGTGGACTGTGCTGAACAAGGGGCCACTGTGATTGCTGGAGCCTATATTAAAGCTTTAGTTAAGTTGCGTCGTGCCCTTCATGACAAACACCACAACATTAATTCTGATGGTGTCAAACTGCTTCATGACAATGTTCGCCCCCATGTTGTTGCTGCTCCTGCTCGTGAGGAAGTCACCAAATTTGGGTGGGAGGTACTCCAGCATCCACCATACAGTCCCGACCTTGTGCCGTCGGACTTTCTTCTGTTTGGCGCATGAAGAAACGCCTGGCCGGCCAACGCTTTGCGATCGATGCGGAAGTGAAATCCGCATTCCGCGGATGGCTCTACTCCAACCAAACTGACTTCTACATACAGGAAATATTGAAACTGGTACTACAATAGGAAAAATGTGTTGGAAACGTTAGTGGCTACGCAGAAAAGTAGGTAAAAGATGTAAGCTCGCCGCGCGGGATTAGCCGAGCGGTCTGAGGCGCTGCAGTCATGGACTGTGCGGTGGTCCCGGCGGAGGTTCGAGTCCTCACTCGGGCGTGGGTGTGTGTGTGTGTGTTTGTCCTTATGATACTTTAGGTTAAGTAGTGTGTAAGCTTAGGGGCTGATGACCTTAGCAGTCAAATCCCATAAAATTTCACACACATTCGAACATTTTTGATGTAAGCTCATTTGTGAGTTTTTTTTGTTTTTGTTGTTGTCTATTAAATATTTTGGTAATAAAATTATTGTGAGTTACTTTCCGATGTCTCTTGGTAGATCTAATTGTACGCATAAATATAGATAGTAACAATTGCAGGTTCGAATCCTGCCTCGGGCATGGACGTGTGTGATGTCCTTAGGTTAATTAGGTTTAAGTAGTTCTAAGTTCTAGGGGACTGATGACCACAGATGTTGTCCCATAGTGCTCAGAGCCATTTGAACCATTTTTAACAATTGCATATTCACACTCCATCGCAAATAAATGAATTCACATAAACCTTAAACAATCACAGTTTAATGTTCACTGTAAAAATGTATCCCATAAGAACATCGTATATTTATGGATTGTTGGCACATAGGAGACACTTGGTGGGAATCAACTGAGTGACGTCTTCTTCCGTTTATTTAGAAACGGTCCTGTGTGTGCGCTGCACATCTTGCAAGTGAAAATGATATGGTTAACTTCTGGCGAACTACCGTCGCACTCACAGCTAGAGGCATCCAACAAGTGAATTCTGTGCAGACGAGTTCAGTTCAAATGGCTCTGAGCACTATGGGACTTAACATCGGAGGCATCAGTCCCCTAGAACTTAGAACTACTTAAACCTAACTAACCTAAGAACATCACACACATCCATGACCGAGGCAGCATTCGAACCTGCGACCGTAGCGGTCGCGCGGTTCCAGACTGAAGCGCCTAGAACCGCTCGGCCACTCCGGCTGGCAGACGAGTTGGGATAGTACCATTCTTAAATCTCATTCTAATAGTATTGTGGATACTTCCTTCCTTTGGGAATTAAAGGAAGCGAACCACTGTAGGCTTGATTTTGCGTATGGTACTCTCTTAAAGTTAGATGCAAGGGTTCATTGTTCTTGTCACTTACACTGCTCTCTTCCTGACAGAACGGTTAAATTCCACAAACGTGAGTTCAGTATTGAATAGTAGCGCTTTGCGAGTAGCCTCCTTGGCAAGTTCGGCAGCTCGTTCATCATGATCGATATCAGCTTGTACGTTTGCAAATTGAACACGATGGCTTAGCCTCGCCGAACATATTCATAGTAGGTTTTGCGGATTTGCAAGACGTATTTATTTGCTCTCTTATTCCATTGGGAAAATTCCAGAGCGCTTCGGGAGTTGGAGAGTATCAGACAAGAATTTAATGTCTCAGAGGTAGCAATAGTTTCCGAAGAGAAAACCAGCGATTTTTCTAGCAGACGGGATAGTCGATTAGCTCATAACTGTGATGCAGAAATACGCCCATCCGAATGAAGGCGGCTGTAGTTTCAGTAAACAGTGGTTTGTGTTTGATAATTCTTCTGTTATCTAATGCGCTGTTAAAACTGTTCGTCGTATAAGTAGGGGCATCCTGCGAGTTTCAATCACTAGGGCTTTGATTGGCGTTGTTTTAATTGCACCCAAGCATATCCCGAGGGCACAGAGCTGTAGCGTATCTGTCTTGTCAAGCTGTCTGATATTGCCATTCTCGTATAAACAACAGTCATAATCTGATTGCAGATACGTAACAAATTAATAATGTCGATGGATGAGCACTCCTCCAAACCGGAAGACAACGTACGACGCTCAGTTCCCGATTGCACGAAAGTACTGAAGGGTTGTTGTATCTGAGTTTTCTATCAAGGATGATTTCCAAGAAGCAGATTGCAATTTTAACTGTATTTCCCTGCCACCTAATGACGGTAAACTCGTTTAGAGATATGTCACACGCCTGGAAAATATTACTGAATTGGTCACTAATTTTTACATGACTTGGAAGCTTAAGTCGTCTGAGAATTTAAGAGTCTTTACTTGTGGAACTGATATCCACTCTGCATCGGCAGTATAGACAGCATATACGAAAATCGTTGGTTTGTCAATATAGCTATTACAGTAACGCAGGTTCGAAATAGTTGCCAGTAATCCAATATTTTCGTTGACTGTGTTCCACAGCTTCGACGTATTGTAGAAATGACAGCAAATTATAGTATTAACTGATGTTATTCCTACAATTTGCCAATAATCCCTATGCCGACCGCAACCTCACCTACTTTCTGACCAGAGAGTCGTATGTAGATTATTTCACATAGGAGTACAGTGCCTTCTACACTATGTGATCAAAAGTATCCGTACACCTGACTGAAATGACTTAGAAGTTAGTGGCGCCCTCCATCGGTAATGGTGGAATTCAGTATGGTGTTGGCCCACCCTTAGACTTGAAGACAGCTTCCACTCTCGTAGGCATACGTTCGATCAGTTGCTGGAAGGTTTCTTTGGGAATGGCAGCCCATTCTACACGGAGTGCTACACTGAGGAGAGGTATCGGTCTGTGAGGCCTGACACGAAGTCGGCGTTACAAAACATACCAAAGGTGTTCTGTAGGATTCAGGTCAGGACTCTGTGCATGCTAGTCCATTACAGGGATGTTATTGTCGTGTAACCACTCCGCCACAGGCCGTGCATTATGAACAAGTGCTCGATCGTGTTGAAAGATGCAGTCGCCGTCCCCGAATTCCTCTTCAACAGTAGGAAGCAAGAAGGTGCTTAAAACATCAATGTAGGCCATTGCTGTGATAGTGCCACGCAAAACAACAAGGGGTGCAAGCCCCCTCCATGAAAAACACGACCACACCATAACACCACCGCCTGCGAATGTTACTGTTGGCACTACACTGGCTGGCAGATGACGTTCACCGGGCATTCGCCATACTCACACCCTGACATCGGACTGCCACATTATGTACCGTGATTCGTCACTGCACACAACGTTTTTCCACAGTTCAATTGTTTAATGTTTACGCTCCTTACACCAAGCGAGGCGTCGTTTTGGCATTTACCGGCGTGATGTGTGTCTTATGAGCAGCCGCTCGGCTATTAAATCCGTTTTCTCACCTCCCGCCTAAATGTCATAGTATTTGCAGTGGATTCTGATGCAGTTTGGAATTCCTGTGTGATGGTCTGGATAGATCTCTGCCTATTACTCGTTACGACCCTCTTCAAAGGTCGGCGGTTCAAAACGGCTCTGAGCACTATGCGACTTAACTTCTGAGGTCATCAGTAGCCTAGAACTTAGAACTAATTTTTCCTAACTAACCTAAGGACATCACACACATCCATGCCGAGGTATGATTCGAACCTGCGACCGTAGCGGTCGCTCGGTTCCAGACTGTATCGCCTAGAATCGCACGGCCACTCCCGCCGGCAAAGATCGGCGGTGTCTGTCAGTCAACAGACTAGGTCGGCCTCTACGCTTTTGTGCTGTACGTGTCCCTTCACGTTTCAACTTCTCTGTCACATCGGGAACAGTGGACCTAGGGATGTTTAGGAATGTGGAAATCTCGCGTACAGACGTATGACACAAGTGACACCCAGTCACCTGACCACGTTCGAAGTCCGTGAGTTCCACGGAGAGCCCCATTATGCTCTCTCACGATGTCTAATGACTTCTGAGGTCGCTTATATGGAGTACCTGGCAGTAGGTTGCAGCACAATGCACCTAATATGAAAAAAGTATGTTATTGGTGTTGTCCGGATACTTTTGATCACATGGTGTATCTCCTTGTTTCATTTTTTGTCGATCTTTAAATCGCCTCCACTAGCCATGTTATATTTAAGGAACATTTTATTTTACACTACATGCAATAGGGTCATAATTATTAGTAACTTCATCTGTATAGTCAACGCATTGTCAAAAGGATTTCAATACGTCGGCAATTATTCTTCAGATAATTTGTTTTTGTAACTGGAAAAATTTTCACCAGCTTCTGTTGGCAGTGATCTTTCGTTTTTTGATATCTTATGGAAGTCTGTCTTTCTCTCTGTCGTCAACACGACATATCTGACTCTGTGATCGAGGTCTTAATCCACCTCTATAGATAAAACAGTAGATATATTGCAAACATAATACTTTCAACGCTACGAAAACACCAGTCGCAGCGCAGGAATGACCAGTTCAGCTAAGTCACAGAGGTCCTGTGTGCAGAGTGCAAAGCTGCAACAAATCGGTGCAGACTCCTGCCCCCAGCACGGGCCGGAAAGCGAGTAGGTAGCGAAATTGGCAGGCGAACGAACGCCACTCGACCCCGGAGAGGGAAAACCACACCTGTTTCGCCGAAATTGGGTCCATCGGCAGCGGCAGAAAGTGGCCAATATGCTACAGATCGATAGGATGCCGAGGAGCCCCGGGCTGCGGTCCGCTCTCCGCCCTCGTGCTGACGGATCTGCAGCGCTGCCGCTGGCGCCCACGCACTTTCACTTTAACTGCGCATTTTATGACATGTCACGTCATGTCTCAGCGATAACTTGTATGATTAACGGAAACAACAGTGCAGTTCTGGTAGGCTGTCCACCTGCACGACAGATGAGTCTTCCGCGTCGTGCCCTAAACGTGCAGTGACAATTGCTTCTCCGAAACGCTGAACTGCAGCGGACAGTGTTGTGTTACCTGGAGGTTTCCCCAATCAGTTACGGCAAGTGCTAGGATAGTGTTAAGCCCAGTCCACACGCACACGATCTGTCTGCGTAGACATCGGCGCAGATGTCTGTACATGCAAAAGATCGCTACGAATGTGGTGTGTTCACACGACACAAACCCCAATCTACTACTCGCCCGCCATCTGTCGGTGTAGAAAAGAAATATCAGTGGCAAGCGACTACGCTCCCCGTAAACGTCAAGAATTTCATTCAGTTATTGTGAAATATAGAAATGGAGGAAGTTCTGTTGTAGTCTGTGTTCGCAACTTGTGTTGCAAAAAACATTCAGACCAACCGCAGGACACAGAGAAAGCGGTCAAAATGGTGTAGACAGTGGCTGCTAAAGCGAAAGTAGTTCTCTCACTTAAATTTACTGCGAGAGTTGCAGGGCGAACCTAACGACTGGCGAAATTATTTGCGGATGGATGTCGAAACTTATAATTATCTCTTAAAGCTTGTAACCACTCATATTATGAGAAAAAATACTTGTATGAGAAGGGCAATTTCTCCTCATGAACGGCTGGCGGTAACATTAAGATTCCTAGCAACAGGAAGGAGCTACAAGGATTTGGAATTTTCAACTGCAATATCGAAACAAGCGTTGGGTGAAATAATACCCAACACATGTGAAGCTCTTTACGCTGTCTTGAAGGATGAGTTCTTTTTATAACAGCAGATAATTTTCTATTATGTTTTCACACAGATATATTCTTTTGAATAAACGTATGTGAAATATATTGTTGTACATTATCTCGTGTTCCATTTCCTCGCACATTGACACTCCAATTTCATCTTCAATTGTACTCCTGCTTGGTCTTGGCGTTTCTTGATCACTAAGAAAGCCAAGCAGATCAAAATACCATAACGTTGGCTGGTATACTTGATCTACTCCTACACCAGATCTCCTAGATTTCTGAACTTTGGATAACTCTTTTCGGTAAACAGTTCGCAACGAAGTTCATTTTTTTATTACTGTTTCTCTGTTAGCCGAGGCGTCAACTGCCAGCAATTTTTCAATTAGAGCATTGTAGGCTGCTGTCTTTTTGTCTAGGTTACTATATTCTTTACTTTTAATCTTCCACAAACATGGGTCCTTTCTATATATTTCAATGAATTCACTTACAAACTCTCGAGAACACTGACGAGTATCAGCCATTTTAATGTGTGCGCACAAATACAAACACTAGACTGAGCAAACAGCTGTTTCGCGCCAGATTTGCGGGCTTCTCCAGTCCACACGCTCCAACTTGTCTGCACAGATGTGGTTTGAACCCACAGATTTGAGAGGTTTCGCTCAAACCTCCAACTCGAACTTCCAGGTTTGCACACACATCAGGTTGGTGCAAATCTTCTGCCCACACGCAACGATCTGTCTGCGCAGATGTGATGTGGGCAGACATTTGCGCAGACAGATCGTTGCGTGTGGACGGGCCTTTGTGGAACAGGCCACCAACAACGTTCTTCTGTAGGTACTTTGAGCTAAGTTTGTATCTCATCTCTAATGACAGTCATTGATGCGATGTTTTCCCTCTGCCCACAAGGCGAGGTGGAAAATCACCCGTCCGCCCTATTTGCCTTTGTGGCATGTGCAGTGTACGTAATACTGGCTCTAAACGATCTTCGGATGGGATTTCACCTGACGTTGCTATGAACGTGACGGTAGCTCGGGAGGATTTCTACCGAGCCTCGTTAATATTGTTAATTTTTTGTTCTATTTTACGGTATACCACAATGGCCCACAAAACTGCGTTCACCATCCCAGAAGTAGTTTTAGACGAGTTGCAAAGGTAAATAGCGATGGATTCTGATGATGCGGATGAAAGCAATTTTGATGATTATTGCTTGGGAACTATCTGATGATGAGGCCAACGACGGTGAATTCGAAACTGAGGACGAATTCTTTCAGGAAGGAGCTACTCGAAGGCAACGACGAAAAGCTAGATATTTTACGCCGGGGAAAGATACAGAAACAAAATGGACAAACACACCTCTAAAGTCTAATGTGCCAAAACGCCTACAAAAAAAAAATGTAGCGTTACAGCTTCCCTCACCTAAGGATATCGCTAAAGGCATGAAGAATGAGGGAAAACTATTTTCATTGTTTGTAAATGAACAAATGATTAACAAGTTGGTGACATATACAAATCAGAAAGTCGAACTAATAGGCGGGCGATTCAATTCTGTTAAAAGGTATATCGTAGCCACAGACAAATCTGAGATGAAATCACTTTGTGGATTACTACTGAGGAGCGGATACATGTAGAATTCCCGTTTTAACACCGGGGAAAAGCTTCCAAAAATTGACGGACACCTGATTTTTCGATTTACAATGTATAAAAGCCGGTTTGATTTCTTGTACGTGCCCTTAGAATCAACGACAAAAAAACACGAGGCCAAAGGAAACAAAACGACAATTTTTCGGTCTTTCGAGCGCTCTGGACTCCTTTTTTACCACTCAGTGTAAAGGTCATTATATGCCATCTGAATTCTTGTTTTTGCCAAAAAGCCCTAGCAAACAGTGCTTACAAATTGTCACTGTTAGTGTATATGACGCAAAAATATTTTATTTTTTGGGTGGAATTCCTGACGTTGGGAAGAAAAAAGAATCAATGAATCTTTCCATGCCAACGAGGTATGTCCTATAGCTTTGTGAATCTGCAAGATACACAAACTGAAGTATCACGGCAGACAATTGGTTGACATCGTGCGAATTGGCCGAAGAGTTGACAAAAATGAAACTCACATTAATGGATATGTTACGCAAAAATAAACCGCAAAAGCCACCGGAAATTATCTACTCCAGGAACGAACCTTCTTTGCCATCTCATTTTCTCTACGGCCCTGATAAAATGCTCGTATCTTTTACACTAAAGAAATACAAAAATGTTGTTATTTTATCATCCATGCATGGTTCATTTGCAATAGATGCTCAATCGCAAAAACTTGAACAAATCGAATTCTAAGATATGACAAATGGCCACTCCGGTATTTTTACGGAGTTCTGGATGCTGCCGGTGTGAACGCATTTGTATTTTCAAAATTGAAACTTCCCCAGACGCATGGTTTCTCTAGTAGGGCACGTGACCGATTCCTTAAAAGATTTTCCCATTGACCACTTACGAAGAAGCTAGCTTATAATTCTCATCTACCAAGAGAACTTCGACTTTCTATCGAGAGTTATCTCGGCGAAGAAGAAGATGAGCCGGAATTCGGGAAGCTGCGAAAGAACCCCTTCGATGTGACGTCTGCAATGAAAATAATTGTATTTTTTATTACATATGAACATCTTAATATATCCATACATAAATAAGCACTGAATGCAAACACAATTAGCATTGAATGGGTACCAGATTCACAAAGGAAATATTTTTGTGCTGTATTCAACAGTAAATGTGTAAACTGCACCTTAAGTTCACTTTACAAGAAAATTTTCTTTATATGTGAACATATAATTATGTGTTGAATGCAAACACAGTTAACAGTTTATAAGAATTAAGTACCTTCACCTAAATTATTTTTGCACTGTATCCAATAGTTTTATGTTCGATACGGTGCAAAAATGATTTTGGTGAAGGCGTTATTCAATTTGTACAAAATGTGATGAACCTAAGAATATGGCTTGTTCCAATTGTGTTTACACGCAGCAAATTAATACCAATTCTTATATTTGGTTATTTTGAATTATTTTATACCGAGCGAGGTGGCGCAGTGGTTAGACACTGGACTCGCATTCGGGAGGACGACGGTTCAATCCCGCGTCCGGCCATTCTGATTTAGGTTTTCCGTGATTTCCCTAAATCACTCCAGGCAAATGCCGGGATGGTTCCTCTGAAAGGGCACGGCCGACTTCCTTCCCCATCCTTCCCTAATCCGATGAGACCGATGACCACGGTGGCTGGTCTCCTTCCCCAAACCAACCAACCAACCAATTATTTTATAATAGATTGTTTACTTTTTTGGAGTACAGTTGTCACGTGAAGTGAAGTGATGAAAGTACCTGTCTGACGGTAATATTTGACAATAGTAAAATAAAAATGTATGGAAGTGAAACATGGACGATAACTAGTTTAGATAAGAAGAAAATTGAAGCTTTCGAGATCTGGTGCTACAGAAGAATGCTGAAGATTAGATGGATAGTTCACGTAACTAATGGGGAGGTACTAAATAGAGCTGAGGAGAAGAGGAATTTCTGGCACAACTTCATAATAAGAAGGGATCGGTTGATAGGACATGTTCTGAGGCATCAAGGGATCACCAATTTAGTATTGGAGGGCAGCGTGGAGAGTAAAAATCAAAAATCATACAGGGAGACCAAGAGATGAACACACTAAGCAGATTCAGAAGGCTGTAGGTTGCAGTGGTTACTTGGAGATGAAGAAGCTTGCGCAGGATAGGGTAGCATGGAGGGCTGCAGCAAGCCAGTCTCTGGACTGAAGACCACAACACAAAATAATGCAAGTAATACAGAAGAATTTTTGTGCTTACAGTTAAGTGTTACCTATTTCTGTGAAATGTTGCGCATTTTTACTGTTTCTTTTTTCCATCAATGTCAACAAAAATGGTTCAAATTGCTCTGAGCACTGTGGGACTTAACTGCTGTGGTTATCTACATCTACATCTACATCTATACTCCGCGAGCCACCTTACGGTGTGTGGCGGAGGGTACTTATTGTACCACTATCTGATCCCCCCTTCCCTGTTCCATTCACGAATTGTGCGTGGGAAGAACGACTGCTTGTAAGTCTCCGTATTTGCTCTAATTTCTCGGATTTTTTCGTTGTGATCAGTACGCGAGATATATGTGGGCGGTAGTAATATGTTGCCCATCTCTTCCCGGAATGTGCTCTCTCGTAATTTCGATAATAAACCTCTCCGTATTGCGTAACGCCTTTCTTGAAGTGTCCGCCACTGGAGCTTGTTCAGCATCTCCGTAACGCTCTCGCGCTGACTAAATGTCCCCATGACGAATCGCGCTGCTTTTCGCTGGATCATGTCTATCTCTTCTATTAATCCAACCTGGTAAGGGTCCCATACTGATGAGCAATACTCAAGAATCGGACGAACAAGCGTTTTGTAAGCTACTTCTTTCGTCGATGAGTCACATTTTCTTAGAATTCTTCCTATGAATCTCAACCTGGCGCCTGCTTTTCCCACTATTTGTTTTATGTGATCATTCCACTTCAGATCGCTCCGGATAGTAACTCCTAAGTATTTTACGGTCGTTACCGCTTCCAATGATTTACCACCTATGGCATAATCGTACTGGAATGGATTTCTGCCCCTATGTATGCGCATTATATTACATTTATCTACGTTTAGGGAAAGCTGCCAGCTGTCGCACCATGCATTAATCCTCTGCAGGTCCTCCTGGAGTACGTACGAGTCTTCTGATGTTGCTACTTTCTTGTAGACAACCGTGTCATCTGCAAATAGCCTCACGGAGCTACCGATGTTGTCAACTAAGTCATTTATGTATATTGTAAACAATAAAGGTCCTATCACGCTTCCCTGCGGTACTCCCGAAATTACCTCTACATCTGCAGATTTTGAACCGTTAAGAATGACATGTTGTGTTCTTTCTTCTAGGAAATCCTGAATCCAATCACAAACCTGGTCCGATATTCCGTAAGCTCGTATTTTTTTCACTAAACGTAAGTGCGGAACCGAATCAAATGCCTTCCTGAAGTCCAGGAATACGGCATCAATCTGCTCGCCAGTGTCTACGGCACTGTGAATTTCTTGGGCAAATAGGGCGAGCTGAGTTTCACATGATCTCTGTTTGCGGAATCCATGTTGGTTATGATGAAGGAGATTTGTATTATCTAAGAACGTCATAATACGAGAACACAAAACATGTTCCATTATTCTACAACAGATTGACGTAAGCGAAATAGGCCTATAATTATTCGCATCTGATTTATGACCCTTCTTGAAAATGGGAACGACCTGCGCTTTCTTCCAGTCGCTAGGTACTTTACGTTCTTCCAGCGATCTACGATAAATTGCTGATAGAAAGGGGGCAAGTTCTTTAGCATAATCACTGTAGAATCTTAAGGGTATCTCGTCTGGTCCGGATGCTTTTCCGCTACTAAGTGATAGCAGTTGTTTTTCAATTCCGATATCGTTTATTTCAATATTTTCCATTTTGGCGTCCGTGCGACGGCTGAAGTCAGGGACCGTGTTACGATTTTCCGCAGTGAAACAGTTTCGGAACACTGAATTCAGTATTTCTGCCTTTCTTCGGTCGTCCTCTGTTTCGGTGCCATCGTGGTCAACGAGTGACTGAATAGGGGATTTAGATCCGCTTACCGATTTTACATATGACCAAAACTTTTTAGGGTTCTTGTTTAGATTGTTTGCCAATGTTTTATGTTCGAATTCGTTGAATGCTTCTCTCATTGCTCTCTTTACGCTCTTTTTCGCTTCGTTCAGCTTTTCCTTATCAGCTATGATTCGACTACTCTTAAACCTATAATGAAGCTTTCTTTGTTTCCGTAGTACCTTTCGTACATGATTGTTATACCACGGTGGATCTTTCCCCTCGCTTTGGACCTTAGTCGGTACGAACTTATCTAAGGCGTACTGGACGATGTTCCTGAATTTTTTCCATTTTTGTTCCACATCCTCTTCCTCAGAAATGAACGTTTGATGGTGGTCACTCAGATATTCTGCGATTTGTGCCCTATCACTCTTGTTAAGCAAATATATTTTCCTTCCTTTCTTGGCATTTCTTATTACACTTGTAGTCATTGATGCAACCACTGACTTATGATCACTGATACCCTCTTCTACATTCACGGAGTCGAAAAGTTCCGGTCTATTTGTTGCTATGAGGTCTAAAACGTTAGCTTCACGAGTTGGTTCTCTAACTATCTGCTCGAAGTAATTCTCGGACAAGGCAGTCAGGATAATGTCACAAGAGTCTCTGTCCCTGGCTCCAGTTCTGATTGTGTGACTATCCCATTCTATACCTGGTAGATTGAAGTCTCCCCCTATTACAATAGTATGATCACGAAACTTCTTCACGACGTTCTGCAGGTTCTCTCTGAGGCGCTCAACTACTACGGTTGCTGATGCAGGTGGTCTATAGAAGCATCCGACTATCATATCTGACCCACCTTTGATACTTAACTTAACCCAGATTATTTCACATTCGCATTCGCTAATAACTTCACTGGATATTATTGAATTCTTTACTGCTATAAATACTCCTCCACCATTGGCGTTTATCCTATCCTTGCGGTATATATTCCATTCTGTGTCTAGGATTTCGTTACTGTTCACTTCCGGTTTTAACCAACTTTCCGTTCCTAATACTATATGCGCACTATTTCCTTCAATAAGAGATACTAATTCAGGAACCTTGCCCTGGATACTCCTGCAGTTTACCAATATTACGTTAACTTTTCCTGTTTTTGGTCTCTGAGGACGGACGTTCTTTATCAACGATGATAATGTCCTCTCTGGTAAGCCGTCAGGTATTTTATCGTTTCGCCCAAGGGGGGGTCCCTCTAACCTAAAAAACCCCCGTGTGCACGCCACACGTACTCTGCTACCCTAGTAGCTGCTTCCGGTGTGTAGTGCACGCCTGACCTGTCTAGGGGGGCCCTACAGTTCTCCACCCAATAACGGAGGTCGATGAATTTGCAACCATTATAGTCGCAGAGTCGTCTGAGCCTCTGGTTTAGACCCTCCACACGGCTCCAAACCAGAGGACCGCGATCGACTCTGGGCACTATGCTGCAGATATTAAGCTCAGCTTGCACTCCGCGTGCGATGCTGGTTGTCTTCACCAAATCAGCCAGCCGCCGGAAGGAACCAAGGATGGCCTCAGAACCCAAGCGGCAGGCGTCATTCGTTCCGACATGTGCTACTATCTGCAGCCGGTCACACCCAGTGCGTTCAATAGCTGCCGGAAGGGCCTCCTCCACATTACGGACGAGACCCCCCGGCAAGCACACCGAGTGCACACTGGCATTCTTCCCCGACCTACCCGCTATTTTCCTAAGGGGCTCCATAACCCGCCTAACGTTGGAGCTCCCTATAACTAATAGGCCCGCCCTCTGTGACTGTCGGGACCTTGCCGGAGAATCGGCCACTGGCCCAACAGGCGAGGCATCCTGTGGTGGCTCGGAAACGATGTCATCACCACTAGGAAGCACCCCGTACCTGTTGGAAAGGGGTAAGGCAGCTGCCACGCGGCCAGATCCCACCTTCGCCTTTCGGCCAGGCACGCGCGAGCCCACCACTGTCCGCCATTCACCCTGGAGTGATGGCTGACCGGTAAGATGCTCACTGCCGGAAGACGCAGCGACATCAGGGGTTCCATGTGATTCCAAGGCCACCGAAGTAGGCATAGGTCTCCTAGAACTTAGAACTACTTACACCTAACTAACCTAAGGACATCACACACATCCATGCCCGATGCAGGATTCGAACCTGCGACCGTAGCGGTCGTGTGGTTCCAGACTGTAGCACCTAGAACCGCTCGGCCACTCCGGCCGGCCAATGTCAACAAACATTTGATTTATTAATATCAATTGTTGTACTTTAATTATAATTAAAAATACAGAAGTATTTCAGTGATGGTATTCCACCCGACCTTGATGTTAACGTCCTTCCAATTCACATTGTGGGCAGAGAATTAGACGTATATCCTCTAATGCCGACTTCCTCAACTTTATTATTTTTCTACCTCGTTTCGTTGCCTTTTTCGACAGCGCGGAGACATTACATAGTAATAATGGCATTATGCTTTATTCGGTTTGTTACCCCAGTTACCTTCGTTTCTTTGAAAATACCTTCACAACAGTGACAAAGCCTGTGATAAGCGATCATCAATACGAACAACGCAAAACTCGGAGTAAAATGCAGATGCAAAGGTGCAATGATGTGCTTGACGTCGCTGCGGAAATAGCTCCGTCCGCTACCTCACGCCACACTCGCACTACGTCCAGTGAGTACTTAGACGAAATGCATACCGGCCAATCCATCATCATTACACTTCCATACTGCTGTGTATCACTGTTAACGTACAACTAATGATACCGTATGAAAAGAGAGAGAGAGAGAGAGAGAGAGAGAGAGAGAGAGAGAGAGAGAGAGAAGGGGGCGGGAGAGAAAGGGTCCGGGAGGGAGGGAGGGGCGGGAGAGAGAGAGAGAGAGAGAGAGAGAGAGAGAGAGAAGGGGAGCGGGAGAGAAAGGGTCCGGGAGGGAGGGAGGGAGGGAGGGAGGGAGGGAGGGAGAGAGAGAGAGAGAGAGAGAGAGAGAGAGAGACCGAACCGAGCAGTACTGAATGCGGCCTTGAGGTGCAAAGAGCAAAGGGGGGCATTACTGTTGTCAACAGCAAATACCGTGCGTGAATGAAACAAGTTTGTTTCGAAACAAGACACAGTTCATTCCATCGAAATTTTCACTGTCGTACAAATCAGGATGAACATTATTTAAACCGACAAGCCGTGAGAGATTGCACTGGACACAAAAAGAAAGATTTTCCTCTAATGTCATATTTTCCTGTGAGGATTTTTTAAACCGATAAAAGGAGTTTTTTCTGGACGAAAATTAATGAAAGAAACAAACTCCGTGAGGTTACAAGGGAAACTGAAAAACACTTTGTGTGGAGTGTTTTGCTTTGAGGCACCATTTTACATTAAATCTTACACTAGACAAAAAGTAACAGAAACAATTTTTAAATCTTTGTTTCCAAAAGACAACATAAATAAAACGCAATTGCGTCAAAAATGCCTCCATTGACTTGTAAACGAAGGTTACATCGGCAGGTAGTATTCTAACAGATTCAAAAGGGGCTCTGGAAACAAGGCTGCACGTCTCTCCCCCAGAAAAAGTCAAGGATGAAATCAGGGGATACAGTAGGGCATGGTGTAGGATCACACTTGCCAACCCACTTCTGTGGAAACTCTGTTCAAGAACCGACGCACAGGACGACTGAAATGATCCGGTTCCCAATCATGCTAGAACCATAAGCGCTGTCTCATAACAAGTGGCAGGTTATCCAGAAATCCTGGCAATGCTCCGGCGAGGAAATTGTAATAATGCCTGCCATTTAATGCCCTAGGTGACGGATTTGGCCCAATTAAACGGTCACAAACGACACTTGCCCACACATTCACGTAAAACCGCACTTGATGAGCGCGAATAAATTTGGCAGGTGGATGAAACTCACTCAAATTGTGGATGTAGTGAGCACGAACCATATCAGTGTATTCCATCGAGGAGTTCGCTCCATTTGTAAACAAGTATTGTGCCAGGCTAAGACGTACAACGAAATGTGAATGTGAAACAACTATTACGACTGAAGAGTGAAGTATGCCCTCTACTGGTTCAACGAGAACAACTGACAACAAATCAGTTATTACAACTGAAGAGTGAATAAGCTCTTTACCAGATTAATCAATGCTCACAGGAAATTATGACATTAAAAAAAATATTTGTTTTGATGTCTTGTGCAGCTAAAATAATGTTCGTTCTGTGTATTCAGTTCAATACAAATATAAAAAATAATTAGAATAAGAAGTAATGTAACAGCCAAGTAACTACCTACTGTGTAAATGATGGATGTATGGAAAGCAGATGTAAGTCTGAAGTCTATAAATAGTGGAAGTTTAATTTCAAGTCTTGTACATAATTTGACTGTTCTTAACTCAGGATCCTTGAAATGAATAATTTACTTTAATTTTTGACAATACTTGGTTGTAATAGCCAAGTAACTAGCTACCGTGTGAATGATGGATTTAATGAAAGTAGATGTAAGTACTAAACCTATAAATATTAGAAGTTTAATTTTAATTGATGTACTTAATTTTAATGTTGATTGACTAAGTATCATTAAAATTAACGAAACTCAAGTTTTTCTAATTACATTTGTGTAATATGTTTATCTGACCTGTTCTACACCCAGGACGATCCTCTCTTTTGTGGGTCTATGGAATGAATAATTAATCTAATCTAATCAGTACAATACAGATGTAAAAAATAATTAGAGTAAGAAATAATACAAAATGCAGTTCTCTGTAAAGACCCGCCGAAGACCACGCATCACTTACTTATGGTCAGAAAATATCCGTGAATAACTTCGTAAATTTTGTCGGATGAGTCTGGAGTCGCCCTATATAAACTTGAAAAATTTAATTACTGTTGATGTAAAGAGACATATAGTTCCGTTAGTGTGATTCTCTTGGAAAAAGAAATGTAAATTTCAACGGTACCAGGAATTACATTGATCTTATCACCCTTCAAACGAAAATCACCCAAGTGTTGGACGAGAAAGTGGGCATCATATCCACTCTAATTGTGAAAGAAGACGGATATGTGCCCTGACAGTTGCTAATCCAAGTTTGATACGTTCTGAGCTGCACCATGGAACTTCGCTGTTAAACGACAACGATCTTTACATGGAGTTTCTCTTCTCTATCCAACGGCAGCCCACATATGACAATCAACTGCCTTTTCGCAGATGGCATCATTCTTCTGCAAATCTATCATGGGAGCATTGTTGTGATAAATTCCATCGACTTCCCAGGCAAGTTTTCCGAGCTCAGCGAGCAACCTTCACAAAGGATTATCCCCGACGTATGATTCGAATTTGTCGCTACTGGAGTTATACGAGTGTGAAGAACATGAAGAAGTTGATTTAGAGACCGCTACTAGTCACAAACCTTTGTTGCTTTACTTAAATTATTTAATGAATTTTTCGAGACATAAACTTCATCTTCAGGTTAAAACGGTGACACAAAAAAATTTAGCAAAAATGTGCATAGATTCGTAAATTGTCCTTTGCGTGTGTTAAGGCCTTCGTGCGGAGAAATAGGATAACCTAATATCATGGAATATATACTTCAATTGTCAGTCTGCTGTTCACTTGCATTTTTAAAACAAATGGCTTGAAACATCAGTGGTTAAATAGAAAGAAATTTTGCGTTGGCCGCTTTTTTGTTTCTATTGTACAGTAAAGTTGATTGTGAATACGTGTTTGGAGTGCCTGTGGAAATTTTATAAAAAGTGGTTAACAAGGGCCCAGGAGCCACAGTAAAGGCTGTAAAACTGAGCACACGACAAGGAGACAGCCATTTCATATAAACAAGGTGAATGATAAATTAATTTGTTTATGTGAACAGCAAAGGAAGCGAGTACTCCCTCGTATTAGGTTATTCTTCTCTTTCTTCAGAGTACGAACACAACACATGCCAAGACTGTAAACAAACAAATTTAATATCTATGTGTACTTTTGCTAAAAGTTTCTGTATTGCTGCTGCTGCTGATTATCAGTTTAAGGAGACGAAACATCTAAGGTCATCAATCTTCTATTCACCACCCTTTCCTCCCCTTCCCACAAACCCAACCTCATCCCTCGGACGGAATGAGGGTACCCCCAGAACGTCTGCGTCGAGAATAAATTCTACGTGAAAGTGAAAGAAAGTTTTCCAAGCGCATAGCGTGTACCTTCAGCGGCAAGGGACCACCAGCCCAGTATTGACCTAGTGGGATGTGAGGAATCGCCTAAAAACCACATACAAGCTGGCCGACCCTCGTCGCCAACCCTCTGGGCGGATTCAATGGGGCCGGCGCGACTCCCAGTCCTGAAACCGAGCGCTTTAACGCTCGCGGTTATCCGTACGGGGTTCTCGGGGTTCTGTATTGCCATTGTAGTCTGTAGAAGAGGTTTGTACCTTGAAACATTATTTATAAAATAATTTATGTAAGTAAAATAGTGTCTGTGACCGATAGTGGTCTCCGCAAAAACCTTTACGTGTTAAGACTCATGAAACGAGCGCTGCTAATGTCTGTATCGTCAGGGCGCGCGTTTCAACCTGTATGTGGTGTTGTAAAACGTTGAATTTTAGAGTTCCGTACTTCAATTCGTAAAAACGGAACCTTTGATATTCGCAGACTCACTCATTAAAACCTATAGCATACTTACTGTTGACCTAGAATCATGAGAACTGGCCAGAAGCAAGGTTTCATAGTGCAAGTCAAGCAAAAGAAGGATCAGAAAATTATCATTTTTTAATTATATTTCACGAGAGAAATTTCTTTTCTTATTGTTTATCCGCCCACGAACTTAAAAAACGTGCTCGAAAATCTTGGAATTCCCCAGTCCAATATCTTGCCAGTATCAACGTCTGTAAGAGCCAAAAACCGTAGACATTCTCGGGTCCCGGAATGGATGAACTGTCTATATACCTTATTAAGTTTCTACGAAACACTCAGATCGCGAGTTCTAAAAGAGCGAGCGAGCGCGCACGCTCGTGTGTGTGTGTGTGTGTGTGTGTGTGTGTGTGTGTGTGTGTGTGTGTGTGTGTGTGTGTTGTTTTTGAGTGTTTGTTATTGTAGATAAAGAGTGTTCAAGTGGCAGGCAGTGTTTGTTAGTGACAGTACCTTCCGCCGGATGTGGTTATAAAGTATGGAGATAAGATGGTAGTCATTCATTTCCCCTGACGTTCGCAATGAATAAGCGTTTTCATAGAATCTGCTGGTGCGAAGTTTGAGAGTGCTCGGTGTGACTAAACGGAGATTTCTGCAACGGCAGTACAGTTACAAACGGTGTATACACGAGACACTACACAAAGAGCAACTGATGAGATGAAATTCTTTTATTGTATTTCAAAGCCTTAGGCCACACAACCGAGCTCGACGTCTGAGTAAGTCATAAGGTGTTCTGTTTAAAAGCAAAGAAAAGGTGCGATATTAAAATGCCGGAAGCCGGCCGGAGTGGCCGAGCGGTTCTAGGCGCTTCAGTCTGGAACCGCGCGACCGCTACGGTCGCAGGTTCGAATCCTGCCTCGGGCATGGATGTTTGTGATGTCCTTAGGTTAGCTAGGTTTAAGTAGTTCTAAGTTTAAGTAGTTCTAAGTTCTAGGGGACTGATGACCTCAGAAGTTAAGTCCCATAGTGCTCAGAGCCATTTGAATCATTTTTGAAAATGCCGGAAAACTAAATTACAAATAAAACTTAACATTTATTCGTAGCTATACATATCTGAATCTGTTACATTGGAATTCGTCATCTGAAGACCCCAGGAGAGAGGCTTACAAATTTATTTATTTATTTAAATGTCAAGTTCCGTAGGACCAAATTGAGGAACAAATCTCCAAGGTCATGGAACGTGTCAGTACATAAAAAGTAATAACAGATAAAAATAAATGTTCATGAACCTGAAAGAAAATCAGTCCATAAGTTTAAGCAAACGCTATCAGCAATACAATGAGAATCATCTTAATTTTTCAAGGAACTCCTTGACAGAATAGAAGGAGTGACCCATGAGGAAACTCTTCAGTTTCGATTTGAAAGCGCGTGGATTACTGCTAAGACTTCTGAATTCGAGTGGCAGCTTATTGAAAATGGATGCAGCTGTATACTGCACGCCTTTTTGCACAAGAGTTAAGGAAGTCCGATCCACATGGAGGTTTGATTTCTGCCGAGTATTAACCGAGTGAAAGTTGCTTATTGTTGGAAATAAACTAATATTGGTAACAAGGAATGACAATAAGGAATATACATATTGAGAGGCCAATGTCAAAATACCCAGACTCGTGAAGAGGTCGACAAGAGGTTCGTGAACTCACACCACTTATTGCCCGAACCGCCCGTTTCTGAGCCAAAAATATCCTTCTAGAATGGGAAGAGTTACCACAAAACATAATACCATACGACATAAGTGAATGAAAATAAGCAAAGTAGACTAATTTGTGTGTCGAAATATCACTCACTTTCGATACCGTTCGAATAGTGAAAATGGCAGTATTAAGTCTTTGAACAAGATCCTGAACGTGGGCTTTCCACGACAGCTTACTATCTATCTGAACACCTAGGAATTTGAACTGTTCAGTTTCACTAATCATATGCCCGTTCTGTGAGATTAAAACGTCAGGTTTTGTTGAATTGTGTGTTAGGAACTGTAAAAACTGAATCTTACTATGATTTAACGTTAGTTTATTTTCTACAAGCTATGAACTGAGGTCATGTACTGCTCTACTTGAAACCGAGTCAATGTTGCACACAACATCCTTTACTACCAAGCTAGTGTCATCAGCAAGCAGAAATATTTTAGTTACCCATAATACTAGAGGGCATATCATTTATATAAATAAGGAACAGGAGCGGCCCCAACACTGATCGCTGTGGCACCCCCCACTTGACAGTACCCCACTCAGATCCAACATCATAGCCGTTGTCAACATTGTGAATAATGACCTTTTACTGCCTGTTGTTAAAGTAAGAGGTGAACCAATTGTGAGCTACTCCCCTTATTCCGTAATGGTCCAACTTCTGGAGCAATATTGTGTGATCAACACAGTCAAATGCCTTAGTTAAATCAAAAAATACGCCAAGCGTTCGAAACTTTTTGTTTAGCCCATCCAGTACCTAACAGAGAAAAGAGAATATAGCATTTTCAGTTGTCAAACGACTTCTGAAGCCGAACTGTACATTTGATAGCAAATCGTGTGATACAAAATGATCAATTAACCTTGCATGCACAGCCTTTTCGATAACTTTTGCAAACACTGATGGCATAGAAATAGGTCTAAAATTATCTACATTATCCCTTTCTCCCTTTTTATAAAGCTGCTTTACTACTGAGTACTTTAATCGCTCAGGAAACTGACCATTCCTAAAGGAAAAATTACAAATATGGCTAAATACAGGGCTAACATGTGCAGCACAGTACTTTAATATTCTACTAGACACTCCATCATAACCATGAGAGTCCTTAGTCTTCAGTGATTTGATTATTGTCTCAATCTCCCTCTTGTCTGTATCACAGAGGAGTATTTCAGACGTCAATCTCGGAAAGGCATTTGCTAAGAAATTTATATGATTTCCTGTAGATACTAAATTTTTATTTAATTCACCAGCAATTCTCAGAAAATGGTTGTTAAATACTGTACATATATCTGATTTATTAGTAACAGAAATATTATTACTGCAAACTGACTTTATATCGTCAACCTTGTGCTGCTGACCAGACACTTCCTTCACAACTGACCATATGGCTTTAATTTTATCCTGTGAATTAGCTATTCTATTTGCATACCACATACTTTTTGCCTTGCTAATAACATTTTAAGCACCTTACAATACTATTTGTAATGGACTACTGTAGCTTGATTGTGACTGCTTCTAACATTTTGATATAATTCCCGCTTTGTTCTACAAATGTAATCATATCTGCTCCATGATTGTTAGAACTGAAGGACACGTAATACTAAAATGTTGGTGACTGTTAAATCAGAAATCCTAAAGTTTGCTATTTGCACACTCTAGCGGGCGGTCACAAGTATACACAACAGACACAATGAAACAACTATGAAATCAAGCTACTTTTAAACTGGTGCGGACCAGCAAAAAAAGGGATACCAACAAAAGAAATGGTGAAAAATACGGTCAACGGACATAACAGGTCAGAGAGTGTTTCGAAACAGCTTTGTTACGTAAATCACTTTGTTCCTTGAACAAATTTTATGGTTTTTCTTCTTCTTCTTCTTTTTCTTCCCCTTCCTCGTCCTCATACTGAAACGTTACCGCTTATGCTCTTCCAATCTTCTCTTTTCTCCCACAGTCTATCATTTAGTATCTCCTCCTATTGCAGTCTCATCTTGTTTGTGGTCTTTCAATTAGTCTCCATCCAGATTCTGTCCATTTTAGGTCCCTTCGAGCCTGCTACTCTCCAGTTTCGTTTAGGGAATTGATCTGCAGGTTTTTAATTTGCCAAGTTCTTAGACTGTCTCAAAACGCCAACCACGAGGATTTTCGATTTAAGAGTCGCTAGATTTCAACTGTTACGTAGTTGACTGTTCCCTTGTGTTCCAACAACCATAGTGTGAGCGCCTGAGTGGGCCAGTTCAGTTTATTACGGTAAAGTCGTCGAAAGAAGATTCCTGACAGTTGGCAGCTGTGTTGTCAACTGCGAAGCACAGAAGACTGCAGGCGAAAACAATATTTATCTACATACCTGGCTCAGAATAACAAAGTGACGGGTAGCTGCCGTAGCAACAACAAATCTGACGAGAGTTTGGTCACACTTTCCGTCCTGTGCACAGTTTCATATCGCTATGCTAGCCCAGCTGCCGGAGGGCAATCAGTCTGCTCCTGAATAATAGTTACTTTTTTAATGTCCTTTCTAATTGTAGTGATTTGCTCTCGTATGCTTTGTTTCTTAGTGCGGCATGTTTCTTTTATACCGTTAGAGTGTGTGATGCTAACTGTGAAACTGCTTAGAGAGGTGATAAGACTTAAGACCCTACAAAGCGAACTCACTATTCAACATTGAGGCTAAGGCTGTACGGGCGTTTTGAATGCAGCTTTTTTGCGATGAATAACACGAGAAATATGGACTCAGTGTTGTGTATACACTATGTGATAAAACGTTTCCGGACACCAGGCTGAAAATGACTTAAAAGTTCGTGGCACCCTCCGTCGGTAATGCTGGAATTCAGTATGGTGTTGGCTCACTTTTAGCCTTGGTGACAGCTTCCACTCTCGCAGGAATACGTTCAATCAGGTGCTGGAAGGTTTCTTGGGGGATCGGAGCCCATTTTTCACTGAGTGCTGCACTGAGGAGAGGTATCGATGTCGGTCGGTGAGGCCTGGCACAGAAGGGAATGTAGCATGCTAATTACAATAGTGGAATTCACAAAAACTGCTCAAATGCGCGACCACTGGACTGTATGCACGCAGTACATCGTTGAACCATTCATTTTGTCGTGTCCGTTCAAAGATTCCTGGCATGTCCGCAATGGTACAGGCAGCGACGGCAGTTGTAGCGACGAGCTCTTCTGTTTTCACAATGGTTTCGTACACCAGCTATTTCATCTGCCCGCAGAGGAAGAAATCCGGAAACATGGGGTCAGCTGACCTCGTGGCCAGACCACAGGGCCACTCGGCCGATCCATTGACTCCCGAAGAGTGGCTCTGAGATGATTCCCCACAGCAATGCTGAAATGGACTGGTGCCCCATCGTATTTGAAGTTCGCCGTTTGTCTGACATTCAGAGGTACATTCACCCAGTACAGCCAGCCATCTGTACACTGGGAAATTTTGAATGTCTGTACGCATTACCAGTCAGCTACACTGAAACAACAGCTTACGTCACCACCACTAACAAAGTTTTCTCTAACGTTAGAAGTTGACGTCAGAGACCACATATTCCTTATCGAAATACGTTTGTTTTGATTTCTCTGTCTCCTATATTAATTTGCACGAATACACTACTGGCCATTAAAATTGCTACACCAAGAAGAAATGCACATGATAAACGGGTATTCATTGGACAAATATACTAGAACTGACATGTGATTACATATTCACGCAATTTGGGTGCATAGATCCTGAGAAATCAGTACCCAGAACAACCACCTCTGGCCGTAATAACGACCTTGATACGCCTGGGCATTGAGTCAAACAGAGCTTGGATGGCGTGTACAGATACAGCTGCCCATGCAGCGTAAACACGATACCACACTTCATCAACAGTAGTGACTGGCGTATTGTGACGAGCCAGTTGCTCGGCCACCATTGACCAGACGTTTCCAATTGGTGAGAGATCTGGATAATATGCTGGCCAGAGCAGCAGTCGAACATCTTTTGTATCCAGAAAGGCCCGTACAGGACCTGCAACATGCGGTCGTGCATTATCCTTCTGAAATGTAGAGTTACGCGAGGATCGAATGAAGGGTAGCGCCACGGGTCGTAACACATCTGAAATATAATGTCCACTGATCAAAGTGCCGTCAATGCGATCAAGGGGTGACCGAGACGTGTAACCAATGGCACCACATACCATCAAGCCGGGTGATACGCCAGTATGGCGATGACGAATACACGCTTCCGATGTGCGTTCACCGCGATGTCGCCAAACACGGATGCGACCATCATGATGCTGTAAACAGAACCTGGATTCATCCGAAAAAGTGACGTTTTGCCATTCGTGCACCCAGGTTCGTCGTTGAGTACACCATCGCAGGCGCTCCTGTCTGTGATGCAGCGTCAAGCGTAACCGCAGCCATTGTCTCCGAGCTGATAGTTCATGCTGCTGCAAACGTCGTCGAACTGTTCGTGCAGATGGTTGTTGTCTTGTAACCGTCCCCATCTGATGACTCAGGGATCGAGACGTGGCTGCACGATCCGTTACTGCCATGCGGACGAGATGTCTGTCATCTCGACTGCTAGTCATACGAGGCCGTTGGGATCCAGCACGGCGTTCCATATTACCCTCCTGAACCCATCGATTCCATATTCTGCTAAGTCATTGGATCTCGCCCAACGCGAGCAGCAGTGTCGCGATACGATAAACCGCAATCGCGATAGGCTACAATCCGATCTCTATCAAAGTGAGAAACGTGATGGTACGCGTTTCTCCTCCTTACACGAGGCATCACAACAACGTTTCACAAGGCAACGCCGGTCAACTGCTGTTTGTGTATGAGAAATCGGTTGGAACCTTTCCTGATGTCAGCACGTTGTAGGTGTCGCCACCGTCGCCAACCTTGTGTGAATGCTCTGAAAAGCTAATCGTTTGCATATCAGAGCATCTTCTTGCTGTCGGTTAAATTTCGCGTCTGTAGCACGTCATCTTCGTGGTGTAGCAATTTTAATGGCCAGTAGTGTAGTTTTGGATCACCTTGTACATGTGTATTGGGGTGGGGGTGGGGGGGGGGGGGGGGGGGGGAAGCGGCGTGTCTTGTCATAAAATTAACCAGTCTGTGCTGCGAATTTTATGATACATTTGTAGTCTCTCTTTTTCCTTTTTTGGGGAGGAGACTGCATGCCCGGCAGCCTTTATTTCCACTGTCCCAATCCCGCTGTCATTCGTGAAACGTGCTTCCATCATTGTGAGTTTTTCCTGACCCCAAGACACTTCGTACACAAGCTCTGTTCGCGAGACCTGCCGTGTCGAGCTGCGTATAAAGGCACCGCGAAGGGCAGCAGTTAGCCTATCGCCACAACTGCATAATCGTGTTGACGTCCGTGCAGTGGGGGCCCCGAGGCCGTCCACTGGAAATAAAAGGCAGCTGAGGCGGCCCGTAGTGTTGTCGCGCTGATCACCCGCCCATGATTGATAGGCCGGCGCTCTCTGCACAGTGAGAATGCAGTGTTGTGCCAGCGGCGTGGCTTTGTAAGTTGGCACGTTGCTCTCCTATCTGTTTTAGCAGACTGTGCGGCTGAGGAGGTGAAAGTGCATTGCTTCAGTCTGCAGCTAGCCGTCTTTCACACTTTCCCGGACATCCAGTCAAGATGTAACGCTTTCCCGGTTCCTTCTGCTAACGCTAGCTGCGCGAAGGCGTTCGTAATCAGGAGTGCACTCTTTATCGTTGGCTTTTCTCTTCTGATATTGAAATTTCTCTTGTTTCATCTAGAGCAGTGGTTCCTAACCTGGGGGTAGCCTAATTACCCCCTGAGATGTAGAATGAAAATTTCTGAGAGGTAAAAACAGAAGCGCTCAAATTGAGTTTCGTTCACGAAACTAGCCGGCCGGGGGAGCCGAGCGGTTCTAGGCGCTACAGTCTGGAACCGCGCAACCGCTACGGTCGCAGGTTCGAATCCTGCCTCGGTCATGGGTGTGTGTGATGTCCTTAGGTTAGTTAGCTTTAAGTAGTCCTAAGTCTAGGGGAGTGATGACACATGTTAAGTCCCATAGTGCTTAGAGCCATTTGAGCCATTTTAGCATTAACGTGTAACACAATGTGGTGGAGTTTAGTGCTTGAGAAACGAATTTATGAAAAACATTTTCCTTACATATTTTAACCACTACATATATACTTCGTACTATGCATATACGACAGTAAAATGATGACTTACACGTCGGACATACTTAAATATCTCATTAAAATGCCTTTTCTGAGTTGTAGATAGTTCCCCCAACAAACCAGAAATCGCTTCATTATTCACTTCACTACGTTAAACGAACTAATTGACAGCACAACTCATAAGGACCGATGACCTCAGCAGTTTGGTCCCATAAGACCTTACCACAGCACAACTCGGCAGTAACCGCGTAATGGCTACTCCACCACTGTAGGACCTACACTGTAATAATAATAATCATTATTATTAGCAGCAGCAGCCTTCAGACACAAAGCACTCACAACCTGAAGTAGTCCAATTTCTGCCAGTTCAGAAGTAAGGAGTCCAGCAACCATGTGATTTTCAAGCAACAAGTTTACTGCATGTAATTAAATTTGGTTGATTTCAAATGGGGATGCAGTTCAAGTTAGCTGTGAAAACCCCGTGAAAATTCGTCTAGTAGCTTCGGAGATTATCGTGTTCAAACAGGCAAAGTTTTTAAAAGTAGTCTTATAGTATTTTGTTACACTCCCTACATCACCCGCAGCCAGTTTTGGGCAAATACTTTCAACCTACAGACACGACAATTTTACAGTTTTTTGTTATTATTATAAATATAGATTACCATCACACCTGAGATAATTGCTGAAGCTAATATTTAAAGGGCAAAGAAGTGTGCTGATCGCGGCATACTAGAAACTGGGGTAGCTTGCGCTACTGTTTGCGATGAGTTTTTTCGTTGTTTGCGGCCTACGTACAGGACAGCAAGAGGAGTGGACTGGCCTGTCGCGTGTTTGCAGCCGCCTGCTGGTAGCCGAGGCTCCTTCGCCTGACGCACGTGCATCAGCTGGCTGCCTCGCGTCACTCGGCACAGAGATAAATGGCGCTTCTTGTGGCGGCCAGCGCAACGTTCAAGGGCTTGCGGGTGCAGCGCCCAGTCTACAATAGGCCTCATCACTCAACTGTCGAATGCCAGAGTAGCAGCGGTGCGCAGTGCGTCTGAGGTGTCCTCGTACCCTAAACACAATGCTGTATGTTGGAATATTTACATTTAAGAACTACGTATCCAGCTGACCTGTATACAGGGTGTTACAAAAAGGTACGGCCAAACTTTCAGGAAACATTCCTCACACACAAAGAAAGAAAGGATGTTATGTGGACATGTGTCCGGAAAACGCTTACTTTCCATGTTAGAGCTCATTTTATTACTTCTCTTCAAATCACATTAATCATGGAATGGAAACACACAGCAACAGAACGTACCAGCGTGACTTCAAACACTTTGTTACAGGAAATGTTCAAAATGTCCTCCGTTAGCGAGGATACATGCATCCACCCTCCGTCGCATGGAATCCCTGATGCGCTGCTGCAGCCCTGGAGAATGGCGTATTGTATCACAGCCGTCCACAATACGAGCACGAAGAGTCTCTACATTTGGTACCGGGGTTGCGTAGACAAGAGCTTTCAAATGCCCCCATAAATGAAAGTCAAGAGGGTTGAGGTCAGGAGAGCGTGGAGGCCATGGAATTGGTCCGCCTCTACCAATCCGTCGGTCACCGAATCTGTTGTTGAGAAGCGTACGAACACTTCGGCTGAAATGTGCAGGAGCTCCATCGTGCATGAACCACATGTTGTGTCGTACTTGTAAAGGCACATGTTCTAGCAGCACAGGTAGAGTATCCCATATGAAATCATGATAACGCGCTCCATTGAGCGTAGGTGGAAGAACATACTGACGAAACTAAAATGAGCTCTAACATGGAAATTAAGCGTTTCCGGACACATGTCCACATAACATCTTTTCTTTATTTGTGTGTGAGGAATGTTTCCTGAAAGTGTGGCCGTACCTTTTTGTAACACCCTGTATACACCATCTGTACAAATTCTGTATACACCATCTGTACAAACTGTGTTATGCCAATTGTACGCAGACTATTTGCTGGAAATTCTATGAGGCATAACAAAAAGGTACTGCCAAACTTTCAGGAAACATTCCTCAAACGTAGAGGAAGAAAATATATGGACGTGGATCCAGAAAAGATTTATTTCCATGTTAGAGTTCAGTTTCTATAGTATCTACATGAATTCTCTGCAAATCACATTTAAGTGCCTGGCAGAGAGTTCTTCGAACCACCTTCACAGTTCTCTATTATTCCAATCTCTTACAGCATGCGGAAAGAACGAACACCTATAGCTTTCCGTACGAGCTCTGATTTCCCTTATTTTATCGTACGTCCGCGTCAGCTAAATGTTTTCGCATTCGGAGGAGAAAGTTGGTGATTGGAATTTCGTGAGAAGATGGCGCCGCAACGAAAAACGCCTTTGTTTTAATGATGTCCACCCCAAATCCCGTATCATTTCAGTGACACACTCTCCCCTGTTTCGCGATGATACGAAACGTACTGCCCTTCTTTGAATTTTTTAGATGTACTCCGTCAATCCTGTCTGGTAAGGATCCCTCAATGCGCAGCAGTGTTCTAAAAGAGGACGGAAAAGCGTAGTGTAGGCGGTCTCTTTATTAGATCTGTTACATTTTCTAAGTGTCCTGCCAATGAAACGCATCTTTGGTTAGCCTTCCCCACAGCATTTTCTGTGTGTTCCTTCCAATTTGTTGTAATTCCTACGTGTTTAGTTGAATTTACGGCCTTTAGATTCGACTGATTTATCGTGTAACCTAAGTTTAACGGATTCTTTTTAGCACTCATGTGGGTGACCTCACACTTTTCGTTATTTAGGGTCAACTGCCACTTTTCACGCCATTCCGATATCTCTTCTCATCGTTTTGCAATTTCTTTTGATCTTCTGATGACTTTACTAGTCGATAAACGACAGCGTCATCTGCGGACAATCTAAGACAGATGCTCAGATTATCTTCCACATCGTTTATATAGATATAGAACAGCAAAGGGCCTATAACTTTACCTTGGGGAACGCCAGAAATCACTTCTGTTTTACTCGATGACTTTCCGTTAATGGCTACGAGCTGTGACCTCTCTGACAGGAAATCACGAATCCCGTCACATAACAGAGACGATATTCCACAGGCACGCAATTTCGCGAGGAGCCGCTAGTGTGGTACAGTGTCAGAAAAATCTTCTGGAAATCCATAAATACGGAATCAGTTTGAAATCCCCTGTCGCACTTGGTGCGAGTAAAGAGCTAGTTGTGTTTCGCAACAACGATGTTTTCTGAATCCGTGTTGACTGTGCGTCAATGGACAGTTTTATTCGAGGTAATTCATAACTCTTCAACACTTTGAAACGATACTTCATCTGTGAACAGCACATTAGCATTAGTGGGAGTTGACACATTGTAGAATGAACCATTCGCGACAGAGTATACGTGCAGCAAAATCAGCTGCTAATACTCACATAGCACTCTCCAGACTGTCATGTGGTCAATATTATTCGTTGTAGCAAATTCTCTTACGCTGACACTAATGGTTGTTGTCAACTTCACGATGTTTCGCCTCCTGTTAAAGTATTCTCGTTCTTTTAGGCTCGCGAGTAGTAGGCTTAAATGCCCCACACTACCTAAGAGGACAATCCGCTACTTCAAATGCTCTTCTGTTGAGACACCGTCATTCCGGAGATCTCTCTCGATATCGATGTTGGGCGCTTCGGTCATCACATCTGCTGATCCGTACAGCAAACGGGCATCTGCCAATTCCGCTTTTGGGTACACTTCTATTGCATTGTACCGGAAACCAAGCACGTGATGAACACAGAACAGTTGATGCTCCGTGCTTGACGCTGGAGCAATCATGTGAGTGACCTGTCAACGTTATCTTCGTTCTCAATTCGAACAACAATGACTGTGAACCGAAAAATTACAACTTACTTTATATTCTGATTAAACGTAACCAAGAGGGCATTTCGAAAATTTCGTGTAGGAAAACATTCCATGTAATACTGGTATGTTCTGCTTCTGTGTGTTTCCCATAATTAATGTGATTATGAAGAGAATTAGTTTTGTGTCCTCGCCGATGAACGCAACCGGAACTGGCGTTTTGAGACAGTTTCCGACTGGAGCCCCGGGCGGAGCTTTGAAATTCGCCGCCAAACACAAGAGCGACCCACCTCCGGCGCCGCCGCCAATGAGGACTTCCGCGTTGTGATAAGCGCCGGCCACACAGCAATGGCTTTGTGTTCGGCGGTAGCATACGACAGTTCTATCTCGCAGTTCCAGGGTTGCAGTTCGTAGCCACAGTTCTTAGTGGAGATCAGCCTACGAGATTTAGTCTACAAGTGGAGTCAGCTATAGCCACCACATAAGGACAAGTGTTTACCACAGTATATATGAAGACAGTAACTGTTCTCGAAAGAACAGATGCCATTGATGACCGTGCAGCTTCTCTAGAATAAATGTTAATTAATTGAAACCCTAAGCTGCCGACAGGTGTTATTGATATAGCTCGATGGGGACAGCTGAAAATGTGTGCCCCGACTGGGACTCGAACCAGGGATCTCCTGCTTACATGGCAGACGCTCTATCCATCTGAGCCACAGAGGACACAGATGTCCCCATCGAGGTATATAAACAACACCTGTCGACAGCTGAGGGTTTCAATTAATTATCATTTATTCTAGAAAAGATGCACGGTCATCAATGGTATCTGTTCTTCATATACAGTGTGTTACAAAAAGGTACGGCCAAACTTTCAGGAAACATTCCTCACACACAAATAAATAAAAGATGTTATATGGACATGTGTACGGAAACGCTTAATTTCCATGTTAGAGCTCATTTTAGTTTCGTCAGTATGTTCTTCCACCTACGCTCAATGGAGCACGTTATCATGATTTCATATGGGATACTCTACCTGTGCTGCTAGAACATGTGCCTTTACAAGTACGACACAACATGTGGCTCATGCACGATGGAGCTCCTGCACATTTCAGCCGAAGTGCTCGTACGCTTCTCAACAACAGATTCGGTGACCGATGGCTTGGTAGAGGCGGACCAATTCCACGGCCTCCACGCTCTCCTGACCTCAACCCTCTTGACTTTCATTTATGGGGGTATTTGAAAGCTCTTGTCTACGCAACCCCGGTACCAAATGTAGAGACTCTTCGTGCTCGTATTGTGGACGGCTGTGATACAATACGCCATTCTCCAGGGCTGCATCAGCGCATCAGGGATTCCATGCGATGGAGGGTGGATGCATGTATCCTCGCTAACGGAGAACATTTTGAACATTTCCTGTAACAAAGTGTTTGAAGTCACGCTGGTACGTTCTGTTGCTGTGTGTTACCATTCCATGATTAATGTGATTTGAAGAGAAGTAATAAGATGAGCTCTAACATGTAAAGTACGCGTTTCCAGAGACATGTCCACATAACATATTTTCTTTCTTTGTGTGTGAGGAATGTTTCCTGAAAGTTTGGCCGTACCTATTGTAACACCCTGTATATAGTTCAAGGCTACCCAGCCATTGATTTTCGTCTGTGCGCACAGGTTGCCCGAACTCTTACGGGAATCGTCACCTTAGTCTGCGCGAGTAATGAGTGGATGGGCAAATATCTATTAGGAACATTACGTATGTAAATTGTGGACAGTTGGGAATGTGGGTCTCACGGGGAGCGTGCAAGCGATAAGTCCCTGCAGTCGCGCTATTCATCTGTGGCTCGGATGGAGCCGGCACGGTAGCTCAGCGTATTCGGTCAGAGGGTTACGTCCCCTCTGGAATAAAAAAACTGAGTTAATCGATCAACAACGAACTTAAACGGATGTCTTACGACGTCCGCCCCGAGCAGATTCAACGAACAAAAGCGAACAAAATAAGGTAAAAAAAGAAAAGAAAAGATGGATAGAGCGTCTGCCTTGTAAGCAGGAGATCTCGGGTTCGAGTGCCGGTCGGGGCACACATTTTCAGCTGTCCCTATCGAGGTATATCAACATCTGTCTTCAGCTGAGGGTTTCAGTTAATTATCATTTAGTTTACCACAGTGACTGTATTCAGTAACGCACAGCTTGACAGGCCACTGCTTAATTCTGCAAGCACATCCACCGAGTTCTGAACAAGAAGTATCACAGCGCAATAAACTGTATATTTGTGTGTCACTCGGCCCCTCCCGCCGGAGGTTCGAGTGCTCCCTCGGGAATGGGTGAGTGTGTTGTTTTTAGTATAAGTTAGTTTAAATAGTGTATAAGTCTAGAGACCGATGATATCAGCAGTTTGGTCCCTTAGAAATTCACACACATCTGGACAGTTTGTGTGTCACTAATATGTTTGCTCTGTCACAGTTCCTCCGTCCATCTTGGGGCACGTAAAGCTAATACGACGTGTGCGACCGTACACATCAAGTAGAAAATGAAAAATGCAAATAAAGCGTTTCTGGACCCATGTCCATATGACACATTTTACTACTCGTTTCGCCGCGCGGGTTAGCCACGTTATCTAGGGCGCGTTGTCACGGTTCGCGCGGCTCCCCAGGCGGAGGCTCGAGTCCTCCCTCGGGCATGGATGTGTGTGTTGTCATTAGCATAAGTTAGTTTAAGTTACATTAAGTAGTGTGTAAGCCTGGGGACCGATGACCTCGGCAGTTTGGTCCCATAGGAACTTATCACCACTCGTTTGTGAGGAATGTTTGGCCGTATGTTTTTGTTGCACCCTGCACGTTTGCCGCTACATGCTAATGGCTGGACAGCTTGTTGTCCAGTCCTCATGCTCACCAACTATCTCTTGACAATGCCATAACAGCAGAAGTTGGCCAAGAGTGAAAAATTAACAGTAATTACAGTCGGACATGCAAAATATCGTCATTTCAGTAATTGCGACGACTGTGGTACCTACCCGAAGAAAAGTAAATTCAGGGTGAGCACGAAGTCTTGCCCTGATTATAACAATTTATTACAGAATAACCGTTTGATATAATAATTTACATTTGATGTCGTTAAATAGGTTAGTGTTACTAGTTTTTTAAGACCACCTACGTTAGTAAACCTCAGCGTCTGCTCCCTTGGTAGCTCGTAGACTGTCGAGGTGGTATTCCAGTTCCCGCTACGTGTTTCGTAACGTGGGCTCTGTCATACTACCCACAGCAGATTGTATCCTATCCTTCAGTTCGTCAGCGTCAGCAACTGGTGTGACGAAGACTCTGACCTTGATATATCCCCAGGAAAAAAAGTCATGGGGCGTAATGTCTGGAGAGCTGGTTGGCCAGGGTGTTGGACCGATCCTTCCAATCCACCGATCCGGACATTATTCTCCTCTCCAGATAGTAGCCCCCCCCCCCTGACTTTTTGTTCTGGGGCTATATCAAAAACCGAGCCTTCATCACACCATTTGCTGACGTCGACGAACTGAAGGCTAGGATACAAGCTGCTGTGGGGTACTGTGACAGAACACATGTTACGAATCACGTGGCGGGAACTGGAATACCACCTCTACATTCTCCGAGCTACCAAGGGAGCAGACGTTGAGGTTTACTAATGTAAGTGTCCTTAAAAGAAACTAGTAACACTAACCTATGTAACCGCATCAAATGTAAATTATTATATCAAACGGTTATTCCGTTATAAATTTTTATAATCAGGGCAAAACTTCGTGCTCACCCTGTATTTTTACTGCTCCTCTGTACCAAAATGTAGTTAATCATTGGGATTTTTAGCACTGTTACGGGATCATCAGACTTAGGCCCGGAAATTATGACGAACCGAGGTTAAAATTGTTTATCTAGCCTGATACAGGTTTTCCGCGGTTTTTGTGAACCTCTCAAGATGAGTACCGGGATGATTCGCTTTCAGAAGAACAAGACCAATTTCCTACCCTACCCTACCCTACCCTACCCTGCCCTTGTCCTTTCTCTTGACCTGAATGGCCGTGTTGTCGACGCGACTTTGTGATTTAATTCCATTTAACTCATAGCGCTTTTCATAAATCAGAGATCTATTTCGACCAATCCATCTGGTCCAGATCGGTTGCTGCAAATCAGAACTGTTCTGTTCGTCAAACCTAAACTCGACGTAATAAAAGCTGGTTCTGATGTAACATCATGGCCACTGCACGAAATTGTTTACAATTATCCATCCCTTTTCAGATCAGCCTTTTTACTTACATTTACTTTATCTGCTTTCTTCGTGTGTTTAAAGTTTATGTATTTTGTTTCTCTTTTAGAAGTTATCCCCGGCTTCACTAACATGTAGAGGGAGTGAGACAACCGCTTATACCGGGGCCCATGAGAATACGGGCCCTGTAACGAACTTGTGACGTCACACTAGTCGGCTTGTCCGCCACACTTCGGAATGTTCGGCTCGGAGCAGGGCCCAGCGGAAATCAATACGTAATTGAAAAGGTGCCCACTAAAGGTCTTAACTTTACCGTCGGCTATCGAGAGCTTGCATATTAAACTCGTCTGAAATAGTTACTCGCTCCCTTCTGGAGACGGCTGCTAGCACTCGTAAGACCTGCAGTGCCACGTGCTGTGACGTATGTGCCACGATCTGTCCTTCTCGTGGACCTCGCTTATTCGCAATTACGTAAGAAGTTTTGTGGGGGATGGATTTCGTCACATAATCATACACCCCCTGATGCGAAACACTAGAACATCTTAATTTGACACTTTTTAAGAAATGGCTTTTGAAGCAAATAACGCATTTCAGTCTAAGCAGGAAGTCAAAATACCTTGTTTCTTACAGCTAATTTCACTTAAAAGACGATGTTTTAGTAATTAATAATTAATTAAAATATTGCTGAAGACATCAATAACTTCCATAATGTCTTAACTCCGTAGGCTTCACCGACCGGTGTCAAGACGATTAAAAATCTCAAAATTTTAAACATGGCTGAAGCAACAACTGTTGAAAATCTTTACTGTAAATGATAACAGCTAAACTGTTGCAGGATAAAGATTTATTATCCTTGACCACGGTTTCGGTATATCTAAATATACCTTCATCAGAAGCAAAAATACACCTGAACAGGAAGACACCTTAATTAACAAAAAAAACTTAGCATCATAACTGATATAGAAGAAAAAACAAAGACTTATAGCTTTAAGTAACA
The DNA here is from genome assembly GCF_023864345.2 of Schistocerca serialis cubense. Taxonomy (NCBI): domain Eukaryota; kingdom Metazoa; phylum Arthropoda; class Insecta; order Orthoptera; family Acrididae; genus Schistocerca; species Schistocerca serialis. The sequence continues at coordinate 795,711,257 of NC_064641.1, forward strand.
GTGAAAATTACCAAAGTATTACAAGCACAAAAACTTTTAGTCACTTACTAAACTGTCTGCCCTAGGGCTTCCACACCCTCTTCATGCTAGTTCACAGGCTAAGTACGGATAATATGCCGTGTTTCGCATCGACCCTCTCTTCATAATTATGCTGTACAGATAGTGGTGATATTTTAACTACTGACGATGCCTTTGGCACGATTGTTTTATGTATCTCCACTGCAGGATGTGATTTTAGTAAGTGACTAATAGTTTTTGTGCTTGTAATACTTCGGTAATTTTCACGGTTACTTAAAATTATAAGTGTTTGTATTTTTTTCTTCTATCTCAGTTACGATGCTATGTTTTTTGCTAATGAAGGTGTCTTCCTGTTCAGATGTACACTCCTGGAAATTGAAATAAGAACACCGTGAATTCATTGTCCCAGGAAGGGGAAACTTTATTGACACATTCCTGGGGTCAGATACATCACGTGATGATACTGACAGAACCACAGGCACATAGACACAGGCAACAGAGCATGCACAATGTCGGCACTAGTACAGTGTATATCCACCTTTCGCAGCAATGCAGGCTGCTATTCTCCCATGGAGACGATCGTAGAGATGCTGGATGTAGTCCTGTGGAACGGCTTGCCATGCCATTTCCACCTGGCGCCTCAGTTGGACCAGCGTTCGTGCTGGACGTGCAGACCGCGTGAGACGACGCTTCATCCAGTCCCAAACATGCTCAATGGGGGACAGATCCGGAGATCTTGCTGGCCAGGGTAGTTGACTTACACCTTCTAGAGCACGTTGGGTGGCACGGGATACATGCGGACGTGCATTGTCCTGTTGGAACAGCAAGTTCCCTTGCCGGTCTAGGAATGGTAGAACGATGGGTTCGATGACGGTTTGGATGTACCGTGCACTATTCAGTGTCCCCTCAACGATCACCAGTGGTGTACGGCCAGTGTAGGAGATCGCTCCCCACACCATGATGCCGGGTGTTGGCCCTGTGTGCCTCGGTCGTATGCAGTCCTGATTGTGGCGCTCACCTGTACGGCGCCAAACACGCATGCGACCATCATTGGCACCAAGGCAGAAGCGACTCTCATCGCTGAAGACGACACGTCTCCATTCGTCCCTCCATTCACGCCTGTCGCGACACCACTGGAGGCGGGCTGCACGATGTTGGGGCGTGAGCGGAAGACGGCCTAACGGTGTGCGGGACCGTAGCCCAGCTTCATGGAGACGGTTGCGAATGGTCCTCGCCGATACCCCAGGAGCAACAGTGTCCCTAATTTGCTGGGAAGTGGCGGTGCGGTCCCCTACGGCACTGCGTAGGATCCTACGGTCTTGGCGTGCATCCGTGCGTCGCTGCGGTCCGGTCCCAGGTCGACGGGCACGTGCACCTTCCGCCGACCACTGGCGACAACATCGATGTACTGTGGAGACCTCACGCCCCACGTGTTGAGCAATTCGGCGGTACGTTCACCCGGCCTCCCGCATGCCCACTATACGCCCTCGCTCAAAGTCCGTCAACTGCACATACGGTTCACGTCCACGCTGTCGCGGCATGCTACCAGTGTTAAAGACTGCGATGGAGCTCCGTATGCCACGGCAAACTGGCTGACACTGACGGCGGCGGTGCACAAATGCTGCGCAGCTAGCGCCATTCGACGGCCAACACCGCGGTTCCTGGTGTGTCCGCTGTGCCGTGCGTGTGATCATTGCTTGTACAGCCCTCTCGCAGTGTCCGGAGCAAGTATGGTGGGTCTGACACACCGGTGTCAATGTGTTCTTTTTTCCATTTCCAGGAGTGTATTTTTGCTTCTGATGAAGGTATATTTAGATATACCGAAACCGTGGTCAGGGATTTCAATAAATCCTTATCCTGCAACTGTTTGGCTGTTATCGTTTACCGTGAAGATTAAAAATCTTCTGGATGTTGTACCACGTCATTGTATAAAATACATATAAAATACTTTAAAATATATTAACTATAATATCAGCGTTTCGGCCGTATTAGAACAGCCTTTCTCAGGTAAGACTTTCATAGTACTTGAACTAAACGAAATTAAATTTTAGTTTTGTAATCCTCTGTTCAAACTGAATCGTTTGATGCTGTGCACATCATGACACATAGTTACATAGTTCTTTTTATTTTCATACATTTCTAGTGATTTTTGTTTTTGTATGTTTTTAGCCCTTTCTATCCTTGTCAGTAGGGCAGAAACAAAACATTACAAACACAATTTTACCGTAAACAAAATCGGCAAATTGAGAAGGATCCCTATTGTCCTTTATTTAGTATTATTAGCCATTAACATAGTTTAAATCGACACAACACGTAATTTGAAGCATTAGGCATATTTTAATTCTGATGTAGAGCTTGTCTAACGTCACGCTAATGTCACTAGTCCCTAGAACAAAATCAGCAGCCTCAGTTGACGAAGGGTTGATTTTGGCAACAGTACTTGCACGATAGCTTGTTGTTGGTCAGATGACAGACGTGCATATGATTGCAAGGTGGCGCTGGACTGTTTTTGCCTTTGGTGAAGTTGGCAGCTCTGACTCACAGCAGTTGTCCATAACAGAAATAAATATTTATTTGAAGCTGCGCACCTGCACTTTGAAAAAGGTACAAACTAATTACATCCACGCGAATTGCGGATTTGAGCTTCTACATTATCAGTGGGGGCTAGCACGGCCCGTTTGTTGGTCAGGAAATATTGTATGTCACAATTCCCGTTCTCGTTTCCGAACAAATCTATCGCGGGGATTCGAAAAGACTGCCCCGTTTATACAGGGTGTTACAAAAAGGTACGGCCAAACTTTCAGGAAACATTCCTCACACACAAAGAAAGAAAATATGTTATGTGGACGTGTGTCCGAAAACGCTTACTTTCCATGTTAGAGCTCATTTTATTACTTCTCTTCAAATCACATTAATCATGGAATGGAAACACACAGCAACAGAACGTACCAGCGTGACTTCAAACACTTTGTTACAGGAAATGTTCAAAATGTCCTCCGTTAGCGAGGATACATGCATCCACCCTCCGTCGCATGGAATCCCTGATGCGCTGCTGCAGCCCTGGAGAATGGCGTATTGTATCACAGCCGTCCACAATACGAGCACGAAGAGTCTCTACATTTGGTACCGGGGTTGCGTAGACAAGAGCTTTCAAATGCCCCCATAAATGAAAGTCAAGAGGGTTGAGGTCAGGAGAGCGTGGAGGCCATGGAATTGGTCCGCCTCTACCAATCCATCGGTCACCGAATCTGTTGTTGAGAAGCGTACGAACACTTCGGCTGAAATGTGCAGGAGCTCCATCGTGCATGAACCACATGTTGTGTCGTACTTGTAAAGGCACATGTTCTAGCAGCACAGGTAGAGTATCCCGTATGAAATCATGACAACGTGCTCCATTGAGCGTAGGTGGAAGAACATGGGGCCCAATCAAGACATCACCAACAATGCCTGCCCAAACGTTCACAGAAAATCTGTGTTGATGACGTGATTGCACAATTGCGTGCGGATTCTCGTCAGCCCACACATGTTGATTGTGAAAATTTACAATTTGGAATGAAGCCTCATCCGTAAAGAGAGGCCGGCCGAAGTGGCCGTGCGGTTAAAGGCCCTGCAGTCTGGAACCGCAAGACCGCTACGATCGCAGGTTCGAATCCTGCCTCGGGCATGGATGTTTGTGATGTCCTTAGGTTAGTTAGGTTTAACTAGTTCTAAGTTCTAGGGGACTAATGACCTCAGCAGTTGGGTCCCATAGTGCTCAGAGCCGTAAAGAGAACATTTGCAGCGAAATGAGGATTGACACATTGTTGGATGAACCATTCGCAGAAGTGTACCCGTGGAGGCTAATCAGCTGCTGATAGTGCCTGCACACGCTGTACATGGTACGGAAACAACTGGTTGTCCCGTAGCACTCTCCATACCGTGGCGTGGTCAACGTTACCTTGTATAGCAGCAACTTCTCTGACGCTGACATTTGGGTTATCGTCAACTGCACGAAGAATTGCCTCGTCCATTGCAGGTGTCCTCGTCGTTCTAGGTCTTCCCCAGTCGCGAGTCATAGGCTGGAATGTTCTGTGCTCCCTAAGACGCCGATCAATTGCTTCGAACGTCTTCCTGTCTGGACACCTTCGTTCTGGAAATCTGTCTCTCTACAAACGTACCGCGCCACGGCTATTGCCCCGTGCTAATCCATACATCAAATGGGCATCTGCCAACTCCGCATTTGTAAACATTGCACTGACTGCAAAACCACGTTCGTGATGAACACTAACCTGTTGATGCTACGTACTGATGTGCTTGATGCTAGTACTGTAGAGCAATGAGTCGCATGTCAACACAAGCACCGAAGTCAACATTACCTTCCTTCAATTGGGCCAACTGGCGGTGAATCGAGAAAGTACAGTACATAGTGACGAAACTAAAATGAGCTCTAACATGGAAATTAAGCGTTTCCGGACACATGTCCACAAAACATCTTTTCTTTATTTGTGTGTGAGGAATGTTTCCTGAAAGTGTGGCCGTACCTTTTTGTAACACCCTGTAGAGGCACCACGCTAGCTCGCCTTAGCGACCACTGCTGTGTTGTGCGGGATGAGCAAAGGGTGTCGCGTGCAAGATGACATAGTCGTTTTCTCAGCAGCGAAATTGTTTACGAGTCTTGCGGCTTCCGCCAGAAGACATTCTTTTTGCCCCCTCTGAAAACTTCCCAGCAATCTAACACGTAAAGCCCCGCGGAGCTTGCTATTAGTAGATGTTGCGACCTTTACGTAATGGGTAATCAAGTGGTCTGACGACTAAGGTGCCTCTTTGAAAAATGCAGCTTTTAATTACAGCCCTCTGTGAGAAGGTTCACCGTGCTTGCATGCAACGCTCGCATGCCCGCTTTAGAGTCACACAGTGTTTCTCAAGGTCAGTGGACGAAGAGTAGGTAAGTAGCAGGCGGGTACCGTAATTATATCGAAAAGATGAAGTGTTTGCTGTGCTGCAGAGGTCGGCTCTTTACTGAAATCTCTGCACGACTGTAGCTGAGGATTCTCATTACTATTCAATACACGTCTCCGCGCCCGGACACCGCACTGCAACGTGATCTGATCTCTCTCTCTCTCTCTCTCTCTCTCTCTCTCTCTCTCTCCCTCTCTCCCTCCCTCCCCCTCCCTATACCTTTTAAGAGTGAAGAACACGAATGCAGCAGTCGGTATCCTCTGCAGAACACCATAAGGTGCGTCATAGAGGCTACACGAGCATCTCTGTCTTTTTTAATACACAGGGTGATTTTTTTTTCAACGTGTACGAACTGTACACACTGATCGATGAGAGGATACGGAACAAAAAAGAGCTAATGAACTTACGTCCGGAAATACATTTTCCACGCTAGGGAACATTTATTCAATCGTACTTTGTAACAGAGTGTGCTGTCTAATACCCGCTGTACCATGCAGTATGTGTTGAAAATTGTTTGCATGTGCCTCAACGCACGCGTGTACGCGCCGTAGCATGTTCTGTCTGACACGTTCAGATCGGCCAGACTGCATTGGAAAAGTGTCAAAGGCAGCATGAATACGCTGCTCCAGTGTCTCCCCATCTGGAATGGGCTCTGCATACACTATGCTTTTGAGATGGCCCCATAACCAGAATTCGCACGGATTGAGAGCTGGTGAACGAGCAGGCCATGCAACTGGAGCCTCTCATCCGGTCCATCGACCAGGGAAGACATGATTGAGACGCGTCCGGACATTAACAGCGAAGTGGGCTGGAGCGCCAACGCGTAGCAGCCACGTAACCCTTCGAATAAGCAAAGGCACTTCCAACAGCAGGAGAGGCTAAGTCACCCGCAAGAAACGCCGATAGCTCCGGCCTGTTTAGCGACGTGGAAGGAAGACAGGTCGCAAACTACGGTCGCCAATTATCCCCACCCACACATTCCGGCTGTACCGATGCTCATGATTCGCCTGCACCATACCATGGAGGTTCTGCGTATTAGCCCACAGATGACTGTTACGAAAGTTGAGGAAATCACTCCGCGTAAAGGTGGCCTCATCTGTGAATAGGATGGAGGGCACAAATCCCGGAAGCGTGGTTGCCTGGCGAACAAACCAGTGACAAAACTGCTCCCGGTGTGTACAGTGTGTCGCTAGTAGGCCTTGCACACGCTGTAAGTAATGAGGGTAGTAGCACTTGTCCTGGAGAATGTTCCACACGGTCGTCTGGCTTACCCTGTACTGGCGGGCCAACTGTCTTGTACTGACACGGCAGTCGCCTTCCAAAGTGTTAATCACATTTTCCTCCAAGTCTGGTGCCCGAACATTTCGGATACGTCCTTCATGATTTTCTGCTTCCTGGAACGACCCTGTCTCAGAGAAACCGCGAAACACTGTTGCAAACATTTAATGTTCTGGTTGAGCGCGTATTAGACCACAGTCTCTGTAACAAAGTATTATTGAATAAATGGTCTCTAGCATGGAAACCATGCATATTCGGACATAAGTTAATTATACCCTCTTTTGTTCCGTATTCCCTCATCGATCAGTCCCTAGAGTTTGTACACGGTGGAAAAAATCAACCTGTAGGAAATGGAATACCACTTTTCCCGAAAACGTACGAACAAAAAAATGGTTCAAATGGCTCTGAGCACTATGGGACTTAACATCTATGGTCATCAGTCCCCTAGAACTTAGAACTACTTAAACCTAACTAACTTAAGGACGTCACACAACGTACGAACAAATTTGTATGCCCTCCTTGAAACTGTAGGTACAAGCGCATAATGTTAAACTTCTTAGTGCTAACTCGATGATATGTCTCCCAGATAAGGTTGTTCAGAGACGTCTCATAAAGAGAGAAGCTCAACTATGTTTTTTGAAGGGGAAGACAATACTGGTTGAAAATACGAGGGTTGGAACTTTAATAGTGGCAATTATTTATTTACAGCTCGTATGAAATAGATACTTCTTTCAAAGTTTTACTGACCTTCAAAGTAGTCACCAGCGATGTGGAAGTCGTAGGATACTCTTAGCAGTGCCAGTTGTGTTGACAGTTCGAGCGGCGCTGTCTATTGCCCGATGAATTTGTAGCAGTTCTGACGCGAATGCCTTGAAGTGTTTCCTTCAGTTTAGAAATCGAGTAGAGCTCACGAGGGCTTAAAACAGGGGAGCGCAGTAGGTGGTCTAGCACTTAGCAGCCACGTAAGTCAAACAAATGAGTAACAGCTTGCACTGTACGTGCTTGAGCATTGTCCTGCAAAATGATGGTCAGGTCCTGCAGAAAGTGTCATCACTTCTGTCTCTAAGCTGGCTGTAGGTTGTGTTCCAAAAATGAACGGCATAGAGATATTGATATTTTTAAAAATATCGGGAATCCGATACATCGAAGAAAATTATCGATATATGGGCTGCACATTGCAAATATACTGCCGGCTTTGGAGCTGTATATTTAAGTATTGATTTATTATTAGATATTCTGTAAATCAACAAGCTAGCAGCTTGCCTATCCCCCTTAGAGCAACAATTGATAGCAAAACGATGCACGTTCACTTTGGTAATAATGGTAACTGCATGTAAGTGGCACAAAAAAAGGTGTCAGATGGGTCAATCGTTCGGTTTTGTCATATATCGGAGTTGTCCGGAAGACTTCATGTCGACTTCCCCGTTTTGTCATTTCTTCAAACGCCAGGGACCTTGCAGTTGTGTCGAAATGGCGTAGTAAAGCTAAACGTTGCAGTTTCTGTTGGTAGCACTGAGCGCCGATTATGTCAGTATTCCCCTCGCATGTCTCCGTCCACCATAAAGACCAGTCTTGTCATTTAGATTTTTGTTCATTATTTTGAGCAACAGTTTTTGAAGAATGTCGACGTAAAGAAATAGCACACTGGCTGCGTTAAAAATTGCTTTTTAACGCAACTGGTGTGCTGTTTCTTCACATCGAAAAAGTTGTTCACACCGCCACCCTCCCTCTTCCCCCCTAGTGGAATCGGTGTTCTTCTTTTGTGCGACATGTAATTGCTTCACACAGTCAAAGAGAAAGATTACACGTGATGAAACCACAGAAAGTAGTAAGATTCCCTCACACAGTGAAAGCAAAATTGTCTTACTACAATTTGAAAAGAACTTCGAATATTTTCGGAAAATCATGAAAAAATATAATATAAAAATATCGGTACTTGATATTGCCGTTTTGATGTCAATATTTTTTCAACAGCCTTAGCTTGAGGTGCGGCTATTTGGTCCGCCAGATCCCACACGACCATTATAGGCGTCTCACGGAAACTTGCAATTCCATTGCTGTCACCCCCGTAGGATGGCATCGATACGTGATAGCACACTTCTGGTTGCCTGCATGGAAATTATGTCTTTGTACAATGTATTTCAGAAAGGGTATTTTGACGAAACAAGAAACTTCTCTCTTTCCTAGCGTTTATCCTATCGTATTGTGTTAGTCATTTTATTATGTTTTAACTTTGCGGGCAGATTTCCTGTCTGCACAGTCGTCAGATAAGGTAAGGGAGGAAAGTTGTTTGCCCCGTATGTGCGTAAATTGTGTAAATTTTATTCCGTTATTGCATTTTAACTGTTTCTGTATCGTATTTTCTGTGGCAGAAATTGGTGATCACTCCAGCATTTGCCCCCCTGAGTGTTCAAGAAAACTCACTCAGCCCTACTCAGGGTACCGGACCACCAGTTTCAAGTTGGCATGTGGGTTCCTTAGAAGGCTGGCTCACATCTGTGTCGTGCAAGCTACAGTGCAGTTAACCAAGTACATTGGATAAAGTCTGAAACTACCTTCTCATATTTGTTAACTATAAGACTTTTCTTCCATGTCCACGTCCACGAACTGTTTTAACAATCTTCGTTGGCCAGTGGTCATTAATACTGTGGACTACTCGATCCAAGTCTGCATCACCTCTTTATCTTCCGAGGTAACACTGTAACTTTATGGCTTAATGCTCTTTCAACCAACAGGAAACTTAAGAGACTGATTCAAAATAATTGACAGTTATCATGAGAGTTGGTTCAAATGGCTCTGAGCACTATGGGGCTTAACATCTGAGGTCATCAGTCCCCTAGAACTTAGAAATACTTAAACCTAACTAACCTAAAGACATCACACACATCCATGCCCGAGGCAGGATTCGAACCTGCGACCGTAGCGGTCGCGCGGTTCCAGACTGAAGCGCCTAGAACCGCTCGGCCACACAGGCCGGCGATGGCAGATATACTAAAGGAACTGCGATCTACTTGATTTGGAGTTCATCAGCGAAACAATGTGCTCCGGTCGGACACTGGTCTCCAATTTCGCGCAAGAGAAATCGTCCTTTCGTTTACCCAGTCATGCCCCTTGATTGGATACGGATGTTGTTATCATTTCTTATCAGAGACAAATACTTGAGAAAGCGGCTTGCGGAGAACGTAAGTAACTGATTCGACAGGCCGTGGCTTTTACAATGCAAACATTTTTCCCACGGTAAACTTTTTTTCACTTGCGGGTACTGCTGTGTAAGTTATATTAAGGAGATAAAATTCCACAAACGGTATAGATTTTCTGTGCCTGTTCTGAAAGACGTTCATTTCAGTGCGCTGCTGCTTCACGGTTAGTTTCTTTATCACACTTGTCAATTTCTCGGTACAATTACAGTATTAGCTTCACAGTTCGCCCTTCTTATACGAGTTTTGTGCTCGTGTTTGGACTGTCCAATATCCGTGGCAATAACATTTTCGAACCAACAAGTCATCTCATAAAATACTTGAAGCGGAGCAGTTTACTGTAGCCTTTCTTGTCCAGCGTCTGTCTTCGATTACGTAAAGTGACAGTTTATGATTGAAAATTAAAGTAAGCGATGTCCCAAGTGTGTAATTTCTACTGCCGCAGCGGCGGCTGAGCCGGTGAGGAGGGAGGGGAGGAGGGGTTGTAACCTGTCTCCATCGTTATTCAAACGGTACGTTAAGCAAACAGTAAAGGAAACGAAACACAAATTTGGAAAGGGAAGTAAAGTTCAGGGAAAGGATATAACAACTTTGAGGTTTAACGACGACCTTGCAGCGTGTGAGAGACGGACGGCAACCGACTGGGAAGAGCAGCTGACCGGAATCGATTATGTCTTGAAAAGAGATTATACGTTCAACATCAACCAGTATAAAACGAGGGTAATGGAATATAGTCTAATTAAATTAGGCTATGCTGAGGAAATTAGATTAGGAAACGAAACAATAAAAGTGGTAGATAGGGTTCTCTATTTGGGCAGTAAAGTAACTGATGACGGCCAGCGCAGAGAGGATTTACGAGGCACGCTAGCAGTAGCAATAAATGCATTACTGAGGAAGAGGAATTTGCTAATAGCTAATAGAAATTTAAGTTTTAGTATGTTCTTTGTGATGTCTGGGATGTAGTCTCGTCCGGAAGTGAATCTGGAACGACAAGCATTTCAGACAAGAAGAGAATGGAAACTTTTAAAATGTGATGCTACGGAAGAGCGTTAAAGATTAAATATTTAGATGGAATAATTGACGGTGAAGTAACGAATCTAACGGGGGAGAAAAGGAATTTATGGCACAACTCGACTGAAAGGAGGGATAGGTTGGTAGCATTCATGAAGCACCAAGGAGTAGTCAGTTTGGTAAAATTGTAGAGGGAGGCCTTACCATGAAAATAAGAGGCTTGTACATGACAGACTTGCATCGAGGGCTGCATAAGATCAGTCTTCGCACTGAAGACAACGGCAGCAGCAGCAATAACAACAACAGCCGTCCAAACGAGGCCATTAGAGAGAGAACGTAGGAGAAATGGCCTTCTGGGTTGCTTTCGGTTGTTTTGGGCGAGGAGACCGGACAGCGAGGTCATCGGTCTCATCGGATTAGGAAGTCGGCCGTGCCCTTTCGCAGTAACCATCCCGGCATTTGCCTGGAGCGATTTAGGGAAATCATGGAAAACCTAAATCAGGATGGCCGGACACGGGATTGAAGGCCTTCTGGTATTTGAAGCAAAGACTGAATATCTTGTCGTTAGCAAACGTGAAGACGTATAAGAAAAAAATGGTTCAAATGGCTCTGAGCACTATGGGTCTTAACATCTGAGGTCATCAGTCCCATAGAACTTAGAACTACTTAAACCTAACTGACCTAAGGACATCACACACATCCATGCCCGAGGCAGGATTCGAACCTGCGACGGTAGCAGCAGCGCGGTTCCAGACTGAAGCGCCTAGAACCGCTCGGTCACTGCGGCCGGCCAGACGTACAAGAGCGTCACCGAATTTGCGAAAGGATAAGAATATCTAAATACCTTGGAGAAATGTCAACAGACTGAGATCATCTTAAATATCCAAGCCGGGACTTTTTCTTACTTGACTCCCAGTCAATTGCTTAAGTCATACAGTCTGTCGAGAGATAATTCAAACACCAAAAGTACAGGACTTTCAACGAAATAGTGATATAGTATGGAAATTTGACGTGGATTTCCAGGACAAATGACTTTCATGTCAAATTTATTGTAACAAAAAAACTCGTCATGACAGTACAAGACTGCACAGTTTTCAACTGAATGAAATTCTAGAACAGCCCAAACCAGGATAGACATGTTGAGACCGAACACGTCATTCTGAAGGATGTCCATTCTTCATTCAGTGTGAAATATTCTTTTTTCCCGGCGCACTGTTGATCAGAATCCCGAAAACTTGGTCAAAATTTCAAAATCGCCCCCAATATGGCCGAAAACAAGAATAATGGGTTTTCTGCCCTTATGATAGCGATTTTTATAGCAAAATTGAAAAATGCCGAACAGCCGATCCAGTATGGCGAATAGACTCTGGAAAAAGTTAATGAAGTGCATAAAAATGTTTTCGGTGAACATTTATAATTTCAACTGTAAACTTTATTTAAAAAAATGCATGCGTTACTCCTTTTATTACAGGCTATATCAGTAACAAAAATTGAAAATTTTATAAGTGTTCTTAATCTTCTTTCTCTTTTGCTTCTTCTTCTTCATTTTCATTTCCTTCTTCATCTTCTTTCTCACCGCCATTTGTACCCTCTTCATAATCCGCAGCATCTGATTCCCCACCATCCTCCGCAGCACGTACCAAGACGGCAACACCTTCCGATGACAAAGTTTTCACTTTCCTTATCATGGTTACCCGCAAAGAAGAAATGTAGGGAGTGGTTGTTGCCAGAAGTCTCTTGAGCATATCCTTCATATTTTTCACGCGAGATAACTTTGGGACAGAGTTTAGGCGCTATTGTCATATTAACTTGCGTGATTCCCGCGCATCTTTCGACAGTGACCGATTGGTAAACTTTTAGAAACAATTATATTTTTATATTTTAATAGTTTATCAGTGTTATTTGTATAACTGTATGATTATGTGTGCATGTGTGTTCTTTTCGTATTTTAATAAAATTTTCAATTCCGTTTCTTCAGGGTAACTAACATCAATTTGCTACTGTCACTAAAAAAGTGGCTCAGAGCCGGAGTTACGGCTGGTAGCTGGATTTTAAGGCTGATTCGCGAAGATAAATAGTACATACTTACGGACGGAATGAAAAATAAGGCGGCACATCGTGGTATTTAAAACGTATCTCTAATTTTCGCACGCATTTTACAATTTTCGTGCTTGCATTCCGACAAGTTAATTAACAAAAACCAGCTGTTAATTAATGATTAAATAATAGAATAAGTGTTTGTAATTAAGTACAGAATTCTGGAATAGCCTTTATTTTTAAAAAAATCGGTCTGATTTCACCGAACAAAAATATTTCATCCGAACGACGCAGTACTTTTACAGCCCGTCTAGCTCGGCCCGCGGCTCGCAAATGAATGCCGCTTCTAACACCGGGATTCGGTAGGCAATCTATGGAACAAAACTTCTTAACACCGAACTGTTTTTAATTTATAGCCTTTTTCTCAGGCTTCTGGCCCAATTTGCGGTGGAAGAAGGCCGCAGGGAAGAACAAGAAAAAATGATAGGCTGAACTCCGTGGTTATTTGCTGCAAATTGACATACGGGACGATTGGCGACAGGGTGCAAGAAATGCACCCAGTGGGGTTGGGTTGTTTGGGGAAGGAGACCAGACAGCGACGTCATCGGTCTCATCGGATTAGGGAGGGACGGGGAAGGAAGTCGGCCGTGCCCTTTGAAAGGAACCATCCCGGCATTTGCCTGGAGCGATTTAGGGAAATCACGGAAAACCTGAATCAGTATGGCCGGACGCGGGATTGAACCGTAGTCCTCCCGAATGTGCACCCAGTGGAGAAGAAGCCTATGGTAGATGCCGTGCAGCCACCTGGCCTTGACTTCGATATAGGCAGTCTCCAGATGAAGAAAACATGATACCCCTGTGTGTGTTTCTTTTTCGTCTGAAAGCTTTGATACTTCCTATGCAATGAGAAAATAAGAGTAATGTCTTTTGTATAAGGAACAGACGATAACAAATTGGGGTAACGTAGATCGACGCAAATGTCTGTTGCTTCATACTTCGTTGGCTGGTAACTATCGGTACATAAACGGTGATTGCACGCCTGACCTATTGTCTTTCCTATGTTAAACAGGAGACTCCGTTCTGTCGCCTTGCTGATGCTGTGCGTCTGAAACGTCTGTCGCATATTCTTCATATTCGATGATCAGAGCTCGTGCAACGTACCAACTACTGGTGACACGGCCTTCACGAGTCGCGTGCAACGGATCTTTCAGAACAGGTGTTATGGCAGTCAATTGTAAACCGGAATGGTCCGATTTCTCACAGGTGCCTACGTACGGATGCAAATGTACTGTGATGTGGTTGCCGTCGCTGCGGGAACAGTTCAACATAGCGTCGTAGTGCCGTTCTCTCGTAGCATGCTGAATGCAAAACCATACACGAGGTAAACATCGGCCAACTCAGTCACCAACAAACCTATCCATACTGCTGTGTATCTCTGCTAACATTCAACTAACTCTGCGATAAATACAAACCCGAGACAGAGCTGAACAATACTGAACGCAAGCTTGAGGAAGGTAGTAAAATCGGCGTTACTGTTGTCAACAAAATACATCCTAAGAAAAAAAAGCAATGCATCACGAAGGAATTATCCGAGCAGGACGGAAATCGCTAGATGTTATGCGCATGTCCAAACAAATAATTTCAATTTCAGAAAAATTGGATGATTTATTCAAAAGAAAGAGCTTCGCAAATTGAGCATGTTGGTAATTCGTTGGTCCACCTCTGGGCCTTATGCAAGCAGCTATTCGGCTTGGCCTTGATTGACAGAGTTGTTGTTCGACGTCCCGAGGGATATTGTGCCAAATTCTGACAACCTGCCGCGGTTAGAGGCGCCTTGTGACTGACTGCGTGACCCCTCCCGCTGGAGGTTAGAGTCCTCCCTCGGGCATGGGTGTGTGTGTTGTCCTTAGTTTAAGTAGTTTGTAAGTCTAGGGACCGATGACCTCAGTAGTTTGGTCCTACAGGAATTCACACACACACATCTGACCACCTGGCGTGTTAGAGCGTCAAAATATCGAGATGCTTGGAGGGCCCTGCTCATAATGCTTGAAACATCGTCAGTTATGGACAGATCCGGTTACCATGCTGGCCAAGACAGGGTTTGGCAAGCACGAAGGCGAACAGTAGAAACTTTCACTGTGTGCTGGCGGGCATCATCATGCTGAAATGTAAGCCCTTGGTGGATTGCCACGACGGACAGCAAAGCAGGACCTAGATAATCGTCGGTGTATCGTTCTAATGTAAGGATGCCGCAGATGACAACCAAATGGGCCCTGCTATGAAGAAAATGGCATCCCTACCATCACTCTCGGTTGCTGGGCGACAGTCTGATAGGTGTCCCACCGCTGTCTGTGGTATCTCCTCAGACGTCTTCTCTGGCCATTGGGGCTCAATCCGAAGTCGGGCTCATCATCGAAGGCAATTCTACTCCAGGCAATGATACTCCAGGCCGCTTGGTGTCCATCCTCGAACTTCATGTAAGCAACAATTAATACATTAGGCGTACTAATAAGACCCTCGCACTACATTTATTCTCTTATCGAGTTTGTTGTGAAGACCCGTGCACGATTTGAAAATAATAATAGTAGGATTCATAACTGTTACCCTTGGAACAAAAATAGTCTCGCTATCCACGATTTAACCTGACTCTAGCACAAAGAGGAGCAAAGTATGTAGCCATAAAAATATTTGACCAACTTACCTTGCGAATTGAGGCATCAAGGGATCACCAATTTATTATTGGAGGGCAGCGTGGAGGGAAAAAATCGTAGAGGGAGACCAAGAGATGAACACACTAAACAGATTCAGAAGGATGTAGGTATTGGGTTCAAAAAACGGTTCAAATGGCCCTGAGCACTATGGGACTTAACATTTTAGGTCATCAGTCCCCTAGAACTTAGAACTACTTAAACCTAACTAACCTAAGGACATCACACACATCTATGCCCGAGGCAGGATTCGAAACTGCGACCGTAGTGGTCGCGCGGTTCCAGACTGAAGCTCGTAGAACCGCTCGGCCACAGCGGCCGGCGTAGGTTTTGGGAGATAAAGAAGCTTGCACAGGATAGAGTAGCATGGAGAGCTGCATCAAACCAGTCTCTGGACTGAAGACCACAGCAACAACAACCTTGCGAATTAATAATAATGATTGATCACTCCTTCTACTTCATAGACGGATTTCTGGGTAGATGGTGTGTAAGGGGCTGGGTTACACTCATCGTCTTTTGTTGTAGATTAAAATCAAGACAAAAATTCCAGTTATGTATATGGTCAACATGTAGCCATATACCGGCCGGTGTGGCGAGCGTTTCTAGGCGCTTCAGTCTGGAACCGAGCGACCACTACGGTCGTAGGTTCGAATCCCGCCTCGGGCATGGATGTGTGTGATGTCCTTAAGTTAGGTAGGTTTAAGTAGTTCTAAGTTCTAGGGGACTGATGACCTCAGATGTTAAGTCCCGTAGTGCTCAGAGCCATTTTGTAGCCATATCTTGAGAGAAAATGCATCTTATTTGTAAACCTACTGACACGCTCCACATCGTGACGAGTTCTCGCGAATATGACCTAAAGAACATGTAGAACACTAAGCTAAAGAAAACTACTCTAAAGTTTGCGAGTGTACTGGCACCGAGGCGAGGGACCAGTGGTTGAGTCACTACATTCTTATTCGAGAAGGGCAGGATTTAAGAGACCAACTGTTTATCCTGATTTAGTACTCTGTGGGTTCTTAAAATGTTTCTAGCGAATGTCACAATTTTTCCTATAACAACATAGTCCTGTCCTCCATCCTTGTCCAAGTGAATCTCGATTCGTCGACGAGATGTTAAATTAGACCATTAACTTTCTCTTTTTTTCCTTATTTATTTATTTATTTCTTCCATCCTTTCATCGTTCCTTAGAGTGCGCTTGTGTTTCGGTACGGCGCAGGTGCAAATTGCACTTGAGGCTTCACATTTTGCACATCACTTGGTCACGCGGGAAATAACTACGTCCGCCTGTTTTTGTGAGTAACGTTACGCATCGAGCGACCGGAAGTCTTCGCAGAAGATACGACCCACAGCGGTGCCATAGACTGCACAGTGTAGCGCAAAGGTATATATCACGACGATGACGACGTAAACGACAAATCAGCGTTCTGCAGGTCTGCCGTGAACAACGTTCCAGAAGTAAATGTCTGAATGGGAAAAAATCTTTGCTTAGCTGTACGGAGACCGTTTTGGTACAAGGTGGTATTTGATCCATTTTGAGATACAGAATCCTCAGGTATTTCCAAGTCGAGCGCCGTAAGGAGCCGTTCAGGTGGAAGATACGAGACCAATGTGATTACGAACGATGTATACGCATTAAGAAACGTGAACTAGATATTAACGTTGTTTAACTGGCGTTTATCATTTCCCCGATAAATGCATCGTTTCTTTGCAATTGAAGTCCCTTGTATTGTACTACAAAATGTGCAGGTTGCCACCAATAACAAGATGACCTGTTTGCAACGATTAGCAAAATTCTTTGAAATGTCAAAACCACTTCGCTGCGGGAAGGTCGTGATCTTTACGAATATAAATTTATTTTTGTATGTGAAAGAATACGTATGCAGTAGTCAGGAAAAAAGGAAACTTTTGCTGTCAGTACAATGTCTTTTTTTATTCGTAACGCATAAAAAGTAAAGTTTTATTTGGATACCACAGTGCTTGGCACGGGATGGCCCTACTGGTGATTACGTAAAGTCGCCATATTGGTTGGAAGACTTTGAGGAGAATATTTACAGGGGGGTGGACCAAAAATAGAAACACAACACATTATCATGCCTAATACGCTGTAAGAAAACCGTTGCCATTCGAAACAACTTCTAGTCATCTCTCAATGGGTAAATAAAGGTCCTTTTTGCAAAATAGTGGCAAGATCAGGTAACGATGATGGAGGTGGACAGGGATCACGTACCCTTCTCTCTAAATTAGTCCACAAAGGCTCAATATTATTGAGATGTAGTGTCTCTGGTACACCTAGGGGAGATGCTACAATTCATCCTCGTGCTCACTAAACGAGATCTGGACGATGCGAACTGTGTGACCAGGAGCCCCCGTCGAAACACAGCATCACCGTTTGGGAACAAACGTTGTACTTTCGGATGGACGTGATTAGCCAAAATGGCCTTGTAATCCTTGGCACCAATGCGAGCTTACAGAATAACCATGGGGTCCATGGGATACCACCCCCAGGGGGTCCACAACTCTTTCGTGGATACGTGCGTGGCGAGCACGGGGCCCCGAGCCATTGCAGCCTTCTTTCTCTCCCAGGCTGCATTTCCTTTCCCTTCCCCTCCTTTCCCCTCCATACCCCTTTCCCCTCGCCCTCTCCTCTCCCTCTATTGGTGTCCTTGCTTATGTTGGCCCCCGCTATCCTCCTGGTTCTGTTGGTTTTACACTCTGGCTTTGTTGCGTAATCATCTCCTCCTTTTGGCATTCCTTGGTCCCCCTCTGGGGTTTGACCTCCATTCCAAAATTTCTCTTCCGTAGTGTGAGCCATTTGGGGAAGAGCACCTTACCTAGTGTCTCCGACGTGTGCCCTCCTAGTATATTCCACCTTTTCTTCTACGTCGTTGTCTGATGCTAGGGTGCATAGCCAGCACGGTAGCCAGCCCGTGTGGTGGGGTCGCTATGTACCCTTTTGGTTGAGCCCCCTGAACACACAGGGATCACACTTCTGATACCTGAGCTGTGACCTCCTCATGCATGCCTTGGAGTGGTTGCTCGTCATCCTGGAGCATCGGAACTCCCGGCAATGGCCGCCGTGCCAGACGGCCCTTGCTGTGGCTGGGTGGCGCCCGTGAGGAGAGCCCCTGATCGGAGTGGGTGGTATCAGGGCGGACGCTATGCAGATGAAACGCATAAGGGTCCAAACCTCTGGCCGCTCTTCTGCGGCCGTCTCTCTGCGTGGTACTGATTCCTCAAGTGCTGCTTCTCTTGCCCCTTCGGCCTTCCCTTCCGTGGCTACCCCCTGGGAGGAGGGTCAGGCCCGTCGTCTAGGGGCAAAACCTTTCCCCCGTTATCTAGTTTGCACCAGGACTGATGGAGATACTTTCACCAGTGTCAAACCTTTATTCTTTGTGGAACACATTGAAGACAAGTTCGGCGAAGTGGACTCCCTGAGCAAGATGCGGTCGGGTTCGTTACTGATAAAAACTGCTTCGGCTGCCCAATCTGCGGCCCTTCGTGCCTGTACCCATCTTGGCACAATTCCCGTGTCCATTACCCCTCACCAGTCTCTAAATATGGTACAAGGTGTGATTTTTCACAGAGACCTCATCCTTCAAACTGATGAGGAACTTCGGGACAATCTCGGACGGCGGGGTGTTCACTTTGTTCGGCGTGTTCAGAAGGGTCCTAAAGATAATCGTGTTGATACTGGTGCCTTTATCCTGGCCTTTGAAGGGGATACCCTTCCTGAGAAAGTTAAGATTATGGTCTATCGCTGTGATGTGAAGCCGTACATCCCACCTCCTATGCGGTGTTTTAAGTGCTTGCGTTTTGGCCACATGTCTTCTCGCTGTACCCAGGACCCTCTCTGTGGTGACTGTGGACGTCCACTCCATGAGGGGAGTCCCTGTGTTCCCCCTCCTGTATGTGTAAATTGTCATGGTAGTCATTCTCCACGTTCAGCAGATTGCCCAGTCTATAAGAAAGAAAAAAAGATACAGGAGTATAAGTCTCTTGATCGTTTAAGCTACACAGAGGCCCGTAAGAAATATGCACGATTGCACCCTGTGTCCATGACATCTAGTTACGCCTTGGTTACATCTTCATCCCTTCCTCCCCCTTCCTTACCCCCGTCCCGGACCCCTCTCCTTCCCCCCTCCCCTGCGGCTCCCACACCTTCTCCTCTGGGCGCCGCTCCCCCTCCCCAGCCGGAGAAGTGTCCCACTCCTTCGGCGTCTGCCGGTCAAGGGCGCCTCTCCCGGGATGCCCCTTCCCGGCACCTTCCAGGTCAAAGGTCTGCTGCAGCGCGGCGACCGCGAGAGCCGCGGTCTATCGGCCCCCAGGTCGCCCGGTCTCTTTCTGTTCCTGATCTTGCTGCAGCTGGCTCCATTATGCCACACAGCCCTCCTCGATCTCAGCCTGAAAAGAAGAAGAAACATAAGTCCCGGGACAAAGAGCCTCTGGTGTCACCGGAGGTCCCTTCCCCGGCTTCACAACCGGATTCTGACCTGTCGTTTATGGATGTCGCCCCCTCCTTGTCGGTGACGGGTGGGGACCCGGCGGTATGACTGGATTTAGCTTGTTCAGCCCTCATTTAAACCATCGTTCTGTGGTTCTCCAATGGAATTGTAATGGCTACTATCGCCACCTTCCGGAATTGAAATCCCTTCTTTCGTCCTACTCAGCAGCTTGTGTGGTTCTCCAGGAATCTCATTTTACTGATGCTCACTCACCGACCCTCCGTGGGTTCCGTGTTTTCTGTCGAAATCGGGTCGGACCCTTGCGGGCTTCTGGCGGCGTTTGTACGTTGGTCCGTACAGACATTGCTAGCACGTGGATTCCTCTCCAAACTACATTGGAAGCAGTTGCTGTTAGGGTCCACTTAGACTCTGCAGTCACAGTATGCAATCTTTATCTCCCTCCTGACAGGACTCTTACACCTGCTGCCTTAACCACCCTTCTTCAGCAACTTCCTCCTCCCTTCCTCCTCCTTGGGGATTTTAATGCTCATCATCCTTTGTGGGGCAGTGCCTTTCCATCTAGACGAGGTCTTCTTATCGACCAATTTATTGCAGACCACGACCTGTGCCTTCTTAATGATGGCTCCCCTACTCATTTCAGTGCTGGTCATGGTACCTTTTCTGCCATTGATCTTTCTCTTTCTTCTCCCTCTCTCCTCCCTTCATTACACTGGTCGCCACACGACGACCTTTGTGATAGTGACCATTTCCCGTTGATTATCACGCTCCCTTCCCGCTCCCCGATGGAGAGGTTACCTCGTTGGTCTTTCCACCGCGCCGATTGGCCTCTATATACTGCACAAGTCGAGTTTTCTCCCTCTTTGTCGGGTTGTATTGATGACGTCCTACGTGACGTGTCTGACGCGATTGTTCGCGCTGCTAACGTTGCTGTCCCGCGCTCATCTGGACAATTTCGTCGTCGGCAAGTCCCGTGGTAGAGTACGGCCATTGCCACTGCCATCCGTGATCGCCGTCGAGCTTTGCAACAGTTTAAGAGGCACCCATCTGTAGCCAGCCTTTCTACCTTTAAGCGCCTTCGCGCTAAAGCCCGTTATTTAATCAAACAGAGCAAGCGGATATGTTGGGAACGATTCGTTTCTTCCCTTGGTTCCACTGTCCCCCTGTCACGGGTATGGGCTACACTTCGCTCTCTCCAAGGTTGCCATCGGCAGTCCACCCTCCCAGGCCTTCACCTCCCAGATGGCATTTGTACGGACCCATTAGTTCTTGCAGAACATCTTGCGACCCATTTTGCAGTGGCATCAGCGTCGGCCTCCTATCCAGCTGCTTTCCTTCATCAAAAACAGCAGGCTGAAGCTGTCACCTTATGTTTCACCACTTGTGAGTCAGAATCTTACAACGAACCTTTCACTGAATGGGAATTTCTTTCTGCTCTATCTGCTTCTCATGATACGGCTCCTGGCCCAGATTCCATTCATAACCAGCTGCTTCAACATCTCAGTGCTCCACAACGGCACCATCTTCTTCGGGTGTTTAACCGTATCTGGCTCCAGGGTGACTTCCCTTCTCAGTGGAGGGATAGCATTGTGGTTCCTGTCCTTAAGCCTGGTCAGAACCCCCTATCTGTTGACAGCTATCGGCCAATTAGTTTGACCAATGTTGGTTGTAAGTTACTTGAACGGCTGGTAGCCCGTCGGCTCACTTGGGTCCTCGAATCTCGGGATCTATTGTCCCCTTACCAGTGTGGCTTTCGAGAGGGACGATCTCCAAACGATCATTTGCTTCGCTTGGAATCCGCAGTTCGGCAGGCTTTTTCCCAGCGCCGCCATTTGGTTGCAGTGTTTTTTGACCTTCGCAAGGCTTATGACACGGCCTGGCGCCATCACATCTTACTAACCCTTCATCAGTGGGGTCTTCGGGGCCCACTCCCGATTTTTATCCGCCAGTTCCTGATCCATCGGTCATTCAGAGTTCGAGTTGGTACTGCTTTTAGTTCTCCACGGACCCAGGAGACGGGCATCCCACAGGGTTCTGTCTTGAGTGTCCTTCTTTTCCTCATTGCTATCGATGGACTTGTGGCCTCTGTCGGTCCCTTGGTCGCCCCTGCCTTGTATGTGGATGATTTCTGCATTTGGGTTAGTTCCTCCTCGATGCCATCTGCAGAACGGCAGCTCCAGGTGGCTATACGGCGTGCCTCTGCATGGACCCTCTCCCACGGGTTTCAATTCTCTCCTTTAAAATCGCGGGTGGTCCACTTCTGTCGCCGCACTACGGTCCACCCTGATCCAGAGCTCTATCTCGCTGCACAAAGATTGCCTGTGGTTCCACAGTTTCGTTTCCTAGGTCTTCTTTTCGACAACAAGCTCACTTGGCTGCCCCATATCAGACTCCTGAAGGTAGGATGTTTCCGTAAACTCAATGTCCTTCGCTTCCTTGCCCACTCCTCCTGGGGTGCGGACCGTTCCCTCCTCCTCCGTCTTTATCGTGCTCTAGTTCTGTCACGTTTGGACTATGGTTGTCAAGTTTATGGTTCAGCTGCTCCTTCCACGCTGCACGTGCTGGATCCAGTCCACCATCGTGGTATCCGTTTGGCCACCGGTGCCTTCCCTACTAGCCCTGTTGATAGTCTCCTGGTTGAAGCTGGGATCCCCCCCCCTTTCTGTTCGGCGGTCCCAGCTTCTGGTGTCTTATGCCCTTACTATCCGTTCTTCTCCCGCTCATCCTTCCTATTCTATCCTATTCCCAGACCATGGACGTCGCCCGCCTGACTCCCGCCCTCGGGCGGGTTTACCGGTTGGGCTGCGCCTTGCGTCTCTTACCCGTGATTTTCGGCTTCCTTCTTTGTCCTGTCTTCCTCGCTCCCTCCCCTCCACCCCTCCTTGGTTAGTTCCTCGGCCTCGACTTCGGATGGATCTCCGCCGCGGACCGAAAGATTCCATCCCCCCGGTGGTGTTCCGTACCTTTTTCCGCCAAATTTTATGGGAGTTTCGGGATGCTGTTATTTTTTACACTGATGGCTCTAAATCTGCTGATCATGTTGGGTATGCCTTCACGTCCTCTGTTGGAACGGAAAATCATCTGCTGCCACCTACATGTGGGGTGTTTACTGCGGAATTGATGGCAATTTCCCGGGCCCTTACATTTATTAAACAATCCCAACACAACCGCGTTTTGTTATGTACGGACTCGATGAGTGGCCTTCTTGCTATTGACCGGTGTTTTTCGCGCCATCCCTTGGTCTCTGCCATCCATGACCATCTCGCTGATCTTCACCGTACTGCTTGTTCCATTGACTTCTTATGGGTCCCGGGCCATGTGGGTATCCCGGGTAATGAGCTCGCTGATCGTTTGGCTGGGGGAGCAGTTACTTACCCCCCGTTTTCCGTAACCCCTCCTGCAGCGGATTTACGGCTTCACATCAAATCCCACTTTGCACAGTCATGGGCCAATTCTTGGGAGGCTACTCCACTGTCTAATAAACTTCGTGCCATTAAGGTGAATACAGGCCCATGGCGTTCTTCCTTTAGCCTCTCCCGCAAGGACTCGACCACACTGTGTCGTCTCCGCATTGGCCATACCAGGCTGACCCATGGTTTCCTTTTGTGTGATGAGCCACCCCCGCTATGTGGTTGTGGAGCCTTCCAGTCAGTGGCCCACATTTTGGTTGAATGCCCCCTTCTTTTGGCTCTGCGTGCTAAGTACAGACTCCCCCACACTTTACCTTTGATGTTGGCTGACGATTCCCGGATGGTCTCTCTGGTTCTAGGTTTCCTCCGGGAGAGTGGTTTTTATTCTCAGTTTTAAAGTTTTTAATCTCCCTCTGGTGTTGGGGCAGGGCGGTGAGTGTTTGGGTGTCTCCCACTGTAGGCAGTGTTCAGAGATTCCCGATTCACCTCCCTGACCGGAATCCTCTTTTCTTTCCCTTTTACTCTGTTTTTACCCCTTCTTTTTAAGGGTTGGTTAGTTTTTCTATTCCCATACGTACTTTCTGCATTATAGCAGTTGTAGCTTTTAAGTCACAGGTGGTCTTGCCTATGCTGTTTCAGCATAGTGTTGGGTTCGTTCTCTTGCCAACTTCCCTCATTTGTTTTTACTAATGACAACGTGACTGCCCTTTTACGTTTCCCCTTTATCCGTTTTATTTTTCTGACTATACTGAGATGTCCCGTTAGCAGAATGGAGTTTATTTGAAACAAGGGACTGATGACCTTGCTGTTTGGTCCCTTTAACCTCAAACAACCAACCAACCATCCATGGGATACCACCACATGACTGTACAAATCATCACCGAACCCCCTCCATCTTTCACTCTCCGGACATAAACTCGGCCAGAAGTTGGTAACAATGTGCAACAAGACTCATCCGACCAAATAACTTCCTTCCCTTCCTTCCATTGCTCCACAGTCCAGGTTTTATGGCTTCGGCACCACGTTTCCTGTTATGGGTATCTGAATAACTGATGAGTGCCTTTGGAATGCCAGCTCTCCCAGCAGTTTCTTGCTCAAAGAGCTCCCTTCGTGTTCTAGTGCTGACTGGATTGTCAAGTGCGACATTTAGTTCCGCTGTGACTTTCGCTGTAGGCGCCGTTTTACTTTTCGTCACAAACCTCTTCAATGACCGTCTGTCACGATCACTCAACACACACGCTTCCGTCCGCGTTGTGCCTTAGCGAATGTTGTTTTTCCGCATCCCCTGTATGCGATATAAATCTTCAATATGGTGCCTCTTGAAACACCAAACACTCCGCTACCTAAGTTACGGAAGCACTCACCATATGAGCACCAACAATTTGTCCACGTTCGAAGTCACTTAGCTCCGACATAATGCACTTACAACTACGCGGAACACTTTCCTGACCACGACTGACACTTGCAATGTACTGAGGACATTTCACAGGTGCCGTTCGTCGTCAAATATAATAGCGCAACTTGCAGGTTTGGCTAGCATCTGCGTTTAAATTCAAGCATGCATTTCCCGCGGTGTTCTATATTTATCTCCAACCCCTGTAGCTCCGGCAACTACACATGTTTCCGTTCTATGTGCAGATTTACACCTTTTTCCCACAAATTGTGCTCGAATAGTGGGTAGTCGGGTGAATGTTGTTGTTGTTGTTGTTGTTGTTGTTGTTGTTGTGGTGGTGGTGGTGGTGGTGGTGGTGATGGTGCTGCATCGAGAGAGCTATCAGCTTAAATACATGAGCATCATAGTTGAAGATATGTCTGAGGACAACGAGACCACTTCTAATGTAACACCATCTAACGGTGTCTATCTTTTGTCGTAATATTTGGTCACCATATAAAATGTCTTCTCACAGATGGGTATGAGATTTATTGCTGGACACTGTCTGGAGATGTGATCACCAGGTACATTGTCACCACCTCTTCTCCGTTAGCCAGCCAACTGCTGTCGATGAAAACTGGTTCGACTTTCAGGATCTGAACTGGTTGCACCTATGTCGAACACCATCGTACTATTGTTCTCGTCCACGGAGGCGTAGCCTCTCTCCTGTATTACTTCACGCAGATTGCATTCTTATCAACCAGTTACATGCGAAACAAAGTGGTACACGACAAAGAAGGCCAACAACCTTCCCTAAATACGTTGTATGGCGCTGAAAAAAATGTGTGTAAATTTTTATGGGACCAAACTCCTGAGGTCATCGGTCCCTAGACTTACACACTACTTAAACTAACTTACGCTGACAACAACACACACATCCATGTCCGAGGGAGGACTCGAACCTCCGACCGGGGGGTGGGGGGGGGGGGGGGGGTGTGCATGTATGGCGCTGTATCTGCTCATTCTGAACAGAGTAACAGTAGCAACAGTAGCGGTTGCAACAGCTGCATTTCAACTCGTCTACGCGAGCAACAGATCCTATGACGGTAGTTCATTTTGCTTTTTGGAAGAAAAGTATGATTAAAAATGTTGTGGAAAAGAATTCTGCCTGAGAAGAAAACACAATATTATTCTTTTCTTACCCATATATTTTTCAGTGCAGTTTCACCAACACCAGTGGATTCTTGTTATGATCTTTTTTTAGTTTCACATACTGCTGTAAATGTACGTGTCTGTCGTCTGAGCACTGGCGATATTTTGGTACAGTGACGCATTTTGAACTTCACTTAGATATTGTTGAACAGGTTCGCAGGCAGCTTATAGAGTTAGCTTCATATTGGGCGGGACTTTCTTCTTCCAATCACATCTTCATGGCAGGCCCTCTGAAGAAGGCGCCATTATAAAGGCTACAGGCATTCAGACACAGTATTAACACGATGTCTCCTGACGATGTCTAAGTTTTTGTACAATCTTCTTAGGTACTCGTACATTCAGAGACTTGTCAGTCAGGGTTGGCTGCATGCCAGCAGTTGTGCCCTGCTCCCTCCCCCCTCCCCCATCCACCACCATAATAAGGTATCAGAGCTATTTTATTCGAATTATATCTCACTTGCTTTATCAGAAACGGCCGTTTCCTCTCTTGTCCTCAGAGATTGTAACCCAACGCTAGTGATATTGGGACCCGTCTTTCTTCTTTAAGCCGAAAAAAAGCTATATTTCGGTCTCTGTGACTAAAAATATAGTGAGGTTTATGGCCATAAGGTAGATGCAAATTGTCTTCCACAGATAAGTAATACAATATTGCTTTTAATTAAAGGATAACTTTGGAAGATGCCGAGCGGGAGGAATATTTTTGGAATTCAGAATTTTCATGCTTCACTGCAACTGGCATCACATCGTTATGCACAATGCCTTTGGCATTTGAACTGAATACTTCATTGAAATACTGGCAGTGAATACCCTATGTCTGAAATAAATATAACGTATTAATACTTCTTTTGGAAATTCCGTTTTTTTCACTTCCACACTGTGACTTCGGTTTTAAAGTAGTTTGCAGTACGAGTAATACTTTGACGTGTCGTGTGTCCAGAAATTTTATTTACAGATTAATCACCAGACGAATTCTCGGTGATCTTGCGTCGTACAGCAATACTGCAATCGCATTGACCAACAGAACTTACAGACAGAAAATGATCACAACTAGTTCCACGTGTCTCCGTGGCCGAAGTATCCAATATGTCGAAGTATTTTTTTCTGGATCAGTTTCTTGCGCGTAATGTAAGTAGTAATAGTGTTAAGGACTTTAGAAAAAAATGAAACTTTCTTATTTTTTAAATTGCGACTCCTGAGATAATTATAATTTTCACTTCGGAAATGTTCACTTAGGTACTTCCCAACCTATACAAATGTATTTGTTCGTGGAGCGTGTTAGGTGTAAAACTCGAATTTGTTATTGGTATCCCTGAAACATACGTTTGGTATTAATCAACAGTGACGGCTTTTGGTGTTAGCTTAATGCTTAGAAACAATACTGTTATCGTCTAGAACATGTGTAGGAGTTCACGAATAAAAAATTTTTCTTTGTTCTTCATCTATTATTCAGCATTCTTTTTGTTTCGCTCCAAAGCAAGTATCCCGCAACTAACAAAAACAAGTACGTAATCACAAACAGATCTGTAGATACCGTATCAAGAAGTTGTTATTGATGATCAGCTGTTTCTGATATGTGAAAATGAACTAGAAATAAAACTTGATGTGCACGAAATCTAAAATATTTACGTATTAACTTGATTAGTTCATGTAAGCGTTTGTAATACTTACCTCTTTTTTTTTACTTAGTCCCATCTGTTACGACAAGCATAAGCGTTGATTGATTTCCACAAACTAACTTTCGGAATCCAGTTGATTTTATTCCTAATTTCTATTTAGCATTCTTTTCGGCACTATTAGTTAATACATCAAGTGAGCGTTCAACTTTAGTCACTGCCATATGGAGGACATGGGTTCGCCTCCTGGTACTGCAATAGGTTTCTGTTTAGCTAGAGGGCTGCAACAGTGTCGATTCAGGCTCACGAAAACAGCTGAGGATATTCTTGAAGAATTAAGTTAGTAACAGCTACAGTTTCAGAAGCTGATAATAATGGCTGATAGTGATGTCCTAATAAATTTCCTAACCTTTCTGGGCCTCCAGTAATGCCTTGGACGGATAAAGAACGAACGTGTCGATGTGATTATCCAGTACATGGGCCTCTTTATTTTATTTACTGTTTCACCCATCTGTCGGCTCTGCATAATGCGAATCAAGGTTTTAGTTTTGTGAAAATGAACGTATTAACGCTTTTCATCGACTGGAGTAAAATTAAGACCTACGCAGGTCCTAATGTTTTGGACTTGTGAAGACATTGCTTCTGAAGACATTGCATGACTCACTCCGATCGTAGGCTTTCTCCGCAAGCCACCTTGTGTGCGGTGAATACTTTGTGTGCCTCTTTGTCGCTTCCTCCTCTCCTTTATTCCCACTCCCCTTCCGTTTCCAGTCGCGCGAATGGTTTGCAGGAGGAACGAAACTTCCTTGTGAGCTCGAATTTCTCTAATTGTACCTTCATAGTCTTCTTGCAACATATACATGGGCAAAGCAATATATTTGTTGACTCTTCTAGGAGCGGACGCTCTTGAATTTTAACAGCAAACCACATCGTGGTGCACAATGCCTCTCCTGTAGCGTCTGTTTCTGGATCTGGATGAACACCTCCGTTTCGTTTTCTAGCTTAATAATCGAATCTGTGATGAAAAGCACAGCCCCTCCCGACGGAGGTTCGAGTCCTCTTTCGGACATGGGTGGGTGTGTTGTTCTTAGCATAAGTTAGTTTAAGTGAGTTTAAATAGTGTGTAAGTCTAGGGACCGATGACCTCAGCAGTTTGTCGAACGATGATGTTTAAGCTATCTCCTTCTTTGGTTGATTACACTTTATCTAGTCGTTCTATTTTAAATCTCGCCATAGGTGTACTTCCAGATATTTAATGATTGTTACTCCGTCCAGCGATTATTCGGCAGTCCAGTAATCATACAATAACGGGTCTTTCTACCTTTTTATACGCAATAGGTTGGATTTGTGTATGTTACGGGTCGATTGCCAATCCATGTACTGAGCGGCGCCGGCCGGAGTGGCCGAGCGGTTCTGGGCGCTACAGTCTGTAACCGCGCGACCGCTATGGTCGCAGGTTCGAATCCTGCCTCGGGCATGGATGTGTGTGATGTCGGTAGGTTAGTTAGGTTTAAGTAGTTCTAAATCTAGGGGACTGATGACCTCAGACGTACCATAGTGCTTAGAGCCATTTAAGCCACTTTATTATTGTTCGGCTAAATTGGACAGCACTGTGTCGACCAACATTGAACTGTTTGCGAAATCTTCGCTGCGTCTGCACTACTAGATGACCGGTTGCAACAATGATGTCGTAAAGAAAGACGCATTATTCAATTGACCCAGGCTCCATCGTTACTCAAATGGCAACTAACAACGAATATATATTAGCTACTTTGCATACGCTAGTCCCCTCACCACTTAAGTTTTGGCGGACTCTGAAATGTAACACCTCTGCCGAATCACATATAATGTGTTTCACGTCAAGAGATCTTGTGTCCTCGTTCGACCATTTCAGATTTGGTTCATATTTTACGTGCCGGTTTGTTAAATTATTCATAACAATTTCTAGCTTATTAATCTTAATAGTTTGTATGAGCCTGTTGATTGAAGGGCTACAAAATGTCGCAGCCGCACTTCAAAAATTTTGGTCAAGTTCGAAGTGTTTTGTTTCACTTAATAGTGGGGCTAAAGCTATAGAACCTGGAATGATGGCTGACCAACTTGCGATTGTGCACATTCTGTATGTATGTGTCAGGCGTTACTTTTAAAAAGAAGTGTTTGAAAGTTACTTTCGCGCAAATTTTATTTATTTATTTATTTATTTTCAGGCGACTCCAGCTTCCACGCCGGCCGAAGTGGCCGAGCGGTTTTAGGCGCTACAGTCTGGAACAGAGAGACCGCTACGGTCGCAGGTTCGAATCCTGCCTCGGGCATGGATGTGTGTGATGTCCTTAGGTTAGTTAGGTTTAAGTAGTTCTAAGTTCTAGGGGCTGATGACCTTAGGAGTTAAGCCCATAGTGCTCAGAGCCATTTTTGAACCAGCTTCCACAAATCTGAAAAACTACACACCCAAAAGTGATCAAACTTACACGTACCGTAAACAAGGCGCTAGGTAAAACGGTTGCAAAACAAGAGCCTCTTAAACCAACTACTTGAAGAAATCAAGGAAGTTAAATTTTTGCCGTGACAAAATTTATTCACGACTTTAAATGCCGCTTGGAGCAAAAATAGTGGATCCAATGACATGTAAATTACAGACCATGCAGAATGCCAGTTGTTCAACCAACTTGCCGCATTCCCAGCTACATTACAACTATTCACTAAAATACGGTACTTCAGACTATGACAAAATTTTTGGAATGTTGCCGCGACATGGAACGTACGAAACCTCAGTGGCGTCCCAGGTTCAAGTACGAGGCGTGTTTTTTAAGTGAGTACCGTTTTGAAATTTAAAAAGGACGTGCCAAGATATCTCAATAATTTTATTTTTACATGAAAGCCTGCACCTTAATCTACTTTTCTACATAATTTCCGTCAATACTGAGGCACTTGTCACAACGTTATATTATTTTTTGAATACCCTCTTCACAGCAGTCTGCCGCCTGATGGCTCAAATGGCTCTGAGCACTATAGGACTTAACTCCTGAGGTCATCAATCCCCTAGAACTTAGAACTACTTAAACCTAACTAACCTAAGGACATCACACACATCCATGCCCGAGGCTGGATTCGAACCTGCGATCGTGGCGGTCGCGCGGTTTGACTGTAGCGCCTAGAACCGCTCGGCCACTCCGGCTGGCTCTGCCGCCTGACTTGTTAACCACTGCATCACCACTGTTTTGACTTCGTCGTCTTGAAGACGCTGACCGCCCAGGTGTTTCTTCAAGTGCAGGAACAGATGGTAGTCACTGGGCGCAAGATCGGGGCTGTACGGAGGATGATCTAGAGTTTCCCATCGGAAAGATGTGATGAGATCTTTGGTCTGATTCGCCACATGCGGACAGGCATTGTCTTGCAGCAAAACGATGCCCTTTCTCAACTTCCATGGACTGTTGCTTTGATTCTGGTGTGACATAGGCCACCCATGTTTCATCGCCCGTAACAATTTCGCTTTAGAACTCATCACCGTCATTGTGGTACCGCTCAAGGACATCACACACATCCATGCCCGAGGCAGGATTCGAACCTGCGACCGTAACAGCAGCGCAGTGCCAAACTGAAGCTCCTAGAACCGCTCCTCCACAGCGGCCGGCTTAATAAAGTGGTTCAGTAACTTCAGAATAAAGTTACGTTGTGCAAGACGCGACAGTTGGCTGCGACTGCGACGCTGCCCCCTCCTCTTTTCCCACCCTGGCAGACGGCGACACGGCCGCAACACGACTGGAGTCGTCGCCGTTTCCCAAGCTCCGGACGGCGGCGGCGGATTCAAATACATAAGAAAAATAAGAATTCCGATTTCCTTGCTGTAAAAAATACTGTATGTTAATGCAACAAAGTTACATCGGCTCCCAGAGTTAGTTTTTCGATACAGATTCTCCTTTTACTTTAAAAAATTGAAAAGTATCTCTTCCGGTTTTGCGTGTTTTTTTCGCTGTATATTACTTCTCAATCAATTGTGAGGAAAGTAAAAGGCACAAAAAATTGATGTTTGCGTATCTTACAGTT
Organism: Schistocerca serialis cubense; assembly: GCF_023864345.2. NCBI lineage: Eukaryota > Metazoa > Arthropoda > Insecta > Orthoptera > Acrididae > Schistocerca > Schistocerca serialis. Next base: position 795,742,555 of record NC_064641.1, read on the forward strand.
TCACATCACAGCTTGATAATGAGGTGTGTATTTTTCCGATATTCGTCACAGTTATCCCGATACTTAATTTACAAGTAACCTACTGCATAAAATTTGAATTGTGTACAGTGAAAAATGTGGTCGCTGGCTACTTTACGTATGGTTCACGTTAGGTCATACATCGTTGCCGATGAAAAGAAGCTAACATATCGAAATTATTTTTTAAGTTGAGATCAGATTGATACCGATCTCCGTTTCCGAGATTTGGGCTCATATATCTCCGGGAGCGTCGCGAATAGCTGCCAGTTCTGTCGACGCGCAACGAGAATCGTGTGGTCATCACACGATAGAGAATGCATTTGTTTTGTTTCGCTGACACATTTGGACCTAATGAAACCATTTTATGTCATATTCCTCCGGTATGAGTTACTAATATTTCTCCATATGCTCTTGACAATTTCATTTAAAATGCCACGAAACGTAGGTTTCTTAAAGCCAAGTGATCAAGCAGAACCCATTTTCTTGGTTTTGCTGAGGCATCTGAACCTGTTCCAAGCTTTCTTTCTCGTTTATTTCTCTGATACGAGTCCCGAATATTCCTCCATCTGTTTTTGCACATTTCACCTAAAATTCCAATGAAAGATAAGTTTATTAACAATAAGCGCACGCTAGCTTCATTGCATTGTTTCAAGTTCTTGACAACAAGATAGGGTTACACCTTAAACATCTCTAGAATTTTGATTCTGAACGTCTACAGTATACACTGGCAGAAATGTGGAAGAAATAATGTCCATGCTTGTTCACAAAATTTCCCCAAATTATACTCGTCAGTTTCTCCCATGCAGAAACTTTTGGAACAAGCTAAGGCAACTTTCATAGCCGACTGAATCTTTATACCCATCGAAATGAACTTCCATATTCTTGTATTCTAACAGCATACATCGTTATGGATGACATCAACATTTAATCTTGCCAAGCTGCACTCAAAAGATGACTCCAGCATTTACAAAAGACGAATTTCAATTGTGAACTGTGTCAGACCAGAAGGGCCTTGTAAAACAGTAGTGCACTTTTGGCACAAGTTTTTTGAGCACCATCTTCTACCAATGAATTGAAGTGAATGTGACAAATTACTTATTGCAGCATACTGTTTGCGCAATCTGTTGAGAAACGCCTCCTCAAAAACGAACATCTATTGATTACAGAAAGCTGTACAACAATCTGGTGGTGGTTTTTCACAACTAGAAGGTATCATCAAGACACCAATCTACCGTTTACTTTCAAAGTGAAGGTATTGTAAAATGTAACTTTCTCGTTGTACTTTAGATTGTTCATTTTATAATGTATTTGCCGTTTTCAATTTTTATCGTCACAAAAAAGAGTAATGCGAAAATTGACCTTCAAGTTCATTTTCATCATTCTAATTCTACATCTGCATAGATTATACTGATTTTCATAACAGGCCTGAAAAATTTGCATTAATGGGAAAATATTATATATTTCACTCACCTGCCAGTTTCAACTGTGCACCAATTACTTCCCAAATTCTGTCTGTGAACATAGTGTCTCTATATTTAGGGTTCTTCAAATCGTAAAGGCAAGGCTGTTGCGAGACCAGCTCACAGAGCATCACATCCTGTGAGTGGCTCATTTCAGTTTTCCTTGACTGGCTCGACATCTTTCTCGCAGCCGTACGTCTTTGTGTCGTGCGACTTCCGTCGCAACACTGCTCACTGGTGCAGTGCTACGACAGCTGCCGCAACAGTCGCGCGTCGCATCCCAAACTCGAACTGCGCATGCGCCAGCGGACAACTTCTGACGTCACGTAGCGACCCGTCGCAGTCGCTAGTGTGCGTCGCGCCTTGGACAACGTACCTTAAGAGGAACGACTTGGAACAGGTCGGGGAGCTGTCCAGACAGTTAGGGCAGCAGAAAACAAAGTAAGTTTAAGTTGTTGAGACTAGCCCTCGGCGTTCAACGGTAGACATGCTAGCGCTTTTCACGTTTCGTACAGGCCAGTTGGCCGCATTTTTCACTTTGACCTCAACTTTCATCCTTTTAAAATCATGGTGGTTCAACAGCTGAAGCAAAATGGCTATGTACGGCGGCATATGTTGGCAGAAGGGATACTGGAAACCTTGGAAAATGACAGTATTCTAATAATGAGTGATGAGACTAATTTTCACTTATGAGGTGCTGTGAACAAACAAAATTGACGGTACTGGTCGGAAAATAATCCGGGAACTCCACGAGTGGCCCCTAAATAGTGAGGAAATAACTGTGTAATGTGGATTAGCCCGAGGTGGCATCATTGGGTCCTACTTTTCCCGAGAATATGGACGCATAGTGACTGTCAACTCACAGCGTTACCTCAGGATGTTGGCAGAATTTTCGATGCCAGAACTGAGAAGTTGTCAGATTGGCCACGATGATCTGTGGTTTCGACAGGATGGTGCTACTTCCCGTAACTCAAGACCGCCCATGGCTTTTCTAAAGGAATTTTTTCCAGGTCGTCTCATTTCTTTGCGTGGGTATGTGGAGTGGCCTCCTCGATCTCCAGATCTTTCTCCTTGCGATTATTTCAAAATGGTTCAAATGCCTCTAAGCACTATGGGACTTAACATCTGAGATCATCAGGCCCTGGACCTAGAACTACTTAAACATAACTACCCTAAGGACATTACACACATCCATGCCCGGACAGGATTTGAACCTGCGACAGTAGCAGCAGCAGCGCGGTTCCGAAATGAAGCGCCTAAAACCGCTCGGCCACAACGGCCGGCGTGCAATTATTTCTTATGGGGCTACATGAAATCTCTGGCTGGCATTGAAAACCAACTGACTCTTGAAGCTCTTTCAGAAGTCATTACACGATAAATTCCTCTTGCTATCCTTGGAAGGTGTATGGACAATTATTCCACTCGGGTGCAAAAATGCCTGAGCAAGAACGGCGCCATTTGGATGGTATATTTCGCACTTGAATTGCAATGCATCCTTGTTTGTGCTTTATCTTTATTAAATTGCATTGTCTTTGTAATCTTTGAGATACATAAACATTGGAATTGATTTAAAAATTAATGTGTTTTGAAAAGTGTAACACTTCCTTTCCGGACCCTGTAACTAGTAATTACAGCACTATACCAAGTTATCGTTTAAGTGAGTTCGTCATTGGCTTTCGCGTGTGACTGAAAATACAACGTAATATATCGCGTCTTTCAGCGAGCCTGGTAGGACCATTGTAGACAATATACCTCTATGTGTTCTCATTACAAACTCCCTCTCTTTTTATATCTTGCAGTGTTACTCCTTTCTGAAGAAGGTTTTTTTTTTTATTTTTTTAAGCCTCTCTCTTCTGAGATTTCCAACAGGTCTCCTTCCATATACTGTAATTTCCAAATAATTTGTGAGAGTTCCAGTTTCTTGCATCCTTTGCACGTGCCGAAACCATATCAGTCATGCAATGCGTAATATTTCCTTCACTGTACAGGTCATTTGCATGTCGTAAGATGTGTCACAAAATACGTCAATGAAATTTACTTCTAAAAATAGACGAAGAGGTGAGGAAATTTTTAGTTATTTTAGTTATTTAATTTAAAATCTGAAAGGCTGTGTGTCACAAAATACGTCAATGAATTTTACTTCTAAAAATAGACGAAGAGGTGAGGAAATTTTTAGTTATTTTAGTTATTTAATTTAAAATCTGAAAGGTTGGCAGCCCATTTAGTGGCTATTGCAACCGGCGCTGCCTCATGCCCCTATATATATAATACTTTCTTTTCGTGTGCTGTAAGAAACAGAGTGGCGACTAGAGACGGAACGGCGTGCGTGTACATGTTATCACCTGTATGCACTAGTGACCAGTGCAGGTGTCTGCTCTCCTCAAGCGGATCACAGTGTCTGTAGGTCACGCTCCAACTGCTGTCGCAACGTCCGCTACGGCGGCCTTGTATCGAACTCGTTTCCCTTCAGTGCAGCCGGCACACACACTCATCGCGCTACGCTGCTTTTAATCACTTCCTCGAGCGGGCTATCGACTCGACAAAGCGTCGTCAGCGCCGTACGTGTGGCAACACGTTACTTAATTACAGAGGTCTCTGTCACAGGACTCTGGCAGTGACAAACAACTTTGTGACACGTGTAGGCTTTCTCGGGCACCTTGGACAACACTCGCTGCAGTCACTCATTCTACATTCTTGCATTCTCGTCTCCAGCTACATCGAGCCCCAGAAATGTTGCGACAAACTTGCAGATGAGGTGGGACACATCATAAGGATTGAGAATTCCATAGTAACCCATGGCCGCAAACGCCGTCGTACGCCGCAAGGTGATGTTGCACACGAGTGTTGGAGGGGCCTTCACTTAACACCCGAGAGCAGCGTCGTTGTCAGTGCTAATAGACAGGCAACACTGCGTGAAATAACCGCAGAAACCAATGTGGGACGTACGGCGAACGTTACCCGTCAGAACAGTGCCGCGAAATTTGGCTTTAATGGGCTAAAACAGCAGACGACCGATGCGAGTGCCTTTTGATAACAGCTCAACATCGCCTGCGCTGCCCATCCTGGGGTCGTAACCATACCCGTTGCACCCTAGGTGACTGGAAAACTGCAGCCTGATCAGATGAGTCTCGATTTCAGTAAGAGCTGATGATAGGGTTCGAATGTGGCGTAGTCGCCACGAAGCCGAAGACCTAAGTTGTCAACCAAGGCACTGTGCAAGCTGTTGGTGGCGCCATAGTGGTCTGGGCTGGGTTTATTTGGAATGGTCTGGGTCGACTGGTGCAACTGAATCGATCATTGATTGGGAATGGTTATGTTCGGCTACTTGGAGACCTTTTGCAACCATTCATGGACGTTATGTTCCCAAACACCGATGGAATTTTTATGGATGACAATGCGCCTTGTCACCAGGCCACAATTGTTCGCAATTAGTTTGAAGAGCAATATGGACAATTCGAGTGAATTATTTGGTCACTCATCGCATACCGATTGGATACAATCGAGAGGTCAGTAAGTGTACAAAAACCAGTACCGGCAACACTTCTGTAGTCATGGACGGCTACAGAGGCAGCATCACTCAATATTTCTGCAGGGAACTCCCAACGACTTGTTGAGTCCACGCCACGTCTAGATGCTGCAATACGCCGGTCGAAATGAGGTCCAACATACTGTTCGGAGTTATCACATGAATTTTGTCATCTCATTGTACCATTCCACTTGACTGCCACTAATTATCACACCTTTCTGGAACAAGTTCTTCCTGGCTTGCCTGATAACGTTCCAGTAAATGTGAGGCGCAGCAAGTGGTTCCAACATGATGGCGTGCCTGCTCATTTTGAACTGACTTTTCGTAGGAATTTGAAGAGGTCATTCCGGTGTCGATGGATTAGGCGTAGTGGACCGGTTCCCTCCCTCCCCCCCCCCCCCCCCTCACTGAATTTATCGAGCATTGATTTGTCTTTGTGGGGGGACATGAAGTCTCTCATATCTCATATATTACAATCCTGTGAAGTCTGAAATGACTCTCGTCGCAAGAATCACCTGAGCAGTTGCTACAATCAAAGGAACTCCCGCTGTATTCGAGCGTGTCCGGCAGTCAGTGCTCCGTCGACGTCAGGCATGCGTGGCATCGAATGGTACGAACTTCCAGCATCTGTTCTGTATTCATGTCTTAAGCGGTGCATACTCATTATGTCCAGTAAATGTATGAGATGAATCACTCTCATGTTGCCTTTACGATCTTTGACCTCTGCCACCACTTACCACCTGATGTTTACGGCCACTATAAGCATGAGTAACGTTGAGTCACCCATAGCGGCCAGCAGTGTGCAGAGATGCTGACCCACTTTGTGAAGTACCGCTCAGATGTCTTCAGAACTTCCAAACCAAGAGTTTTGAAAGCAAGAAGCATGCACAAATGTTCGGTCTACTTACCTGATGTAACTTCGTAACATACGCTTTCTTACAGAAAATCAAGAAGTCAGTGACACAAATGCGCAACAAGAACCTGACAACTACTGTGTCAGGCAGTAGGAAAATGGGCTCTGATGCCTTCTATTTGGAGTAGTGGAATTTTTAGTGGCTAGAGCAGCCGGTTTTTCCCTCACTCGTGAGTTAAGACATTTTCTAATCTTCGGTAATGGCATTTAGGCATTTGGGGAAAACACGCAGACCAGAAAGCTCACATTAGTGATCTGCTTCCTTCTCCCGCGTTATAACTGAGATGCTGGAGTCTGCAGCTAATGTGCTGACATTTCTAACGTCCATTGAGATTTTAGATGTGATAACTACAGGCATTTTCACCATTATTTATCAATGTCGAAGAGAACGTAAGGAGATTGGAGTAATTTGGAGGGGAGGTTAGAGGAATGATGGGTGACGGTTATTACACTGTAGATTTCACGATGTTCCTGTGGCTAGTAGACTTAACTGTAACCCTTAAAATACGATTTCTGTGAAAAAAAATTGCTTCGAAAGCGACAATAGTTTGTCTAAATTATATTTCCATTCCGTTGGATCTGAATGTGAAGAGGGTACGACGGTTAACGAACATTTTTGGGTGTGCGTATTGATGAAAACTTGAACCGAAGAAACATATTACTGAACTGCGCAAACAGTTATATTCAGCTATTGTTGCTCTTCGTATAGTTGCTAGAAACGAATCTGTTTCCTAATGTATTTTGCAAATTTTCACTCGATAATGTCTTATGGAATAATTTTCTGATGTAACTCATCAATTAGAAACATAGTATCATCAATTAGAAATAAAGTATTGTTTGCAGAAAACAGAGCCGGGAGAATTTTATGTGATGTTCATGCGCTGTTGTCTTGTAGGTATCTTTCACAAGGAGTCAGACATATTAACTGCACCTCGTACATGTTCGGTAATGGAAGTCGTCGTAAACAAGCCACCACAAATTGATAAGAATAGTGATGTTTATACCGACGACAGAAGAAGAAAAATGACCCTTATTACCCTTTATTAAAACTGTCAGAAGCTCAGAAAGGAGTTAAGTATGCAGCAACAGAAATTTTTAATCATTTGCCCAGTAATATAAAACAGCAAAGCAAATTTTAAATCTGATATAAAATCTTACATAGACGAATGTTCATTTAAAAACTGGTATAAAAAAACCATGTTTTTAAATGTAGCTTCACTAGTACAACTACAAATTATGGTAATTAACGTTAAAACTTATCAACAGTTCTTACCGTGTAGAGTCACTCGTTTCACATCTTTTCGATAAAAACTATTCAAGTGTTCTATTGAGCATGTAAACAGCTATCATTAGCTGTTGGTGCAAATTATAAGTTGTTTGTGCCAGTAAAAACTGCATTTTCGGTTCCGACAATCAGTTCCTTATCTCAAAGTAATCATTTTAGGTGCATCTATCGTATGGATAATTTTACCGTAAGTTTTATGAGAGTCTGAACAGCCCGGAGCAGTTAGGGTTGGACATGGACGACGTAAAGATCTGTGGCTCCATGTAAAGGTGTGTGATCCCACACACAGTAGGCACTGAGTCCTCCGAAGACAACCCTCACACGGATACCTGACGGGAGGTGAAGGGTTTCATCGTCTTACTAAGTGAAATATCTGCTTTCTATTTAGAATGTAAACTGGGCTGTGTCCTCGAAGTGAAGATCCCGTGGCTGATCTACAAATCAGGGCCATGGTGGCGTTACCGCCGAAAGCCTCCTGTGTTGCGCACACACGTCAGCGGCCGTATTGTATGCACAGTTCCTGAATGAATTCTTCAGCGCACGTCCCTGAAGCAGGAGCAGATCGTAAATGAGATAGGGATCACTGTCCTATTCCTTCAAGTCGATAACAGCATATATCTATCTTCGGCACGTGTCCTATACTTGGCGGTCTGTTGCTGAAACTGCAAATTGTTTTTGCAGTTACTGAATAACATAAGAGTCTACCAAAAGCATGTATCGACGTTCACAATATAATTCATCACAAATAGACACGGTTCAGTCACATTGTGACCACCGCCTATGTTCGACGTCGACGTGCAATAACCACTCACGGACGACAGGTAGCATCACTAGCAGTGGACAATACGCAAAGCGTGTCGGGTGTGCGGAGAACAGCTCAGTCGTTATAATGTGGAAATGGAATGATTTATCTGACGTCCAAAAGGGCATGATCACTGGCTTTCGGGCAAAGCGTGGGAGCATTTCCGACACGGATAAGTGTGTAAACCGTTCGCGTGCCGCCGTGGTATACCGTAGATGACAAAACCGCCGCCGAGGCAACTACAGTGCACCAGGGGCCATAGATGGAGATATTTACGGACGAATAGACGTACAACTGTTGCTCAACTGACTGCCCGCATGAACCAAGGGGCTAACAACAGTCTCTGTTCAAAGTACGTTCAGCGAACATTGCTACTTATGGGCCTCCGAACCCAGCGCTTGGTTCATGCATCTATGCTCACTGCTGTTGATCGAGGACGAAAGCTGTAATTTGCACGCCAGTACCGCAAATGGTCATCCAGTGGGTGGCGAGGTGGTCTTTTCAGATAAATCATGCTTTACGTTCCACCGGACAGATGCCGTTGGCGCGTACGGCGTGAAACGACTGAAAGCAGGATGTTTTCGTAGCATTCCCTTGGTGATCTCGCTGTTCTGGAAGTCACAGAGGATCAACACAAGCATGCATCTATTCGTGTTGACTGTGTCCACCCCCATATGCAGTTTGTTTCCTCAGTTCGAAAACATCTACCAGCAGGACAATCCAACGTATCACACAGCTCGCAGTGTACGTGCGTGTCGAAGAGCATCAGGGTAAGTTTACCGTACTCCCTGGATTTAAACACACAACCCACCCAAATCGGGCTGTTCGTGCTGTGGATTTTCAAGCAGGAAACCTAGCGCATCTGGCCACGGCACTTGAGTCGGCAGGGCACCACATCCCTGTTGGTACCTTCCAGAACCTAACTTGAAATGCCTGGTTAAATCCGCAGGACAGAACAGATGGTTGGAATTGTGGAAAGGGGCCAAAAATGAGCGGCTGTCAGTTAACACTCGAACACAAATAACTTTATTTAGTTGCCTAAACATTACAGCGCAAATTTCCGAGCTTAACTATGGACTGAATATGTCACACAATCTTGTGGCTTAAGGGCACAACCACTTTCATTTTTAAAACGGCTGAAGGCCCATGATTTAAAACACAACTAGAATAAAGTTTCAAAAGGCAAAAAGCGCAAGGTTTTATCCTTAAATAATATTTCAAATGAGGCTGATATCCCAAACAATCTAAGATTTAACAAGTAAGGAATTTAAATTTTAAGATGGCTAAAGGCCCATGATTGAAAAACACAACTACAATAAATTTTCAAAAGGCAGAAGGCCCAAAGCTTTATCCAAATTATTTTAAATGAGACTGAAGGCCCAAACAATGCAAGACTTGACAAGTAAGGAACTTTCCCATTTTAAAGCGGCTGAAGGCCCATTATTTAAAACCCGACTAAAGGCATACAAATTCAAACCATCGGCTATGAGTCATTAAAATACACGATCAAACACCAATAAAAAAAGGCAGTACAGCCAGCGGCACTCAGAAGTTTCCGGGGGTCGGTCTGCACTTGAAATATTAAAGTTCGCTTAGGGGAGACAGGTAGTCGGTCCAACTATATCCGAACCGCCGGCAACCCACCGAAGAGACAGTCAACGGACCCACCGACAAGACGACTTGCTTTCCACCCGACCAGTGCACAAGGAACTCCAAAACCAAAACGTAAAAGGCGTAGCCGCCCACAACCAAGTATGCATAAGCTGTCAAAACTATACACACGTGTTGGACAGCGACAACACGGTGAGGAAAGGACACTGCCTTAATTTTACGTCAGCGGCCAGGGCAGGTAACCGGAACGCTAACGGCCACAAGGCAGAAAATTCCGCTGGTGCACTTGGACTTCAAATGACCAAAATACAGTTAAACTCCACCGGATGGTGGCCAAACTTTCGCCAACTCTAAGACTTGTTGTTGCTCACGGGAATACCCCTCCAAGAGCAAACCATGATGATCAACGGGGCACAATGTGAACAGACTGGCTTCGGTAATTAAATCACCACTCAACTTTGATGTCCTGGGTCGGTGAGCCACGAACCTGGTAGCAATCCCACACACTCCGACACTGCATAGAGACCAACAGCGGGCCCGGCCCCCTGCGCCGCGCTATTTGCTGGCTGATCCACACCAACCGACCGACTGCCGCACACCGGCTAGCCGGAAACTATAAGCCAAGCGAATATCGATGCACATCGTTGCTGCCACACGTAGAAAGATGAAGAACCACGACATAACTGCAATAACCGCGGGAAACCAAACGCAGAGTAGCGGTCAAGGTTTAAACCAACGCATAAGCCAGAGCCAGCACGGCTCTTGACTGTTTCTCTTCCTCCACGTCTCGCAGCTGTTTGTACTGCAAAAGATGGTTATTCAGGCTTTTGACGCGTGGTCATATTAATTTGATTGGACAGTGAAAGAAACGTGCACCAGAACTATAGCAACAGACATAGTAAAACAGATTTATATTTTTAAGTTGCACATGTTGCTGGGCGCAAACTGATATTTGGTGACAAATAAGAAAAATAATGTTACTGTGCATGAGTCGCACAACCATACCGAGAGCGTACTCCATACATAAAACAAAGGCGACGCATTGGCTTCTCAAATACATAAAACAGAGTAAATGAAAAGTTCATTGCACCTGTTGGGCCTCAGCTATAACGGCTCCACAGACGAACTCGCCTCCGCTCCGGGGCACACTGTTGGTGCTATGTACTTTTTATTTTCTCTGTTTTTATGTAGTTGAGAAGCCAATGCCGCGCCTCCGTTTCAGAAATCGTGTGCTCTCATTATGGTTGCGCGATTCATGCACAGTAATATTATTTCCAAAAGATCCAAAAATGACAGCTAGCTTTCGAAAACGATCATTGAGACAATAGAAATATTTCAACAACCGATCTTGGCTGCAGAAATTGATACGAGGGTCACTCCAAAAGATAGACCCACTATTTTTTTTAAAATCCATCTTTTATTCTACATGTTTGAAAGTTTTACAGTGTGTAGATACATCCTTTAGGAACAATATTTTCATTTCACCACATAATTTCCATCTATCTCTGCTGCTTTAGCCATCTTGGAACCAGCGCCTGTATACCCGCACAGTAACATTCTGGACCAACCTGTTGGAGCCACTATTTGGCAGCGTGCACAAGGGAGTCATCATATTCAAACCTTGTTCCACGAAGAGTGTCTTTCGGTTTCCCAAAGAGATGATAGTGACATGGAGCCAGGTCAGGACTATAAGGCGGGTGTTTCAGCGTTGTCCATCCGAGTCTTGTGATCGCTTCCATGGTTTTTTGACTGACACGTGGCCGTGCATTGTCGTGCAACAGCAAAACATCCTGCTTTTCCGATGTGGTCGAACACGACTCAGTCGAGCTTGAAGTTTCTTCAGTGTCGTCACACACACACATCAGAATTTATGGTGGTTCCACTTGGCATGATGTCCACAAGCAAGAGTCCTTCGGAATCGAAAAACACCGTAGCCATACCTTTTTTAGCAGAAGGTGTGGTTTGGAATTTTTTTTTCTTGGGTGAATTTGCATGATGCCGCTCTATTGATTGCCTCTACATTTCCGGTGAAAAATGATGGAGTCATGTTTCATCACCTGTCACAATTCTTCCAAGAAATTCATCTCCACTATTCTCATACTGTTCCATAAGTTCGCTGCATACCGTTTTTCTTGTTTCTTTGTGAGCCACTGTCAACATCCTGGGAACCCATCTGGCACAAACCTTTTTTAACGCCAACACTTTCAGTATTCTGCAAACACTTCCTTCCCCAATCCCAACTTCGCGTGACAATTCGTTCACTGTGATGGGTCTGTCAGCAGTCACCAATTCGTTAACTCTCTGCACATTGACTGGAGTGCGTGCAGTACGCGGCCTGCTGCTGCGAGGACAATCCTCAATATTGCCGTGCCCGCTTTCATCACGTAACCTGCTTGCCCACCGACTAACTGCACTGCGATCGACGGCAGCATCTCCATACACCTTTTTCAACCTCTTGTGGATGTTTCCCACTGTCTCGTTCTCACTGCACAGGAATTCTATGAAAGCACGTTGCTTCTGGCGAACGTCAAGTGTAGCAGCCATCTTGAAGACATGCTGTGACGGCGCCACTCACGGGAACAGGTTGAACCAAGTTTGAAAACAAGCGGGAAGGATGTATCTACACACTGTAAAACTTTCACACATGCAGAATGAAAACTTTTGGAGTGACCCTGGTACCAACCGGCCGCCGTGTCACCCTCAACCCATAGGCGTCACCGGATGCGGATACGGAGGGGCATGTGCTCAGCCAACACCCCCTCTATAGGGGGTGCTGGCTCAGCACACCGCTCTCCCGGCCGTTGTCAGTTTTCGTGACCGGTGCCGCTACTTCTCAGTCAAGTAGCTCCTCAATTGGTCTCACAGGGGCCGAATGCATCCCGCTTGCCTACAGCTTTCGGCAGAGCCGGACGGTGGCCCATCCTAGCGCTAGCCATGCCAGACAGAGCTTAACTCCGCTGATCTGACGGGAACCAATGTCACTGCTGCGGCAGGGCTGTTAGTATATTTAAATCTAGAGAAAACATACAGCAGAGTAGACTAAAAAGCTATCGATTACATGTAGGAGTTAATAAAATGTAAAGATTGTAAATATGGTTCTGGGGCGAGACGTCGGATGTGGTTGTGAAATTTCCACAATATTTCCTCGGCGCAACTGACAGACATCTTCAGGTGCAGTGAACATGCAACACAGTGAGGCATGAGTTCGTCACTTCGAACCGGAAACAAAACAGTGGCACTATGCCATCTCTCCTCCGAAGAAAAAGTTCAAAACCGCGCTCTCAGTCAGTAAAGTCATGGTGACGATCTTCTGGGATTTTGAAGGGGTTATTGTGTTTGCTGTCTTCCCTCATGGCGCAACGATCAGTCGTGAAGTGTATTGTGGTTACCCTCAAGGAAACTGAGGAAAGGACTTCAGTGTGTTCGTCGCTACAGTACTGCTAACGAAAGTCTCCTTCTCTGTGATTGCGCAAGGCCTCACCTAAATCTGCGCACGCGAGGCGAGTTCGCTGGCCTGTTACTTCTCATCCATCCTACAGCCTGGATCTCGCACCTTCCGACTTCCAAATGTTTGGCCGAATGAAGGAAGCACTCTGCGGTAAGCAGTGGATGATGGGGAGGCTACTGATGCAGCAAGACGAGGGGTTGGGTTGAGTTGTGTTGGATTCTTTGGGGGAGGAGACCAAACAGCGAGTTCATGAGTCCCATCGGATTTGGGAAGGATGGGGAAGGAAGTCGGTCGTGCCCTTTCGAAGGAACCATCCTGGCAATTACCTGGAGCGATTTAGGGAAATCACGGAAAACCTAAATCAGGATGGCGGGACCCGGGATTGAACCAAGACGTTGGCTCCGACGTCGACCGGTGGAGTGGTACCATGCGGGCATACTGGACCTCTCAGGAAGGCGGCGTAAGGACGTCGCTTTGAACGGAGATTATGTTGCAAAATAGGATTTTGTAGCCAAAAGAGTGGGGAATAATATGGTGTACTGGAATCCTGAAAAAAAAACCTGCTTTCAGAAAAAAATGTGTTTCACTGCTTGTCGGACGCCCCTCGTACTGTGTTATCAAGGGACGAAGTTTTATTTCTCCTTTGTTTCCTTTACCGCTTGTTCAGTGTACAGACTTAATAACATGTAGGATAGGCTGGTACTATGCTTTCCTTTCATGTCCTTCGACTCCTATAGCTGCTGACTGGTTTCTGTCCAGTTTGTGAATAACCTTTCGCTCCTTCTATTGTGTCCCTGTTACCTTCAGAATTTCAAAAAGTGTAATCCAGTCAACATTATCAAAAGTTTACTGCAATTCTACAAATTTTATAAAAGTATGTTTGGCTTTCGTTAATCTGTCTTCTCATATCAGTCGGCGGCATACTGTCCGTAATGTTTTCTTCGCTCCATGTTCTCAGTGGTGACACTTTAATTCAATGAAATGAAATAACCCATTCTATCTCGACCACTATTTATCAGTTACGTATGTAAAACTTCAGTAAAGCCATTCGTAATACGACATGTAATCGATGAGGTACAAATGTTCCCATTTACGCGTTGTCATCAGAATAGCAGTCACCGACTCATGTTTTTTTTAGTAAGTCTTTATGTTGGTGTGTGTTATGACTAATGTTCATGCAGATGGGATTCTGTCTATATACACTCCTGGAAATGGAAAAAAGAACACATTGACACCGGTGTGTCAGACCCACCATACTTGCTCCGGACACTGCGAGAGGGCTGTACAAGCAATGATCACACGCACGGCACAGCGGACACACCAGGAACCGCGGTGTTGGCCGTCGAATGGCGCTAGCTGCGCAGCATTTGTGCACCGCCGCCGTCAGTGTCAGCCAGTTTGCCGTGGCATACGGAGCTCCATCGCAGTCTTTAACACTGGTAGCATGCCGCGACAGCGTGGACGTGAACCGTATGTGCAGTTGACGGACTTTGAGCGAGGGCGTATAGTGGGCATGCGGGAGGCCGGGTGGACGTACCGCCGAATTGCTCAACACGTGGGGCGTGAGGTCTCCACAGTACATCGATGTTGTCGCCAGTGGTCGGCGGAAGGTGCACGTGCCCGTCGACCTGGGACCGGACCGCAGCGACGCACGGATGCACGCCAAGACCGTAGGATCCTACGCAGTGCCGTAGGGGACCGCACCGCCACTTCCCAGCAAATTAGGGACACTGTTGCTCCTGGGGTATCGGCGAGGACCATTCGCAACCGTCTCCATGAAGCTGGGCTACGGTCCCGCACACCGTTAGGCCGTCTTCCGCTCACGCCCCAACATCGTGCAGCCCGCCTCCAGTGGTGTCGCGACAGGCGTGAATGGAGGGACGAATGGAGACGTGTCGTCTTCAGCGATGAGAGTCGCTTCTGCCTTGGTGCCAATGATGGTCGTAAGCGTGTTTGGCGCCGTGCAGGTGAGCGCCACAATCAGGACTGCATACGACCGAGGCACACAGGGCCAACACCCGGCATCATGGTGTGGGGAGCGATCTCCTACACTGGCCGTACACCACTGGTGATCGTCGAGGGGACACTGAATAGTGCACGGTACATCCAAACCGTCATCGAACCCATCGTTCTACCATTCCTAGACCGGCAAGGGAACTTGCTGTTCCAACAGGACAATGCACGTCCGCATGTATCCCGTGCCACCCAACGTGAAGGTGTAAGTCAACTACCCTGGCCAGCAAGATCTCCGGATCTGTCCCCCATTGAGCATGTTTGGGACTGGATGAAGCGTCGTCTCACGCGGTCTGCACGTCCAGCAAGAACGCTGGTCCAACTGAGGCGCCAGGTGGAAATGGCATGGCAAGCCGTTCCACAGGGCTACATCCAGCATCTCTACGATCGTCTCCATGGGAGAATAGCAGCCTGCATTGCTGCGAAAGGTGGATATACACTGTACTAGTGCCGACATTGTGCATGCTCTGTTGCCTGTGTCTATGTGCCTGTGGTTCTGTCAGTGTGATCATGTGATGTATTTGACCCCAGGAATGTGTCAATAAAGTTTCCCCTTCCTGGGACAATGAATTCACGGTGTTCTTATTTCAATTTCCAGGAGTGTATATACTTCCTGGTCTTCTGCTTGGACATGTTTTTCCTTTGATGAGAATTTGCGATTCTATGGCAGGGAGTCTTTGAAGTCACTTGGTGGCGGACATGGCCCCGGTTCCCACGTCATACATTAAAACATGAAATTGCTCCACGCCACTCGTTCGCCGACAGCAGTACTGCGTATCATCAGCTGCAGCACTTCCGTTTCACCGACGTATTACCTCTTAACTCGCACGTTTTAAGCTGATTTGCGTCTCCCTTCAACACGAAATGAACATTGTAGCATTGGCTGCAATGCCTAGTTATTACTGTGCTCGAAAAATGTTGGAAGCCCACAGTGCTGCCGTCTCCAAGGTCCTAGAGGAAGTGGTTTGTCGTTGCCTTCCTTTTCCCTATTCTGAAGTGTCATACATGTAACTGCGTCATGTGGATTAGTGATTAACTTGTGCAATGCAGTGTAACGCTAGTATTATTGGTTCATGTGTAATGAAAACAGGAGACGGGGTGCAATCCAGATCAACTAAACTGTTCTGTTAGTAGTGGGGTGGTGGTGGTTAGTGTTTAACGTCCCGTCGACAACGAGGTCATTAGAGACGGAGCGCAAGCTCGGGTTAGGGAAGGATTGGGAAGGAAATCGGCCGTGCCCTTTCAAAGGAACCATCCCGGCATTTGCCTGAAACGATTTAGGGAAATCACGGAAAACCTAAATCAGGATGGCCGGAGACGGGATTGAACCGTCGTCCTCCCGAATGCGAGTCCAGTGTGCTAACCACTGCGCCACCTCGCTCGGTGTGTTCTGTTAGTCAAGACATCTACATCTACATCTACCCATCTACGTGATTACTCTGCTATTCACAATTAAGTGCCTGGCAGAGGGTTCAATGAACCACCTTCAAGCTGTCTCTCTACCGTTCCACTCTCAAACGGCACGCGGGAAAAACGAGCACTTAAATTTTTCTGTGCGAGCCCTGATTTCTCTTATTTTATCGTGATGATCATTTCTCCCTATGTAGGTGGGTGCCAAGAGAATGTTTTCGCAATTGGTGGAAACAACTGGTGATTAAAATTTCATGAGAAAATCACGTCGCAATGAAAAACTCTTTTGTTTTAATGATTGACACTCCAGTTCACGTATCATGTCTGTGACACTATCTCCCCTATTTCGCGATAATACAAAACGAGCTGCACTTCTTTGTACTTTTTCGATGTCATCCGTCAGTCTCACCTGATGCGGATCCCACATCGCAAGGCAATACTCCAGAGTAGGGCGGACAAGCGTGGTGTAAGCAGTCTTTTTAGCAGACCTGTTGCACCTTCTAAGTGTTCTGCCAATGAATCGCAGTCTTTGGTTTGCTCTACCCTCTACATTGTCTATGTGATCGTTCCAATTTAGGTTATCTGTAATTGTAATCCCTAAGTATTTAGTTGAATTTACAGCCTTCAGATTTGTGGGACTTATCGCGTAATCGAAAATTAGCTGATTTCTTTTAGTACTCATGTGAATAACCTCGGTTCTAGGCGCTTCAGTCCGGAACCGCGCTGCTGCTACGGTCGCAGGTTCGAATTCTGCCTCGGGCATGGATGTGTGTGATGTCCTTGGGTTAGTTAGGTTTAAGTAGTTCTAAGTTCTAGGGGACTGATGACCTCAGATGTTAAGTCCCATAGTGCTCAGAGCCATTTGAACCTTATTCAGGGTCAATTGCCCCTTTTCGCACCATACAGATATATTATGTAAATCATTTTTCAAGGCGTTTTGACGATCTGATGAGTTTACAAGACGATAAATGACGGCATGATCTGCAAACAATCTAAGACGGCTACTGAGATTGTCTCCTATGTCGTTAATATAGATCGGGAACAATAGAGTGCCTATAACACTTCCTTGGGGAACGCCGGATATTACTTCTGTTTTACTCGATGACTTTCCCTCTATTACCACGAACTGTGACCTTTCTGACAAGAAATCACGAATCCAGTCGCACAACTGAAGCAATACTCCGTAGGCAGACAGTTTGGTTAGAAAACGCTTGTGAGGAACGGCTAAGTGCTCTCGACAGACCTGACTAACACCGCTAGCGAAATACCGCGGAGAAAACTTCAAAATTTAATTGGGCTGCAGTTAAGAATATCTACAATATGAGTTCCCTTTCATTTTTATTAGACTAGTACTTTTAATTACAGATAAAATTGGTAGATCTCTTCAGCAGAAGCAATAATAATGCAAAGATTTCACAAAATCCGAACGACGGAGAATAATTTCCTGAATCAAGCTGTTAGAGCGCGGACCATGGCGTAGTTGTTCTCTCTTTCTTTCTCTTTCTTTTTCTCTCTCTTTCCTGAGATGATTCAAATGGTTCTGAGACTTAGAAATACTTAAATCTAACTAAGCTAAGGACATCACACACATCCATGCCCGAGGCAGGATTCGAATTTGCGACCGTCCCAGCAGCGCGCTTCCGGACTGAAGCGCATAGAACAGCTCGGCACAACGACCGGTTTCCGAGATGATAAGCAAGTCGCAAAATCACGAAGGAATTATGCGACTGGGACGGAAATCGGTAGCTGTGGTGATGTACAGACAAACAAATGACTACAATTTCAGAAATTCAGAAAAACAGGGTGATTTATTGAAGAAAAAGCGATTCAGAAATTGAGCAAGTCAATAACGTACTGATACACCTCTGGCCCTTGTGCAGGCAGTTATTCCGTTTGGTGTTCATTGCTAGAGTTGCTAGATGTCCTCCTAAGGGATATCGTCCAAATTCTATCCAATTGGCGCGTTAGGTCGTTAGAATCCTGAGCTGTTTGGAGGGCCCTTCGTGTAATGCTCCAGACGCTTTCAATTGAGATCCGGCGACCTTGTGGGCCAAGGTAGTGTTTGGCAGGATTGAAGACAAGCGGTAGAAACTCTCGCCATGAGCGGGCGGACATTATGTTGCTGAGATGTAAGCCCAGGATGGCTTGCCACGAAGGGCAACTAAACGGAGCGTTGAATATCGTCGATGTAACGCTGAGCTGTAGGGGTACCGCGGATAACAACCAAATACAGGGTGTTTCAAAAATGACCGGTATATTTGAAACGGCAATAAAAACTAAACGAGCAGCGATAGAAATACACCCTTTGTTGCAATATGCTTGGGACAACAGTACATTTTCAGGCGTACAAACTTTCGAAATTACAGTGGTTACAATTTTCAACAACAGATGGCGCTGCAAGTGATTTGAAAGATATAGAAGACAACGCAGTCTGTGGGTGCGCCATTCTGTACGTCGTCTTTCTGCTGTAAGCGTGTGCTGTTCACAACGTGCAAGTGTGTTGTGGACAACATGGTTTATTCCTTAGAACAGAGGATTTTTCTGGTGTTGGAATTCCACCGCCTAGAACACAGTGTTGTTGCAACAAGACGACGTTTTCAACGGAGGTTTAATGTAACCAAAGGACCGAAAAGCGATACAATAAAGGTTCTGTTTGAAAAATTTCAACGGACTGGAAACGTGACGGATGAACGTGCTGGAATGGTAGGGCGACCGCGTACGGCAACCACAGAGGGCAACGCGCAGCTAGTGCAGCAGGTGATCCAACAGCGGCCTCGGGTTTCCGTTCGCCGTGTTGCAGCTGCGGTCCAAATGACGCCAACGTCCACGTATCGTCTCATGCACCAGAGTTTACACCTCTATCCATACAAAATTCAAATGCGGCAACCCCTGAGCGCCGCTACCATTGCTGCACGAGAGACATTCGCTAACGATATAGTGCACAGGATTGATGACGGCGATATGCATGTGGGCAGCATTTGGTTTACTGACGAAGCTTATTTTTACCTGGAGGGCTTCGTCAATAAACAGAACTGGCGCATATGGGGAACCGAAAAGCCCCATGTTGCAGTCCCATCGTCCCTGCATCCTCAAAAAGTACTGGTCTGGGCCGCCATTTCTTCCAAAGGAATCATTGGCCCATTTTTCAGATCCGAAACGATTACTGCATCACGCTATCTGGACATTCTTCGTGAATTTGTGGCGGTACAAACTGCCTTAGACGACACTGCGAACACCTCGTGGTTTATGCAAGATGGTGCCCGGCCACATCGCACGGCCGACGTCTTTAATTTCCTGAATGAATATTTCGATGATCGTGTGATTGCTTTGGGCTATCCGAAACATACAGGAGGCGGCGTGGATTGGCCTCCCTATTCGCCAGACATGAACCCCTGTGACTTCTTTCTGTGGGGACACTTGAAAGACCAGGTGTACTGCCAGAATCCAGAAACAATTGAACAGCTGAAGCAGTACATCTCATCTGCATGTGAAGCCATTCCGCCAGACACGTTGTCAAAGGTTTCGGGTAATTTCATTCAGAGACTACGCCATATTATTGCTACGCGTGGTGGATATGTGGAAAATATCGTACTATAGAGGTTCCCAGACCGCAGCGCCATCTGTTGTTGAAAATTGTAACTACTGTAATTTAGAAAGTTTGTCTGCCTGAAAATGTACTGTTGTCCCAAGCATATTGCAACAAACGGCGTATTTCTATCGCTGCTCGTTTAGTTTTTATTACCGTTTCAAATATACCGGTCATTTTTGAAACACCCTGTAGGTCACTCTGTGAAAAGAAATGGCACCCAAAACCTTCATCCCTGGTTGTCGGGTGTCAGTCAGATTTTTACCACATCGCTGTCCCGTGCTTTTCCAGACACGTCTCCGACCTGGAATCTCACAGACTGGGGTAGAATTGTCTTCAGTGATGAGTCTCGATGAAAACAGAGCCCCTGTGACGAGCAACAACGTGTCTGAAGACGCGGCGGCTAGCGATGGGATACCAACCTGATTGTCGCACACCACGCGGTCCGACATCCAGGAGTGATGGTGGGAGGGGCATTTCTTTTCGTTGCAGGGCCCCTTTGGTTGTCATCCGCAGCATCCTTACAGCACAGCGGTACGTCGACGATATTCTACGCTCCGTTTTGTTGCCCTTCTTGGCAAGCCATCCTGGGCATACATTTCAGCAAAATAATGACCGCCCGCACAAAGCGAGAGTTTCTACTGCTTTCCTCATGTTTGCTAGACCCTATCGAGGCCAGCAAGGGCACCGGATCTCTCCCTAATTCAGAACGTTTAGAGCATTGTGGGGAGGGCCCTCCAACCATCTCCGGAGTCTGATGATCTACGCGCCAATCGGACAGAATTTGGCACGATATTCCTCAGGAGAACACCCAACAACTCTGTCGATGAATACCAAGCCGAATAACTGCTTGTATAAGGGCCAGAAATGGATCGACTGGTTCTAAGCGCTTCAGCCCGGAACCGCGCGACCGCTACGGTCGCAGGTTAGAAACCTGCCTCGGGCATGGATGTATGTGATGTCCTTAGGTTAGTTAGATCTACTTAAACCTAAGTTCTAGGGGACTGATGACCTCAGCTGTTAAGTCCCATACTGCTCAGAGCCATTTGAACCATTTGGATCAACTGGTTAATTACTTGCTCTGTCTGTGAAAGTATTTCTCTTGAATAAATCATCCTATTTTTCTGTAATTGTAATCATTTGTTTCTCCGTGCAGGTACATCGCATCTACCGATTACTATCCGTCCCATTTGGATAATTGCCGGCCGTGGTGGCCAAGCGGTTAAAGGCGCTACAGTCTGGAACCGCGCGGCCGCTACGGTTGCAGGTTCGAATCCTGCCTCGGGCATGGATGTGTGTGATGTCCTTAGGTTAGTTAGGTTTAAGTAGTTCTAAATTGTAGGGGACTGATGACCTTAGAAGTTAAGTCCCATAGTGCTCAGAGCCATTTGAACCATTTTTTTGATAATTCCTTCGTGGTGGGTTACTTTTTTTCTTAGACTGTATTTTATCAGTATGATGAAATTCGAGCTTTGAGTATCACGCGCGTATCGTGATTATTAATCCCTGCCAATGCTCTGTGACTGTCCAAACGCCCATATGCACAGAGATTTTGATGCTACGTATGCCTCTCCTCTCCCTGCACTTTTTCTCTCCCCCTCACTGGATATCTGAAACGACTCGTAAGTCTTATGAGGACCAAAACACCTCTCTGAAGTGCAGAAATGTTCAAACCAATTTTAAATGGCTCTATCTACTATGGGACTTACCATCTGAGGTCATCAGTCCCTTAGACTTAGAACTACTTAAACCTAACCAACCTAGGGACATCACACACATCCATGCCCGACGCAGGATTCGAACC
The DNA here is from genome assembly GCF_023864345.2 of Schistocerca serialis cubense. Lineage (NCBI taxonomy): Eukaryota > Metazoa > Arthropoda > Insecta > Orthoptera > Acrididae > Schistocerca > Schistocerca serialis. The sequence goes on from NC_064641.1 coordinate 795,764,431, forward strand.
TGCGACCGTAGCAGCAGCGCGGTGCCGGACTGAAGCGCCTAGAACTACTCGGTCACAGCGGCCGGCAAACCAATTTTATGGTTGCTCAGAAATTTTTAATTAAAAAGTGGTAGAGTAGTCATCAAAGAAATGGATCTAGATGAATAAGTACTATAAGCAGCGTTCGCAAACTGTGTACGTAACGTGGTATACGCGAACAGGTATTCAGCTGAGTAAATGTGGATAAGTGTATAAAACACCCGTTGAGAGCAGGCGTGATTTTCTCCGTTCGTGTAAGTCGTCTAAAGATCGTCAGAGTACACAACGTGTGCAGTTCCACTTGCTTCATGTCTTGCGTCAAAGCAGTACTGAGTACCACGTTATGGGCGAAGCTTAATGGGTTCGCAGATTAAAAGCCGAGCTCGACAGCTGCTTCCTTCACTGTCGTTAAGCCGGTCCTTTATTTGTTTGCTGGTCTGTAACAGTCAGTTGTTAGTTTTAGGGTTCCCGTAACAGCAGCGTAACTTGCATTATCTTATCATACCGGAGGAGCAAGGACTCGTGACACACACACACACACACACACACACACACACACAGTTTATTGTGGTTGAGACGGCAAGTACGTAGACGCTCTTACGGGAAAACAACTTTCTCCTTCATATTGCCGTGAAAGAGACCCCGTGCAGTTGGTAGTTCCAGTGCATTATAGAAAGCGCTGACCGCGTATGAGATGGCCTTAAAATTTCTGGAGAATTTTCGATCTCTGGAAGCTGGGCTTCCGTATAAGAGAACCACTCGTCATAGTGTTGCCGTCAGAACTTGGTTCGTACCTCGGGGACGCGCTCTTGAGATGTTCATTGACGCTACTGCCTCTTTGGGCTGGCTCACAATTCAGTTCAGAACCTTATCTTTGTTAGTGACTCTTCTTCTTTCGCAGCAGTGGCAAGTGGATCTGCAAAACTGTACCCCATATACAGCGATCCTTCAAAAGCTGATAGTTCAAGTACGACATTTATTCAAAAAATTCCGGAACATTGTCCATAAAATTTTTCTACGCTTACCTTTTACTTAATGTGCATGGTCTATTTCTAAATGCTCTTCTCCACTACTGATAACACCGCTGCCAATGCCGTTTCCACTTCCGGAAGCAGTCTTGGTACACCTCTTGCTGGATCGCGCGAAGGGCCGTCAGCAAATTTTCTTTTATCCCGTCTATCGTTGCAAAATGTTCAAATGTGTGTCAAATCTTACGGGACTTAACTGCTAAGGTCATCAGTCCGTAAGCTTACACCCAACTTAACCTAAATTATCCTAATGACAAACACACACACCCATGCCCGAGGGAGGACTCGAACCTCCACCGGGACCAGCCTATCGTTGCAATTCTGCGTCCTTTCAGTGAGGTTTACAACTTTGGAAATAAAAGAAAAGTTCGCAGGGGCCAGGTCTGGCGAGTATGGAGGATGAGGCAGCAGAGTGATTTCGTTTTTTTGGCGATAAACTCGCACCATGGTCTTGACTCATGAGCCGTGGGACGAACTTGGCGGCAACACCATGCATTCCAAGATGCTGTGTCAGGGTTTCATGGCATGATTCAATTGAAATGTTACATTCTTCTATAATCTCTCGGACAGTGAGATTTCACGCACAATTTCGTTGACTTTCTTGACATGAGCGTCGTCGGTAGGCGTCGAAGGGCACCATCTTTAAGTTCCGTCCGGCCATTTTTAAACCCTGTGTACCATTCGTAACACTGAGGACGGCTTAAGCGCTCGTCACCGTAGGCTTCCTGCATCATTCGGCGTGCCTCTGTAAAGGTTTTCTTGAGTTTCACGCAGAATTTAATGGAGACGCATTGCTCCTCTAACTCTGCCGTTTCGAAATTCGCAAACTGTGTGATACCGTGTTCTACTCAACACAGCACTGAACAACAACTAACAGAATCACAACAATGAAATATCCGGCAATTACACATTAACCACAGGGGAGTGCAGGGATGTAAACCGCATTTCGCTGCAACAGACCATTTGCGTGAATTTACGAATGTTCCAGAATTTTGTGAACAGATCTCGTACTGTTGTCGTGTCGTTGAAAACTTGTTTAATCCAGAAAACATTGACACTTATCACGACTGCAAATAATTGTAGCTGCATACACTTTATTAAAACGACCAGATATGTACCGTATATTTAGTGTACCTGCAAGAAGTTCGAACGTCAACTCTCAACTCACCTGGCGTCCGCCCCCGGCAGCTGAGAGGTCAGCGCGACAGAATGCCAATCCTAAGGGCCTGGGTTCGATTGCCGGCTGGGTCGAACATTTTCTCCGCTCAGGGACTGGGTGTTGTGTTGTCCTAATCATCATCATAATCATCATCATCATCATCATTTCATCCCCATCGACGCATAAGTCGCCGAAGTGGCGTCAAATCGAAAGACTTGCACCCGACGGTCGCTCTAACCGACGGGAGGCCCCTAGTCACAAACGAACTCCCCTGGCGTTGCGTTTCAGATCAACATATCGTATTCTGTCAAATTACCTACATTTCTGTGGCATTTTCGGGGCCTTACGTTGTATAGGGGAAATGTCCAGAAAGATCAGTAGCCTTTGGAGTTTTTCACATGCTTTTAGGGTTGCACATAAAATTGTGGAATGGCCGATTTTAGTGCATTGACAATCTTCAGATCTGAAACTTTGAGGTAGATTAATACTGTGTCCCACACATAGGGCTCGAACCCGGAGCCTTGCCATTCGCAGGAAATGTTCTTACCGACCTAGCTACCCAGGCACTAGATCCGGCCGTTCAGATTCAATTTTATCTGTACCTCCCTCATACTTTTCAAACTTCTCTGAACTCGTGCATACGCGGTGGGACTCGCATCCTTCGAACTTAGCCACAGCGTAAGGCTTACATTCCAGAATAATTTCTTCACTCCTCTACGGAATGTGTGTAGCCAGCTAAAGTGATTGTTACAATATATATAAGCCGAACATCGATGTGTAATTTCTATTTACTGCTGTTCCGTCGTGAGAAAATTCTGGCAGTCGTTGCTATTGCACAGTCAGCTTCAGGGAAGACATTTTGAACACCTTATCTAACTGCCTGTAGGTGACTCGGCAGTGTATACACCTCTTCTTGACACTAACACCTAAAAATAAAACTACTTCAGTTCTGTCGACATAAAAGTTTTCTGGGTTTGGTACCGCGTCATAATGTAAAAACTACTGCTAGAGAACTCTGTCATCCGCTCTTTGGCAATCCGTGCTCAGCGCCTAAGTGATGCTCAAAACATCACACCTGAGCTTAAAAGGTTACGCACAACGTTTCTAGCCAATGGCTACAGCCATAAGTCGATAAACACAGCCTTGTCGACGAACACAAGCAAGAAAGATAAGCAGGAAATAGACAAACTGCAGCCAACAGTACGCTTACCGTATGTGAAAAACGTCACTGACCGAATAGGCAAACACCTTCGCCACGTTGGAGTGCAGCCTGTCTTCTATAGTGGTCGTAGGATCCAGGACGTGCTAGGCTCCACCAAGGACAAGGTGGATGCATTACACTGCAGGCGTTTACAAGGTGGAATGCGAATGTGGAGAGGCATACATCGGCGAGACTGGTAGGCCAATAGCAACGCGCATTCGGGAGCACGAGCGTTACATTCGTCTAGGGCAACACAATAAATCCGCAGTGGCAGAACATCGACTGCGGAAAAGAAATAAAATTCAGCGAAGCCTGCGTGTTGGCCAGCAGCCAATTATGACGAAACGCAAAATCAGAGAGGCCATCGAAATATTTAAACACCCTAATAACATGAATAGCGAGGATGGACACAGGCTTGCCCCATCTTGGCTGCCAGCAATCAGAGCCCAACAGATCGCACTGTCGACACGAGGCACGAGCACTACCGGCGAGTAACTGCCGCCGCGCGGCCGACGTCCAGCAGTTGGTAAACAACAGCAAACTTCTCATTCGACTATGGCCACCAATCATGGCACGTAACACAAGAGCCAATAGACAACAGAGGTCACGTTCTCCCTCCACCACAATAACCTATTAAAATAAAGTTCCCTCTCCTTCTTCCTTAAGTGACCAATAAACTAACTACCTTTTTAAAATTATGACGTAATGGCATGCGCAGTGAACACTAACAACAAAATATAAAGGACACTGCATAGCTAGAACGCACCATTAGACCCAGAAGAAGGCCGCTGCAATCGTGGCCGAAACGTTGGCTTTTCTATAGCAGCAGTAGTTTTTACATTATGACGCGGTACCAAACCCAGAAAACTTTTATGTCGACTGACTCTGGCCGCGGAAGCCTACGCAATTATACTTCAGTTCTGGTTTATTTGTGTAAAACACACCGCCTGACAAAACAAGAAGCAGCACCCAGAAGGGGAAGCTGAAACAAAATGAAATTTCAGCGTGATAAGAGGGTGTTATTTCAGTGACTACAAAATCATACAGCTCCCACATATCAGTGTGACGTTGCACGCGGTCTGACCTGGGTGATTCCACTTACTTGGTTGAGAAGGCTGTCAGAATGCCGTTGAATCCTCTTCTGAGGCAAGCTAGCTCACAGCTGTTGCACTGGGACAGAGCTGACGTCCGAGATAGGCTCACACATGTCCCATCGCGGACAGGTCTGGGATCTCGCTGGCCACGGTAGTACATCAGCATCATTAGACAGTTCACAGACACGCGTGCCGTGTGAGGACGAGCACTGTTCTGTTGGAAAAATGGCACCACGATTCTGTGGATGAGAGGCAACACACATTACGACATAGCATGCCCCTGACGTACCGTTTTACCGTCAGAGTTCCATCTGTCAATCAGTCCATGCGTCCTTGTCACGTACCACACCGAACCAGCTGTTTGTGTTGTAGTTTTAACGGCAGCTTACTCACGGGACGGTAATCTCTTACTAAGGCTGCTTCTAGTTCGGACCATTGGTCAGAAGTTTGAACGGAGACCATTACCTGATCTCGGATGGCAGGGGCAGATGTGAAGGCGTTATGGACTTGGTGCACAATACGGCGATCTTTTTTGTGGTGGTCAGACTTGGTAGAGCGGAACCTTGACGACTATTATGGCTTCCCTCACGTTTGCATGCTGTTAAATATCAAGTCAGAATCACATGCGGAAGTCCCACAAATCTGTATATTGCTGAATTCGACGAGGCGGTCAAATGGAGACCTACAATGAGGCCTCTTTCATACTGTCAGGTGCTGAAAACGCTGTCTCAGAGAAATACAACGGCGTCTCAGTGTCCTTTACAATGATCAGTCAACCTGCGACGCTGCTCATGTCCTTATATACCCTACCACGCCTGGTAACAACACGAAACACGAACAAGACCAATGCACTCTGGCGGCTGCTCTGCCTCTCTCAAAGCATCACAACTCCAATCAGTTACGTACCCGACGATCGTGTGTACGTGTACGGAGCTACATTGATATCTGACCGTGTCTTCCGGGTGTCCATGTTTTAAAAGAAAAACTCTGGTTCTAGGAAGGTACATGGCCCCAGTGATGCCTAAAGGAGAAACGGTAGCAGGGACAGGCCGCCAAAGCCACAGACTTTTACTCGAGGCCTATCCTGACGATGACATAAAAGTCAGATGCAGCAGTGTAATCAGGCTGTGAATTACTGTCATGAGCAAGGTCGTAGAAGAGGACGTTTTACATTGGGTCGCCGTTGCGCTTCTCCGACTTTCTTATGAGATAAGATGTTATGCGTGTGTCTATCCCGAGTGTTTGAGTGCGAGAAATGCTTATGCAATGCGTTTGTGTTGTTATGGATGTGCGTGAAACGAAAGAAAGTGTGAGAATGAAACCCATTGTCAGAACATAGTTCACAACTATCGAACAGAACCAAGAAGACAGTAGAGCTACACGTCCCTATCTGACGTACGAACGAATCGCCAGCAGTAATGTCACTTTCTCACCTCGCTGAGAAACTACAGCAAGATCTGGAATCCGAATCGTGACAATGATGAAAAATCTGGTGTTGAAACTTTGCGCCACAGTTGATTCTTCTCTCGTCTGCCACATCCTAGTGAGCAAAACCGCAGTTCACTGCCCCCGTGTTCCTTCGTCAACAACAGTGCACCTGCACTTGAATATTAGCAGAGAGCGAGGAGTCGCAAAACATTTAATAAACAATATGTGATGTCAGTGTCACCACAAGCATTACATCTTTTTCACTTTTTAGAGGAATATAGCAAGTCAACCGTGCTACCTAACGAAAGTATTTACGAAGGGATTGGAAGCTCTAAAAAGGCAAAAGGAGCCACAACTAAGACTGTTACTAATTTATTACACCGTAAAGTACCAGGCTGATATGTATCAAACTTTACGGAGCTGTTCATCACATGAGTTACTGTCATTTGTTGTTGTTGTTGCTATCTTCAGTCCGAATACTGGTTTCCTGCGGCTCGCGGCGTTAGTCTATTCTGTGCAAGTATCTTCATCTGTGCATAATTACTCCAGTCGACATCCATTTGAACCTGCTAACTGTATTCGAGTCTTGCTGTCCCTCTAATACTTCTTAACATCCTATGCCGCCCTTCATTACCCAATGATGATTCCTTGATGCCCAAGCATAATGACTTGTTTTAGCCAAGTCATGTCATAAATTTCTTTATCCCCCATTTCGATACAGTATCTCTTGATTAGTAATCCGACTTACACATCTAATCATCATAATTTTTCTGTAGTACAGTATTTCAAAAGCTTCTTGCATGAACTGTTTATCGCCCACGTTTTACTTCTGTAGAAGGTTAGAGTTCACACAAATACCTTTAGAAAAATCTTTCCGCCACTGAAATTTATATTCTATGCTAATAAATTTCTCTCTCTCTCTCTCTCTCTCTCTCTCTCTCTCTCTCTCTCTCTCTATGTCAGAAACGCTCTTCGCTGTTGCCAACCTGTATTTTGTATCCTCTATATTCCGCCCATCATCAGTTATTCTGCTACCTAAGAAGCAAATCTCATATTGATTAATTCAACTACGTTCCATTACCATTGTTTTACGCCTTTTGATATTCATCTCATAACCTCTTTCTTCAGAACACTGTCCAACCGCCCTCCCATTGCCGTCTCTGACTAAATCACAATGACATGCGCAAAACTCAAAATTTCAATTTCTTCTCTTTGAACTTTAATTGCTTTTCCAGGTTCCTCCGTTGTTTCCTTTACTTCTTGCTCAACGCACAGACCAAATAACATCGGGGTGAGGCTACAACCGAGTCTCACTCCCTTCCCAACCACCGCTACCTTCCAACTGCAGTCTCGTTTCTGTACAAGTTGTAAAGAGCCTTTCGCTCCCTGTGTTTTATCCCTGCTACATTCAGAATTTCAAAGAGTTTATTCCACTCAGCTATATCAGAAGCTTTCCCGAATTCTACAAATGCTACAAACGGGGGTATTGACTTTCCTTTCCTGTCTTTTAAGAGACGTCATAGAGTTGGTATTTCCTGGAACCCAAACTGATCCTCCCCAAGGTCGGCATCCACCAGTTTCTCAATTCCACTGTGCATACACACATCAAACAAAGTTTTGCATCACCCCGGTTCCCAGATTTCCTGAAGATACACGTTGACTGTGGATATTGTATCACAGACACAATCTCTTTGACTGTTCAGAGATGTCACTAAACTCTGCCAAAGATGTAAACAACCACGCACGAGCAGCGCCTGTTAGACGGAGGCGGTCGGGCAGCCGATCAGTTCCAGACATTCCACCAGGAAGCAGGTACACGGCTCGTATTATGTGTAGTTCAACAGTGCCTAGACAGTTCGATCGCGTCCGCATTGCTATTTTGTGGCAGGAGGGGCTCTCAACAGGGGAAGTGTCCACGCGTCTCGGAATGAACCAAAGCAATATTGTTCGGACATGGAGGAGATACAGAGAGACGGGAACTGTCGATGACATTCCTCGCTTAGGCCGCCCAAGGGCTACTACTGCAGTGGATGACCGCTACCTAACGATTATGGCTCGGAGGAACCCTGATAGCAGCGCTACCCTGTTGAATAATGCTTTTCATGCAGCCACAGGACGTAGTGTTCAGACTCAAACTGTGCGCAATACGCTGCATGATGCGCAACCTCACTCCCGATGTCCATGGCGAGGTCCATCTTTGCAACCACGACACCATGCAGCGCGGTACACATAGGCCTAACAACATGCCAAATGGACCGCCCAGGATTGGCATCACGTTTTCTTCATCGATGAGTGTCGCATATGCCTTCAACCAAACAATCGTCGGAGACGTATTTGGAGGCAACCCGGTCAGGCTGAACGCCTTAGACACACTGTCCACCTAGTGCAGCAAGGTGGAGGTTCCCTGCTGTTTTGGGGTGGCGTTACGTGGAGCCGACGTACGCCGCTGGTGAACATGGAAGGCGCCGTAACGGCTGTACGATACGTGAATGCCATCCTCCGACCGATAGTGCAACCGTATCGGCATCGTATAACCGAGGCATTCGTCTTCATGGACAACAACTCGCGCCCCCATCGTGCACATCTTGTAAATGACTTCCTTCAGTATAACGACATCGCTCGACTAGAGTGCCCAGCATGTTCTCCAGACATGAACCCTATCGAGCATGCCTGGAATAGATTGAAAAGGGCTTTTTATGGACGACGTGTCCAAGCAACCAGTCTGAGGGATCTACGCCGAATCGCTGTTGAGGAGTGGGAGAGTGGGACAATGTGGACCAAAATTTTCTGTACAGATTCAGAAACTATCGGAACCGAGGTGATGCAAAACGTTTTTTGGTGTGTGTAATTCTTATCAGCATTTTGTGACTATGACTTTTTAAATTGGTAGTTCGGTAATATTCACACCTGTAGCTCCTGCGTACTTCGGAATTGGAATTGTGGCATTATTGTTGACGTCTGAGTGTGTTTAAATTGCCTCATCTTTATTGCACAACAGGTAGAAGAGTTTTGTCGTGATTGGCTTATCCAAGGATCTGTAGGAATACTGTCTACTAAAGTCGCCGTGTTTCGTCTTCGGTCTTTCAGTGCTCTGTCAAAATCTTCTCTTTGTACCATATTCTTCATTCACTTCTCGTACCTTCTATCTTCATTCACTTCTCGTACCTTCTATCTTCATCAAGTTCATTTCTCATGTACAGGGTGGGCAAAATGAAACTGCCTCCGAAAAGTAAGACTGCCGCGGGATTGGCTCTCGTTAAAGAACATCACTGAAGATCTTGAAAACGGCCACTGTTGACGTCGCTACAGCGCAGTGCTCGATTTATCAAATTGTGGGACACGCGTAGCAGCTCTGCGTGTGGGATAGCAGCAATAGAGTTTCAGTCTTCTGCTGTAGCTCTTCCAGCGTGTGTAAGGATTCTTTGAGTACACCTGATCTTTCATTTTGACCCACAGGTAAAAATCACGGAGGGGAGAGATCAGGTACCAAACACTTGAGGCACTAGTGAGAAGTTTGTCAAATGGTGACTGCTGTTGCTCAGTGTTGCTACAAAAATCCGTACAGTCGTTCACCTTTCGTGAGTTGATCCACATTAAACACTGTCTGGACATGCAGGTTAGCATTAACAGTTATGGTCTGTCGAGGGTGAGGACACCAGCCACTGCACATTAAACGCCAACTTTGAGATTATGCAACGGCTCTTCAAAGTATTGATGGGGAGTCTCCGATGCGTAATGGTACATGTGGGGTTCACCTACCCTGAACCAGTTCTCGTCCGAAGAAATGAGGACACAGAGGTACGAAAAGACCTTATTCCAAATTACTCAGAAACCACCGGCAGAACTCAACACGAGAAAGTGATCACTGTAACAAGTAGAAATCTACTAATACCAGTATTGCCCACTTCTGTTTTGATCACAACCGAGGTAGATTCTTCCCACACGTCGGTCAGGGGCCTGAAGATGGTCTGGAATTGGTTGCAAAATAACATAAGGGTGGAAATTTGACGGCTGAAAGGTGTTTAATTTGACATCCTCTATCGAACAAGCCGAGTCCCGCAACAATCTCTAAAAAGATGGACACACAAAAGTTCATCTAGTCGCTTTAATTCACGCACAACAGTAAATTTGTAAGGGTGCAAAATGGTTTCTAATGGCTGTGAGCACTATGGGACTTAACTTCTAAGGTCATCAGTCCCCTAGAACAGAACTACTTAAACCTAACTAACTTGAGGACATCGCACACATCCATGCCCGAGGCAGGATTCGAACCTGCGACAGTAGCAGTCGCGCGGTGCCGGACTGAAGCGCCTAGAACCGCTTGGCCACCGCGACCGGCTGTATGGGTGCAGATGCAGGTCCTTTTTGATAATGTTTTGACACGACGATCTCTTAATTTCTACTTGCACAGATAAACGGCATTAAGTTTTCGTCGGACTTTGCTCCAGGCTTACCTTCACTCGCGCGATGTTTTGTGGTGTTCCAAGATGTTTTTAAAAGTTAGGGTTTTTATTCCCTGCAGGATGCTTTTCACACCACTTTGCCATTAAATTTTGCACTGCGACTGGAGGTTCCGCCAAAACACTCCCAGTCTTAAACTCCTGTTCAGACAATTTCGCACGTTTTTTGTACGACTTGTTCTTCGCATAACACCCACAAGAAGAACATAATCCGATTTCCCATGAACTTCGCTCAGTGGAAGAGGGGCACGTGTCTGTTTCTGGAAACACGACTGTCAAAGATTTTTTAGGTATTTTCCAGTGACTGTGCCTTATACGCCATATTCTAGGACGAAATGGTGGCACAGTGTTTTGCGCCGTGGCGTCTTAATTTTCCGCCCTGTGTTCGAAACCGGATTATTTCTTTCAGTTTTGTTTTTCATGTATAAACCCATATCTGTAGAAAATTACTACACCAATGTTTTCCAGTGTATGTTGATATAATGTTGCCCTTATTCGTCTAGTAATTGTATGTCAGATGAATGAATTCTTTTTCTTAAAAAAAGAAGACAAAATAATTTGAAATTGTTTTCGGTGAAATTCCTGTTGTGTATCCTGATTCATAATCAGTTTTCGTAACAGAGAACCGTTACGCATGATTTCCCGCGAAGTCATTGCTAACTCACGATATCTTCACCAATTTTAACGACGTTTCTTTCCCGAGTGAGATTCATACGAAGTAATGTCTTGAAACAAATCTTCCTTCTCACGACTCTCGTGCTGTTCGGAATATCCGTGTTTTAAATGTTTTTACAATTGGTATCGTCCAAGCGAATACACTAAATCTTTCTGAAGAATAAACGCCTGAATAAAATATAAGAATTAATATAAGAATTTTTATAGAATGAAATATCAGAATATGAAAACTGAAATAGATTGTAATCACTCAGCGAGCGATACACACATTTATTATATACGAGGGCAGTTCAATAAGTAATGCAACACATTTTTTTTCTCGGCCAATTTTGGTTGAAAAAACCGGAAATTTCTTGTGGAATATTTTCAAACAGTCCCGCTTCGTCTCGTATAGTTTCATTGACTTCCGACAGGTGGCAGCGCTGTACGGAGCTGTTAAAATAGCGTCTGTAACGGATGTGCGTTGCAAACAACGGGCAGTGATCGAGTTTCTTTTGGCGGAAAACCAGGGCATCTCAGATGTTCATAGGTGCTTGCAGAATGTCTACGGTGATCTGGCAGTGGACAAAAGCACGGTGAGTCGTTGGGCAAAGCGTGTGCCATCATCGCCGCAAGGTCAAGCAAGACTGTCTGATCTCCCGCGTGCGGGCCGGCCGTGCACAGCTGTGACTCCTGCAATGGCGGAGCGTGCGAACACACTCGTTCGAGATGATCGACGGATCACCATCAAACATCTCAGTGCTCAACTTGACATCTCTGTTGGTAGTGCTGTCACAATTGTTCACCAGTTGGGGTATTCAAAGGTTTGTTCCCGCTGGGTCCCTCGTTGTCTAACCGAACACCATAAAGAGCAAAGGAGAACCATCTGTGCGGAATTGCTTGCTCGTCATGTGGCTGAGGGTGACAATTTCTTGTCAAAGATTGTTACAGGCGATGAAACATGGGTTCATCACTTCGAAGCTGAAACAAAACGGCAATCAATGGAGTGGCGCCACACCCACTCCCCTACCAAGAAAAAGTTTAAAGCCATACCCTCAGCCGGTAAAGTCATGGTTACAGTCTTCTGGGACGCTGAAGGGGTTATTCTGTTCGATGTCCTTCCCCATGGTCAAACGATCAACTCTGAAGTGTATTGTGCTACTCTTCAGAAATTGAAGAAACGACTTCAGCGTGTTCGTAGGCACAAAAATCAGAACGAACTTCTCCTTCTTCATGACAACGCAAGACCTCACACACGTCTTCGCACCCGAGAGGAGCTCACAAAACTTCAGTGGACTGTTCTTCCTCGCTCGCATCTCGTGGTCGTGCGGTAGCGTTCTCGCTTCCCACGCCCGGGTTCCCGGGTTCGATTCCCGGCGGGGTCAGGGATTTTCTCTGCCTCGTGATGGCTGGGTGTTGTGTGATGTCCTTAGGTTAGTTAGGTTTAAGTAGTTCTAAGTTCTAGGGGACTGATGACCATAGATGTTAAGTCCCTTAGTGCTCAGAGCCATTTGAACTGTTCTTCCTCATGCACCGTACAGCCCCGATCTCGCACCGTCGGATTTCCATATGTTTGGCCCAATGAAGGACGCAATCCGTGGGAGGCACTACGCGGATGATGAAGAAGTTATTGATGCAGTACGACGTTGGCTCCGACATCGACCAGTGGAATGGTACCGTGCAGGCATACAGGCCCTCATTTCAAGGTGGCGTAAGGCCGTAGCATTGAATGGAGATTATGTTGAAAAATAGTGTTGTATAGCTAAAAGATTGGGGAATAACCTGGTGTATTTCAATGCAGAATAAAACAACCCCTGTTTCAGAAAAAAAATGTGTTGCATTACTTATTGAACTGCCCTCGTAATAAACGTGTGAAACTTACTGTAAAATCCAGTTATAGTTTCACAGTTAATATAATGCCACTAATTTGATAAGAAACATTCGTGTAGTAACCTACTACGGACATGCGTAGCTAATGAAAAAAATAAAAACAATAATCGGGTTTTGAAAACGCGGAGCAATATAAGAATCCGTGACGCTAACCACTGAGCAACCGTTTCGTCTAAGAATACCACACGGTAAAAAGACACGTAAAGTACCTCGAAAACTTCGACCGTCGTTTTTTCAGAAACAGTCGAGTATCTGTAGATAAGCCGAGACACGTGTTCGCTTATTTTGACTCCTCTTCGACTGAGCGAAGTTCCTGAGAAATCGGTTGATAGCACTTCCCGTGTCCTCCTCGTCAGTAGTTCCATGGGCTGTTTTATTGTGAACACCATTTTGTACTGCACTCCACTGGTCATTAGACACGTCTGCTCCTCTCAGTAAGTCAAACATAATGACGTAGCGTAATACTCGGGACAGAGCATGCAGGAGATGCGCGTGCGCAGACACATGACACCAACTGATTGGTGCATCGATATCACGGTTTCCAGCATTTCCTGCGAAGGACAGTTCAGCTATTCATTAACAAGGATCAGTTCCACTTCGGTTCATAAATATTTTTCGGATCAGTTTTATATATAAGTGAATTAATGAGTGAGCAAAATATATGTGTATTTTCCCTTCTTTGCTTGGTACTGGCTTGGCATGTGAGCTCATGATATTCCTACAACTGCTTCTCTTTTCACAAAAGATCTCTTACATTTTGCTATAGGCGGTATCTATCTTTCCCCTAGTCATGCATATTTCTAGAGCCTTGCTTTTATCCACTAACCACTGATTTTGTTATCAGTTTAAAAATCGTAAGTTCTCGGACTACTTGCTTATACGTACAAGCTATAAACTTGCACAGTTAGCACATTCCCTGTTACGAAATTAGTTAATGGAATTCCTGGTCTGAGTTGCAGTTTCTACGTTCTTATTAATGCCAAAGGGTACAGAGTATCATTTTCGACAGCCAATGGGTGGGGTTTGTAGTATTAATTACTCGACCAGCAATTTAATCCAGCCGGCGTTTTTACGTTGATTGAATGCGATGCGGGAGACCGCCGCAGCTTCGAACGTCCTGTCATTCACACGAGTGGCCGGTGTATCCGATAGTATTCTGCGCAAGTCGCGGCAGACTCGCGTGCATGCCATTATTTGTGCAGCCTGGGCTGTCTGTCACGCAGACGTGGTTGGCATTCGGGAAGCTTAACAATACAGTCTAAAAGCTGCTGTTCAAATTTCTGGGCTGACCGAAGTGACACAGGGTTTCCCATTCCCAGGAAGTTTCTGTAAACATAAAGTATTAAATTATAGTACGAAAGTTGCTGGCAGGTGGCAGCAGCCTATGTGGGCCCCCTGTTATTGGAGCAAGGGGGTAGGAGCAATGTAAATCCCGATGAGTAAGACGGAAAGGAGAAAGATTGAAGATTAGCGTCTCGTCGACGACCGTGTCGTTAGAGAGGAAATAGAAGGAAATTAGTCATTTTCTTCTTAAAGGAGTGGTTGACGGAAACCATGAAAAAACAATCTACGTGGAAGAGTGGGGATTTATTTATTTTATTTATTTATTTATTTATTTATTGTTCCGTGGGACCAAATTAAGGAGAAGTCTCCATGGTCATGGAACGAGTCAATACATGAAATTATAACAAGATACTAGAAACAGATAAAATGAAATATAAAAAAACATATTCAAGTGACAAGTCGTAACTTTAAATGAAGAAAATCAACAATGTAACACTGGAATTTGCTTAATTTTTTAGCTCTTCCACGATCAGAACGTTCATGCAGAGGTTCTCGAAACTCGTGACGAAGGAGCGGATTTCTGTCTTCGAGGAATTGAACGATTAGTAGAACGTCCCGACCGTTGTTCATACTCTTGGTGAGAATGTCAAAAAGATGTGTAGTGTATCAGTGTTACTTTGAAGTGTAGTGCAACAGTGAATCAAAGTTGTTTGGCCTTCAATTATAATGTCTAACTTATAAAAATGGCTCTGAGCACTATGGGACTCAACTGCTGAGGTCATTAGTCCCCCAGAACTTAGAACTAGTTAAACCTAACTAACCTAAGGACATCACAAACATCCATGCCCGAGGCAGGATTCGAAGCTGCGACCGTAGCGGTCCTGCGGTTCCAGACTGCAGCGCCTTTAACCGTACGGCCACTTCGGCCGGCTAGACTAGACGGCACGCAAATGTTGATACAGGTGGATGTGCGAGTTACGCATTCTTTTAAAATGTTCTCACGAGTCTTTTATCTGCCGAGACGCGATGAGGTTGTAGCGGACTATTGTGGGGTTTGTGTGGAGGCTGTATGCCTTATACTGTTTCCGTCAAGGAGTCGGGGCAATATCCTACCTGAGTGCTGTCAGATTCCTAGTGGAATCATAGCAGTGGTATGAAAGTTGTGACTATTTAATCATATCTCGCATGTGAAAACGAGGCTGCGCTACCTGTGGAAACTATTTCACTAGTATGTGCATTTTCAACTTCTCGCGGTGTAATGAATAATCCATTAAATTTCGGGCGTGCAGCCGCGCAAATAAAATTTCTTCTACTGATATTTCGGCCGCGTATCGTCCGGCCATCTTCAGAGCGGGTTCCAAGACTGACGACAAGGTGCCACGCGCGGCCTTATATGCTCCACCGCGGCGGTACTGCGCATGCGGGTCACAGATGCTGCGCCGCCTGTGGCGAAGGCGTACGGACATTCGATATGCTTATCGATGTTTTATCGGCGGCGGTGACACGGTGACGACTTCTCTGCAATTTAATTACTCCAAGAGCCGGATTCCATGCTTTGTCCAGATTAAATCCATTGTCTCTGTTTGTTAAATTGTTGGCTAATCGAATTTCTATGGCTTCCTTGAATACAGATTCCCAAAAAGAAAAGGTGGATGTTAAGATCTTCACATCACTGTAATTCATGGAATGACCCGTATCAATACAATGTTCGGCCACAGCCGACTTGTCTGGTTGTAATGAGCGTGTGTATCTTCGGTGCTCCACACACCTCTCATGAACGGTGCGTGTTGTTTGACCTATGTATGACTGCTCACAATTTCCGCAAGGAATCTGGTACACACCCGCCTTACGAAGCAGTAAATCGTCCTTCACAGAGCCGAGTAAAGCCGCAATCTTCATGGGGGAGCCAGAAGATCACCTTAACACAGTGTTTCTCAAGAATACGGCCTATCTTTGAAGAAAGAGCACCCACATAAGGCAGAAACGCCCTAGATCTGAAGAAATTACTATCTTCTTCCCCATCGCATACCTTCTTTTTAGGTTTTGCATCGAATGCTCTACGAATTTGTTGCGGAGAATATCCATTCGATTTAAAAATACTCTTGAGCTATGTTAGCTCTCCTTGTAAATTGTCTTCATCGGATATACAGTGCGCCCGATGCACTAAGGTCTTAAGGACACCCATGTTCTGAGATAAGCATATCGAATGTCCGTACGCCTTCGCCACAGGCGGCGCAGCATCTGTGACCCGCATGCGCAGTACCGCCGCGGTGGAGCATATAAGGCCGCGCGTGGCTCCTTGTCGTCAGTCTTGGAACTCGCTCTGAAGATGGCCGGACGATACGCGGCCGAAATATCAGTAGAAGAAATTTTATTTGCGCGGCTGCATGCCCGAAATTTAATGGATTATTTCACTAGTATTCCAGTGCAGAAAGTGTATTCGAGGCGGCCGAGTAATGTTTAGTTTATTGATGGCTGTGTAATTACTTCTCGTATCAAAATCGAGTGGTGTGGAATTCTTGTATTTAGAGAAGCATGTAGTGTGCTGAATATATGCAACAGGCTTAACTGTGTGCCATACGCGACTGGAATCGGTATCCCTTCCTTTGTAGGCAGTACTTGCACCCAGCCTGCCGACAGGAAGAAATGGGAAGACGCCGAAGCTTTCAATCCAACAGCGAAGAGGCACTACGCTTACTTACTGGAGGGATATCCAGCACTGGCCATTAAAATACCAACACCATGAAGGAGCATGTATCAAACGTCTAATTGTATGTACTACATGCTTGGGTACGCATGTGATCAGCATTTCAGCGGAATACCATCTGCGTTCCGTTTATTAGAAGAGATTACGCAGCGGATTTCCCATTCATAAATCAAATGTGAATGTTGGTTACTTGTGAGAAGAGCATGTAACGCTTCGCTTAAGAAAGAGAAACATTTAATACTACTTGTGGAATTCGATAACGGTTCGATTGTGGCCTGTCGAAACTGTGGTTTGTCGTTCCGCAATATTGGTTCTCACGTTGGTCGGGATCCTACGACATTTGAATTTGTAATGGATGGGTTCAGCAACGACATACTTGACACTATGCAGGATCCCTCGTGACTATCGCCGGAGAGCCATTGTTACTGCCTAAGATGGCAGCACTGCGCACAAAATTTCAGTCTGCATAGTACGAGGCCTAGTAACCTCAGTCCTTCTAGTTACTCGTCTTCCTACATCTCTTCTTCTTAATTGGTATTATTTGAGGATTTTGCGCAGGACCCGCGCAGTCTCCATCCACAGTACACGGCGCGCGACTGCTACGGTCGCAGGTTCGAATCCTGCCTAGGGCATGGATGTGTGTGATGTCCTTAGGTTAGTTAGGTTTAAGTAGTTCTAAGTTCTAGGGGACTGATGACCTCAGATGTTAAGTCCCATAGTGCTCAGAGCCATTTGAATCATTTGAACCACAGTACACGATCTTTCCGCCTGGTGGTCTAGTGGCAATTGGAAACCGAGAGGTCGCGGGATCGCATCCTGCTCTCAACAAGGAAATTTTTTATTCTGAGTTTATGCTGGCCTACATCTCTCAGTTATCTAAAGGTAGGCCAGGAAGGACACGTGGTTCGGATTTCACTGTAGGTCCCTTTCCCCAGTAGGATTACTGAGGTAGGTTAAAGGTACACAAGTCGCTGAAGTGTAATCCAATTAAAAGAACATGCAAACAGGCGGCTGAAAATCCCTCTTGAGCGACTCCCAGACAATCATGGCATACAAATTTACTTTTTTCGAACATATTCTGTAGCTCTGTACTGTACTGAGGACTGGTCTTTCTGCGTGATCCTTAAGGGTGTCATTACATCTTTCGTATCCCATAGTGTGTAGGTAGCTGCTCTTCTCATGAACTGGAAGTCGGCGCTCATTAGTCTCCGTTCCGTCATCTCTATATAGTGTCGAAGCATCGCTACCATAAAAGAGGATGTGGCTAGGGTTTGTGTATAGCTTGAGTCTGGTGTACCGCTGAACAAGAAATGGGCTGAAGATACGATTTATTAGTGCTGTGAGTTTTGTGACATTTTTAATTTGTGTTGCTTTTCGCGTGTAGCTGAGGTTGTACGCTAGGTATTTGAATCTTGATACTTCACGTGGGTTGTGTTGTCTATTGAAGTTTTGCTTCTCTCTTGGTTTCTCCCGATGAAGGCCATATCTTTCGTTTTATTGTTTTACATTTTTGCTGCTGTGTGTAGGTTACACATTTCTGCATATTATCTTTGGATACTGCAAAAAGTACCGCAAACAGTAGTGTGTCTAGGCCAGTGTCAGCTATAAACTGAAGCGAGGATGTCCCTCCTATTACACTGTATACGGACAGTAAGTAATATTTCCTTTTTTTCTTATTCTTGCTAGTGTTGCAGTTTTAATGGCCAGCGGTGCAGTTAATTTCCTTGTCCAACTAATCTCGTATGGCGTTTTCGTCGTCTCTTCTCGACTCACTTTAAGCATGTGCACCTTTGTTTCCTTGTAATCGACACAAACGACTGCTTGCATCCTCTCTTGTACAACTTGTTAAAGGCCGCGGCATGTAGGAAAGCGGCTCAATTTTCAGCAGATATGCGCACCCGCCTCCATTAATCCCTGGCAGCCAATAATACAGGGTGTACGTGAAGTCGGGGAACACTTTCAATTATATATTGCACAAGAGCCAAACATTGTACAGGTATCATACATATGTCATTTTGAAGAGATACCCTGATCTTTGGCAAAAACACTTGACAGTGGGCAACAGAAAGCAAAACATTGCTTTGAAACGTGCGTTCAGTTCATAGTGCTGTGGAATGTGGGGAAAAAAACCGCAAATTGGCATTCATAAGAAGAACACCAAACATGCAACAGGAGCGTCATATGTAAGAAATTGTCGAGCAACCTGTATGTACAGTTCAAAACATTACTACTTAATGGGAAATACCAACCACCAGAATTGTTTATAACCTATAGGTACACTGACAAAAATGTAAATTAATTAGCAAACATACACTCCTGGAAATTGAAATAAGAACACCGTGAATTCATTGTCCCAGGAAGGGGAAACTTTATTGACACATTCCTGAGGTCAGATACATCACATGATTACACTGACAGAACCACAGGCACACAGACACAGGCAACAGAGCATGCACAATGTCGGCACTAGTACAGTGTATATCCACCTTTCGCAGCAATGCAGGCTGCTATTCTCCCATGGAGACGATCGTAGAGATGCTGGATGTAGTCCTGTGGAACGGCTTGCCATGCCATTTCCACCTGGCGCCTCAGTTGGACCAGCGTTCGTGCTGGACGTGCAGACCGCGTGAGACGACGCTTCATCCAGTCCCAAACATGCTCAATGGGGGACAGATCCGGAGATCTTGCTGGCCAGGGAAGTTGACTTACACCTTCTAGAGCACGTTGGGTGGCACGGGATACATGCGGACGTGCATTGTCCTGTTGGAACAGCAAGTTCCCTTGCCGGTCTAGGAATGGTAGAACGATGGGTACAATGACGGTTTGGATGTACCGTGCACTATTCAGTGTCCCCTCGACGATCACCAGTGGTGTACGGCCAGTGTAGGAGATCGCTCCCCACACCATGAAGCCGGGTGTTGGCCCTGTGTGCCTCGGTCGTATGCAGTCCTGATTGTGGCGCTCACCTGCACGGCGCCAAACACGCATACGACCATCATTGGCACCAAGGCAGAAGCGACTCTCATCGCTGAAGACGACACGTCTCCATTCGTCCCTCCATTCACGCCTGTCGCGACACCACTGGAGGCGGGCTGCACGGTGTTGGGGCGTGAGCGGAAGACGGCCTAACGGTGTGCGGGACCGTAGTCAGCTTCATGGAGACGGTTGCGAATGGTCCTCGCCGATACCCCAGGAGCAACAGTGTCCCTAATTTGCTGGGAAGTGGCGGTGCGGTCCCCTACGGCACTGCGTAGAATCCTACGGTCTTGGCGTGCATCCGTGCGTCGCTGCGGTCCGGTCCCTGGTCGACGGGCACGTGCACCTTCCGCCGACCACTGGCGACAACATCGATGTACTGTGGAGACCTCACGCCCCACGTGTTGAGCAATTCGGCGGTACGTCCACCCGGCCTCCCGCATGCCCACTATACGCCCTCGCTCAAAGTCCGTCAACTGCACATACGGTTCACGTCCACGCTGTCGCGGCATGCTACCAGTGTTAAAGACTGCGATGGAGCTCCGTATGCCACGGCAAACTGGCTGACACTGACGGCGGCGGTGCACAAATGCTGCGCAGCTAGCGCCATTCGACGGCCAACACCGCGGTTCCTGGTGTGTCCGCTGTGCCGTGCGTGTGATCATTGCTTGTACAGCCCTCTCGCAGTGTCCGGAGCAAGTATGGTGGGTCTGACACACCGGTGTCAATGTGTTCTTTTTTCCATTTCCAGGAGTGTATGTACATATTCCAGGCCACTGATGATGCCTTGCAGAAAATATAGGCGATACGCGTATGGCACTAAAATTGTGTTTTATTCAGTTGCTGTCAGACGGTCCATAAGTAAAAATTATCTGTATACCGTAATAGGTTAACTCGGTTTGGCGTAAACCCGAGTTGGCCCATCGCTGCGTCAACCGTCCCGCGTGGCACGCTCTGCGCATGCGCCTGCGCGTGCTGTGACGCGCGCGTCACGTTCTGTGTTGCTGCTATGCTGGGAAGCGTAATTGCCGGGGCAGAGGTCCCGGCAGTGCGCAGCGGGGGAACCTGTTTTGTTGCGTCAGGGCGGAGGCGGCGACGTCCGCCTTCTGCTCGCTGCGGGTGGGCGCTCTCAGGTGACTCAGCAAGGCCGGGGCTGCCTGCACTACGCCGCGGCCGGCTGTCCCAGTCTTCGGTGTCGTGCTGGCCCTTCTGGCGACCGTGACTGCGCAGCCATTTCGGTCTTGCTGGCGGTCGAAACAGATCGAATAGTGAGCACAGGGCCGCCGTCGAGCTTCCGGGCAGCTTCCTCACTGTATGAACACAAGAGCATGCTTTAATTCCGTGGAAAAACCAACAGGATTAAAAGTAGTAGCGGTAATGCGAAAATGCCGGAAAGTACAAAATACAGGATGGCGTAGTTAAAAGTAGCCTGCTTCCCCTTTGAATGCGAATGATTTGATTTCTGAAACAGAGTAAACAGCTGCAACAATGGAAAGTTGTAAGCAATATTCGATTGTTAGCATTCTTACCCTCAGACTCAAGAAGAATATAGTAATTCCAATCCCAAAGAAAGCAGGTGTTGACAGATGTGACAATTACCGAACCATCAGTTTAATAAGTCACAGCTGCAAAATACTAACGCGAATTCTTTACAGACGAATGGAAATACTGGTAGAATCCGACCTCGGGGAGGATCAGTTTGGATTCCGTAGAAATGTTGGAACACGTGAGACAATACTGACCTTACGACTTACCTTAGAAGAAAGATTAAGGACAGGCAAACCTACGTTTCTAGCATTTGTAGACTTAGAGAAAGCTTTTGACAATGTTGACTGGAATACGCTCTTTCAAATTCTAAAGGTGGCAGGGGTAAAATACAGGGAGCGAAAGGCTATTTACAATTTGTACAGAAACCAGATGGCAGTTATAAGAGTCGAGGGACATGAAAGGAAAGCAGTGGTTGGGAAGGGAGTGAGACAGGGTTGTAGCCTCTTCCCGATGTTATTCAATCTGTATATTGAGCAAGCAGTAAAGGAAACAAAAGAAAAATTCGGAGTAGGTATTAAAATCCATGGAGAAGAAATAAAAACTTTGAGGTTCGCCGATGACATTGTAATTCTGTCAGAGACAGCAAAGGACTTGGAAGAGCATTTGAACGGAATGGACAGTGTCTTGAAAGGAGGATATAAAATGAACATCAACAAAAGCAAAACGAGTATAATGGAATATGGTCCAGTTAACTCGGGTGATGCTGAGGGAATTAGGTTAGGAAATGAGACACTTAAATTAGTAAAGGAGTTTTGCTATTTGGGGAGCAAAATAACTGATGATCGACGAAGTAGAGAGGATATAAAATGTAAACTGGCAATGGCAAGGAAAGCGTTTCTGAAGAAGAGAAATTTGTTAACATCGAGTATAGATTTAAGTGTCTGGAAGTCGTTTCTGAAAGTAATTGTATGGAAGTTAAACATAGACGATAAATAGTTTGGACAAGAAGAGAATAGAAGCTTTTCAAATGTGGTGCTACAAAATAATGCTGAAGATTAGATGGGTAGATCACATAACTGATGAGGAGGTATTGAACAGATTTGGGGAGAAGAGGAGTTTGTGGCATAACTTGACAAGAGGAAGGGACTGGTTGGTAGGACATGTGCTGAGGCATCAGGGGATCACAAATTTAGCATTGGATGGCAGTGTGGAGGGTGAAAATCGTAGAGGGAGACCAAGAGATGAGTACACTAAGCAGATTCAGAAGGACGTATGTTGCAGTAAGTACTGGGAGATGAAGAAGCTAGCACAGGATACAGTAGCATGGAGAGTTGCATCAAACCATTCTCAGGACTGAAGACCACAACAACAGCAGCAGCATTCTTCTGTCAGCATTTCAGTTTAGTTCGTCAGTAAAGTTAGACGTTTCTGTTTGCGCTGTGGAGAATGACTTTCTCGTTAGAAGAATGAATTGAAATTGTGGAGGCATATTGTAACACCTGAAGAAAGCCGAAAACCCAAATAAGAATGTCATGATAATTTAAAGTAGCCAACAGTGGTATCCTAATAGGTGCGACAACTTTGACAATAATATAACACCTTAAAGTTTTAATGAACACCAATTTCAATAATTACTGAGGATGTCATGATGTAAAAGTAGAAAGAAAGAAAGGTTATTTTTAATTAGCTATCAAACATCTCAGTAATAACTGCAAATCAGTACGACGAAAGCTAAGTCCAAAGTAATATGTCGGTCAGAGATAACATTTATTGTGAAAGAGAGTTGTAAACGTGGCGAAAAGGAAATTCAATGCGTCTACAATGCTCGATCATGAAAATGTTAGTAGCTTGCTTGCGCCGACTGGGGTGGCCGAGCGGTTCTACGCGCTACAGTCTGGAATCGCGCGACCGCTACGTCGCAGGTTCGAATCCTGCCTCGGGTATGGGTGTATGTGATTTCATTAGGTTAGTTAGGTTTGAGTAGTTCTAAGTTCTAGGGGACTGATGACCTCAGAAGTTAAGTCCCATAGTGCTCAGAGCCATTTGTACCATTTAGCTTGCTTGCTATCAAATCGTGAGGGAGCATCGTTTGTTATAGTACTACTAACGGAACGCTACAAGATTGTTTCTATTAAAAAAAAATGTACTATTGCGTGATAGAGATGCGCGGACTTTGTTCTCAGTTATTCTGACTTGAGAACTTGAACTGAAGTGATATTTTGATAGTGTACGACGAGTTAATGAACTTTAATTATTGGAGACATTATTGTTGGACTCATCCTTCATCAAAGTGAACAGTTACAACGAAGAATGGACATAGTATCGAAGACTGCAATACCTGATTAGCCTTGAGTAGGAAACATTAATACGACCACACGAGGATAATACAAATACGCCGATTGTAAAAGTTGTCGTAATTGTCACTATCAACGAACTGAAAAGAATGGTAATTGATCTGATCCATTGGTGTGCGAGTGGTGTGTTGATTATAAACTAACTGCTAAGAAGAAACAATAAAAATTGTTCGTCAGTAATGGAAATCTCCCGCGTTGGCGCCATCATTAATTCAACTGTGTGGTAGTTGATGATTAAAATTAATTAACTGTGAAAGTTTTACTTGAAAGAGTGAACATTGAGCATTGAAAGTAGTGTTTTGCCAAAATAATATTACGACGCACGAAAGCAAGATAGCATTATAGATTATCTCTGGATTTGCGTCGTGTCGTAGTGAACAATTCTGCCTAGCAACGTAACAACTACTGATACTGAACCGCAAATGAATTTTTCCTCGCTTCAGTGGTGTGAAACGACGCCGATGATGAATGATTCACTCAATACTGCAATAACTAACTAACCAGGCTTAGCAAATCATCGTAAAACCATAACAGACAATTAAAATTAGCAGTTCGCATCGCTGAGAAGACTGTGCGGACTCGCAAACGGACTTTCATACATTTCGCGAGGAACAATTTTCTTTAGAAGCTTTCAGGTGCTGTTCCACGTTATCCGACGGGGACAATCATGACTGCGCGTCGCGTCTCCATTCCACCGACCGAGCTGTAGCAGTAGCGGCTCAACATCAACAGCGACAACAAAAGGGGAGAGGGGACGTCACAATGTGAGCAAACAGGCTTAATTAAGAAAACTCATGAAATTTTCGGGATTAAGTATCCGGATAGAGGACTACCAGCAAAGAGAGCAACACAGTCTGTATAAAAACTGGCGCATCTCCGGCCCCTTGCGAAATGTAAAACGACAAAGAAATCCTTCAGTTCGCACACCAAAAGTTATTGCAGACATTCGTCGAAGAATTATTCAGAACCCAAAGAAGTCTACACGTAACCTGGCCCAGCAGGTGCGTGTGTAAGTAGGGGGAGTTGCCAGCGTATAATGAAAAGTCATAACTTGAAGCCATATCGAGTGACGGTTGTGCAGCAGTTACGGGAGCATGACAGCCAGAAACGCTTACAATACTGCACGTGGCTTTTGAACAGCATCAACAATGGTTTGTTAGACCCTTTCCATTACATCACGAGTAATGAAGCAAGGTTTCATGTTTCCGCTCATATGAATTCACAGAACACGAGGTACTGAGCAACGGAGAACACTAACTTTGTGTGTTAGCAACTTCTTCATGATGAAAAAATCGGCATTTGGTGCGGCGTAATAGGAACGCCCATCATTGGGCCGATATTTTTTGGCACTACCCTCAACAAGGTTGCATATATGGAAATTTTTGATACATTTTGTGCTCAATTCACTGAATTTGAAAGACAATACTGCTTCTTCCAGCACGTCTGCGGTATCCCGGGAACGAGTCCATGTTGTCTTCACTGAGGAACGAACTGTCTGCAAACATTTATGACCACCATGTTCGCCAGGTGTAACGTGTCATTTTTTTCCTGTGGGAACACTTGAAGAGCAAGAGCTACGAAACAAATCCACACACAATACAGGAGCTGAAGAATATCAAGCTTGAAACTGCCGCCATCGATATCGGAACTTTACGCCAGGTGTATTTGAATATGCTTAGACGTGCACAGCTGTGTATAGATGTTGCAAGGAGTCACTTTCGGCATCTTCCAGAAATGTATTTTTCATTGTAAATAAATGGTAAGTCCGTTTCAGCTCTTCGTTTCTGTAATTTCACTGCATTTCGTTTTTACTTACACAGGCTACATTTATCCGCGCTACCCTGTATAAGAAAATACGAAAGAAACATAAGTATGATCATGAGGCGACTGTCCAAGGTGACGTCAGAAGTCTCTTCGCGGGCAATCCGATAGCATGCATACATGCGGTATCCGTGGAACGGGCAGTGGGACAGGAAGTGCATCATTTCGCTGTATACTAAGAATCTCCGACTAGTGGTACCACCGGTGAGCAGTGCGGATGTCGTCGTCAATGGCGAGCAGCTCGTAGAATGAGAACGGAGGCTAATGATAGGAACTGCACGGAGACTAGATCACCTCGGTGTATTGTTACAGCAAGTCCTTAAAAATATCGCAGTGGGTACTGTGACGATATTCACATTTGTCATTGAGAAAGTGTACGCGATTATTTCTCAGCTTAGCGTATATTTGAGTTTCTTTCAAAACGCTAAGTATAACCTTTTTTTTTGCTCGTTATTTAAAAACGGCCATGCTCCCGTGCAGTGCCTTACTTTCTTCTTTGTGTTCCTTTAATGTGCAGTTCTGATAAAAACGGTTGACGGAGCGTGCCTCAATGAAATATGAATAATAAAATAATTTGCTGTCTAGACAAAATTCTCGGTGTGAGTGCTAAAAAGTTTTCGTTGATCTCATCACGCATTACTAATCTGGATTCCGCAGATGCATTGTCCTCTTGCAAACAACGAATACGTTTTTTCGTTTACAATTTTTTCAAAGAGTTCCTTCCCAACATGAACATACACAAACTCAGTTGTACCCTTTTAAAACGACCCAAACATTCGTTTTCGCATTAGATTTGTTTAGTATTCAACGAATGCGGCACGTTACACCAAGCTTTTCCACCCTTTTTTTTCGTAACGCAGAATGCATCACCCGTCAGTGATTTCAAATGTCTTTAATCGCCTTCGTCGCAACGTTTCGACGAGTTTCCTTTCCGTCATCTGCCGGCAAGGAACTTGAAATTCATCGATGAAGCATGCATTCCCATACAATGTCTGTGTATTTTCATCTCTGTTTTAGGCGTCGTTCATGTCGATCATCTCGAACAGAAGAACGTCCATATTGAATTCTGAAAGCCACATTTTAACTGTTGAACACTCTTCTCTAATATTAACAGGATCTTCCGTCGGTTCTTAATAGAACAACATTATAATAAATGAAAAGCACCAGTTTGCTTTTGTTCTACAATATTACTTTTATTGTTAACCGGTTTTCTGCTTACAAGGCCATTTTCAGACATTTACTGAGTATTATCACCAAAGAAGTGATGTCTGAAGATGGCCTTGTAAGCCGAAAACGGTTAACAATAAAAGTAATATTGTAGAACAAAAGCAAACTGACTCTTCTCTAACATTTGCTGAATTTCATTTGGACAAAGAAATGAATTTTATGACTTGGAGTGTTATTAATTTAAAAAGTTTTGTAAGTACAACTATTCCCCTGATCTTGTTGGTTTCTTTACTTCCATTATTCCCCAACGTTTGTTGTTGTGGTCTTCAACTCGAAGAATGAATTGTTGTAGCTCTCCACGCTAGTTATCCTGTGCAAGCCCTTATCTCTGTATGTTTACTGCATCTCACATTCGTTTGAACCTCCAATTCAGCTTCCCCTCCCTCCTTACACACACACACACACACACACACACACACACACACACACACACGATTAGGGACTGATGACCTTATCAGTTAAGTCCCATAAAAATTTACACACATTTGAACATTTTTGAACTTCCCGCCATTCTTGATGCCTTATGAATTTTCCTATCAGTCTATCCCTTATTTATTCAAGTTGTGGCAAGAAGTTCATTTCTGCCCAGTTGGATTCAGTATGTTTTCATTAAACGAGTTGCGTAGCAAAAAGTCCAAATCGATCCAGGAAAGTATTTTTATATTTATTCCATTTACGGACCACGATATTTTATGCCCACTTATTTTGGCCTATGCCCGCCCATGTAGCCGAGCGGGTTAGAGCGCTGCTTCTGGAATACGGGGAGACCAGCCTGCCCCGGGTCGAGTCCGTCTCACGGCTTAATGACAAGGGCTGGCGAACCAGCGGTTTTTAGGCTGTTTCCCACATGCAGCTAGGTGAATCCCAGGCTAGTACCCACGTCCCCTTCAGATACCACGGTACGCAGAAATTGAGAAAACGATCTCACACTTGAATGTGAGATTTACTGTAGACGCAGACAGATGGGGAGCACAGATTCCATCCTGGGAGGAGTGATGACGTCAGGAAGGAGATCTGGCCACCACTTGTCACTAAGATTTCGTCAATCCATAGAATAGTGTCGACCCCGCAGAGAAACGGGAAGAAAAAGAAGAAGAAGAAGATAATGGCTTCTTAAATATTCCGCGGGTGCCAGTGTTGTACAGTCAGCTGTAATGTATGACCGTCTCCTTTTGCTCCCCTTCCCGCACCCCACTTCCTGCAATTATCATCTGTTGTTCTCTTCCTTGCTATTTCTAGGTATACTTCCTACACTTCTGGTAGTTACTCATAGTTGCAACGACTTGGCCTTTTGCCGCTATCAACAATCGCTCAGTTTCTCCATGCAAGCCTGTGTGCGTCAACCAATATTTCGTTTCTTGCAAATGGACATTATATTATTATTATTAACTAATTATTTATAACAATAAACGAGTTCATCTGATCATATTCATCATTATGAATGAGTGAAGGAAGAGTAAGTATAGAACGAGGAGCAACAGGAAAAACGACAAGAAGAAGAAAAACGTGAGATGATCATTTAGTCGATAAAGAGGAGAAACATCAATTCAAGTAACTAATGTTTTTCTGAAAGAATTCTCAAGGTGATTCATTCCGCCTAAAAACGTTACTCCTGCTAGACATACCCTAATTAGTGAACAAAACAAATCTTACATCCTGCTCTTGAAGTTACTGCGCCTCTCTCACATTACCACCTCCCCCTTATTCCTTTTTCTTCGTTGTGGTCTCTTTTTGCGTGCATCCAAGCTATAGTTACTTCTTACTCTTGACCTTGGCAAATGATCTTACGACTCTCGGCGCGTGACTGTCGCTTGCACAGACGAACTGTAGCGATCTGCTGCATAAGGTAAATAGAGAAAAGAAAATTTTGTACTGGCACAAAGTATTTTCCGCCTTCATTTTTAGCATTTTCGAATATCCAGCGCATATACTTATAAGAAAACTGTTACTTTAGTTGCCAGCGACCAGTATGTTCATTTCCATCACCATTTTTGCGAGTGGTTTTTTGTTTGTATCGACTGGAGGAAGCAAAAGAAATGCAAACTATTTTTTAATCAATCTTTTATTCTACATGTTTGAAAGTTTTACAGTGTGTAGATACATCCTTTAGGAACAATATTTTCATTTTTCCACATAATTACCATCCCTCTCAACTGCCATACGCCATCTTGGAACCAGCGCCTGTGTACTCGCACGGTAAAATTCTGGACCAACCTGTTGGAGCGACTGTTTGGCAGTGTCCACAAGGGCGTCATCATCATCAAACCTTGTTTCACGAAGAGAGTCTTTTAGTTTCCCAAAGAGATGATAGTCACATGGAACCAGGTCAGGATTGTAAGACGGGTGTTTCAGTGTTGTCCATCCGAGTTTTGTGATCACTTCCATGATTTTTTGACTGACATGTGGTCGTGCAACAGCAAAACATCCTGCTTTTCCGATGTGGTCGAACACGACTTAGTCGAGCTTGAAGTTTCTTCAGTGTCGTCACACATACATCAGAATTTATGGTGGTTCCACTTGGCATGATGTCCACAAGCAAGAGCCATAACTTTTTTAGCAGAAGGTGTGGTTTGGAAATTTTTTTTTCTTGGGTGAATTTGCATGATGCCACTCCATTGATTGCCTCTACATCTCCGGTGAAAAATGATGGAGTCATGTTTCATCACCTGTCACAATTCTTCCAAGAAATTCATCTCCACTATTCTCATACTGTTCCATAAGTTCGCTGCATACCGTTTTTCTTGTTTCTTTGTGAGCCACTGTCAACATCCTGGGAACCCATCTGGCACAAACCTTTTTTAACGCCAACACTTTCAGTATTCTGCAAACACTTCCTTCCCCTATCCCAACGTAGCGTGACAATTCGTTCACTGTGATGCGTCTGTGAGCAGTCACCAATTCGTTAACTCTCTGCATATTGTCCGGAGTATGTGCAGTACGAGGCCTGCCGCTACGAGGACAATCCTCAGTACTGCCGTGCCCGCTTTCATCACGTAACGTGCTTGCCCACCGACTAACTGTATTGCGATCGCCAGCAGCATCTCCATACACCTTTTTCAACCTCTTGTGGATGTTTCTCATTGTCTCGTTTTCAGAGCACAGGAATTCTATGACAGCACGTCGCTTCTGACGAACGTCAAGTGTAGCAGCCATCTTGAAGACATGCCGTGACGGCGCCACTCACGGGAACAGGTTGAACTAAGTTTGAAGACAAGTGGGAAGGATGTATCTACCCACTGTAAAACTTTCACACATGCAAAATGAAAACTGTATTTTTACAAAAATAGTGTGCATTTCTTTTGAAGTGACCCTCGTACATTCTCCGATTAAGGGAGTCTGGACAACCTACGTAATTCGGAATGGCCACCGGGTGTCACGAGGGGTGGGCCTGCTCGCATAAAGGGGAAATTGTGTTGTCAGTGGCAGGCCAGTAACAGCGGATTGGATCGGTCAGGGGAATTCAGTGGTTTCAACTGTGAGCTGGGCATTAAATATTGCCTGAGTAGCATATCTGTCAGGGGCGTTTCAAGCCACAAGCTCCTCCAGTCGATTGTGGGGTGATGAGGGTTGGAAATGCGAAAGATAATCTCAGGTAACTCAATTGGATTTGATATGCTGACGGGCGGGGGTATACATTGTCGCACATGCAATTGCTGGTACAAGGACTCGTATGCTTTGTACAATCGTTAGCTTTAAACAAATCCAGATGCGGACACAATTATTTAAAATCGTCGAAAGACTTTTTTCGCCTCCGAGAGAGTAGAAATTCGCATAGTTTTTTTTTTTTTTTTTTTTAAATTGTGACATTCCTGGTGTTCTACCGAGTTGTTGTTCCCTTTTTCGCACAATATTTTTTTAACCGATCCAGCCGTCTTTTTCAGGTATTGAGAGTTTCTCTGTTACGCGTACTTGCTGCCTGGACTCCAACCAGCCTATGAGAAATTGTTAATCTCACGCCGCTATTTATAGCAGAGTTCAACTCCTGATGTACTACGCCCTTTGATGCTCACTTGTTTGTCACAGTCCGCCCTGATATTCTGTGAGACGCAAAGTCTTTCAGCGTTTTCAAATTCTGGTGGATGCGATGGCCGGCGAGACTTTAATAAATTGAGTGCCGGACCCCAAGCCTTGTCTAAATTGTAACCTATCAGCCCACTTACACCAGGTAGTGCGGGCCCATGTCCCCGCACATATAGAGAATAAGTGCGGCCCCATTATACTTACCCGGGGAATCCCCACCGATACCTGTCCAAACCAAACAACCGGAGTTTTCTTCACAAGTTATAAAACTGTATGTCAGAACATGACTTATCATTCGTATGCTGCAATATGAAGCATAAAATGCAGAAAGCAGCGGCAGCACACAAGCGGAAATCAAAACAGTGGCACTCTTCTTCCACTACAAACATCTAAACAGGTAAATCAACTCTTTTAAATAATTTCCTGAGAACGTATTGCTGTTATAACTAGTCGCTTGTCTTTAATAAGAGTCGCTTGCTGCGCTAACCGCTGCCTCGCTTTACTCCTACAGTGACGTCGCTGCGCCGGCCAATCACAGCCGATTTAGCTTCGGGCCTAACCTCCTTTTTCAATAACCTTAGTGTGTAGCGTAGATTATATCAGATGACAGCTTCCGGAAGGTACATACACAAACAAACGATGTGCACCACATTACAAAAAATTGAGTGCCGGACCCCCAAACCTTGCCTAAATTGTAACCTCCGTACCTGTTTGTTAAAATTTTGACCCCTGAATTACGCTGTCACAAAAATTCGACGTTTTCTCCACGTCACTGGTCTCACTGTGTTTCATTTCATTACTGTACGCAAAGCAATGCTGGACGACAGTCAATATGCGTTGTTGTTTTAGTCAGGTGTGCCGCTGATGTTTTCTTGCATCCCTCCTCGACTTTTCTAGTAGTCTGCCCCACATAAGACATGCCGCGCTCGCATGGAAAGCGATGCACACCCGGCTTTCAGAGACCTAGATTGTCTTTAACCTTACAAAGCATACATAAAGTCTTAGTTATAGGGAGCGATATGCAGGGGATGCCATGTTTCCGAAGCAGTCTACCAGTCTCTCCGGATACTGGACCATAATAAGATAGGTGCGCGATTCTCGGCTTCTCTTCCTTCAACCTCTTTCTCAGGCGTTCTTTATTTTGACTGCAACGGCCGTTTAATTTGACGGTCTGAGTGGCCATTCTTTCGGAACATATCCTAAACATCTGACTGCAAGGAATTCGCATTCAGCTGAGGTGACAGTCATCGGATACCTCCTAATATCGTGTCGGACCTAGTTTTGCAAAAAATGGTTCAAAGGCTCTAAGCACTATGGGACTTAACTTCTGAGGTCATCAGTTCCCTAAAACTTAGAACTACTTAAACCTAACTAACCTAAGGACATCACACACATCCATGTCCGAGGCATGATTCGAACCTGCGACCGTAGCAGCAGTGCGGTTCCGGACTGAAGCGCCTAGAGCCTCTCGGTCACAAGGGCTGGCCCCGACTTTTGCACTGAGTAATGTCGCAGCCCGACGTGACATGACTCAAGAAGTCGTTGAAAGACACCTGCAGAAATACTGCGTATATAGCCGACCGTAACTGCGAAAGTGTTGCCGCTGTAGGGTTTTGTGCACGAACTCACTCTCGACTATGCCCCATAATTGTTCTGTGGGTTTCATGGCGGGCGATCTGGGTGGCCAAATCATTCATTCGAATTGCCCAGAATGTTCTGGCATTGCGCACTGTTATCCATAAAAAATTTATCGTTTTTTTGGGAACATGAAGTCATGAACGGCTGCAGAAGATCTGCAAGTAGCCGAACATTACCATTCCCAGTCAATGATCGCGTCAGTTGGACCAGATGACCCACTTCATTCCATGTAAATACAGCTCACACCATTATCGAACCACCACCACCTTGCAAAATGCCTCCATGGTTTCGTGAGCTCTGCGCCACACTCGAACCCTACCATCAGCTGTAACCAACTGAAATCTGGACTCATTTGACCAGGCCACGGTTTTTCAGTCGTCTAGGGCCCAACCGAAATGGTCACGAGCCCAGGAGAAGCACTGCAGGCCATGTCGTGCTGTTAGGAAATGCCTCGAGTCGGTCGTCTGCTGCCATAGCTCATTAACGCAAATTTTCGCCGCACTGTCCTAACGGATATATTTGTCTTACGTCCTACCTGTCTGTTAGCACTGACTATGCAGACACCGCTGCTCTCAATCGTTAAGTGAAGAGCGCAGGCCACTGCATTGTCCGTGGTATGAAGTAATAGCTGAAATTTGGTGTCCTCGGCACACTCTTGACAGCATGGATCTTTCAGTATAGAATTCCCTAAAGATTTCGGAAATGGAATGCCCTGTACCCCTAGCTCCAACTATAATTTCGCTTTCAAAGTCTGTTAACCCCCGTCGTGCGACCATATATCACATCGGAAACTTTTTCATACGAATCACCTGAGTACAAATGAAGGCTCCACCAATGCACTCCCTTTTATACCTTGTGTACGCAATATTACTGCCGTCTGTATATGTGCGTATCGCTATCCCATGACTTCACCTCAGTGTATTTCGTATAGCTGTGGATCGTCGACAAGCACTATTCGTAGGTGTTCGAATTCTTTAGTTGTAAGGTGGTTATAATTCCGCACCTTACAAGAACTCGTCCACATACTTTGCCATGATCTACAAACACAGTTAGGTATCATGTGATAAGTTGTACATCGTGTATAAGAATATGCACTACTGGCCATTAACATTGCTATACCAAGAAGAAATGCTGATGATAAACGGGTATTCATTGGACAAATATATTATACTAGAGCTGAAATGTGATTACATTTTCAACCAATTTGGGTGCACAGATCCTGAGAAATCAGTACCCAGAACAACCACCTCTTGCCGTAATAATGGCCTTGATACGCCTGGGCATTGAGTCAAACAGAACTTGAATAGCGTGTACAGGTACAGCTGCCCATGCAGCTTCAATACGATACCGCAGTTCATCAAGAGTAGTGACTGGCGTGTTGTGAAGAGCCAGTTGCCTGGCCACTATTGACCAGACGTTTTCAGTTGGTGAGAGATCTGGAGAATGAGCTGGCCAGAGCAGCAGTCGAACATTTTCTGTATCCAGAAAGGCCTGTACAGGACCTGCAACATGCGG
Organism: Schistocerca serialis cubense; assembly: GCF_023864345.2. Taxonomy (NCBI): domain Eukaryota; kingdom Metazoa; phylum Arthropoda; class Insecta; order Orthoptera; family Acrididae; genus Schistocerca; species Schistocerca serialis. The sequence continues at coordinate 795,798,393 of NC_064641.1, forward strand.
TCGTGCATTATCCCGCTGAAATGTAGGGTTTCGCAGAGATCGAATGAAGGGTAGAGCCACGGGTCGTAAAACATCTGAAATGTAACGTCCACTGTTCAAAGTGCCGTCAATGCGAACAAGAGGTGACCGAGACGTGTAACCAATCACACCCTATACCATCACGTCGGGTGATACGCCAGTATGGCGATGACGAATACACGCTTCCAAAGTGCGTTCACCGCGATGTCGCCAAACACGGATGCGACCATCATGATGCTGTTAACAGAACCTGGATTCATCCGAAAAAATGACGTTTTGCCATTCGTGCACCCACGTTCGTCGTTGAGTACACCATCGCAGGCGCTCCTGTCTGTGATACAGCGTCAAGGGTAACCGCAGCCATGGTCTCCGAGCTGATAGTGCATGCTGCTGCAAACGTCGTCGAACTGTTCGTGCAGATGGTTGTTGTCTTGCAGACGTCCCCATCTGTTGACTCAGGGATCGAGACGTGCTTGCACGATCCGTTACAGCCATGGGGATAAGATACCTGTCATCTCGACTGCTAGTGATACGAGGCCATTGGGATCCAGCACGGCGTTCCGTATTACCCTCCTGAATCCACCGATACCATACTCTGCTAACAGTCATTGGATCTCGACCAAGGCGAGCAGCAATGTTGCGATACGACAAACTGCAATCGCGATAGGCTACAATCCGACCTTTATCAAAGTCGTAAACGTGATGGTACGCATTACTCCTCCTTACACATGGCATCACAACAACGTTTCACCAGGCAACGCCGGTCAACTGCTGTTTGTGTACGAGAAATCGGTTGGAAACTTTCCTCATGTCAGCACGTTGCAGGTGTCCCCACCGAGCCAACCTTGTGTGAATGCTCTGAAAATCTAATCATTTGCATATCACAGCATCTTCTTCCTGTCGGTTAAATTTCGCGTCTGTAGGACGTCATCTTCGTGGTGTAGCAATTTTAATGGCCAGTAGTGTATAAACGATATTGCATGAAAGGTGACGGAGTGTATTTATTATAAAAACGGCGTAATGAATGGTTGCCTACATTAGTAGAGGTTAGAACGCCAGTGGAGATGAAATGGCTGGGTGGAAGACCCGCACAGGTGTTGGTCCTGCCTAAACACAGGAAGTAGCTAGACGGACGTCGTGGCACCTGAGCTCTGGAGCACAATAGGGTGACGGCCGGCCGCTATTGTAGTAGGGGCCGGAAGGATAACCTAATAATACTTCCGAACGCTGAAAATCTTGGACGCAGGTGAGACGAACGAAGAAGCTGTACCCCGGAAACCACGCTGGCGGGGTTATTTCCAAGGATTTTTACTCAGAAGCGTACCATTGTACGAGTGTAAGTTTTTCCTCGCAAACTTTCCGCGCTGGACGATAAAAGATTAAAATATGGTTGGTCGGCGTTCGGAAGAATCTGTAGAGAGGGAGAATATTCCGTGGTTTCGGGAATACGATTCGTTTTCGGAATTACGATGGTGGGGAGCGAAGCCTTGCTGGGAAGCCAGAACTGGAGAGACGTGGTCTTCCGCTGTGAGCGCCCGTGTGTGACGGTCGCTCGATACGAGCTTTGTTGGTACAGACAGACTTGCAGTCTTTGCTCTCAGGAGAGTTTATAGTTAGAACAGTTAGGCACTGTATTGTTGCGAACCTATACGATTCGGGACTTCACCTCCGGGTTGGAAGTCGTCGTTGAGTACACAGCGCTCAGTAATTGAGAGCACTTCCTCTGTCGTTATCTGAACTCCGTCCTTGTGGCTGGGAGTTCCAGTTTCTCGTCTGTAGAACACAGAGAGGAGAAGACAGTATTAGTCAGAGGACCGCCTTCTGCCGTCCTAATGTTTGAAAGATTTTATTTGTGGCTGGAGTTCTCCCATCCTCGCTGACGAGTACGAGAACCATCACTTCGACGAACCGTACGCAGTACATACGGCGATATCGCAAATTGCTTCTGCTTATTAGAGCTATAAAAGCTAAACAGCTGTGACCACGTTAGTTTATTTCCACTGAGGTTCCACACCACCGTAGATCATCTTTGGAAGTAGTGTCTTCTAGTGTTTGGTACGCAGATGATGTCAGTCATTTCGTGTCATTGATATTAGACCGCGCAGTCATAATAAAGGACAGAGTTGGGCAATTGATTAGTAATTTTACTTAGGAAATGAAAACTTTGTAATATAAAGTTTTTTTAATCTACAATAAATACACTACTGGACATTAAAATTGCTACACCACGCAGATGACGTGCTACAGACGCGAAATTTAACCGACAGCAAGAAGATGCTGTGGTATGGAAATGATTAGCTTCTCAGAGCATTCACACAAGGTTGGCGCCGGTGGCGACACCTACAACGTGCTGACATGAGGAAAATTTCCGACCGATTTCTCATACACAAACAGCAGTTGACCGGCGTTGCCTGGTGAAACGTTGTTGTGATGCCTCGTGTAAGGATGAGAAATGCGTACCATCTCGTTTCCGACTACGATAAAGGTCGGATTGTAGCCTATTGCGATTGTGGTTTATCGTACCGCGAAATTGCTGAACGCGTTGGTCAAGATCCAATGACTGTTAGCAGAATATGGAAATGGTGGGTTCAGAAGGGTAATACGGAACGCCGTGCTGGATCCCAACGGCCTCGTATCACTAGCAGTCGAGATGACAGGCATCTTATCCGCATGGCTGCAACGGATCGTGCAGCCACGTCTCGATCCCTGAGTCAACAGATGGGGACGTTTGCAAGACAACAACCATCTGCACGAACAGTTCGACGACGTTTGCAGCATCATGGACTATCAGTTCGGAGACCATGGCTGCGGTTACCCTTGACGCTTCATCACAGACAGGAGCGCCTGCGATGGTGTACTCAACGACGATCCTGGGTGCACGAATGGCAAAACATTTTTTCGGATGAATCCAAGCTCTGTTTACAGCATCGTGATGGTCGCATCCGTGTTTGGCGTCATTGCGGTGAACGCACATTGGAAGTGTGTATTCGTCATCGCCATACTGGCGTATAACCCGTCGTGATGGTATGGGGTGCCATTGGTTACACGTCTCGGTCATCTCTTGTTCGCATTGACGGCACTTTGAACAGTGGACGTTACATTTCAGATGTGTTACGACCCTTCATTCGATCGCTGCGAAACCCTACATTTCAACATGCTGATGCACGACCGCATGTTGCAGGTCCTGTGCGGGACTTTCTGGATACAGAAAATATTTGACTGCTGCCCTGGCCAGCACATTCTCCAGATCTCACCAATTGAAAACGCCTGGTTAATGGTGGCCTAGCAACTGGCTCGTCACAATACGCCAGTCACTACTCTTGATGAACTGTGGTATCGTGATGAAGTTGCATGGACAGCTGTAGCTGTACCTGTATGCTCCACCCAAGCCCTGTTTGACTCATTGCCCAGGCGTATCAAGGCCATTATTACGGGCAGAGGTGGTTGTTCTGGGTACTGATTTTTTCAGGATCTATACACCCAAATTGAATGGAAATGTAATCAGATGTCAGTTCTAGTATAATATATTTGTCCAATGAATACCCGTTTATCATCTGCATTTCTTCTTGGCGTAGAAATTTTAAAGGCCAGTAGTGTATATAAGCAGGAACAACGTTTATCATTTACATCTACATTTGTAGTCCGCAAGCCATCCAACGGTGTGTGGCGGAGGGGACTTTACGTGCCACTGTCATTACCTCCCTTTCCTGTTCCAGTCGCGTATGGTTCGCGGGAAGAACGACTGCCGGAAAGCCTCCGTGCGCGCTCGAAACTCTCTAATTTTACATTCGTGATCTCCTCGGGAGGTATAAGTAGGGGGAAGCAATATATTCGATACCTCATCCAGAAACGGACCCTCTCGAAACCTGGACAGCAAGCTACACCGCGATGCAGAGCGCCTCTCTTGCAGAGTCTGCCATTGAATTTGCTAAACATCTCCGTAACGCTATCACGCTTACCAAATAACCCTGTGACGAAACGCGCCGCTCTTCTTTGGATCTTCTCTATCTCTTCTGTCAACCCGACCTGGTACGGGTCACACAATGATGAGCAATACTCAAGTATAGGTCGAACGGGTGTTTTGTAAGCCACCCCCTTTGTTGATAGACTACATTTTGTAAGGACTCTCCCAATGCATCTCAACGTGGCACCCGCCTTAGCAACAATTAATTTTATAAGATCATTCCACTTCAAATCGTTCGGTACACATACTCCCAGATATTTTACAGAAGTAACTGCTACCAGTGTTTGTTCCGCTATCATGTAATCATACAGTAAAGGATCCTTCTTTCTATGTATTCGCAATACATTACATTAGTTGCTTTCATCATTTATTTATGTTTAGATTGTAATTTATAGGATTAAGAGGTCCTAAGATCTGCTTCAGGGGATAGTCAGACAGGGCCAAATCTTCATTTTAGCGTTTATTACTCTCCGTTACACCGCCCCTGAAGCAGCATCTTGGACAGTGAAGGTCTCTTTTTCCGAACTCTGTAGTATAAAATGAAAAGAATAACTCGGCAGAGCACCAGGAAGCACACCATTAATGAATCACTCCGAGGAAACCTGAGAGGTGACATCCCGTCGGACGTTACTGCAAATTGCCACTAGACGTTGTCGCCCCCTGTACAAATAGAACGTACGGCGCAGGAATTAATTGGGTGCAATTGTACTTGACTCTATGGAGAAACCACTTAGCCCCTAAACGAGCGAGCGCGCTCTGTGCTGGCAGTTAACCGGTACGGATGACAGCGCCAGCGGCCGCAGCTGCGTGTGAGTAATTGAGAGCAGCGGCTGGTGCGGGCTGGCTGAGATTCGCCGCTGCCGCTGTCGGGTATTGAACGAGAGCGACGGGTCACCCCAGACGCGGCGCCTGGCCTCTGATCTGCGGTGCAGCGGCACATTACGGCCCTGCCGAATGGACCTCTGTCCGCGGGCGCCGGCAGTTTGTCCACCGAAAGCAATGAGCACGTAGCTGGGCAGCGCTCTGCCCCAGTGCGGCACTGCGCCGCTATTCACATCTCTGCCTTCCCCCGCTACGCAGTTGCTCTGCTGGCTTGACACTGCATCTGGTCGCCCACAGTTCTCATGTAAACAGCAAATGTAAAGCGCTACCAACAATAGGAACTGCTCTATAAGGGGCAGTCAAATGAAAACCGAACATCCGCCACAAAAGTAGCATGGATGGTTCCATTTAATAGGAAGACGAATGAGCGGGAGTGACAGATAATGTGCTGCGCCTAGTACAGCTCACTACGGGGCTGTGGCGTACCTCCTTTCAGCCACGAATGCGGATGAGGTTCTCCTTACTCGTCTCGCATGGGACTCAGCCCCCTGACTCATGGTTTTTGGTTGCAGCGCGTCGATCCTCCAGTGTGCGGCGCTCGTGGCGTTCAGATCACTGCGTACCACATTCTACTGGACTGTGTTTTATTTTTGGACCAGATGGCAGCGGCTAACCTGGCCTCTATTCTAAGTGACGTTCAAACGAATGTGGTGAGACTTCTGAGGTTTCTGGTTTCCAAAAATTTTAGGAAGATGTTCTTAATGTGGATCAAATGTTCTCGGGTTTCCAACCGCGTCAATTGCTTAAAAGTACACGAGCTTTCGGCCAAGCACTCCTTGGCCATTGTCAAGTGGTATGACAGCCTGTGGGCTGTCGGTGCGCCCTTATATACGCTAGCTGCCGGCTGTGACGTCACCGGTGCCCGTGACATTGCCATATATGGGCAGGTTTTGAGTCTGCGTTCGATGTGCCCTCTTCAACCGCGCGATCGCTGGATCCCACGCAGCGTTGAGCTGCAAGCCACCGTCTCTATTGAGGGAGTTTGCGTTAATTTTTATGCGAGCCACGACAGAGGTATCGTCAAATTTTAGAGAATATTTATAACAGTATTGTTGAAGGCTTTCAAAATTCGGTGTAATATAGTATATATGAGTCACTTAGCTGCAAAACTGTCCATGTCCACTTTTTAAAAAAATTGAGTTGGCAGCTCTGGATTGTAAAGCATGACATTTTAACACATGCTTGAAATGCTATTTATGCTGAAAGCTCTCCATGTCCTATGGAAAACAGCTCACGAAAAGTGTGGTTAGATTCAAAACTGTCCATGTCCATCAGTAAGTTGGGTGCAAAACTTACCTTGTCCCTTTTGACAAACCGCATTTATGGCTGGTGTCATGTGACTGTAATGCTGGGAGAAAAGCTGTCGCGTGTGTTTACCTGCGACTCTCAACATTACAAAGATGTGGCGACATTACAATTCCGTGGTTACTACTGAAAACCGAGTCAGGCAAAAGTTTTTTAGGAACACATTTAACAAAATTTAACATAGGATTTGGGTCTCCAAAAACAGATGTTTGTTCCATGTGTCTCAGACTTTTGGAGCAGATCAAAACTGAAAAGTGTGACGTTAAGAAAGCTCAGCTTATGGGTCGAAAGAGACTTCATAACCTTAAAGCAAACAGTTTCTATTCACTGCTGAAAGAAAAGCAAGACAACCTTCTGACGATGTCCTTTGACTGCCAAAAGAATTAACCCTTGTCAAAAATACCTGATCAGAGTGTCTATTACAGTAGGCAATTATACCTATACAATTTTGCCATTGTAGTAGGTTCCTCTAAATCAAAGTTAACCACTAATAATGTCTTCATTCACACTTGGCTTGAACATGAATGTAAGAAGGGGTCAAATGAAATATGTTCAGCTCTTTACCACCGTTTGTGCCATACAGACATGAGCAACATACATACTTTGAGATTAATTGCCGATGGATGCCCTGGGCAAAATAAGAACACAATAGTTGTCTCAATGCTGTGTCACTGGATGTACAAACATGCGCCAGGAGTAAACAAAATAGAAGTTATTTATCGCTTAACTGGACATTCATTCATGCCTCCTGATAGAGTTTTTGGGCTCATCGAAAGGCAACTGCGGAAACGAGAAGTGATAGTTCAGCCATCCGAGTATCGTACCATCTTGAAATAGTATGGGACCCTTCCCATTCTATTGAAGAGACTGGAAGGTAGTTGACAGGAAAGGAGCCATTCAAAACATCACTAAACCCGCAGCATCATTCCCCTTACAGATAACGAAAGTAAAACGAGTGATCATCATCTGTGATTCTCAGAATGCTGTAAAAGTCCAAGGGGAGCCTAATTATAATTCTGAAATCAACCTACCAGTGTCCGTATGCAAACGTGGGAAACACTTAGGACACACAAACTCGAGCTGCATTACGAACACGGTCGTTCCTATTAATGAAAAGAAACTGGAGGATGTTTCAAAACTCCTCGAGAAACACTATGGTGAGTCCTGGAGGGAACGTGAATCCCTGTCGTGGTACATGACATTACTAGGTTCCAGCGGGTCAGGGGCATCAGTTGAATCAGAATGCCTAGCAGGAGATGATGATGACATTGTTCCAGATATGTTGTATTAAGTGGATTGCAGTTTGTCAGTTGTTACACCATGTACCTTCAGAAATATTAAAAGAAATTAAAACTGAATACACAGTTTTATGTTCACTCCATATCCTCTCCTCATGTACAACTAGTCAGGTTCAAAAATGTCCATGTCCATTTCAGTTGCATGCAAAAGTGGCCATCTGCAAAGTCAGATGCAAAACTGTCCAAGTCCATTTTTATTTTGCTTACATCTTACATCTTACATGCTTTGAGTTCCTGATTTTTTTTCAATAGCCCAAATGGTTTTGTAGTAATCCATACTTATGTATACAACATACAGTGTAGGGCAGTGTGTATTTACTCAGTGAAAACAGTTTTTCCACTTTTTCTCAGAACCGGTTATGGAGGACAAGGACAGTTTTGCATCTAGGCGACTCGTATGATCTATTATGGTAAACTATATGCATGTGTTCATAAATTTGAGCATCGAATGAAAAACGAAAGTACAAAACTTCGTCGGATATTCATCTCTTGTGATGCAGGCAGCCGACAACTATGCACTGCAATCGTAATGCTGTTTCACATGCAAACCGGTGTCAGCTGGTCTCGCCACCTGAGGTGTTGTAATTGTTGATGGTGGTTGATTGTAGATCCAAACACACGCATAAATAATAATTTTCTATCTGTCCTAATGACATTTGAAAGAGCTGGAAAAACATTTTTTATTGGCGCCTTCTATTCCACACACTTGGATCAACGTCGCATGCGTCTCCGTTGCTGTTCGACACGTTGTTTTTTAGCTGCTGTTTACAGTATATCATACGCGCACTTTTAAAACCCATTGCCATTTAGATACTGGCCTGTTCTTTAAATCTTTGTTATTGTAGTCATTGCATCTTGTATTTACTTGGAACTATATAGTAAGATGAGTAATGATAACCTTGCGGTGCACATCGCATTGTTTAACTGTTTCTGCTATTTTAAACAAGTAACCTTGTCTCCACAGTATTGCTGTGACTAAAGTACTGAAGTCGATTGAATGCTGTTTATCTGGTAGATAAGAATAGCTGTTGCTTGTTTTTACAGCTAAATTTTATTTTGTTTTCTAATTAAATACAATTAATTTAAGTGTTTGACGTTCTTCTGAGGCCTAGAAAGGAAGTGATCACACACTGAAGCGACAAAAGTCATGCGATACCTCCTAATATCGTGTCGGACCTCCTTTTGCGTGGCGAAGTGCAGCAACTCGGCGTTACATGGACCCAACAAGTCGTTCGAAGTCCCCTGCAGAAAGATTGAGCCATGCTGACCTTGTAGTCGTCCATAATTGCGAAAGTGTGTCCAGTGCAGGATTTTGTGCACGGACTGACCTCTCGATTATGTCCCATTTATGTTCGATAGCATTCATCTCGGCGGATCCAAGTGGCGAAATCATTCGCTTGGACTGTCCAGAATGTCCTTCAAATCAGATGCGAACAATTATAGCCCATTAACGTGGGACATTGTCATCCATAAAAATTCCATCGTTGTTTTGGGACAGGAAGTCCGTGAATGGCTGCAAATGATCTCAAAGTAGCTGAACATAACCGTTTTCAGTGAATGGTCCGTTCAGTTTGACCAGTTTCCATGTAAACGCAGCCCACACCATTATGGACGCACCACCAGCTTGCATAGTGCCTCGTTGAAACTTGGTCCGTGGCTGCGTGGGGTCTGCATCAGACTCAAACCCTACTATCAGCGCTTACAACCTGGAATCGGTACTCATCTGAACAGCCCACGGTTTTCCAGTCTTCTAGGGTCGAACCGATAAGGTCACAAAACCAAGAGAGGCGCTGCAGGCGATATCGTGCTGTTAACAAAGCATCCCCATCGGTCGTCTGCTGCCATAGTCTATTAACGCCAAATTTCGCCGCACTTTCCTAACGGATACGTTCGTCGTACCTCCCAAGTTTATTTCTTCGGTTATTCCGCACCGAGATGCTTGTCTGTTAACACTGACAATTCTACGCGAACGGCGCTGCTCTCTGCCGTTAAGTGAAGGCCTTCGGCCACTACGTTGTCCGTGGTGAAATGTAATGCCTGAAATTTGGTATTCTCGGCATTTTCTTGACATTGTGGATCGCAGGATATTCAATTACGGAGCAAGTTCCAAAATGAAGTATCCCATGCGTCTGTCTCAACTACCAGTCCGTGGTGAAAGTCTGTTAATTCTTGTCGTGTTGCTAATAATGACGCGGGAAGTCTTTTCCCGAGTACAAGACATAGTTCTGCAAATGCACTGCCCTTTTTTTTGCCTTGGGCAGCGATAATACAACCATCTGTATAGCTGCATATCGCTACCCCATGTACTCAGTCTCCTCAGTAATCATCGTTTACTTACTATTAATATTTTAAATCCTTCAGTTTAGATGTTTAGTGTTTCATAGCAGAACTTTTAAGTTAACTTGGCGTCTACGTTAGTTGAAGTAAAATATGTAGCATAAAAACCTAATTTTTACTGTTTTTTTTTTTGTACGGGGCCACTGGCCCCTTTGCTATCACTTAAGGGGAGAGAGAAAAAAAAAAAAGAAATATTCTTGCACAAAAGTTTCCACGTGCGCTCGGCTGCCCTTCCCATTCTTTGCTGTCAGTGTAATTGAAGGATAATGGAGAGTATTGGAGCAGAGGGGATAGCAGTGGTTTTCGGATGTTGGAACAGGAAGACGTGGTGTGCTAGGGTTACAACTCATGTGGTACTTGCTGTGTGTGCGTGTGTTATATGCCCAACCCTATAAAGAAAAATTAAGTATGATGAACGATGGATGATAAATGATGAAAAGAGCACAAACAGAACAATAATATTTTCCACTAAGACACGACTTCCATTATAATTATATATTAAGAAAGTGGGATAAATACACAAGAACGCGTGCAATTGTCCTTTAAAAATCCTTGAAGATGTCTTGAAAAATTAGGTGAAATATGTGTGATTAATAATCAAAACAATATTCGTGGGCAAATGTTTCATGGATTTCTTGCCGCGTCAGATTAGTCTCCTTGACAGAAGTAGGCCAACTAAATAAAGTACCACTCAGCTTGCGGAACACTCCTAACGATGAGGACAGAACATCGGCGAACATATCCACCTGACGATGCAAGAAATTCGTTGGAACATTTATCCATGAAGGTAACTACATTCTCAAAATAATGTTTCGTTTACGAAAGATGAGTATCAGCCAATCCCAGGAGGAATGGTCAGTAGCCAAGGATATGACAGGAACGATCATTCCAACTCTGAAAGGAATCTCTTCTACTGCAAGCTCTTTGGTTTTTTGTGTGTGTGTGGGCGAGGGGGTGTTAGTACGCACCGAAACAAGGAAAAAATTGTTGAGTACACATGGGCTCCAAAGTGCATGCCTGAATAACTATGAACACTTGTTCAGTAGAAGAAGAGAGGTGTTTCGCTCTAGGGAAGGTGAACAAGTGGCCATAGCTTTTAAGGTATGCACCTTAGAGACCATATTTACCAGACTTTTTTGATTCGAATGATCGTTCCTGTTACATGTCTGAATATCGACCAATCTTGCTGAGACACCCTGTATATAATTAATGATACTGAACTAGCAGCTGAGGACGAGTGGCTGCACTATTAAAAATGTAACGAACAGTATATACTCGTGTACGTGAGATGTTTGATTATTCAGGACGACTCTCTAGGACTAGACGTTCCTGTATATGAGCAGTTTTACGAAAAACTATTGTCTGCGGATAGTGTTTTTTCCCGTCATGTAGACTGAAATTTCCCCTGCAGAATTTTTAGTGTTTGTAGGAAGGTAATTACTTATTTCTTCTTTACCTGAAGTAGCACTGTTATTCGCTAGAAACCTTTGTGTTACACTGTATTTTTCTCGAAAAAGAGTTATTTTCTGTATATTATCCGAGAAATACTCTACTCACAAATATGTGACTATAAAGAACCAAAAGCACAGTTGAGTATGTGAGAGTCAGAGGATGTTTCTGCCTTTGGTTTCAAATAAAACTAACAATATTAATTTGGACAACAGACGATCAAGGGCTGTAACTTAATTGGCACAAGAAACATGTCTTACGCATCCCGTGTTGAGCCATTACTTTTTTGCGACAGGAAAACATTGATTACATAACTGTTTGTTTACTCGAAATTAAAAACTGTATTGCTGTTTACTGATCTGATATATATGCTTGGTCTTTCGATTTTATATCATTATCATCTCATTTTCAAGAATTAGGCTGTTGTGTGTTCATAAATCTCAAACAAAATCATTCCCATCTTTTTCGAGGTCTTCCAATATATCTTTCCCCATTCGGCTTGTAGTTCAAGGTCTTCTAAGAAATTCTGTGACTTGACATTCTCATGAGATGTCTGCAATCTTCACGATATTCTTGACCTTTTTCATTCATGCTGCAAATATTTAAGTCTGTTCTAATATCGTCGTTTGTAATCATATCTCTTCTTGTACCGCCCTTAGTCTTTCTTAGGAACCTCGTTTCTGCTGTTTGAATTTCTTCTTTTTTTTGTGGTAACCCAGCCTCCCTTCCATTGGGTAACACAGGAACCGCCATTGCCTTATAGAATTAAACTATGGCTTCTTTTATGTTATGTAAATGGTATCACAGACAGCTTAGAATTTGTGTACTTTATTTTCTATATCAGAGTCAAAATCAAAACTTACTGCACAGCCTGAATAGGAGATCTGAGACACTTGTTCTAAAACAATTATCCAAAACAATGTTTGATCTGACTGGATATTTTCCTCGGAATGCCATTATTTTTGTTTCGTTGCTAGAAATTTTAAAGTTGTACTTCTTGCAAATTTCGTTCAGCTGGCGTACTGATCTTTGGAGGTCATCTTCATTCTTTTGAATAATAACGATTTCATCAGCAAACAAAAGTCATTCACGTATTCCTCATTAGTTATCTCAATTTCTCCCTTTATTTTACATTTCCATTTGCGAAGAATGAAGTCAATATAAATATTAGAAAGCGTAGGTGATAGTCCCCAGCCTTGTCTAACACCATGATTAATAATTATTTCATCTAATCGATTCCTACCGATTGTATATCAGGAACGAAATTAATATCTTCAACGTCGGAACAAGATTTAATACATCAAGTTAGCTCGAGATTCTTGAAATTGACGTAACAGTGTTATGAAACGTGTAGATATATATCAAAGATAAAGTTCGAGGAAATCATTTGAAGGAAATAATTTTAAAGGTGGTAAAACTGGCTCTCTCTCTGTCTCTCTCTCTTTCTCTCTATGTGAAAAGGTGAAATAAGGTAAAGGAATGACTGAAAACGTGAACAAGAACGTGAATGAATCACATAGTTATCATTGTTGGTGATAAGATAAATATAAACAGGTGACAGGAAAAGTACTACTACCTTTCCATGTAGTTTGAGCTGCTTGGCAGTGAAACTTCTCATGAAGAGCGCGAGAGTGATGGTGAAATATTTACGTAGTTAGGTTTACTGCATTTATTACACTATTTAAAATATTGTGCTACGAAGAAATGGTGAAGATTAGATGAGTGGATCGTGTGACTCATGAGGAAGTACTGAATAAAACTGGAGACGAAAGAAATTTGTGGCCCAACTTGAGTAATAGTCGGTTGATAGGACACAATGTGAGTCGTCAAGGAGTCATTAGTTTAGTGGGGGTGGGGGGTAAAAATTTTAGAGGGAACCCACAGACGGATATGGGTTACAGTAGTTATTAGGAGGTGAAGAGGCTTGTACAGCGCAGCTAAATCAGCAGCAATAACAATGACGTTTGAAGATTCAAATAAAGTTAGAGGGAAGATTAATGTTCAACGTTCCGTCGACAACAACGTCATTAGAGACAGAGTGAAGTTCAATTTATACATTTCTTGCAACATAGAGAAAATACACCTACAAATTTGGTAGTTGCATCGAAGATAAGGGATACAGTCAGCTGGCGGACATGATTCCGTGCGAGAGTACATGATTTATTTTCCAAAAACACAGCACATGTTGCCATCCGTGGCCAGTCAGTGGCAGGCTTGGGCTTAATGGAGCTCTTTTGCTCCTTTTGGTGGATTACACAACTTGCTTCTTTGAGCATATCACAGCCGATAACCATCCTATCATTTGATAATCTTTGTAAGTGCTTGTTTTGATGGAAGCTTTCGGGCCGTATCGCCACATTATCAGCTAACTAGCCTGTTCAGGCTAGACGGCACGCAAATGTTGATACAGGTGGATGTGCGAGTTACGCACACCTGCTTATTGCCAGATCACCAGAAAAGAAGGTTGTTTGCTGTGATGACAAGTTCCTGTCTTCCAATCGCTTTTCTCGTTTCCCACGCCCGGGTTCGATTCCCGGCGGGGTCAGGGATTTTCTCTGCCTCGTGATGACTGGGTGTTGTGTGATGTCCTTAGGTTAGTTAGGTTTAAGTAGTTCTAAGTTCTAGGGGACTGATGACCATAGATGTTAAGTCCCATAGTGCTCAGAGCCATTTGAACCATCCAATCGCTTCTTCGTTTGCCATCCAGGGACGGCTGGCCATACCATTACATCTACATCCTGTAATGTGAAAAGCTCTTCAGTCACATTGTTATCTGTGCTCGCTATCATTTTAATGCTGCAAACACTCCGTACGGCCTAGTGAGGCTTGGTTGCTTGTGTGTCTGTTGATAAACACTGCAGTACATTAGCATTAAGACCTTCGCTGAGTTTACCTAATGCTCTAATAAAAAGGCAATCGAACTGAATACGGCTGAGGACAAACTAAGAGCCACGTGGACACTCCAAAAACTAAAGTAACTACCCTATCACATTTAGTTCTGCATAACGACGATAATAAACCCTTACAGAGGCAATGTTCCATGAATTGAAGCACGCACAGGTCAAAACAGCAATAGGACAGGCAGCACTGCAATCAAGTTGCAAAGTAACACAACACCATATTAAGAAGCAACTACACAGCATACTGACAAGTCAAATGTGGCACCGATGTTCATGGTTGGGGTCTTTCGTTCTCATAAATGAGCACACCAATGCTCATTTGTACACCGCAGACGTTATTTTAAAGTCCCCGCCAGGACAGTGTGCGAAGTTGTTCTGTTCATCACAGTCTTAGTACTTCACTTCATCTCAGCACATTTGTCTGTGCGTCACAGCTGTTGATGAAGAACTTTGCCATGACTCTTACAGTCACCGAGCGCAGTGCTATCGTTATGTTACTGACAATCTGTGTCGTGATTGCTCCCTTCGTAGTTGCACATGTGTAACTTTGCTTATTAAAAATTAAGTAAGGATCAAGAAGCAGCTTTATCATGCAGCGTCAAACTGTTTAGGCTCTCTCGACAATCAACATGCAAAGCGAATAGTTTATCAGTACACAGGGTGTTAGAAAAACAACTGTCACATATTCCTTCAGGATGAAATACGGTCGAAACTAGAAGAAAAGTTTTTACGATTATATGTCAGGGAAGAAATACCTGTTGAGATATGGGCCGTTTTACTTGCGGCGAGTAGTGTATGGTATTTGGTGGTGTAGGCAGGATTTACAAGATATGGCATACCAAAATAACCACAACACGCACATGTGGGGAGATACAGATCCTCAAGAAACCACGGAAGTGAGACATCAGCTTCTCTTCAGTATCAGTTTATGGACAGGAATTGTCGATAACAGACTCATAGTGCCATACACTTCAATAAACAGTCAACAGATGCGGTGTATCACGGACTTCTGTACGACGGGACAGCACCCCATTTTCTACGGACCGTGCGACAGAACCTTACTGCAAAGTTTTATGAACCATGGCTTGGTCGAGGTGGTCTGATACCATCGCCTTCCCTTTCAGCGGACCTGAATCCATTGAATTTCTGGTTGTGATGACATTTAAATGCATTGGTGTACGCCCAACCCATCCACATGGTACGGACGTTACTCGACCGTATGACCAATGCGTGTAACACAATCCGAATGTAGCCAGGTGTATTTGAAAGAATGCGTCATTCACTGTGAAGAAGGGCCAAAGGGCGTGCCAAGATGCGTGGTAATCAAATGCACCCCTGCCTGTAGTATATACTTCGACGTGACAGACAGATGGGAATGGGAGGAGAGACTGGCCCACATCTCAACAGGTGTTGGTTTCTGGATATATCGCTGTAGGAACTTTTCTTCTAATTTTGGTCAATACTGCTCCGTGTAGGAATATGTGACACTTTTGTTAAACGCCCTGTGTAACTGATATCCTATTTCACATAGCTACAAGCAAGTTATGAAGGTTATAAACAAATGTCAAATGGTTCTGAGCACTATGGGACTTAACTTCTTAGGTCATCAGTCCCCTAGAACTTAGAACTACTTAAACCTAACTAACCTAAGGACATCACACACATCCATGCCCGAGGCAGGATTCGAATCTGCGACCTTAGCGGTCACGCGGTTCCAGATTGTAGCGCCTAGAATCGCTCGGTCACTCCGGCCGGCAAACAAATGTCATTATGTTAATTTAGCACAACATGGCGGGTTAGTAGAGTTTTCTAGTCCTATAGGAAACGATTGTAATTGAAAGAAAGAAAAAAAAATACGAATCGATTGGGTAGAATTACAATGTACACACATACTCATGAGGCCTATCTACAATGCATGTTGAGTACGTAGTACCAATATTGCCCATTTCTTTTCCTGTTCCATTTGGAAGCGAGAGAAATATGACTATGCGTCTGTACGAGCTATTCATCTACATCTACATCCATACTCCGCAAGCCACCTGACAGTGTGTGGCGGAGGGTACCCTGAGTACCTCTATCGGTTCTCCCTTCTATTCCAGTCTCGTATTGTTCGTGGAAAGAAGGATTGTCGGTTTGCCTCTGTGTGGGCTCTAATCTCTCTGATTTTATCCTCATGGTCTCTTCGCGAGATATACGTTGGAGGGAGCAATATACTGCTCGACTCCTCGCTGAAGGTATGTTCTCGAAACTTCAACAAAAGCCCGTACCGAGTTACTGAGCGTCTCTCCTGCAGAGTCTTCTACTGGAGTTTATCATCTCCGTAACGCTTTCGCGATTACTAAATGATCCTGTAACGAAGCGCGCTGCTCTCCGTTGGATCTTCTCTATCTCTTCTATCAACCCTATCTGGTACGGATCCCACACTGCTGAGCAGTATTCAAGCAGTGGGCGAACAAGCGTACTGTAACCTACTTCCTTTGTTTTCGGATTGCATTTCCTATAGATTCTTCCAATGAATCTCAGTCTGGCATCTGCTTTACCGACGATCAACTTTATATGATCATTCCATTTTAAATCACTCCTAATGCATACTCCCAGATAATTTATGGAATTAACTGCTTCCAGTTGCTGACCTGCTATTTTGTAGCTAAATGATAAGGGATCTATCTTTCTATGTATTCGCAGCACATTACACTTGCCTACATTGAGATTGAATTGCCATTCCCTGCACCATGCGTCAATTCGCTGCAGATCCTCCTGCATTTCAGTACAATTTTCCATTGTTACCTCTCGATTACAGTGATATGAGATGGAGTCAGCAGAAAGTCCGTACAATGATTTCGAGTACTAGTTCTGTTGCGACTCGAGTGCGAGGGTCACTTTGTGAACAGGAGGACGAGCGCAGAGTGTGGGTGAGTGGTCCAGTTCACGACTGGAGGCGTCAATACATCGGCATCCGTAACGTTATTTACAGTTCTGGAAGAGAATTAGTACATCTGGAAGGACGACGTTGATTTTCATCCGATGACGGCATATGCTACCTGGGGTGTACTTAACTGATAATGGGTTCAACGTCGTCCGCCAACAGACAGCGGAACAGCATAGCTACCGGAGCGCCATCTATGTCTACCCTTTAACAGGGAATGCTCGCAGCCAGAAGGCTCATTGTGGTGCAAACGTATGAAGCAAGCAGGCAGTCATGCCACGGAGACGCACTCGTGCTAGCTACAGCCAAATGAAAGAGTTGGAAATGGAGTTAAATTATCGCCTTCCGAGTCGTGTGATGGCTGTCTCGGAGAATCGCCACACATGTTGGGCTTGCTGCGACATTCGTGCAACGATGCTGTTATCGGTGGGCAAGTGAACATTCTCACATCCGTTATCGAGTTTCTGGACGTCCACGCAGTACAGACGCCTGCCAGGATCGTCGCATTGTATAATGAACCACACATTGAATTGTGCTCCTGTTGCCTGCATATATGGAGAGTGGCGAGAATGGCTGGCTGCACACCGCTTGTGCGCGATGTTTATCGACTGATTTTATCTGCACGACATTTGCGGGATGGATATGTAGGTGGCCGAAGAACGTTTGTAGTTTCTGGGCTCAAAGACGGGTCTTGCAATTTTCCAAGCACGTTATTGGGAGATGTACGGCGTCTTGCTTAGACTTGTACCAGCCATTTTTTTTAAATTTCTTTTTAATTTGTTACATTCCTCACCAGTCAAACAATCCTCTGACCATATTGACAGTATTCCAAAACCAGATGACCGTTCTTGAGGCACTATAATAAAATGTCTATTTTTAAAATATGTACCTTGGAAAAAGAAGACTCAGATTTTGCAACAGCCACAAGTTCAATGAGATAGCATTAACACGATTGTGCACACGTCGCGATAACGCGATATTAGCTTTGTCAAATCTTGTAGGCCGAACAGTTTCGATTATGCTCCTTATCGTCACCACCACAGCGTATGCACATTTAACTGACTTCGTTACGTAAAACTAGTTACTACATTTAGTTGCGAATAAATGTTGTAATCATTAGTCCATAAAGTGTCATTCTAAGATTAGTTAAGGGCTATGTCAGCCTTATCTATCGTTGTTATTAATTTGTTAGAGAATTTACTCTTGTTGCGTTGCCATCAACAGGTGAAAGTTTCATCAAGTGTTTGTCGAATGATGATTTCTGGCAGCACTGTTCCTAAAAGATGAAATGCAGCTGCAGCGTTCATACTACCAGAGTTCAAGGCCTCGGATACTGTACTGATTCTTTCTAGTGCTTTACATTGAAAAACAAACTGTTGCATTCGATTGTGCTATTAAGGCGTGTTACTGCACTTCGTTCCTTTCTCGTGAGAGTTATGTCAACGAATAGCCTCTAAGTGCATAGATGGCGTCGTAAATGCTAGTCCGACGCCTTGAGCGTAGTGCCTTTAGCTTCACCTTGAAAGTACTCACGTAACAAGTTTTTTGTGGATAGTTACCATAATTAGGCGGCGATTATTTTCCAGTCGTTCTCTGAGAGTAAACAACGAATCGCAACGTGCTGCAATCCTCAACAATAGGTGGGTCCCTTCAGCGGCCCATAACCTTGCTTGGTTTACGGTTGAGACGAGACGACTGGAGAGAAACACTAATGTATTCATTCCCAGTCAGCAAATTCTGAAGAAAACCTTATAGCGCAGTAAAAGCACGGAGCAACGATAGCAATCAGAAGCTGAGTCGTCAACAAACACCTGAGTCATGACAATCTCTGCCACCCAAACCACGGGCGTCAGATCGATTGCCATTTTCTGCGGACGCACAGCATGAATTCTCAGTGGCAGACACAGCAGCTATATGCAGAGTAATTTCATTTTGCAAACCCGTCATTCAGACTATATATAGCAGCATGTTTGAAGCAGTTGGTGTTGGAGAAGTCCAAATGTTACAAATCTTGTAATTACAGGATAGTCCGAATAAAACGGCTCATATATTCTGCAAAAACGTTGTTCATTCGCTCATACACATGATGTTGAGCGCGTGGGGTGCATCAGGATGGTCTATGAAATAAAACGTCTTTCGCGCACTTATCATAACAAATAATATGTTTTATAAGGATGTGTAATGCCTTGTAAACGCATTTGATACGTTAAGCATCTGCCATTTAAATCAATGGAATCTTGAGAACTGTGGATATCAACGAAATGAAATGCATTTTGAAATTATGTCATTTTTGCTAACATATAGGTAAGAGCGTGCAAAAATGTAACAGGGCATAAAGAATGCGCCACTGAACAATTTGAGCTAGGGAACCTGGAGTTGGAGAAAGCACCTGAAGGATATATGGAAGTAAACTTGTCTACTGCTTTGTCTGACAATAGTGTTTTCCAGCTTATTTAAAACTAACATGTGTACAAGATTACACGTACTGTGCTGTATATTTACATGTACATTTTTATTTCCTGCAAGGAAACAAGGAGGACGAGCCAGATTACTAAGAAGTCATGATGCAGTAGGCGGTCTGAATGGCCACCTGTACTTGAGGTGTACCTGAGTTGTTGGAGAACGTAATCTTGGCTGTTCGTGAGAGGATGTGGATAAAGCATGACGGTGCACCACTTCACTTCAGTATGGTTGTCCGCAACTATCTCAATGCTGTATTTCTTGATCGCTGGATTGGAAGGGGGGTCCTATTCCTACGAGGCCCCCTGAGCTGGATCCCCTTGATTATTTCCTATGAGGATAAATAAAGTCACTTGTGTATGAGACCCGAGTGGATACGGATGTGGAATTAGCTGCCAGAATTGTAGCTGCTTGCGATGTGATGCGAAACACGCCAGGGATAGCTGTCAGGTTGCGTCAGAATCTTGTTCGTCAATGTCGTGCTTGCATTGAAGTTGATGGCCGTCAGTTTCAGCACATTTTGTAAGATACAGTAGAAATGATACGTTCATTGCGTCATTGAGGATATTTGCAGTTAACTGTAATTAATGTAAATAAAAAATTACACAATAATGTGTTTCTGTTCCTCCTATCTCCTTAAGATGGCTTCTTTGACCCCAAGTTCCCTACCTCAAATTGTTCAGTGGAGCATCCTCTATGTCGTGTTAAATCTTTTACACGCCTCTATGAAAACACCCTGTATAGTTAAATAAGGTGGATCAGCTTTATTTTCTGGTACAGTGCATCCATATACACTTGGGTTCTCGTCTTGCTGGGCCTGTATCATCTTCGGTGATCAGAATGTAATGCTACGCGTAGTATACCTAACAACGTATCTCTCATTGATTAATGCCGTCATCGCTTGTACATATCCTCTTACGACCACGTGTACCTGGTCTGAAACATCAAGTAATATAAAGGGTCACGATCGATATATCGTTGGTAAACTCGGCAGCAGTATCGCCTACAGTAGCTCTTATCCACGCCGCCGTACGGAGCATTAAAAAAGGAAGTGAAACTAGTGTTTTGAATGCGAATGTGTCGATAAGTTCTGTTCTGGAAAATTTTCTGCTGCGTTTAGCAGCAGTGTTTCGGAAGACTGTGATATATCCGCTAAGGAAGTATTCGGATTTAAATTATCTGTTACTTAGCTTAAAAAGGACTTGCATTGTGTGTATCGAAACGGGGGACCTAGAAACGACGGAGAGGCTTCGCCCCACCGTAACCGACAGTAGTTCACAACCCCACAATAGGCCACAGTAGTCCACCCACCCCACCGCCGCCCCACCCAGGGTTATAGGTTCAGCACCCCCCCCCCCCTCCCCCCCCCCCCCCCTCGGGGGGAACGTGTCTCATACCAGACGAGTGTTTGTGTGGTAGAGTAATGATGGTGTACGCGTATGTGGAGACTATGTTTGTGCAGCAATCGCCGACATAGTGTAACTGAGGCGGAATAACGGGAACCAGCCCGCATTCGCCAAGGCAGATGGAAAACCACCTTAGAAACCATCCAAAGGCTGGTCAGCACCCCGGACCTCGACACTAATCCGCCGGGCGGATTCGTGCCGGGGACCGGCACGCCTTCCCGCTCGGGAAGCAGCGCCTTAGATCGCGCGGCTAGCCTGGCGGGGTAAAAAGGACTTACTAAATGGTCTCCAATTTTGAGACTACCTTTAATCAGTTTATTATTTACCTTTAAAGAATTTTCCTGTTCTTTTTTCCTGCCTCATTTTTACTATGTTCCAAATAGTTCTTACCTTACAGCAGATAATTTTTTTTCTTTTTGAAAATATGTGCTGTAGCAAGAGTCTGAACTATTGTTCGGGAGCCCAGTGGCTCATATCACTATCCGACCAATCAGACTTAGGTCTGTCGTAATTTTTTTAAATTGATTAATAGGATTCATTTCAATTTAAATTTTTCTTCTCACCTTTTTTCCTTCTTTTTGGCGCCATGGGGCCCCTCATTGTCGGGGGCCTTTGGGACTTTGTCCCAGTCGTCCCAACTTAGTTATGCCCCTCTCAATAATCCATCAGGCTTGTAACATTCCTCCTTGCTCTCACATAGTATGTATGGCGGCAAGTCAAAAAGAATCTGAGTAGCAAGCTTCGTATGTGCAGCATCCTTCACCTCTTCGTCGGAAATGAATCGACGACCTCTTTAACCATATATAAGTGGACCAGAGAAATGGAAATCTGACAGGACATAATGTCTGTAAACAGGATGCTCTAAGACTCCTATATGCATGTACTGAACAGTTTGGTATGTGGACGGGTGCTTTCATAAAAAAAAAAAACACCACCACTGACTATTTACAGCTGACCACTTATCCTGATAATGTTCCTGAACTGACACTTAATGCGTTCCAAAAACTGAAACCATCACTTTTTCCTGCAGAGGTTTGACTCTTGATGCTGCCTCTATAGCCGTCCATACCGAAACTGTTGCTGGTGCAAGATTTTGTGCACGAACTGACCTCACTAATATGTCCCATGTCGGGTGATCTAGGTGACCATATCATTCGCTCGAATTGTCCAGAATGTGCTTCAAACCAGTCGCGAACAATGGTGGTCCGGTGACAGGGTGCATTATCATCCATAAAAATTCCACCGTTGTTTGGGAGCATGAAGTCCATGAATGCCTGCAAGTGGTCTCCAAGTAGCCGGGCATAACCAGAGGACCCAGTCTATTCTATGCAAACACAGCCCACACCATTATGGACCCACCGCAAGCTTGCACAGTGCCTTGTTGACAACTTGGGTACATGGCTTCGTGAGGTCTGCGCGACACTCGAAACCTACCATGGGCTCTTACTAACTAAAATCTGGACTCATTTGACCAGGCCACGGATTTCCAGTCGTCTAGGATCCAGCCGACAACTTAACGAGCCCAGGAGTGGCGCTGCAGGCGATGCCGTGCTGTTAGAAAAGTCATTCGTCTCGGTCTCTGCTGCCATAGCCCATGACCGCCAAATTTCGCCGCACTGACCTACCGCATACGTTCGTCGTAAGCCCGACGTTGATTTCTGTGGTTATTTCAGGCTGTGTTGTTTTGTCTGTTAGCACTGACAAAACTGTGCAAACGCTGCTGGTATCTGTCGTTAAGTGAAGGCTGTCGACCGCTGTGTTGTCCGTGGCGAGAGGCCGCGGATCTCGGAATACCAAATCAAATTTCCTAACGACTCCCGAAGTGGAATGTCTCATGCCTCTAGCTCCAACTACCATTTCGCGTTCAGAGTCTGTTAATTCTCGTCGTTCGGCCATAATCACGTTGGAAACCTTTTCACGTGAATCACCGAAGTACAAATGATTGCTCCAGTAATGCACTGACCTTTTGTACCTTGCACACGCGATACTACAGCCATCTGTGTATGTCCATATCACTGTCCTGTGACTTCTGTCGCCTCAGTGTGTCCTCTCTTTTAACAACGTGGCACTCTTGTTGCAGAATGGTCGTAGTGGGGGACAATATGTGCATCTTGCATTATGAAGTCCCTACGTAGATGTATCGTGGTATATTTTTCCATTAATTAGCTCTTTCTCATTTTGGGGCACAGGTTCTTGCCCGGAAGCAGTATATCTTCTGTGCCTGTTCGGACAATGTACTCGTACTCACTGTAACAGCCAATTTTCGTGAGCCATTATGAAACTTCCCCTCTGAATGTAAAGAATGACCGTGCTGGTAAAACTTCTACGTTACTTGATTTTCAAGATCCACAGTGAAACGGAACGTACTGAGACTGTTTCCTCTTTACTTATTCTAATCATTTCTAAACTGACACACAATATTTTAGTGCAACGCAATCTGACTTTTAATAATCCCTACAAAAGAATAGCCCTGACTAACAATAACCTATAACCTGCATGAATCACTTACCTCACAAAAATCTTCGTTACTCGAACTACTGCAATACAGCGAGCGCTAGTACTGCCAGTTACATAAAAGATTCTAACTACTGAAGGCACTAACTGCTGATAGGCGAATGAAAGATTTTGGTAGAGAACAAACTATGTATTTACCTTAATGGTGTTTATACACTCCTGGAAATGGAAAAAAGAACACATTGACACCGGTGTGTCAGACCCACCATACTTGCTCCGGACACTGCGAGAGGGCTGTACAAGCAATGATCACACGCACGGCACAGCGGACACACCAGGAACCGCGGTGTTGGCCGTCGAATGGCGCTAGCTGCGCAGCATTTGTGCACCGCCGCCGTCAGTGTCAGCCAGTTTGCCGTGGCATACGGAGCTCCATCGCAGTCTTTAACACTGGTAGCATGCCGCGACAGCGTGGACGTGAACCGTATGTGCAGTTGACGGACTTTGAGCGGGGGCGTATAGTGGGCATGCGGGAGGCCGGGTGGACGTACCGCCGAATTGCTCAACACGTGGGGCGTGAGGTCTCCACAGTACATCGATGTTGTCGCCAGTGGTCGGCGGAAGGTGCACGTGCCCGTCGACCTGGGACCGGACCGCAGCGACGCACGGATGCACGCCAAGACCGTAGGATCCTACGCAGTGCCGTAGGGGAGCGCACCGCCACTTCCCAGCAAATTAGGGACACTGTTGCTCCTGGGGTATCGGCGAGGACCATTCGCAACCGTCTCCATGAAGCTGGGCTACGGTCCCGCACACCGTTAGGCCGTCTTCCGCTCACGCCCCAACATCGTGCAGCCCACCTCCAGTGGTGTCGCGACAGGCGTGAATGGAGGGACGAATGGAGACGTGTCGTCTTCAGCGATGAGAGTCGCTTCAGCCTTGGTGCCAATGATGGTCGTATGCGTGTTTGGCGCCGTGCAGGTGAGCGCCACAATCAGGACTGCATACGACCGAGGCACACAGGGCCAACACCCGGCATCATGGGGTGGGGAGCGATCTCCTACACTGGCCGTACACCACTGGTGATCGTCGAGGGGACGCTGAATAGTGCACGGTACATCCAAACCGTCGTCGAACCCATCGTTCTACCATTCCTAGACCGGTAAGGGAACTTGCTGTTCCAACAGGACAATGCACGTCCGCATGTATCCCGTGCCACCCAACGTGCTCTAGAAGGTGTAAGTCAACTACCCTGGCCAGCAAGATCTCCGGATCTGTCCCCCATTGAGCATGTTTGGGACTGGATGAAGCGTCGTCTCACGCGGTCTGCACGTCCAGCACGAACGCTGGTCCAACTGAGGCGCCAGGTGGAAATGGCATGGCAAGCCGTTCCACAGGACTACATCCAGCATCTCTACGATCGTCTCCATGGGAGAATAGCAGCCTGCATTGCTGCGAAAGGTGGATATACACTGTACTAGTGCCGACATTGTGCATGCTCTGTTGCCTGTGTCTATGTGCCTGTGGTTCTGTCAGTGTGATCATGTGATGTATCTGACCCCAGGAATGTGTCAATAAAGTTTCCCCTTCCTGGGACAATGAATTCACGGTGTTCTTATTTCAATTTCCAGGAGTGTGTGTGTATATATATATTCGTGACATCCAGTTTAACAAATTTCCTCTTTCTGACGGACACACGTCCAGACCTTCTGCTCATATTAACATCTCAGAACTCTGGCATCTCTCTTCCCACATCCACCACTGCTGGCGGCTCACCCCCAACTGCCCAACGCTACGGGCTGTTCACATCCAACTGCACAACACTACACTGGGGAATAACTTCCAACAATGAGTCCAGACTGCACACAGAGCAGTCAGCGATTTTAATAGAGAGCGCTAAGTGGCGTTACCAACAGAAAAACCCAAACAGCCTACTTACAATTAGATAGACGCAGTAAACAGTGTGTCCCAGGAGCAGTGGTCAATATTCAGGGATATAACAGGAACGACCAGTTCGAAGCAAAAATGTCTATTAAACACGGGCTCTAAAACGCATGCCTTCAGAGCTGCAGCACTTCATCACCTTCGATACTATGAAACAAATCTCGTCTACGGCAAGCACAGAACTTCTCATATACTGAAAGGTGGTAGTGTCGACCAAAACAATAAAAAACGTCCAGTAAACTTTGTCTGTAAAGTGTATACCTTAGGGCGATGAGCACTTGGTCGTCTTCGCCAAGGTGCAATACGTCCCTTTTGCGGAGAAAGTGCACATAGCTCTTAAGGTAGATGCCATCTTCCTTGACTTCCGGAAGGCGTTCGATACAGTTCCGCACCGTCGCCTGATAAACGAACTAAGAGCCTACGGAATATCAGACCACCTGTGTGGCTGGATTGAAGAGTTTTTAGCAAACAGAACACAGCATGTTGTTCTCAATGGAGAGACGTCTACAGACGTTAAAGTAACCTCTGGCGTGCCACAGGGGAGTGTTATGGAACAATTGCTTTTCGCAGTAAGTATAAGTGACCTAGTAGATAGTGTCGGAAGTTCCATGCGGCTTTTCGCGGATGATGCTGTAGTATACAGAGAAGTTCAAGCATTAGAAAATTGCAGCGAAATGCAGGAAGATCTACAGCGGATAGGCGCTTGGTGCAGGGAGTGGCAAGTGACCCTTAACATAGACAAATGTAATGTATTGTGAATACATAGAAAGAAGGATCCTTTATTGTATGATTATACGATAGCGGAACAAACACTGGTAGCAGTTACTTCTGTAAAATATCTGGGAGTATGCGTACGGAACGATTTGAAGTGGAATGATCATATAAAATTAATTGTTGGTAAGGCGGGTGCCAAGTTGAGATTCATTAGGAGAGTCCTTAGAAAATGTAGTCCATCAACAAAGGAGGTGGCTTACAAAACACTCGTTCGACCTATACTTGAGTATTGCTCATCAGTGTGGGATCCGTACCAGGTCGGGTTGACAGAGGAGATAGAGAAGATCCAAAGAAGAGCGGCGCGTTTCGTCACAGGGTTATTTGGTAAGCGTGATAGCGTTACGGAGATGTTTAGCAAACTCAAGTGGCAGACTCTGCAAGAGAGGCGCTCTGCATCGCGGTGTAGCTTGCTGTCCAGGTTTCGAGAGGGTGCGTTTCTGGATGAGGTACCGAATATATTGCTTGCCCCTACTTATACCTTCCGAGGAAATCACGAATGTAAAATTAGAGAGATTCGAGCGCGCACGGAAGCTTTCCGGCAGTCATTCTTCCCGCGAACCATACGCGACTGGAAAGGGAGGTAATGACAGTGGCACGTAAAGCGTCCTCCGCTTGCGGAGTATAAATGTAAATGTAGATGTAGAAGGTATGCATTTTAGAGCCCATGTTTACTAGGCCTTTTTTTTGCTTCTAATGATCGTTCTGTCATATCTCTGAATGTTGGAGCATTCCTCTTGTGACAACCTGTATATGTACGTAGACGCGAGAGGGTTCGTAGTAAGACGGCAGTGTGCAGGGACGCAGTTGATCGATGTCTTGGTCTCATGCGGAAGCTATACACGTTATGTGGGTATTGAGGCGATGTACCCATTGTAACAGCCTATTTTCCTGCGCCATTATAATACGTACGTAGATGGTGGCCATAAGGAGGTTGGCAGTAAGACGGCAGACTGCAGGCACGCAATCGATCGGGGATGCGAGTGCTGCTGTGGAGGCAAGAGTGTTGCGGTGGCGTGCCCAGGCAGCAGGCAGCGGCCCTAGCCGGCCCTGGGCCAGTCGTAATTAAGCGGCGCAGACGCCGCGGGGAATATTTCTGTCCTCGGCGCTCTCAGGCGGCCCTTGGCGCGGCGGGGTACTCTCGGCACGGCTTGCCTTACCTCGCCGCCCCTACAGCCGTGTTCCGGCGCGCTCTTTCCGGCCGTTCCACTTCACTGTACACAGCGCCCGCCGTGCTCAGCCCGACAAGGTTACACCAGCTGAATAGGCGACAGTTCAAACGGACTTCACTCCCGTTTATATGACGCATTACTTTACTGACTGTGGGGGTCTTCAAAATTAAATCTCTGCTGCCGGAGTAGAGAGACATACGAGGGGGGACCCAAAAGAAACCGGATTGTTGTCATAAAAAATTTATTGATGAATCTTTTTACAAAATTACTTGTCACCTACAAAATACTCTCCAGTACATGAGATGCACTTGTCAAGTCTCTTTTCCCACTGTTGGAAGCATGTTTGGAACTCTTCAAGTTTGATATTGCCCAGTGCCCTTTGCGGAGCTGTTTTTACCGCCTCCACATCGTCATAACGCTCCCCTTTTAGCGTTTTTTTCATTCGTGGAAATAGGAAAAAGTCGCACGGGGCTAGGTCCGGCGAATACGGAGCGTGGGGAACGACAGACCACCTCTAAGATGCCAAATAGTGGGTCGCTCGTAAGGCCGTGTGTGCTGGAGCGTTGTCGTGATACAGTAATTAGTCACCCGATCGCCAAAGTTCCGGGCGTTTCCTCCTCACATCGTCTCGCAGACGCCTTAAAACATCCAAGTAAAAGTGCTGGTTAACAGTCTGGCCAGGGGGTACGAATTCCCGATGCACAATTCCACGAACAACAAAAAAGACAATGATCATCGTCTTCACATGCCTTGATTTTTTGGTCTGGGAAAGTTGGGAGTCCTCCACTGGCTCGACGCTTGCTTGGTTGCTGGGTCATACCCGTAACACCAACTCTCGTCTCCTGTAATTACTTTGTTCGAGAAGTTTGGATCACGCGCAATCTCTGTCTTCAAGTCCTGACACACATTCATGCGGAGTGCTTTTGCTCCTGTGTGAGAAGGCGCGGAACAAATTTAGCAGCAACACGTCTCATGTGCAAATCTTCACTCAGAATCCGATGGCACGAGCTCCAACTGATTCCTGTCTCTGCTGAAATTTGGTCGATCGTTTGGCGGCGATCCTCGTTGATCTTTTGGCGGACCTTTTCAATGTTCTCCTCATTTTGCGATGTTGAAGGGCGTCCAGAACGAGCTTGGTCTTCAACACACATCTCAGCACGTTTAAAGCGCCCAAACCACTCGAATACCTGTGTGCCGCTCATAGCGTCCTCCTGGAAAGCTTCCTGAAGCATTTGGTGTGTCTCCGTTGCAGTTTTTTAAAGCAGGAAACAAAATTTCACACACGCTCTTTGTTCTTTTAAAGAAAAGAGGTAACCCGCCAACAGTCTGAGAAACACAATACCACACTTGCACGTTCAGCTCTACACAGACGCCGTCTGCACAGCTGTTTCACGAAGGTCTCTACTAACACCATCTAGCGTGAGAACCCTGCACTACGTCTACGAGTGGCAGCGCCCTCGGAGGAGGCAGGTATGTTAGAGGTATATTCTGATTGTCTTTTCACATTGACACAAGTGGCCGAGAAAGGAAAGCAATTTAGATTTCCACACGCAGGGTTGTATCATGGAGCGAGTCACTGTAGGATGCATGATCACTTGCTGCAAGATCCTTGGATACTTTCATCTCGTCATCTTCCTGATCACTCCAGATCCAGTACATCACACGCAGGTGCCATCTCGTGTCCACTACTTCAAAAATTGTCGGAAAGAACACTCCGAAAAATCGACCTGCTGATCCACACAGCATGTTGAACAGCCTGCGATTTTCATGTCAATGATTAGACCCCTCTCAAACAGACTTAACTGTGAGAAATGTTGCCTGAATGTCACCTGGGATTCTGTGCCCAAGAATGTCCTCCGCGAGTCAGGGTGTGATCATAAAATATATCACTTGTCCACTATGCACCATTTAAATAGTGCCCCCTGCCCGACTTCAGCATCCGTGAACAGGCGTATATTGGATCTCACTATACTTATTCCAAAAGTTTCGCATTTTTATCTTTCTCCCCTCAGGGTGCACTATTTTCAGTGTTCATGAGTGATATCATTACCTATAAAGACTTCACTGAGCCATATGTTACACATCTATAATCAAGCCAGTATCTCATAAGGGCTCTGACCAATGCCTGAAGTATTTCAAGATTTTAAAAGCTCTCAATGCTCTTGCCTTTAGTCAACTGAGGCATCAAATTTTTATCGGCTATGAAAAGGCCATTGACAAGATAAAGCGGAAAATGTTGTGGGAATCACTTAAGGAATTGGGTGGCAGTTCAGTCGTTATACAACAATTATAAAACAAGGATCCGTACTGTGAGAAATGGGACAGAACCTGCCGATAGCAATCAAGTAGTCAGTCAGGGCTGCCCACAGTCCCCATCCTTTTAATGTTTACGTTCACGATATCATTCGTAAATGGTTGACTTCAGTACATCGCACATTAAGAAGTGATAACTTCAATTTTATGACTATGCTATTTGTTAAGGATCATATTGTCATAGGAAAATCTGAAGAAAAGGTTGAAATTTCAGTACAAAAATTGAATCAAATAGCCGCTAAATACGGAATGAGAATGTCAACAGATAAACCAAAAGTGATGGCATTTCAAGGACTGGAACCCATAACAGCTAAAATGTTATAGGTGGTCGAATAATTGAACAAGTAACAGAATTTAAATATTTAGGGTAAAATTTTAAATTTCCCGTGTCAGATGATCTAGAGATGAAATAGACCAGTTTCAGATATTTCTGTGGAACTAGACAACGTACATTAAGACATAACGTACGGAAAGGAACACCAATTAAAGTCCACAAAGTAGTAGCGTTACCTCTGCTGCTGCATGGTAGTGAATGTTGGACCCTAGCATCTGTTCAATTACTACGCATCGAATCATCAGCGATGAAGTTCCTCCGCTCTGTAGCGGAATATTCACTCTTGGACTGTAAAAGAAATACCGATGTTAGACAACTAAATGTTGAACCTGTTACAAATGTAACTGAAAAATACCGACTGAAAGGGAAAAACTATGTCCAACGTATGTCTAATGATTGAATAACTAAAGCGGCAATGAAATATAACTCAACTGGCAATAGGAACGTTGAACGTCCCTTAGAGAGATGGCGTGAACAATTCTGAGGCAAAACTGGCCAAAATGCCTGTTCCTTGAAGACGAAGACGATTATATATTTCCGCGGAAAAATAACAAACATGGTTTGCCCGATTGCGGGAAGCTGAAATACACAGTTACATAAAAGATTCTAACTACTGAAGGCAATAACTACTGATAGGCATATAGTTAGAGCAGCTTCTCCTTTTAACACATTTGTTAATGATACAAATGAATAGGAAAGACAGGCAAATTAAAAACTATAGCTGAAAAAACAGTACAATACAGGTATTGAACTAATGTAAGAGGAAGACAATACGCAGCGTACAAAATAATAAAACATTTAAACAAAGATTATAAAGACCATACCCGAAACTAACTGGTTACAGTGCTATAAAATAAACTCTGGACGGAAGTGTAATATATACAGATTGGTTCTGGCTGAAACAGAGAGGAATGCAGGTTTAATAACGTTGGAGGATCTACAGGATGCAATAACGCCTAACAAGAACAGGGTGTGATTGGGAATTTCTCACCAGCAGCTGTTATTTCTTTCGGATTGCCTGAAGGATCAGTGAATTTAGTTATACATCTACATCTGCACGATAACTCTGCAATTCACAATTAAGTGCCCGGCAGAGGGTTAATCGAACCACCTTTAAGCTACTTCTCTACTGTCCCTCTCTTGAATAGCTCGCGGGAAAAACGAACACTTAAATCTTTCCGTGCGAGCTCTGATTTCTCTTGTTTTATTATTATGCAATTCGTTTTGATCATCTGATGACTTTACAGGACCGTAAATGATAGTATCATCTGCAAACAACCTAAGACGGCTGCTCAGATTGTCTCCTAAATCGTTTATGTAGATCAGGAACAACAAGGGCCTGTAACACTTCCTTGAAGAACGCAAGATATTACTTCTGTTTTACTCGATCACTTTCCGTCAGTTATTTTGTGACCTTTCTGACAGCAAATCACGAATACAATCACACAATTGATGCGACACTCCATAGGCACGCAATTTAAGCAGATATCGCTTGTGAGGGACGGTATCGAAAGATTTCTGATAATCTAAAAATATAGAATCAATTTGACTTCCCCTGTCGATTGCACTCATTACTTCGTGAGAATAAAGAACTAGCTGCTTTTCACAAAAACGATATTTTTCTGAATCCGTATTACCCATTTGTATGATTCGAGGTCCGTATTTTTGGAGAAATTCTTGAGAAATTTAGCCTTGCCTTGTTGAAAAATGCAGATGTAGAGTCGTAAGCACTCATTGCGTCGAGAAAGAACATGTGGTTGGCAGTTTTTTTCTCCCCTACACCTCCCGTATGATATTCGTGGAAATATACGCTGGGGGGAGTTTGGAGACCCATCATTGTGACCAGAAGGTCAGCATTTTCTCCCAGAACTGAGACAATCTAGTGAGCTGAATCATCTTCCACCTCACCTCCAGAGGGCCTGCCAACTGCATGGAGAGCCCGTGGAGGCTGGTGCAAAGGTTTCACGCACAGAAAATGGTACTGTGCATGAGCTGTTACAAAATCAATAACTGACTCTATACGTTATACTATACTTCTTCCAAATTCATCATTTAGGTTCCTCACGAGTGCGAGCAGATTTCCTCTAACGATTAGTTTTGTCACAAGGTGCACCAAATTGCGTTTCAAGGGAAATTTTGTTTTGTTTCTTGTCATAGGCCAGAGACATACATACGAGAAACAGAGTTTTAAAGGCAAAGTCAGGAGTAGCTGAACGCAGCTGTTTGGAGTCAGGATTTTCTTGAGCTTTGTTCAAATAAGCAGCTACAGACTTTCTTATACGTAAATTTTAAGATATTTGTCATGAACTTCAGTTTCATTGTTCGCCGTAAATAGTACAAACTTAGCATTGTGTCTTTTATTACTGGTTTGAATGAAAGATTTCAGTCCTTTTTCTGCCATAGCACTCGTCTGCGTCCCATCTTCTAACAGTTTGTCACAAGTTAAACATTGCGGACGAGACATGATGTACGCACATAACAACACAAACTTAAAACTACATGGGAAACTGAGAAAATACTGTAGCCCCAAAGATACGACGTGCTGTTTATTCCGAGCTGACCGACTCACCACACGTACTTATTTTCCAATTAATAAAATCTTTCTGGGCAAAGATTTTCGGTGTTCCTATCAGGCAAAGAGCTAAAACACGGTTTAGCCCAGCAATGTCTTCTTTCGAGCCAAAGATGCTCGTTAGGAAGAAGGGCCGTTTTGATGAGCTACAACATTTAACAACTTGATGTAGAGGTCCTGCCAAACGATGTAGTTCTCAGTAATTGTATTCTTCAAAAAATGCTTTCCAATCAATTCATTCGAAACAGTCTCTTTTTTAAGCGCAATGCTCAAAAAGTACAACTACGATGAGAGGTGGGAGTGGACGTTTGAGAATAGAGCGCAGAAGGCATTTTTCGTAATTTTCGCTTTGTTCCCTCCCTCTTTGTGAGAAAATTTAATGTCAGAGACCTCTCCCGTAGAAAAGTTAATGTTCTTTCAAGATTTGCTGGGGCTTTTATTCATAACATTACGATTTTCGAATTGTAGGGGGTGAGAGTCTGCGTTTCTGGCATTTTTACAGAAGGGCCAAAGAAATCGCCGTTTTTCAGTGCCCTCGAACGCCGATACCACTTGTCAGAAAATTTGAAGGAAATGTTGTCTACTTTACTTTTTTCCGAGCTTTATTTTCGAAAAACGCGTAGTTTTCGAGATTTACGCGAAACACTGAGTAAGGGCGAAAATTTTGAGGCTTTTTGCGTTTTTCGTTTCGCAATTTTGTTAAGAAAACGTCTGCTTTGAACATCAATTGACTGGACGAAGATACAATTATGATAACATTTCGCAATGTAACCCGTTTCAAGCACACAGCGGTCGTCTGCAAACTCTAACCGCAAACGCCGCATTCAGTGACACAGTGCACTGAGAGCTCCTGGTGTTAGTTCATGAGAGGCGAGTGCGGTTATAGTCGGAAGGTAATCACTGTGTGGCTGAAAGCGGTTCTTGTGATTGTGTCGGTATAAGAATAATAAGATATAAGAACGTTCTCCATTTATTTCAAAGGTATCTGCCATGTGCCTTAATTTAAACTGGAGTGTTCCCACAGCTTTCTGTTTCACTAGATCTTACTCGCTAAAAACTGAGGAAATATATGTTGAATTTTTATTTTTAATGGTAAGTCACTGTCATCGCCGTGACGAAAAGAGTTGGTACACACTACTCAGGAGGATATATCTAAAATAAGTTGCTCGTTAGTATACTGAATTAATCACAATTATGAGAGTATTTTCTGACATTCGACGAGAAACCCTAAGCACTTGGTAGGTCAGTCTGTTCGATTACTGAGACGTCTGTTGATCTTTCACAGGGGCGTGCAGGAATGTTTGGGAAGAACACGCATGAGTGTTTATAAAATATCTCTATCACTTTGAAATAAAAATAAATCTAGTATTAGCTGGATACCCCATATACAGGGTTATTACAAATGATTGAAGCGATTTCACAGCTCTACAATAACTTTATTATTTGAGATATTTTCACAATGCTTTGCACACACATACGAAAACTCAAAAAGTTTTTTTAGGCATTCACAAATGTTCGATATGTGCCCCTTTAGTGATTCGGCAGACATAAAGCCGATAATCAAGTTCCTCCCACACTCGGCGCAGCATGTCTCCATCAATGAGTTCGAAAGCATGGTTGATGCGAGCTCGCAGTTCTGGCACGTTTCTTGGTAGAGGAGGTTTAAACACTGAATCTTTCACATAACCCCACAGAAAGAAATTGCATGGGGTTAAGTCGGGAGAGCGTGGAGGCCATGACATGAATTGCTGATCATGATCTCCACCACGACCGATCCATCGGTTTTCCAATCTCCTGTTTAAGAAATGCCGAACATCATGATGGAAGTGCGGTGGCGCACCATCCTGTGGTACGTTTAGCTCCCTGCTTGCTCTATTCGTCGACTTCCGCGGGCTACGCGTGAAACTTGCCCGCACGCGTTCAACCGTTTCTTCGCTCACTGCAGGCCGACCCGTTGATTTCCCCTTACAGAGGCATCCAGAAGCTTTAAACTGCGCATACCATCGCCGAATGGAGTTAGCAGTTGGTGGATCTTTGTTGAACTTCGTCCTGAAGTGTCGTTGCACTGTTATGGCTGACTGATGTGAGTGCATTTCAAGCACGACATACGCTTTCTTCGCTCCTGTCGCCATTTTGTCTCACTGAGCTCTCGAGCGCTCTGGCGGCAGAAACCTGAAGTGCGGCTTCAGCCGAACAAAACTTTGAGTTTTTCTATGTATCTGTAGTGTGTCGTGACCATATGTCAATGAATGGAGCTACAGTGAATTTATGAAATCGCTTCAATCATTTGTAATAGCCCTGTATATATATATATCTCTGTCTCTCTCTCTCTCTCGTAGAAGGCAATTCCTCTTGTTGACTACGAAGTCTTTCGCGACGGAGTCCTTGCATAAAAAGTTCTCGGTTTACTTCCCGCGTCAAATTTGGATAAAATCCCGAGCTTGCGATGACTGCCTCCGTCATCTTCGTCAGGGATAAAACTGACTGTCGTGGACCTGTGAGGCTTCCCCTTTCATAAGCAGAGGATGGCTTCTCATTGGCTGGATGACGAAGATGACGGGGGTAGTCATCGAAAGCTCGTGATTTTATCCAAATTTGACGCGGCAAGTAAACCGAGAACTTTTTATGCAATTCCTCTTTTTATTCGCCTTTACTATTTAGTTTGCGCAGGCAAAGAAAGGGTGAAGATAGTGTATGAAGATGTAGAATCTCGTTGGTGGCAAGCAAACAGAGCCCCACGCGCACCATGTTTCCGCTTGGCTTGCATAGGTTGTTCCATAACTTATAGTCGCTTAAAAGGTTGGACGATCCGCAATTCCGGGCCACTCCCGTTTCCTCCACGCTGTTATGAATATTTAATTTCCTGTGCACATAGAACGATATTCCATCCCACAATGATGGCATGTTGCGGGGAAAAGGAGTCTCCCGAATATTACATAATTTAAAGATACAAAAATAATAACAGACTCGGCGCAACCTTCGAAGATGGCTTACAGTAAACAAATGCCCGCGACAGGGTTTCTCGCTATTTGTTTTGAACGGCCCGTCTTGTTTTCTGTAGCTTCTCAGAGCATAATACGTCAGCACTAGAAATAAAATTCGACTGGAAGCGGTCCTTATTAGTCACAGAAAGTCTGTTACGCTTCCTCGCCATTAAAAGAAGTTTTGAATCATTTCACTTATATTGATCCCGTGTGCAACATTCCATCAATCTTAACATATTCTTACGCTTTTGCTATGCTTTCTATAATCTAGTCGCCTGTGACATTGTAGGCTATAAGAACAATTTTTTCAGTGTCTCCGTAAAGTTTGCAATTACAGGAACTTGTCAACGAAACGAGCACAAGAATTTATTTACCGTCAGGGTCATAAATATCCTTTTTACTTACAGGGATGGGTTTCGCTTCTATTCAAAAACCATTTCAGATCTTGAACGCATCCAGACGATTGTAATCCAGAAGCTAAAACCATTGGTATAAATTATACGGATCGCGTCCCAGCCTACTCTGTTGGCCATCAAAACTTCAACACCAAAAAGAATAGCAAATACAGATATTTTACTTACTGTGGGTGTATGGTATAGTAGGGAAAACACATTATAAAACCTGGAATTTTAAAACATACATCTTTCACTCCCAACTTGTGAGAGCACGGTAGGCTGTTGTAGAACCTCGTCGTTTTCCATAAAATATCCCAACTATTTGGAGTGGGGCAGACGGACTCCTGCTTGGAAATGTTTGGGAAGGGATATCCAATTCCAGGATGGACGAATGATTATCTCCTGAAATCCTTTATCTGACTGAGGGGATTTAAATACACTGTAAGAAAAAACAATGCATTACGAAGGAATTATTATAAATCGAGCGGTCTAAGGCGCTGCAGTCATGGACTGCGCGGCTGGTCCCGGCGGAGGTTCGAGTCCTCCCTCGGGCATGGGTGAGTGTGTTTGTCCTTAGGATAATTTAGGTTAAGTAGTGTGTAAGCTTAGGGACTGATGACCTTAGCAGTTAAGTCCCATAAGATTTCACACACATTTGAACATTTTTTGAATTATTCTAATGGGACGGAAATCGGTAGGTGTGATGTACATGTTCGAATAAGTGATTACAATTTCAGAAAAACTGGATGACTTATGCAAGAGAAAAGCTTCACAAATTGAGCAAGTCAATAACGCGCTCGTCCACCTCTGACCCTTATCCAAGCAGTTATCCTGCTTGGCATTGACTGACAGAGTTGTTGGATGTCCTCCAGAGGGATGTTGTGCCAAATTCTGTCCAATTGGCGCGTTAGCTGCCAAAATCTCGAGCTGGTTGGAGGGCCCTGCACATAATCCTCCAAACGTTCTCAGTTGCGGAGTGATCCGGTGACGTTGCCGGCCGAGGTAGGGTTTGGCAGGCAAGACGATAAGCAGTAGAAACTC
Source organism: Schistocerca serialis cubense (assembly GCF_023864345.2). Lineage (NCBI taxonomy): Eukaryota > Metazoa > Arthropoda > Insecta > Orthoptera > Acrididae > Schistocerca > Schistocerca serialis. The sequence goes on from NC_064641.1 coordinate 795,835,318, forward strand.
TCGCCATGTGCAGGCGGGCATTATCTTGCTGAAATGTGAGGATGGCTTGCCATTAATGGCAACAAAACGGGGCGTAGAGTATCGTTGAAGTATCGCTGTGCTGTAACGGTGCCGTCAATGCCAACCAAAGGGGTCCTGCTAGAAAATGGATGGCACCCCAGACCATCACTCCTGGTTGTTGAGCCATATGGCGGGCAACACTTAGGTGGATAACCCATCGCTTTCCAGTTTGTCTACCTACGCGTCGTCGCTGGTCTCGCGGTCGCGTTCTCGCTTCCCGAGTACGGGGTCCCGGGTTCGATTCCCGGCAGGGTGAGGGATTTTCACCTGCCTCGAGATGACTGGGTGTTTGTGTTGTCATCATTTCATCATCATTCATTTACGTGGCAGGGTTGGACTGAGAAAAGGTTGGCAACTTGTACGGTCGCTGATAACCGCGCAGTTGAACGCCCCACAATCCAAACATCATCATCATCATCAGTTCTACTCCAGTCAATGAGATTCCGAGCCGAAGACGTCTGGAGACGCGCCGAACAGCAGTGGGATATCAACCTGGCTTGCCCGGCAACCAGGAGTGATGGTCCGGTCTCTCATTTCTTTTCATAGCAGGACTCTTTGGCTGTCATCCACTACATCCTTACAACACAGTGCTACGTTGAGAATATTCTACGCCTCGTTTTGTTGCTTTCTTGGCAAGGCATCCTGGGCTACATTTCAGTACACGGTGAGAATTTCTGTTGCTTGCCTCCGTGCTTGCCAAACCCTAACTTGGCCAGCAAGGACGCCGGATCTTTCCCCAATTGAGAACTTTTAAAGCATTATGATTCAAAAATGGCTCTGAGCGCTACAGGACTTAACATCTGAGGTCATCAGTCCCCTAGAACTTAGAACTACTTAAACCTAACCAACCTAAGGACATCACACACATCCATGCCCGAGGCAGGATTCGAACCTGCGACCGTAGCGGTCGCGCGTTTCCAGACTGTAGCGCCTAGAACCGCTCGGCCACCAGGGCCGGCAAGTATTATGGGCAGGGCCTTCTAACCAGCTCGGGATTTTGGCGATGTAAAGTGCCGATTGGACAGAATTGGGCACGATATGCCTCAGGAGGGTATCCAACAACTCTATCAACCAGTGCCAAGCCGAATAATTGCTTGCATAAGGGCCTATGGTGGACCAGTGGGTTATTGACTTTCTCAATTTGTGAAGCTCTTTCTTTTGAATAAATCATACAGTTTTTCTGAAAATTTAATCATTTGTTTCTCTGTACTTGTAAATCACATCTACTGATTTCCGTGCAACTCATAAGATTCCTTCGTGGTGCGTTTCTTTTCTCTTAGTGTATTTTTCTTGGTTGTCCAATGTCTCAGTCAAAACTTTAAATTTTGTGCATATATTTGTGCTAGGTGATACGGAGGTATACAAGGTGTGAAATTAAGTACACAGAGTTGCTATTTTCAACAGAAACTATGGCTTTAACCCAACTAAACATCAAATGGCACTAAACTTTGATGACGGATACACGTACGTCACTGCATGCTGATTCAATCCTATGCCAGAGTCCATCAACCGTTGTGGCTGGCGAGTGGTGGCATGCCAGTTTCTCGGCAAATATCACATACGTGAGTATGCTGATGTTTAAGACTACTTACACATTATTTTCTTTGGTGTTCGTTGTTAATTAGTGTTAATACAGGCAATCAACAGTTTCATTCCAGGTTTTTAAAACCTCCCAGACAAGCAGCTCAGTTACTCTTCTTTTGTCCCCTCTAATATTCCGTTAAAGAAAGTTACTATCATGTTCCCTTCCGATGAACTGAGAAGATCTGTCTGTTTACTTTCTCATGATACCGTTTGTCCAGATTCTGAAAAGAACCTGTGCTGATACCAGTAACTGCCGTGGCTTCCATTGTACTTTATACTGATTCCAGTATCAATACCACATCTCGCGTTCAGCACCGTGTTCGCATGGTTTGAAGCGAATTTTATGCAGATCTCGTCATATTCCCAAAAGGCCTCAACAAAACCCACAATTACTCGTCCAGTAATTAGTTCTCGGGGTCTCCCGTGATACCGCATATCCTTTGTCAGGCTAGTTGAACACCCAGTTGTTGCTCTAAGTTGTGCCCCACGTTTTTTGCTGCATAGCTAAGATTAAGACCAGATTTCATTAACCTTGTGACCTGTGTCCTAAAACTTAATTTCTCCTGCAGCTGTTGGCCTGTATTCCACCAAGACTGCTGCCTAGCCTTTGTATTATTATTCCACGCTTACGATTCCTGACATTGTGCTGCTTCATCATGTATTCCAAGAGCATCAGGAAGCGACGGTTCCTTCTACATTCCACCTAACAAATAAAACGGGCGGTTCAGTTTTGAATGTCGTATGAAATTATGTCTACCTTGCCCATTGTTTGTTAGATTTTCATAGCGGTTATTAAATTTCATGCTCTCTACGTGCTCTTTCTTTCGTAATCTATACTTCCATAGCAGATTCTCACTGGACATCCTATCCTCCTACTGTAATCGTCCCAGCTATCCTTAAATCCATAGATTCCAGAAATTATTCCTGACCTACATGACATTCACACATTTTAGTAACCCATCACTCAAAACCACCAACCAAATCCTTTACATTTTCTTACGAGCCACTGAATATTATTGTTTCTCCGGAAATCGGTGGCAACTGACAATCCTCTAAAATTCAGGCAATTAGTTCATGGTAGTTGAATAAAAATAGCTGCGTCGTTTATTAACTGACCAGAATAATTTATTCTTTCCCCTTGGTCGTGACAATACTTGTATTACACTGAAGAGACAAAGAAACTGGAACTCGCGCCTAATATCGTGTAGAGCCCACGCGAGCACGCAGAAGTGCCGCAGCACGACGTGGCGTTCACTCGACTAATGTGTGAAGTAGTGCTGGAGGGAATTGATACCATGAATCCTGCTGGGCTGTCCATAAATCCGTAAGAGTTCGAGGGGGTGGAGATTTCTTCTGAACAGCACGTTGCAAGGCATCCCAGATATGCTCAATAATGTTCGTGTGTGGGGAGTCTGGTGGTCAGCGGAAGTGTTTGAACTCGGAAGACTGTTCCCGGAGCCACTCTGTAGCAATTCTGGACGCGTGGGGTGTCGCATTGTCCTGCTGAAATTGCCGAAGTCCATCGGAATGCACAATGGACATGAATTGTTGCAGGTGATCAGACAGGGTGCTTACTTATGTCTCACCTGTCAGGTGACCTATCAGGGGTACCATATCACTCCAACTTGAACAGTCCCCTACTGACATGTAGGGTCCATGGATTCATGAGGTTGTCTCCATACCCGTACACGTCATTTCTCGGCACAGAAACATCTTCGCAGAGTGTCTGCGACTTAGAATATGAAAAAGAAAAGTTTGTACTGAAAGTTAGGATCGTGACAGACAAATTTCAAACTATGTAGCCAACTGTATTGTTATTTAACGTGTTTACGAATTGTTTTGTTGCGGTTACACTGAAATTTAGATACCTTTCACTCTCTGAAATATCTACAGAGGGAACACAAAAGAACTTCACATTTTCAAAAATTCATACAAACGAAACGGTACAACTTGTTCGCTTCGAACCTTAAGCTGTTAATAGAACCTCTGTGGAAGTTTTTTTACAACTTACGGGGACTCGACATATGTTTCTCGAGACACACGGCAAACGTCGAGACGTTGTTCGTACTCTACTCAAACCTTGCGCAACATGTGAATGCACTGCACCGGAGCTGTGATTCGCCGCCGTAACTGTTAGAAGGATTGTGGCGCACTTTGTCTTTCACATAACTCCATAAAAAATAGCAAGACGTTATGTCTAATGATCATGGTGGCCATTTTCACCACACGTTATCAACAGTGATTGTACGGCTGAGCCATTGTCTAGGCAGATGTTGATTAGGTAATTCTGAACAGCCAAGGTTCAAATAGTTCAAATGGCTCTGAGCACTATGGGACTTAACATCTGAGGTCATCAGTCCTCTAGAACTTAGAACTACTTAAACATAACTAACTTAAGGACATCACACACATCCATGCCGGAGGCAGGATCGAACCTGCGACCGTAGCGGTCGCGCGGTTCCAGACTGAAGCGCCTAGAACCGCTCGGCCACCCCGGCCGGCGAACAGCCAAGGGAACTAAGGAGCTACACGATCTTGTTGCAAGATAAGGTTGTAGGAGTCGTCTCGCAACTGAGGCCACATAAAAGCACATCGAGTAGCAAATTCCCGAGGCTGTTTTCTCCATTAAAAAGAAGGCGCGTAATTTTCTCTCTATATATTGTGCACAACGTATTTACTGAATCTCGTTGTTCAACGAAGAACTGGGTGTTTTTTCTTGCACAAAAACGAACACTTAACCGATTACTTTCACTTTTAGTATGAAACGTTGTTCATTCACTAAAAATTAACCTCTTCAAGGTGCCGTTGTCGTTGTTCATGATTACCAACACCTCACTCCAGTAGTAAGTTCATAGTGCATAGCGGCCGATTTGGCCTAGAGGTTCTAGGCTCTTCAGTCCGGAACCGCGCGACTGCTACGGTCGCAGGTTCGAATCCTGCCTCGGGCATGGATGTGTGTGATGTCCTTAGGTTAGTTAGGTTTAAGTGGTTCTAAGTTCTAGGGGACTGATCTCCTGGTGAAAGTTTGTACAAAATGCTCGTTGAACAGCAGTTATCGGCTAATTTTTGCTAACTGAAGAACACACCAGTTCTTGTGTTGTGTAGTTGCCTTCATCTACACTAGCGCTCTCTGGCGGAGACAGCCTGCAACAATAGATTTGTGCCCATAAGTAAACAAAACGTCCAATGATACTCTATTAAATGGTTAAGATTAGAAGTGAGTAACTCATACCGTTTCGTTTGTATGAATTTTTGAAAGTGTGAAGTTACTTTGTGCGCCCCTGTACTATCACTCGAAACTAGACAAACATACAAGCTTTCTTATTCTTGTTTTTATTTTTTCCGTATCAATCATATAGTTTTCTGCTGAGGGTATTAGTAATAAATTGACAATCGTATGGCACTTTTAGTAAGTTGTTGGACTCAACCAGTAGAGATAAAAACTACTTTGACTTGGGATTAATACCGCGAACGAATAACCATTTAATGAGTAAATAACTGCAGCAGTTTCTTCTTCTGGCAACATTTGACCGGTGGGGTCATGTGTTTGCTCTTATTCGTGTGACATGAAACTTTGCCGTTTATTTGCGAACTGCTGTTTCTTGAAAATATTTTGCAATGTGGATACAGGTGTTTTGACTGCCGGCAAAGATTCGTGACACTTTGGACAGGGGAATTTTCAGTTTGACGATTGCCTTGTAAAGTTTGGTCTGCTGATCGCGTAGCAGGAACGGTCAAGCAGCAGTTCTGAAGGATGATCTACACAGTATGGATTCTGTGGAGATGTGCAGGACAACACTTCCTTTCACATTCTTATCGTTGATGCATGACGACGTGAAAGTTTCAGCTCTGAATACCATGTTGTTCTAGAAATGAATGACTGGATCCGCGCAAAGGTTTGTCCTCCCGTCATCTGAATGTAACTAATGACACTTCAGATAAATGCCTTCAGGCGATCCTAAGACGAGTGACAATGCTGTCGAAAGCTAAGTTTGTGCTTCGTGGACAGACGTCGTTTTACGGAGTCAAATGTGTGAATTCCTAAGGGTCCCAACTGCTGAGGTCATCGGTCCCTGTGCTTAGACACTACTTAGACTAACACTAACTTATGCTAAGAACAACACAAACACCCATGCCCGAGGGAGGACTCGAACCTCCAACGGGAGGGGTCGCGCAATCAGTGATACGGCGCCTCTAACCGCACGGCCACCCCGCGCGGCTTTACAGAGTCGTAAAACGTTTTGTCATGTCTTACTGTGTTCGGGACTTACTTATAAATGTAACAGAAGCATGTTCTGCAATATTCGATGTTATTTACATATAAGAGCGCTGTCTCCTCAGCATGTTATAGTCTTAGGTGGAGATTTCAAGTTACCGGATACAGACTGGGCACTCAGATGCTTAGGACGGGTGGTAGGGACAGAGCATCGAGTGACATTATACTGAGTGCACTATCCGAAAATTACCTCGAGCAGTTAAACAGGTGGAGATAACATCTTTGACCTTCTGATAACAAAAACAGACCCGAACTTTTCGACTCTGTAAGCATAGAACAGGGAATCAGTGGTCATAAGGCCGTTGCAGCAGAATATGGAAGTAAATAGGAATATAAAAAAGGGAGGAAGGTTTATCTGTTTAGCTAGAGTAATAGAAGGCAGATTTCAGACTACCTAACAGATCAAAACGAAAATTTCTGTTCCGACACTGACAATGTTGAGTGTCTATGGAAAAAGTTCAAAAAAATGTTCAAATGTGGGTGAAATCTTATGGGACTTAACTGCTAAGGTCATCAGTCCCTAACCTTACACACTACTTAACCTAAATTATCCTAAGGACAAACACGCACACCCATGCCCGAGGGAGGACTCGAACATCCGCAGGGACCAGCCGCACAGTCCATAACTGCAGCGCCTTTGACCGCTCGGCTAATCCCACGCGGCGAAAAAGTTCAAGGCAATCGTAAAACGCTTTTTAGACAGGTACGTGCCGAGTAAAACTGTGAGGGACGGGAAAAACCCACCGTGGTTCAACAGCAAAGTTAGGAAACTACTGCGAAAGCAAAGAGAGCTTCACTGCAAATTTAAACGCAGCCAAAACCTCTCAGAGAAACAGAAGCTAAACGATGTCAAAGATAACGTAAGGAGGGCTATGCGTGAAGCGTTCAGTGAATTCGAAAGTAAAATTCTATGTACCGACTTGACAGAAAATCCTAGGAACTTCTGGTCTTGCGTTAAATCAGTAAGTGGATCTAAACAGTATGTGCAGACACTCTGGGATGATAATGGCATTGAAACAGAGGATGACACGAAAAAAGCTGAAATACTAAACACCTTTTTCCAAAGCTGTTTCACAGAGGAAGACCGCACTGCAGTTCCCTCTCTAAATCCTCGCACAAACGAAAAAATGGCTGACATCTAAATAAGTGTCGAAAGAATAGAAAAGCAACTGAAATCACTCAACAGAGGAAAGTCCACTGGACCCGACGGGACACCAATTCGATTCTGCACAGAGTACGCGAAAGAACTTGCCCCCCTTCTAACAGCTGTGTACCGCAAGTCTCTAGAGGAACGGAAGTTTCCAAATGATTGGAAAAGAGCACAGGTAGTTCCAGTTTTCAAGAAGGGTCGTCGAGCAGATGCGCAAAACTACAGGCCTGTATCTCTGACATCGATCTGTTGTAGAATTTGAGAACATGTCTTTTTCTCGCGTATCATGTCATTTCTTGAAACCCAGAATCTACTCTGTAGGAGTCAACATGGATTCCGGAAACAGCGATCGTGTAAGACCCAACTCGCTTTATTTGCTCATGAGACCCAGAAAATATTAGATGCAGGCTCCCAGGTAGATGCCATTTTCCTTGACTTCCGGATGGCGTTCGATACAGATCCGCATTGTCGTCTGATAAACAAAGTAAGAGCCTACGGAATATCAGACCAGCTGTGTGGCTGGATTGAAGAGTTTTTAGCAAACAGAACACAGCATGTTGTTCGCAATGGAGAGACGTCTACAGACGTTAAAGCAACCTTTGCCGTGCCACAGGCGAGTGTTATAGGACCATTGCTTTTCACAATATATATAAATGACCTAGTAGATAGTGTCGGAAGTTCCATGCGGCTTTTCACGGATGATGCTGTAGTATACAGAGAAGTTGCAGCATTAGAAGATTGCAGCGAAATGCAGGAGATCTACAGCGGATAGGCACTTGGTGCAGGGAGTGGCAACTGACCCTTAACATAGACAAAAGTAAAGTATTGCGAATACATAGAAAGAAGGATCCTCTATTGTATGATTATATGATAGCGGAACAAACACTGGTAGCAGCTACTTCTGTAAAATATCTGGGAGTATGCGTACGGAACGATTTGAAGCGGAATGATCATATAAAATTAATTGTTGGTAAGGCGGGTGCCAGGTTAAGATTCATTGGGAGAGTCCTTAGAAAATGTAGTCCATCAACAAAGGAGGTGGCTTACAAAACACTCGTTCGACCTATAATTGAGTATTGCTCATCAGTGATCCGTACCAGATCGGGTTGACAGAGGAGATACAGAAGATGCAAAGAAGAGCGGCGCGTTTCGTCACAGGGTTATTTGGTAAGCGTGATAGCGTTACGGAGATGTTTAGCAAACTCAAGTGGCAGGCTCTGCAAGAGAGGCGCTCTGCATCGCGGTGTAGCTTGCTATCCAGGTTTCGAGAGCGTGCGTTTCTGGATGAGGTATCGAATATATTGCTTCGCCGTACTTACGCGTCCCGAGGAGATCACGAAAGTAAAATTAGAGAGACTCGAGCGCCCACGGAGGCTTTCCGGCAGTCGTTCTTCCCGCGAACCGTACGCGACTGGAACAGGAAAGGGAGGTAATGATAGTGGCACCTAAAGTGCCCTCCGCTACACACCGTTGGGTGGCTTGCGAAGTATAAATGTAGATGTAGATGAATGAGTTTCGCGCTGTAGTCTGTTTAAAAGAAGGGAGAATAAATTGCTGAAAGTGAAACGAGCAGCAATGACATTCATATTCTTATTCACCAAAAATATTTGGCTGTTTATTTTCCGGATAAGTCGCGTTTTTCGAGGGTATGGTTAGGTAGGAATCTAAGAACGCAGCTTGAAATGCTGCGAGTGATAGGAGCAGCACTGACACTTGGGTACTTGGTTCCCACAAATATTTAGCTGTTTTTTCCGTATATGTCGCTATTTCCGAGGGTGTACTCTGTCAAAGAGACACTAATGTGTATGGGTCGTGTGGGTAGAACGGCTCGCACACGTTTATTAGATTTAGGTGCTCCAAGTTGGACGGAGGAACTATGACAGTTCAAACAAATTAGTGACACACACATACACACCTCATTCTACAGTAACTTGCTGTATGTCCTGGCGGATAGATACGTCTAACAGTGACCTGTCAAGGCGAGCGTTACTGAATATAATGTCAACAGGACTATGTTATATTCACTTTAACCGCTTTTATGTCGTCTCGTTGTCTCTGTAGAGCTGTACCTAGTGAAGCTAGGAGAGGATGTTGGTTGGTGGCCGGTATCCTCGTCCTATAACACAAACTACACGTAATTAATAATGGGGTTCTTTATTCATAAAAAAAGAGCTATGTAACTCAAGTTTCCTTGTGCTGAGGTACAAGCTCTCTTCTGTATAGTCCACAGAGCCTCAACGCTGTTGAAGAAGTAGTCCGCTATGTTCACTATAAGGTTGCTATGTGCTGCCTGTCTCTGTTCTAGACGCTAAGTCTGCGGCTCCGTCTTGGCGACAAGCGTAAGATGCTCGAACTAACTGGCTCTCCGGACCAAGGCGGCGATCCTAAATACTGGCGGCTGAGAGGACGTTGGCGGCGCGTTTCCAGCGAGTCTTGTCGTTGGCCTCTATTGATACTCGCGTAACCTCTATGCCGCATGGTGTGCTGGCGCCAGCACACGCCAGAAGGATGTCCGTCCTGGGCACTATACTGTCAATCACTGTATTAAACAGCTGTCTCTATGGATAGGCTATAGGCGACTCAACTTGTAGATTAAGTCTCGCAGGCTGATTTCTCCTACGAACAGCAACCGTGGAACTCTGTACCGGAACTGTCGTACTCCAAAGCCGAATATGAACACGTTGCTGCCTCTGGCCGTCGCTTATTACAACGCAGAAGTCCATGTCATTGGCGTCGGCGCAGAGGTTGCTGTTTGGGCTGCGCTTGTGATTGGCAGTGAAATTGTAAGAGCCGCCTGTGGCGCCAGTTGGAAACTATCTCAGCAAGCCAGCTGCGGTTGCCTCCGTTGGTGAGGACGCAACTCTTACTGGGTCGACTGCTATCGAGTTTTGTGGTCGCATCGACTACGTCTCCTTTTGATGTCACTTCTGAGTAAGCCGAACGTTACACAAATTTTCGCCGTATAAGACAGCATTCTGTGATTACGTCTCTTACTGCAGAAGTTGAAACGCCAAATCGCATTTCTTGAAGGCTGAAGAAGGTGTACTGAGATGATACGTTCGTCGTCAGTACTGTTAGGTGGTGGGTCCGTCGCTGTAGAGCAACTGAAGGGCAGATGCAGCTGGGCTGATGCAACGCTCAGCAGTCGACCAGCGACTGTAGCAACTTCACACAACATCCAGTGTGTCGACCAAATCATCCGCGAGACCGCCGGATAACGAGAGACGAAATGTCTCTCCAGTTACCCGTGACGTAAAGGCAGCGTGATGGCCATTATTGAAAAACTGAGCTATTGGTTCTGAGCACTATGGGGCTTAACAGCTGTGGTCATCAGTCCCCTAGAACTTAGAACTACTTAAACCTAACTAACCTAAGGACATCACACAACACTCAGTTATCGTGAGGCAGAGAAAATCGCTGACCCCACCGGGAATCGAACCCAGGAACCTGGGCGCGGGAAGCAACTGAGCTATTCCAAGATTTTTGTGCACTGGGTACGGAAAATGTTGACCAACTAGGATAAAGAAAATTTGCACCATCAAACTTCCATCTGTTCGGCCCACTGAAAGAATCTTATCAGGGGTGTCACGTGGAAGATGTGGTCTTTAAAAATTCTGTGCGCCATTGGCTGAGTAAGCAGGACCACGATTATTACTGCACAGGTGGAAAAGAATTGTGGACAAAGATGATGATTTTATTTTTGTTGTAGCTTTTATCCTGTCAGTGGCATTTACGTGTTTCATAAAATGAATATTAAAAAAATAGCAGGTCAGAAATACTGACTCACTTTTAGCCAGTACCCAGAGTTCTGCAGAGATTGTCCGACAAGCGACCTCCAGTCCCAGGTTTCTGTCTTGCAACAAAGAAAAATCTGCTGTAAATAATAGCAGGAAATAGAAAGTTTGGAACTATTTTTGCGTTGTTACTTCTAGTATTGTAGTCGACCAGGGATAGTTAAGAATTTATGTAAACGGGAAAGATAATAGAAGATTCAAAAAAGAGCTGTTGGATTCATCAAGGTTTTGATTAATCAGCGTCCGAGCACGACAGCGTCAACAAATTAGAGAAGCCCAGTATAACATAGGGATACTTACTACATTTAGTCCCACGTATGGTCTGGAACTTTAAAAAGGAAGGGAGAAAGATTATTATTCTGCTTTCTGCTAAGCTATGTATCCGCCGTCGCTCACCGAACGGAAGCTTTTAGAATACAAACTAACGGCCCTCCCCAGATAAATATCTATAGCTGAACGACTTGACTAGTTTAGCGTTAATAGATTAGACACAGAAACCTTTCTCAAGAATCAATTTGTCTATTAGTGAAAATCATATCCGAACTCCTACAGTAGTTCGCTGAAATTAGTCTCCTAATATAGACAGAAAAACGCGGAGGAGAAAAATTTAGGGGAACTCATAACACTAGGTATAATGCAGCGACAGTTACTGAAGTTTTCAATGCATATTTTTATTTATTTGACTGTAAAACAAGAGTACGTTGTAATTAACTTTAACTAACGCTTTGGTCTTCACGCTTTCTTACCTTACTCTTTGTGTCAGTAGCAAGATGCCTGCCTTTCATAAACCAAGAATGTACATAATCCATAGGCTGAAACACTGACGTGGGGGACCACCCAGCTCAACGAACATTAGATTGCTGACAGTAGAAATATGGAATAAAGGTCTTGTAGATATGACGATGAAATACATTTGATGTAATTGATTATTTTAGTACACGAATTTCAAGAATGTAAAATGCGGCCCATGTCAACTCCGTTAAATTCTTGGGGATCAGTTTCTGTATCAAAAACATTGAAAGGTCGATTATTTTTCGCGTCTTTAAAATCAGTGCAAAATATATCTGGTGTCATTTCCCGTTCAGTTTGAAACGCATTAGTGCAAGCATTTTCCATAGTCTTCTTTTTAGCACAAAGTAGTATTTGGGCAGCAGCTGGATAAACGGAACTTCGTTAGTTTAAATAAAAAGAAACCGTCTCTCCTTTTCTTGAATCACCTGAAGACGATAGATACGATAGCTCAATGTTGGGCTCGTTCACTCCTTGTTTGTTTCGACTTGCGCCCAAATTTCCTATTTCTTCGCAAATTTTTAAACCAAGTTTTTTGTTTGAAACGATTAATCAGTCATTTTTCTCACAAAATGCTGTTTCTTGAGCCAAAGTCAATCGTTGTGAACGATCTTTTGACTTTCTTAGTGCACTTTTTCACTCGTAGGTTCAGTGTTCACATTCTGACTTTTGTCATCCAACGACAAGGTCGAAATTCCTGATTTTTCATTCGTACAGGAATTAAATTAGCGGCGGCCGCTGTGGCCGAGCGGCTCTAGTTGCTTTAGTCCGGAACCGTGCTGCTACTACGGTCATAGGTTCAAACCCTGCCTCGGGCATGGAGGTTTGTGATGTCCTTAGGTTAGTTAGGTTTAAGCAGTTATAAGTCTAGGGGACTGATAAACTTAGATGTCAAGTCCCATAGTGCTTAGAGCCATTTGAACCATTTTTGAAGATTTAGCTTTTTAGACGCATGAGAGTAAATAAAATAGTTTATTTTACTGTTCCTCTTAACCTAACCTCTAAGATCACGTGCAACGAATGACAAGGCTTACTGTAGTGAATGGGAACTATAAGTGAATAACGAAGTGGGACGTGTCCCGTGTGCCGTCTCCCTCACAGAGGAAGAATGTTGACTCACTGCCTGTCAGCGATTCAGTTATTGAGAACGGTTGCCTGTTGCTTCGAAATAGTTAAATGTATCGCTTTTTCCACGACAGGCTGCACTGGCATCGTTCATATTGCGATTAACAACATGAAAAAATGAAATCCGATTTACGTCCGTGAAATAAATCGTTGACAAACTTTTAAGTTCTCCAACATCGTAAAGAAGTTAGTTTACGGACAGGAAAAGTTTAGGGGTGCACGTCCCCCAAGCGTTTTCCCAGAAAAAGAGCAGTGGTAATATGTATAGAAGTCGAAATAGTGACTGACATACTATCTCAGTTAATAACACGCTGAAATAGACTGTATCTGCCCGCACGGAAAAAGTGAAAAGTCGAAGAAGGGTGGTCGGAAGATCAGAGTTTAACGTTCTGCCGACGGCGACTTCGTTAGAAACACAACGCCTCCGTGTGTTCTGACTGGGAACGTCCAAGCATTTAACTTAAGCAATTTAGGGTTCAAATGGTTCAAATGGCTCTGAGCACTATGGGACTTAACATCTATGGTCATCAGTCCCCTAGAACTTAGAACTACTTAAACCCAACTAACCTAAGGACGTCACACAACACCCAGCCATCACGAGGCAGAGAAAATCCCTGACCCCGCCGGGAATCGAACCCGGGAACCCGGGCGTGGGAAGCGAGAACGCTACCGCACGACCACGAGATGCGGGCGCAATTTAGGGAAACCATGTTTTGGTTGATATATTACACGTACTGCAGAACTAATTGAATAATGTTAACAAAACCAGCGGCTGTATTTGAATCCACGTCGTTTATTCTTTTTAAACAAGCAATCATTTTCGACGCCAAATGGTGCCATCTTCAGGCTTCAAGGGTACGGAATCCATTTAATTTTGGCCCGCTGCATACAGTTCTGTTCATTGAACATGAAAACGGTTGTGGGTGGCAGGCTACGCTTGGGCCTTGAAGGTAACACCATTTGGTGTCGAAACTGGTTGCATATGTTGAAAAGAATGAACGACATGGTTTCAAGTGCAACCGCTGATTTTATCATTATTCAAGTACTTAAGAGTCCGGCTGTAGTCGCACTTTCCTTGATGGGTTACCAGATACTGCAGAACTGGTGCTGAGCGCTTGGATGTTGGTTGGAAGGTACCTGTAGGCTTGTGAGGTAAAGATCGGTATACGCCGACAATGCTTCCTAGCCACTCAGTACGGCTGATAGTATGATGCCTGCCATTTCTTCACTTTTGCTTCCTTTTCATAAAGTGCAGCAGCTAATCTAATGTGTTAGGGCCAAGTTACTTAGCGAGCGCTAAATACTTAACAAAGTTAGAATAATAACCTCAACTACGGTTTTGGAGCTAATTTTATTTCTCGGACACCTTGTCTCGGACATAAATATAAAGCCGTAGTGCATGTTAATCAATCTGTATATGTTTGGAACAGAGTGTAGTCGAAAACCTGGTCGAAATGTGTGACACTTTCGTCGTAAATAGGGCGCTGCAGGACATGAGACGGCTAAGAGAGATAGTGCCCTCAATAGAACGCGTTTCAGTGAACGGAGAGCTGTCAGGAAGTGATATATGAACGAACATTCGTTATGATCATTATTTTGTTATATTATTTGAAATGTGCATCCTTTGTTTCCATACTCAACCCGCGTTCATCTCATGGCAGTAACATGACTTACAACGTGTCGGTCCATATAGTACTGGCATTATATGGAACATAAATATTTCAGCTTTCTAACCTTATTATCTGTTATTTGTCGTCTTCGTAGTAAGACTTGATATCCTGCCAACGATTATGTCGTTTGACAGGGCCTATATGTCTAATGTTTCAAATGGCTCTGAGCACTATGGGACTTAACATCTTAGGTCATCAGTCCCCTAGAACTTAGAACTACTTAAACCTAACTAACCTAAGGACATCACACACATCCATGCCCAAGGCAGGATTCGAACCTGCGACCGTAGCAGTCCCGCGGTTCCAGAACCGCACGGCCACCGCGGCCGGCTACAGGGCCTATAAAACTGTTCCAGTGGTATGTCCGTATTCTGAAGAAATGTGGTGCGAATTCACGGTCAGCCATTTTGATTCAGAATCTCCGCTCTCTTTTTTTTTCCTTTTTTCCCTTCAAATCGCATGGGGTGCTAGAGTGATTTCCTTAACAAGGGCATGGCCGATTTCATGCATTTTCCTTGACCTACACGAACTTTACTCAGTCTACTATGAATTAGCGTCGAGAGGATATTAAATAATAACCATCATTCTTTCAAATACGTGAAAGATGTAACTGTTAAAATTAAAAGGTCAGATTCGAAATTGATGAATGCGGCAATAAACACCAAAACTTGGGATGGACTGCATTCTAATTTCCAAGATCAGGCGCAAGTGGTATAAACAACTATAGGCACACATCCAACGGAGCAGGCAAGGGGGATGGTGGGTGTTATGAACGACTCACCCGAAAAAAAGCATAAGCAATGTAATTGTATTAAAACACTATATATATTGCGTTGTTCGTCATGTTAGATTCCACGTGAATGATTGTAGCCGCGCGGGATTAGCCGAACGGTCTAGGGCGCTGCAGTCATGGACTGTGCGGCTGGTCCTGGCAGAGTTTCAAGTCCTCCCTCGGGCATGGGTGTGTGTGTGTGTGTGTTTGTCCTTAGGATAATTTAGGTTAAGTAGTGTGTAAGCTTAGGGACTGATGACCTTAGCAGTTAAGTCCCATAAGATTTCACACACATTTGAACTTTTTTTTCTTTTTTTTTCTTGTTGGAATGATTGTGCCACACGATCGTGACGTAATCCAGGACAGAAAGGGATTCACCATCGTGTCGTAACATCATCTGTTTTTTATTGCATTGCACATCTAGATTTCAACTGACAGTTCTGCTGTCATCAGTGCTATAAATACAATTAATACAAAAATGTAACATAGAAACAGCACATTGATCAAACGCCATGTCACAGTTATGCACAATTACAGTTCCACAATTCCATACCGTTATCTACAACTACATCTACATTTATACTCCGCAAGCCACCCAACGGTGTGTGGCGGAGGGCACTTTACGTGCCACTGTCATTACCTCCCTTTCCTGTTCCAGTCGCGTATGGTTCGCGGGAAGAACGACTGTCTGAAAGCCTCCGTGCGCGCTCTAATCTCTCTAATTTTACATTCGTGATCTCCTCGGGAGGTATAAGTAGGGGGAAGCAATATATTCGATACCTCATCCAGAAACGCATCCTCTCGAAACCTGGCGAGCAAGCTACACCGCGATGCAGAGCGCCTCTCTTGCAGAGTCTGCCACTTGAGTTTGTTAAACATCTCCGTAACGCTATCACGGTTACCAAATAACCCTGTGACGAAACGCGCCGCTCTTCTTTGGATCTTCTCTATCTCCTCCGTCAACCCGATCTGGTACGGATCCCACACTGATGAGCAATACTCAAGTATAGGTCGAACGAGTGTTTTGTAAGCCACCTCCTTTGTTGATGGACTTCATTTTCTAAGGACTCTCCCAATGAATCTCAACCTGGTACCCGCCTTACCAACAATTAATTTTATATGATCATTCCACTTCAAATCGTTCCGCACGCATACTCCCAGATATTTTACAGAAGTAACTGCTACCAGTGTTTGTTCCGCTATCATATAATCATACAATACAGGATCCTTCTTTCTATGTATTCGCAATACATTACATTTGTCTATGTTAAGGGTCAGTTGCCACTCCCTGCACCACGTGCCTATCCGCTGCAGATCTTCCTGCATTTCGCTACAATTTTCTAATGCTGCAACTTATCTGTACACTACAGCATCATCCGCGAAAAGCTGCATGGGACTTCCGACACTATCTACTAGGTCATTTATATATATATTGTGAAAAGCAATGGTCCCATAACACTCCCCTGTGGCACGCCAGAGGTTACTTTAACGTCTGTAGACTCAACGTAAGTATAGTGACACCTATTCCTGTCCAACTCAGTCATATACAAGCATTAGCCCAATTGAGGCTGCTGTTTACAGATCCGTGCACCTAACGTCAGTTTACATCATACTGGGCAGCTAACACCCTCTATTTATTGCACATATTTAAAAGATAAAAAAATTATACACAAAAATACAGGGAATTCAAATAGTACTTTTGTTTGGAAGCAAAGAAATTCTAAAAATCATTACGATAAAATGTTATATTACGTGAAATGCATTCGCAATATGGACAACCATCAGATAAGCAATGAAATGACGACAATGAAAATTTGTGTCGGACCGGGACCGAACTCGAAATTCCTGCTTATCGCGAGTGGTCGCCTTAACATTAGGCCAGACCAAAATTCTATATGGCATCAACCATGTGTCATGTGCTATATTACGTCATACTGGGTAGCCAACGCCAACTATTGTTATTGCCCGTATGTAAAAGAATTGGTTGAGATAAAAAAAATTTATATACATAAAAATACAGTGCATTCAAATAACAATTATAATACACAGTTTTGTCTGGAGGTATATAAATTAAAAAACAATAACAAGTGTTACATGACACTGAATCACTTACCATGAAGTACATCGGCATATTAAACTTTGTTTCCATAAATCACTGAAACAGGATTAACAAATGGGCATAAAAATTACAATTTACCATTCTCTACTTAATCGTATCGTCTGAATGTAAACAATGGTCGTCATTGTACCTGTATGGACACACCATGTAATATTTTAAAACTGATATCTTAGGTTTCACAGAGAATGTGACATACAGTAAAATGGTTATGAGATGTTTATAAACCAAATTCAAGCAAGATAAATAGCATATGTTGATGTTAAAAACTACATTACAAAATATAGTCTACAATGCTGGCAAGACGGCTTAGATATTTGGTTACAGCGTTCTTACTCGTTTGGTGTACTGTTACAACGCTAGTACGCGGACATGGATCTGTTAGGTTGAATGCATCCCTCCTGGATCACAACCATGCCTTCTACCAAGAAGGCGGTTTCAAAAAAAACTCCCAAACATGGGTGCTACTCATTGCCACTTGTTCATTCAGCAAGAATGTGGGGGAAGATCTGTGATGGCAGACTATCTCCATCTCCTCTAGTAAATCCAAAAATTTATTCTTCTTGTCCCTATGAAGTAATTTTAATTGTAAGGTCATATCCGGAACCCTGTATCCGCTGTCAATTAAGTAGGTGACAAAATCAGATTTATGAGCCACGTTCCTTCTTTCCAGTGCCACATGCTCGTGCAATCTGGCCTCGAGCTGTCTCCCTGTTTGGCCCACATGACAGGCATTACGGTCTGAACATTCCAATCTGTATACACCTGGATGGTGAAAGATGTTAGTTTTTTTTGTATATTATGCCATAATAAACGACCAAGAGTGTTCACTGTCGAAAAATAAACAGTATATAATTCTTAAAAACTGATGCCACTCTTGTGCTAACAGTACCATAGTAAGGTAACATAATAAATTTCTTTTCGTTACCTTTTGTGCACATCTGATGTTACATTTTGTTCTATTTTTCTTGCAATTTTGTTGAAAATCTTAGTTACATAATTCCGTGCATAATTATTAGTTCTTGCAATGTAGTTGATAATGTCTATCTCTAATTTGTGTGCAGTTTCTAACAGTGGTAGTTTAAAAAGGCGATTAATGTCAAAATTAAAAAATACCTTCTTGTGTTGGGATGGGTGGTTTGAGTAAAAATCTAAAACTATCTACACAGGTGTCTTCTGGAAAGTACCAGTGGTTTGTTTCCGATTTTCATTCCTAACTTCTTAGTCTAGGAAATTTATAGAATTATTGCCTATTTCACTTGTGAAATGTATTTTCTCATGTCTGTTATTAAATAGCGTGACAATTTTGTTAATGCCATCTTCATTACCTTTTATTAGCAAAAGTAATAAACAGTTTTAAGTATCATGTTGGCATTTTCACGGAAAGACCTGTTTAATAGGTGGTTAATAAAAATGTCTGCTAATAAGCCCGAAATTGAATTCAGCATACTTAACCTGTCGTTTTGGAGGTATACTTTCCTAGTGCTAACAAAATAATTATATTTCAGGATTAGGGACAACAGGCCAATAAATTCCCCAGTCTGTTCCTTGAAGACCTATCCTGTACAGTCAAATTTCTCGTAATGATTTAAACAGTAGCCTCAACCGGTGTATTTGTGTATAACTTAACTATATCCAGTGACACAAATTGCATTTCTGTTATTACTTGTACATCCCGAATACAATTAGCCAACTCGTGAGTGTTTTTAACTGAATACTGGCTAAATTCGAGGACGTTGACGAGTAAACGAGAAATTGTGACATTGATTACAGATCGATAAAGTGGTACGAGGCCTGTTATCAGGCATATTACCACATTCTCCATAGAGAACTTTGGAATCACGTGTTTCTTATCTGTGACGTGCGTGTGCGGTGAATAATGTTTTCATAAGTGATTACCTCGTTAAATACTAATTTTTGTGGCACAGTTCCAGTTGCGTCTGTTAGCGACAGAGGGTGAAGCCACAGTTAGTGGTCAGACAATCGACTCATATTAGGGGAGGGGGAGGGAGATGGAGGCGATTCCCGGGCTGGCTCCTTTCGAAGGGCACTGTCGATTTTTTTCCCCAACCGAAGCTCTAATCACCTCGTCGTTCTTCCTTCTAGCATTCATGCTTGAACCCCTAATGGAAAATGCTGCTATGATAGCAGAAAAAAGGCGAATATGTCCTGGGCAGAGTTAGGGGTGTAAAAGATGGGAACTAGCTTTACGTCTTACCTGGCGGCTTCAATGACATTCAAATCAAAACAGCTGACATAAGCGCGTTGTTTTACTTGCTGTTATTAGTTCCCATGTCCCGTAATATAATGCATCGTGTGAAGTAAAGCAACATGATGCCTGATGTAATGTTGTATAACATGATACATGCCATAATGTTATTCAATACGGCATTTGTCATCTGTACAATATGGAAAATGGAAATGAGCGTTTGGCGTCATTGGCCGGGAGGCCCCTTGCGAGGCAGGTCCGGCCGCCTTGGTGCAGGTCTTATTACATTCGACGCCACATTGGGCGACCTGCGCGCCGGATGGGGATGAAATGATGATGAAGGCAGCATAAAACCCAGTCCCTGAGCGGAGAAAATCCCCTACCCAGCCGGGAATCAAACCCGGGCCCGTAGGACGGCGATCCGTCACGCTGACCACTCAGCTATCGGGGCGGACATCTGTACAATATAACACAACGTGTCATCGTTTAGGATGCATGTATACCCATTCTCGGATACTTTCTATTATAGCTGCATCCCATTATCTACATTCTCTAGAAGAACATAAATTTCTGTGTAGTTGTTTTGACAACCGCCCCATCATACATGTAACAAGGGATGGTTTTGAGGGAGAAGTAGCCCCCTTGGGGACAAAAATAACCCCCCCTCTCCTACCCAGAAGTTAAAAAATTGTTTTAGTGTTCCCCCTGGATCAAATCCACCACTAAATATTTTTGTCCGCCCCCCCCCCCCCCCCCCCCCATGCGAGAACAACGTTTTTAGCTGTTACATGTGTGCTCTTCAGCCATATGATATTATATATTGTTTATTGTGGCTGGCGAATCTTCTAGATCACTGGCACAGCATCAGGGAATGTAGCCTATAAATGGTGAGATGCAGGTTTGCCAACACCTTGCAGCTAAGGAAGTTCGCCGCGCCTTGCAAGTCGGAATAATCTGCAAAAAAGTGCAAGTATGTCAAGATGTTTTGACTGAAATGTCTTTGAATCTGCCATATAAGTTCCCTTCATTTATATCCCTAACTCTGTCCAGGATATATTCGCCTCTTGTTGTGCTATGAAAGCAGCATTATTCATTTTGGTTCCCAACTTTTACTCTACCATGATGCTCGCACTAGATCTCCATATCTTTGCAAACGATGTGAAATTTTGTTCACTCGGGCGATGACTGGCCCCGGTTTAGGCCTTTTTTTATTGTCATTCGAATCATTTTGCTTATGTCGTAGCAACGGTTAAAGCTTCCCCAAAACAACAGGACGACCATTAACTACATGTATTTGTCTACCTTCGTACAAAATTTGAACCGATTCGCACAAGTCTGAAACATATAGAAACGGCGTGCGTAAAACAGGTGTTTTTTGCACGTAAAACCCGAATGAAGCTAGTTTTGAAAGTGAGTTTCAATTTTATCGTAAGAATGGCTTTTTTATTTATTTTATTCACTTCAAACCGTTCCCGCGCGTTTAGTTCTCTTAAGAATTTTACATGCTACATTTAGCTCGACTTCAAAACATTGTATCTCAACAACGTATAAAGATTACCTGATAAATAAAATTTAATGTTGACTTTATCCACTTATCTACCTTTGGGCAAAGTTCGAACCGACTCTAAGTTTAAAGTATACGCGGTGTTTCCGTAAGAGAGCGCAAAAGTGTAACATGACACAGAGAATGCTCCACTTAATAACTTGAGGTAGGGAACTGGGCTCAGAGAAGCCAGTAAGGAGACACGAAGTAAACTTGTCTACCGCTTTGTCTAGCAGCACTGTTTTCCATCTTATTTACAGCTAACATGATTACATCTTTACACGTACTGTGCTGTTTACATGTACATTCTTTGTTTCTTGCAAGGAAACAAGGAGGACGAGCCTGATTACTAGGAAATCAGCCTGGCTGTCTGAATGGCCACCGGTACTTCATATTCGTACAAAGTGTTCTACATGAGTTGTTGGAGGACGTACCCCTTCGTGAGAGGAAGTGGATAGAACATCACGGTGCGCCGTCTTACCAAAATAATTGTTCAAATGGCTGTGGGCACTATGGGACTTAACATCTGAGGTCATCAGTTCCCTATACTTAGAACTACTTAAACCTAACTAACCTAGTAACATCACACACATCCATGCCCGAGGCAGGATTCGAGCCTGCGACCGTAGCAGCAGCGCGATTCCGGACTGAAGCGCCTAGAGCCGTCCCACTTCAGTGTGGATGTCCGGAACCATGTCAGTGCTGTATTTTCTGGTCGCTGTGTTGGAAGGGTAGGTCCTACTACATGGCCTGTGAGGTCCCCTGTCGTGAATCCGCTTGACAATTTCCTATGAGGACATCTAAAGACACTTATGTATGCTTCTCCAGTGGATACGGAGATGGAACTAGCTGCCAGAATTGTAGCTGCCTGTGATGTGATTCGAAACACACCAGTGATATTTGTCAGCGTGCGTCAGAATCATGTTCGCTGATGCCATGCTCGCATTGAGGTTGATGGGCGTCAGTTCCAGCACATTCTGTAAGACACAGTACAAATGGTACGTTCATTGTGTCAATGATAGTATTTGCAGTTAACTGTAGATAATGTAAATAAAAAGTGTACAGTAATGTGATTTTATTCCTATTTTCTCCTTAAGTTGGCTTCTCCTACCCTAGGTTCCCTACCTCAAATTGTTCAATGGAGCATCCTCTGTCTTGTTAAATGTTTGCACGCTGTTACAGAAACACCGTCCAGAAGTGGAGCGCTTCATAAACGTCCAATAAAAATCTGTTTTTTGCTCATAAAATCCAAACGGCGCAAAATTTTTTTTTTAACTGCTGAAAGTTATCTTAGACCAAGGTCCAATACACCGGTGGACAAAACTTGAACCACCAGTCTCGATCCAGGCCGGAGTTACTTAAGGTGGACTTTTTTTTTTGACGTGAAATAGCACTAGGGGTAAGCTACAAGCCTCCCTCACGTCCTTTCCTAGTAGTCTCCTTTTCAAGCTATAACCGCAGTCTGGTTGCTGTATGTGTTGTAGATAGCTACTCGCTGGCCATATTTTATCCCTGATAACTTCAGAATTTCGAAGAATGTGCTCCAGCCATCATTGCTGAAAATTTTTTTTGAGTCTACAGCTACTAAAAATACGGTTTTGCCTGTCTTCAAAAATGGCTCTGAGCACTATGGGACTTAACATCCGAGGCATCAGTCCCCTAGAACTGAGAACTACTTAAACCTAACTAATCTAAGGACATCACACACATCCATGCCCGAGCTTGGATTCGAACATGCGACTGTAGCGGTCGTGCGGTTCCAGATTGAAGCGCCTAGAACCGCTCGGCCACAGCGGCCGGCGCCTGTGTTCTACTTCTCTTCTGAGATAAGTCTTAGGCTCACTATTGATTCGGCGTTGTACTACATTTCTCCTGTATCCAATCTGATCTGTCCCCACGTCGGCTTCTACCAGTCTCCGCATTCTTACGTAAATAATTCGTGTCAGTATTTTGCAACGATGACTTATTAAGTTGCTAGTTCGATAGTGTTCACACCTCTCAGCGCCTGCCATCTCTGGAGAAAGCCGGTTTAAGGGTCAAGCGACACAAACCGCCGCTTGGGCGCCATCCTGAGAGGGGCGCCAGAGGTGCAACTGTACGATTTCTATACAGGACGTATCGTCATTTTTAGCTTCCGCTTAGTGCACCAAGGTAAAGAGGGATTCCAGGGGCGCCAGGTGGCAGCTACGTGTAGTGAGTATATCACAGTTAATGACGAAAACCGACATGCGGGAACTGTACGAGGGGAAAGGTGGAGCGGGCAAGATCTGGACTCTTGGGAACACAGTACACCCTTC
Source organism: Schistocerca serialis cubense (assembly GCF_023864345.2). Classification (NCBI taxonomy): domain Eukaryota; kingdom Metazoa; phylum Arthropoda; class Insecta; order Orthoptera; family Acrididae; genus Schistocerca; species Schistocerca serialis. The sequence continues at coordinate 795,858,703 of NC_064641.1, forward strand.
TAGTCAGCTACTGTCCAGTTTGTGTGTCGTTTGATCCACTGAAAACACTAGCCTTTTTACGAGGTACGCGACTCGAAATGTCCACTTGTCTGCAGCTCCCTTCGCACTGTTCCCTGGGAAAGTGGTTGAGATGGACTTACAGTCGTTGACAGCATCAATTCCTGTAAGTGTTAAAACCGAAAGTCATTGACAATGCGTGACATTCGTCCTCTGTCGCTGAGGACATTTTTTTATGAGCACTGTTCTAAAGCCTTGTTACAAGTTGCAGTCCGTGTTGATACAACATCAAATCGGGCAACTTCATTCATGGCTCGTCGAAAGACTACAGCTCCTTTCTGCCATTCTGTCAGACCTACACGTCGAACCATTTTACTGCGCTGATTCCATACAATTGCTGGCACGTAAACAACACTTCACTGCCATGACTTCCATCAGCAGTAGACGGTTACATGAACGACTGGTAGCAGTTGTACAGTTTGGTGTGTGACTAAAGTTCTGTCCCTCGAGCTTCCGTTTGTCTGGGCCTGCCGTGGCAAGGTGTCCCCTCCTACACTGACGCGGTAGAGTGGAAGCGGAAGGCGCTCCTGTCCAGGTTTGGGACAAGGCCGGCCTCGTTGCGCCTGTGACACCTCAGAGCCGGCTTTCCCACGGCCACAGCCGTTAATCAGGAAGTGCAGGCGCCTCTGCCGTACTGCCGCCTGGCGGCCCTCCACATTGCCTCACGCACCCACTGCTGCTACCACCGCTGCTGCTGTCAGCAATCATCACGACGTGAGACCTAGTGACTAAACCTTACTAGACAGAATAAAACTGTGTTAAAAATCAATAAAAACAATCTCTCTCGCATTTTCAGATTTTTCATTATTTGTTCTCAGCCGGTTTCGGCCTTTTCCTCGGACCATCTTCAGGCTTACACTGCTGGTGGGGCCAACGGAACGAGATCCGAAGTACGGTTGTCACTGCAGTACATCTACGGATCTCGCTCCGTTTGCCGCCACCAGCAACCATAATGGCGATGTAAGCCTCAAGATGGTCTGAGGAAAGGGCCGACACCGGTTGCCAACAAATAATGTAAATGTAAACGTAGGCTTCCGCGGCCGTTGTCACAGTCAATAAAATTCTTCTGGGTTTGAGGCCGCATTGTCTTCTGTAAAATTCCGACGTTTCGGCGACTTTTGCCTTCCTCAGGGTGTATTGCTAACTGCAAAATCTGAAAACACAATCAAGACTGATTTTATTGATTTTTAACATTTTATATCGATCACTGTGCTCCAGTCAAGAATGCTTTCTTGTAAAGCTGTGTAGCTGACCAGGAGTCGACCCCGAAATCTGGCCTTCCACGGGCAGTTCCTTACCGGCCAATCTTTCAAGCCCCTCTGGTGGTGACGCACGCTTGTGTCCATAAAACATGCTGCAGGTGTCTCCTGCTTGCCCCATATATTAAATACAGGGTGTTTCACATGGGATACACGCTCCGATCGTCGCATACGGTACGGCACATTCTTGGGACTCTGGCAGGCGGCTCATCAGTTTTAATCAAACTACACGAGTTTGGAACGGCCTCGCCGGGAAATCTGACAAAATCTTTGCGCCATTTAGCGCTTCGGTGTGTCAGTAACGTCTACTCAAAATACGGTGCACGCTGAAGTTTGGAAAATTACCATTTATTACTTCAAGGATCACTACATGATAAGAAAACAGGAGTATGTAGTGCAGTAAGTGAAACGTCCTGCTTAAGTCCGCAGGACAGAACAGGTAGTTGGATTTGTGGAAAGGGGCCACATATGACTTTATTCGGTTGTCCGGACAATACAGCAAAATTTTTGAACTTAGTTATTGCTGAATAGGCCACACTATCTTACGCCTTAAGGGCACAACTACTTAAATTTAAAAACGGCTGAAAGCCATTAACTTAAAATTCAGATTCAAAACATAATATTTAGAAGGCAGAAGGCCTCACGTAAGTTAGTTCTATAACCTGGCTGAAGGCCCAACAAATCTAACACTTGAAAAGCAAACAAGTTTAATTTAAAGACGGCTGAAGGCGCATGATTTAAGACTGCAGGTAAAATTAATTTAAAAAAAAAAGTCAAACAAGGCAGAAGCCTTACCTTCCATTAGGCTGAAGGCTCCACACAGTCTGACACTTGAAAGACAAGAACTTTAATTTAAAAACGGCTGAAGGCCGATTACTTAAAACAACTAAAATAATTTAGAAGACAGAAGGCCCAAAGCTTTATCTTTAAAAAATATTTTACACAGGCTGAAGGCCCAAACAATCTAAGATTTAACAAGTAAGGAATTTAAATTTTAAAGCGGCTAAAGGCCCATTATTGAAAAATACAACTACAATAAATTTTCAAAAGGCAGAAGGCCCAAAGCTTTACCCAAAAAATATTTTAAATGAGGCTGAAGGCCCAAACAATGCAAGACTTGACAAATAAGGAACTTTCAATTTTAAATCGGCTAAAGGCCCATTATTTAAAACCCATCTAAAAGCACACAAATTCAAACCATCGGCTATAAGCCATTAAAATACACAGTCAAACACTAATAAAAAATGTGGTCTTCAGTCCTGAGACTGGTTTGATGCAGCTCTCCATGCTACTCTATCCTGTGCAAGCTTCATCTCCCAGTACCTTCTGCAACCTACATCCTTCTGAATCTGCTTAGTGTATTCATTTCTTGGTCTCCCTCTACGATTTTTACCATCCACGCTGCCCTCCAATGCTAAATTTGTGATCCCTTTGTAGCTTCAGAACATGTCCTACTAACCGGTCCCTTCTTCTTGTCAAGCTGCGCCACAAACTCCTCTTCTCCCCAATCCTATTCAATACCTCCTCATTAGTTACGTGATCTACCCATCTAATCTTCAGCATTCTTCTGTAGCACCACATTTCGAAAGCTTCTATTCTCTTCTTGTCCAAACTATTTATCGTTATGTTTCACTTCCATATGCTAAATTTGTGACCCCTTTGTAGCTTCAGAACATGTCCTACTAACCGGTCCCTTCTTCTTGTCAAGCTGCGCCACAAACTCCTCTTCTCCCCAATCCTATTCAATACTTCCTCATTAGTTACGTGATCTACCCATCTAATCTTCAGCATTCTTCTGTAGCACCACATTTCGAAAGCTTCTATTCTCTTCTTGTCCAAACTATTTATCGTTTTGTTTCACTTCCATACATGGCTACACTCCATACAAATACTTTCAAAAACAACTTCCTGACACTTAAATCTATACTCGATGTTAACAAACTTCTCTTCTTCAGAAACGCTTTCCTTGCCATTGCCAGTCTACATTTTATATCCTCTCTACTTCGACCATCATCAGTTATTTTGCTCCCCAAATAGCAAAACTCATATATTGAAAACTCATACACTCCTGGAAATGGAAAAAAGAACACATTGACACCGGTGTGTCAGACCCACCATACTTGCTCCGGACACTGCGAGAGGGCTGTACAACCAATGATCACATGCACGGCACAGCGGACACACCAGGAACCGCGGTGTTGGCCGTCGAATGGCGCTAGCTGCGCAGCATTTGTGCACCGCCGCCGTCAGTGTCAGCCAGTTTGCCGTGGCATACGGAGCTCCGTCGCAGTCTTTAACACTGGTAGCATGCCGCGACAGCGTGGACGTGAACCGTATGTGCAGTTGACGGACTTTGAGCGAGGGCGTATAGTGGGCACGCGGGAGGCCGGGTGGACGTACCGCCGAATTGCTCAACACGTGGGGCGTGAGGTCTCCACAGTACATCGATGTTGTCGCCAGTGGTCGGCGGAAGGTGCACGTGCCCGTCGACCTGGGACCGGACCGCAGCGACGCACGGATGCACGCCAAGACCGTAGGATCCTACGCAGTGCCGTAGGGGACCGCACCGCCACTTCCCAGAAAATTAGGGACACTGTTGCTCCTGGGTTATCGGCGAGGACCATTCGCAACCGTCTCCATGAAGCTGGGCTACGGTCCCGCACACCGTTAGGCCGTCTTCCGCTCACGCCCCAACATCGTGCACCCGCCTCCAGTGGAGTCGCGACAGGCGTGAATGGAGGGACGAATGGAGACGTGTCGTCTTCAGCGATGAGAGTCGCTTCTGCCTTGGTGCCAATGATGGTCGTATGCGTGTTTGGCGCCGTACAGGTGAGCGCCACAATCAGGACTGCATACGACCGAGGCACACAGGGCCAACACCCGGCATCATGGTGTGGGGAGCGATCTCCTACACTGGCGGTACACCACTGGTGATCGTCGAGGGGACACTGAATAGTGCACGGTACATCCAAACCGTCATCGAACCCATCGTTCTACCATTCCTAGACCGGCAAGGGAACTTGCTGTTCCAACAGGACAATGCACGTCCGCATGTATCCCGTGCCACCCAACGTGCTCTAGAAGGTGTAAGTCAACTACCCTGGCCAGCAACATCTCCGGATCTGTCCCCCATTGAGCATGTTTGGGACTGGATGATGCGTCGTCTCACGCGGTCTGCACGTCCAGCACGAACGCTGGTCCAACTGAGGCGCCAGGTGGAAATGGCATGGCAAGCCGTTCCACAGGACTACATCCAGCATCTCTACGATCGTCTCCATGGGAGAATAGCAGCCTGCATTGCTGCGAAAGGTGGATATACACTGTACTAGTGCCGACATTGTGCATGCTCTGTTGCCTGTGTCTATGTGCCTGTGGTTCTGTCAGTGTGATCATGTGATGTATCTGACCCCAGGAATGTGTCAATAAAGTTTCCCCTTCCTGGGACAATGAATTCACGGTGTTCTTATTTCAATTTCCAGGAGTGTATATTGAAAACTCATATATTGAAAACTCATATATTGAAAACTCATATATTGAAAATCGAATTTTTCTTGCCCCTACGCTGCAAGTGGTGAGGGTTCCGGGATACCATTTTTGTAACATTCTCATAGATTTCTTGCCGAGATAGGCCATGACTCAGATTTGAGCACAGTTAGGTTAGGAAGAATTTGCATATGAACAAATTTGTACTAACTAGGACAATGTTTCATACTTGAGTGACGGCTCATAACTACACAGTCTGTTATCTCGCTAACGGCTCGGTGCTCTTCTCCCGAGTTACGAAGGTACTATCATAGATTACCAGATATGTGAGTGGCTCGAAGACTTCTTAAGTAACGTAACCCATTATGTTGTTCAAATGGTTCAAATGGCTCTGAGCACTAAGGGACTTAACATCTGAGGTCATCAGTCCCCTAGAACGTAGAACTAATTAACTTAACTAACCTAAAGACATCACACACATCCATGCCAGAGGCAGGATTCGAACCTGCGACCGTAGCGGTCGCGCGGTTCCAGACTGTAACGCCTAGAACCGCTCGGCCACAATGGCCGGCCATTATGTTGTCCTTGACGGCGAGTGCCCCAGGAAAGTGTGACAGGGCCGCTGTTGTTCTCTATATTTGCTGATGATGCTGTGGTGTACGCGAAGATGTCGACGTTGAATGACTACAGCAGGATATGAGGTGTCGTAGATAAAATCTGTACTTGGTTTAATGAATGGCGGCTAACTCTAAATTGTAAGTTAATGCGGACGAGCAGGAAAAACAAACCGATAATGTTCGGTTACAGCAGTAGTAGCGTCCTGCTTGACACAGTCACGTCGTTTAAATATCTGGGTGTAACGTTGCAAAGCGATATGAAATGGAACGGGCATGTGAGGATTGCGGTAGGAAAGGCCAATGGTTGACTTCGGTATACTGGGATAATTTTGGGAAAGTGTGGTCCACCTGTAAAGGAGACAGCATATAGGACGCTGGTGCCGACCTATTGTTGAGAACTGCTCGAGGGTTTGGAATCGGCACCAGGTCGCATTAAAGGAAGACATCGAAGCAGTTCAGAGGCGGGCTAGATCTGTCACCGGTAGGTTCGAACAACACGCAAGTGTTACGTAGATGCTTCGAAAACTCAAATGGAAATCCCTGGAGGAAAACGCGGCCTTCTTTTCGAGGAACGCTACCGAGAAAATTTAGAAAGAATGGATTTTGAAGCCTACTGCGGAATGATTCTACTATCGCCAACATACATTTCGTGAAGGACCATGAAGGTGAGATACGAGAAATTGTGGCTCACACGGAGGCTTGTTGACATTAGTTTTTTCCTCGCTTTGCTTGCTAGTAGAACAGGAAAGGAACACGAACAGGCTGCGGTAGAGGGTACACTCCGCCACGCGCCGTACCCTGGCTTGTGGAGTATGTACGTCAATGTACATGTAGATTTTCGTAAAATGAAGAACAAACCGCCTTCAGTCACAAGTTGCGTTTATTTATTGCACTATGCATTTCGAACCCTGGAGGCTCATCTTCAGGTGCTTTTTAGCGATTTACATCAGGTTTTTTAGTCGTTTACCTGTTGATATTACATTTTTGTGTTACAACATGGTATATTGTAGATATAAGTTTAACAGCGTTAATAACATGAAACTAACTTACAGTTTAACATTGTATGTGGTCTGCTTGTGTTGTGCAGTTGGTATACACAATACACATCTTTAATTTTGCAGTACATACTGGGATATATATATACATAGTCACACACTTTTTCGCACATTGTAGTAGCAGAACGTAAACATGCCAAAGATTCTCGTTCATACAGATGTTCTAAATATAATCGATTTTCTTGTTTCATAGAAGATAATCTGATATCGTATTATCTTCTATGAAACAAGAAAATCGATTATATTTAGAAGTTGAACATATGTATGAACAAGAATCTTTGGCATGTTTACGTTCTGCTACTACAATGTAGTATATAATCGATTTTCTTGTTTCATAGAAGATAATATGATATCATATTATCTTCTATGAAACAAGAAAATCGATTATATTTAGAAGTAGAACATATGTATGAACAAGAATCTTTGGCATGTTTACGTTCTGCTTCTACAATGTGCGAAAAAGTGTGTGACTATGTATGTATCCCAGTATGTACTGCAAAATTAAAGATGTGTATTGTGTGTACCAACTGCACAACAGAAGCAGACCACATACAATTTAAACTGTAAGTTAGTTTCATATTATTAACGCTGTTAAACTTATATCTACAATATACCATGTTGTAACACAAAAAATGTAATATCACCAGGTAAACGAATAAAAAACCTGATGTAAATCACTAAAAAGCACCTGAAGATGAGCCTCCAGGGCTCCAAATGCATAGTGCAGTAAATAAACGCAACTTGTGACTGAAGGCGGTTTGTTCTTCATTTTACGAAAATAAAACAGTCGCGGACGAAACACTGAAAAACAATGGGTAAAATTAAGACATGTAGATTTACTTCTGTTTAACCACTGAGCTATTGCCGTTTGAATTTCTTTGTAGTTCTAGAAACTAGTGCACTAAAGTATCTTTTCGTTTCATTTCCAGAGGATCGTCCTATCTTTATTGGTCCCTACGAAGGGTGCGCATGAGACGGCAAGACATCCAGAATCCCTCCTTCGAAACGATATTCTCACGACTAAGTCCTCATAGTCTCATTACTTCTTGTAGTCAAAAGACAGTCGTTGAAATGCAAAGCTGTTGCCTTGGGGCAGGGTAGGTGTGGAACCTCGCAGTGGCCTGACACACGGCAGCCTCACGTGCACCAGTTGCGGGCGGTTTCTCCGGCAAGTGGCTGAATTGGAGCTGTTAACTGCTGTTTTCCAGAAGGAAAGCGCGCGCCGCCCGGTGCTATCCATCTCAGTGAAATATGTCGCTTTTCGGGAGGTGCATTGCACGTGTTTCTTTTAACGAACCCGCCGCTGCACAAAGCGATCTCAGTGGTGAACACTTTCTACATTAGTTTAATACAGGCGAATTATGGACTTCAGAATATGAACTAATGTAAATGTAAATGTTCGTGTGACTAGGGCCTCCCGTCGGGTAGACCGTTCGCCGGCTGCAAGTATTTCGATTTGACGCCACTTCGGCGACTTGAGCGTCGATGGGGATGAAATGATGATGATTAGGGCAACACAACATCCAGTCCCGGAGCGGAGAAAATCTCCGACCCAGCTGGGAATCGAACCAGGGCCCTTAGGATTGACATTCTGTTGCACTGACCACTCAGCTACCGGCGGGCGGACTATGAAATAATGTAGTTATAGAATACAAGCATTAATCTATATTGCTGTCTGTTTGGATGTAAGCGTCCAGTGTCCAGTGATGACGAACGCCGATAGACTGAGCAAAATAGAAGTTAAGCCTCCGACAAGCGTTCATGTAGAACTGCTTCTGAATTGCGTTAACTACAAGACACGTTGTTGGAATATAAGACACCGGGTGCTGTATGCTTGCAGTAACGAGATTGAGGTAAAAGTTTATTGTTTCGCAATGGGGAGAAAGAGTAGTTGATTTGCTCTGCGATAGTACGTGGTGCAATAACTAAGACTGAGCAGAAACATTTGATAGGTGCAATATTCATGTCACTGTTCGGTTGTTTTAAGTTAAATCAATTCAACCGACCTTCTTTTCTCCAACTTTGTACAGCCTACTTATACATGTACAGAAATACACAGCACAATAGAATTAAAGGGTAACTTTTTTGAAACCCCAGAATTTTCCTCCATTGCAACACCGAAGTTTGAACTAGGCTCAGAGGCGCCTACAGACCACCTCTGTAATGGTGCAAGAGCCTGCTTGCGACACGACCCTCGGGTTCGGCGATGCTTCAAATAGTAAGGTGTCGGCAGGGGTTGCCTGCCCACAGGCGCCTACGAATCGGTCAAGCGTGGTCTCTGTACAGGCACCTTTTTAAAGTGCTCAATAAAGGTGCATAGGTGGCAGCAAGGGTTTTGCCGAATTGTGGGCTCTTAGAGGGACCTTTCACCATTTCATACATACACATATCAGTCCCCCCCCAATGATCACACTGTAGTAGGGTGTGAAACAGAAGGGCTGAAGAGCTTCAACACCCTTTGCTGGTCTGGATGCGTTCAAGTTTCGTGATACGATTTCGAGCTGCCCCTAGTGGTTCCACCCGTATACCAAAGCAAAAATTGCGATCGCACTACACCCCAAAGGGGTTAGACCATGTTCAGTGGGATTGCAGCCTCACATTGTCCTTGAAGGAGGGATGAATCTTCTGGGGGGCCTGGGGCCTCAGCAGCGTCAAGCATGTCGTTCTGTTACACACTGCACTGCAGACCGTCGTTTTCGATCGCGAAATGTGTGTAAATGAACGTTCATGGGGGGTGGTTTCATTGACGCCCTTTACAGCACCTCCTGCGGCCTTTTACTGTCTTATGTTTCCTTTAATTTAGGTCTATAGTCACAAACTTTTTGTTAACAGATTGCCGGTTTCGGTCTATAATGACCATCATCAGATCTGCAGCAAAAATGGGAAAAACATAAATACACTCGCAAACTTTGTACAGCTTAAGAACAATACATAGACCATAATGAAAAGCTGCAGACCTGATGATGGTCATTATAGACCGAAACCGGTAATCTGTTAATAAAAAGTTTGTGACCATAGACGAAAATTAAAGGAAACTTATTACATATACGGGTCACTGTTTTTTCGCGACGATGTCGCAGTTGTGAAACTTTTACTGTCTATTCTGAGCCATGGTGTACCTGAAATATTTTCCTCAGCCACCCATAAGTGAACCGTGCGATTTCAACGCTGGGCATCGCACTCTTTTCGTGACATACATCTACTGTGGCGTTGGGAAATTTGCTGCCAATGTGACTTCATTAACTCACCTTACGCCTCACATAAACTTCTGAGATCTGGTCTCTTTTTCCCATGGACATTGCTTTTTGAATCGTCGCCGAGACATAGCACGACTTGGCAGGACGCCAGGTATTTTGACCTGTGCAGAGAAAAGTTGTGGGCACCTTAGAACCAAATTTCAAATATCTACTTGAAAAGACAGGTTTACAAAAGAGTGACCTTTTAATTATTTTGTGCGGTGTTCTTAACAAGCCACCGGCCTTGTCGCAGTGGTAACATCGGTTCCCGTCAGATCGCCGGAGTTGCTGTCGGGCTGGGCTGGCACTCGGGTCGGTGGCCATACGGTCTGCCGACCGCTGTTGGCAAGCGGGGTGCACTCAGCCAATGTGAGGCAAACTGAGGAGCTACTTTATTGAGAAGTAGCGGCTCCGGTCTCGGAAACTGGCACACAGCCAGGAGAGAGGTGTGCTGACCACATGCCCCTCCATATCCGCATCCGGTGACGCCTATTGGCTGAGGATGACTCGGCGGCCCTTCGGTACCGTTGGGCCTTCATGGTCTGCTCAGGAGGAGTTAAGTTTTTAGTTTAGTATGTAGTGTACTTAACAAGCCATTGGACAGTGCATGCCAGAAGTAACTTCACAGCAGTCGTATCCATTTATTGTTGTATTCAAATAAAAATGGCTCTGAGCACTATGGGACTCAACTGCTGAGGTCATTAGTCCCCTAGAACTTAGAACTAGTTAAACCTAACTAACCTAAGGACATCGCAAACATCCATGCCCGAGGCAGGATTCGAACCTGCGACCGTCGCGGTCTTGCGGTTCCAGACTGCAGCGCCTTTAACCGCACGGCCACTTCGGCCGGCTGTTGTATTCCACAAGAGTTTTAATCGAGGAAAAGTTGACTGTTTGCTTGTACCTGTTCGCTCCTTAGTCTGATTTAAGTCCTAAGGCTCCTTCACGAGATACACGATGGTGATAACTGAACTGTCGCACAGTTTTCGGCCAATAGCTGTTTCCTTAAATTGCGCAAAACAGTTTCAAGAGAGCAGCGTTGCCTCCTTCCAATGATTCTCATTTACGAGGGTTATTCCAAAAGTAAGGTCCGATTCGCCGTAACTATTGAAATTTGGCGCCAATGACAAAACACGCATGCGCGCCGACTCCCGGCAAGCCTTGCGCGTCAAACGCCGCCATTCGCTTTGTTACTGTTACTGAGTGTAGTTCACAGTGTCACTTTACAATGTTTAAGACAATTGATCAGCCCGCCGATTGTGAAGTAAGGGCAGTGATACGGTTTTTGTCTGCAAGAAACAATTCAGCGGCGGAAATCCATGGGCAGATTACTGAAGTGTACGGTCCTAACATAATGAGCGACAGTAAAGTGCGCAAGTGGGTGCGAGCTTTTAATGAAGGACGGGATAATGTGCACGATGAACCACGGTGTGGCCGACCATCAGTGATTTCAGACGATTTGGTCAATGCGGTTGACAAAAAAATTCGTGAAGATCGCCGATTCACTATTACAGACGTAGACATGCATTTTCCGAATGTGAGTAGAACAACTTTGTACAGAATTGTGTCTGAACATTTGAAGTTTCACAAATTGTGGGCCCGTTGGGTTCCCAGGCTGCTTACTGAGCCCCAACGAATGAAAAGAATGGCTTTTGCTCTTGATTTTTTGGAGCGATATCATAAGGAAGGTGACAGTCTTTTAGACAATGTTGTCACAGAGGATGAGACATGGGTTTCTCACATCACTCCAGAGTCTAAACGTCAGTCAATGCAATGGCGTCACACGTCATCGCCAGTCAAGGTCAAGGCAAAGCAGACAATCTCAACACGTAAGGTTATGGCGACTGTGTTCTGGGATAGACGTGGAGTATTGTTAGTCGACTTTATGGAGAGAGGAACAACGATTAATAAAGCCGCCTACTACGCTATCCTGACTAAACTTCGACGTGCAATCCAGAATAAGCGACGTGGTCTTTTGTCGTCTGGAATCTTGTTGTTGCATGACAATGCCAGACCCCACACTGCAAATGAAACGCAAGCTCTGATCAAGAAATTTGGATGGGAACAGATGGACCATCCTCCTTACAGTCCGGACCTGGCGCCAAGTGATTTCCACCTGTTCCGTTACTTAAAGGAGTTTCTCGGCGGCAAGCGCTTCGACACAGATGATGAAGTGAAAGAAGCAGTTAAGGACTGGTTATCGTCACAGGCGGCCGATTTCTATAACATGGGCATTCAAAAGCTTGTTGAACGATGTGACAAATGTTTAAATAAGTATGGAAGTTATGTAGAAAAATAGATAAAGATGTAAGGAATGTAAATAAAACAATTGTTTTGAAAAAACATTTTAGTTTTGATTTTTTTTTTATAACCGGACCTTACTTTTGGAATAACCCTCGTAATTTCCCTTTGCGCATCTGTTACACTTTCCCATGGGCTATATCGACCTGTTACGATTCCGTCTGCCCGTCTCTTAGTTCGTTAGGCGTCTAATGTCAAGCTATATTTGGTAACAGAACACTGGAAACATACACTAGAAATGTTCTCACTGCCATCTCGTATGAGCATTAGTTAATAGATGCGTTGTTTTTACCCAAAATCTTCCTGACTAATCTACATCTTTCGTCCGGCCTGCACAGTACTGAGTCATGTGTTAAATTTATTGTCATTTCGTTGTGCTACTCCGAGATATTTTTCATATGCAAGACTCCACAAGCTCTTGCATTTGGATGTTACCTCTTTCTTGCTGTGTGTTGTTTCCATTTTTCCGCGTTTTGAAAGAGCTGTCGTGCAGTGCAGCAATTGGAACACTGTCGGAGTCGTTCGGTATTTCCTCACCATCACCGGTGACGACGATTCTTTATTTTAGAAAATAGTTCTGTTACAACTAACAATGTGAAAGCGGTGTTGACCTCTTGTGCTTAATCATTTGCGTAGATTGACAACATCGGCGACTGTAGTACGCTTTCTCGAGCACACCCGATGTTAAGTTTCCCTAGCATAACACTCTGGGACCAGTCACTTTAAAATACTGTACCTTGTCTTGTAATGTAATGATATTAGCCGAATTCGCCCACTTCAAGTGATTTTGACTCAGATTGCCCGAGAAGTATTTAACTGCGAGTATTTTAATTTGTTATAAAAACTCCACGTCTTGTTTTTGTCTTCCGCTTCTGACGTGTACTCTCTCTCTCTCTCTCTCTCTCTCTCTCTCTCTCTCTCACACACACACACACACACACACACACACACACACACACACACAAACTGAGTTTGCTTTTGTGCAAGGCGTCGGAAAGGAGTGGCACAGAAATGTTCTGTTTACGACGATCAAAACCCTTTGTGCTCCACTAGTGAGACTCCGGAATACTCCGGCAACTTAAACGTTGTTTATGTTGTCACAGGATTGAGTTAGCCAGTGATGTCGACCATTATGACCCGTATATGTGCTGTTACAGTCGGCCCGAACCCTCGGCGATCCTTGGCATCGACACTTGAACCATTTCAGTTGACCCTGATGGTGTAGTTTACTGGAATCGATGTACTGACAGTAGACAATTGACGCAGGACCCCGTGGAAGGCTCGATGCTTGTATTACTTGGGAGCCGATGCATCTGCCTTCGAAGACTTGACAGTGACTAAATGCGCTGACATCGCTGTGTGCGATTCTTATTCAGAGGGCAGGTGCAAGGGTTGGCGGCATCACGGTCATGTAAAACGCGGAACTGTTCTGTTCGCTGAAGCGTCATGAGAGCTTTCTCGAACAAGGTAGCTGCTGGCCGGCCGCTGTGGCCGAGCGGTTCTAGGCGCTTCAGTCCGGAACCACGCGGCTGCTACGGTCGCAAATTCGAATCCCGCCTCGGGCATGGATGTGTGTGATCTCCTTAGGTTAGTTAGATTTAAGTAGTTCTATGTCTAGGGAACTGATGACCTCAGATGTTAAGTCCCATAGTGCTTAGAGCCAAGGTACCAGTCTTTGATTGGAGCAAATCACTCTCTGTGTGCGGGTGGGGGAGGGACACACAGAGGGGTAGAGGAGGTTACTTCTTCGTCACCTGTGTGTTTCAGATATGCATTTAGTGCAATCACCGATACCGTGGGGAATATGTTGGTGAGGTATATGAAAGGTACTTGCTATTTCTTTGATTTTCATAACATTCTTGCTGAGAAACTGAGTAAATCACTGTAGCTGAAAATTTCATTCTGGAAACATCCCCCAGGCTGTGGATAAGCCTTGTCTCCGCAATATCCTTTCTTTCAGGAGTGCTAGTTCTGCAAGGTTTGCAGGAGAGCTTCTGTAAAGTTTGGAAGGCAGGAGACGAGGTACTGGCAGAAGTAAAGCTGTGAGGACGGGGCTTGGGGCTTGGGTAGCTCAGTTCGTAGAGCACTTGCCCGCGAAAGGCAAAGGTCCCGAGTTCGAGTCTCGGTCCGGCACAAAGTTTTAATCTTCCAGGAAGTTTCAAGGTGTGACAGTCACTTACGGGGCTAGCTATCATTCTAGTAAATATACGCACATTTGTAGCTTAGCTGGCTAGACCGCTTAAAAAGGCATACAGTATTGATCACAAAGTATGCATTACGCGTTTCGGATTTATTTCCATCTTCAGAAATCCAAGTGCGAAGGTAGCACAAGGACAAGAGCTTTACAAGTTGTGTACGTAACATGAAATTACAGACCCCATGGATTGTAAGACAGGAGGTCAGATTTGAACATACGAAAATGTAAGCCAGGGCACAATCCTCAAGCCGATGCTTCGGTGTCTCGAACGAGCTACAGTGGTTTACAAAAATTTAATGTTCGCGGTCGCGGATTCGGCTAAGTGACTTGCGGATGCGGTGTGATGCGTAGAACTCTGTCACCCTACCCCTTCACGTAGTGAAGTTTTTTTCTTTTATTTATAACGTGTTCCATTATAATATTTTAATATTGCATGTATGTATTCTTTGTGTATCCGCCAGGGTAGCCGAGAGCGCTAACGGGCTGCTTCCTGGACTCAGGAAGGCGCAACGGCCCCGGATCGAATCCGCCCGGCGGATTCACAACGAGGGCTGGTGTGCTGGCCAGCCTGGATGTGGTTTTTAGGCGGTTTTCCACATCCCACTAGATGAATACCGGGCTGGTCCCCACGTACCGCCTCAGTTACACGCGTTGCAGACATTTGCAACACGTTCGCACTATTTCACCATTTACACTGGATGCAGACAGCTGGGGTAGACTGATTCCATCCCTAGGGGTACGGGGTGGCGGCAGGAAGGGCATCCGGCCACCCCTACAACTAACCTTACCAAATCCGTTCCAACCACACCGACCCTGCGATCGCTGCGGGACTATGGCGTAAGCGAAAGAGAAAGAAAGTATGTATTCCTTGTGTGTGTGTGTGTGTGTGTGTGTGTGTGTGTGTGTGTGTGTGTGTGTGTGTGTGTGTAGTGTTTGTTGCATGAAGATGATGAGAGAAGGGAGAAGGTGAAACCCGGTGCCGGCACCTAGCCTACTCTTCGCAAATAGCACCAAGTGGGCCGCAAAGTTTGATTTCCCCATCCGACGAACGGATCACCATCAAGAGTATCACATGGCTTCACCTCACACTGCGGAGAGGTTTGATGTTTAAACCAAGACATTGGCGCAAAATCTGGTGGTACTTCAGGGCCACCACACCATCACCCCTTACCGGCCAAACACTAACTGTGAAAACTTTTCCACCACCAAGATTCGAACTTTCTTACCCGGGGATGAGCATGCGTTAGCGACCTCAGCCACGGAGACGGGTTTCTTGGGGTGAGTGTTTTGTATGGTATTCGATCCCTGGCGGAGCGCGGAGAAGCTCCTCATTTTTTATCTCATTAGTCCAGTTAATTTTAAGCATCCTTCTAAAAAATTCTCTTTTTTCGCGGTCTTCTCGCTTCTACCTGGTACTGAGCTGTGGTTGCTGGTAACGTTCTGCCCACGTTCCGCACTGCTGCTGCGGAAGGTCAGGTGTGATGCGTGGCCCGCAGCGAGTGCAATAGCTGCAGCCCTGAACACCCACGTGCTGTGGGTTAAACAGCGAGTCGGACTTTACCTCTTCAAAGGCCACACACCGCCTCATATTCATCGCGACAGCGATGCCGAAAGAGCTGAAAGAGTTGTGCAGGTGTGTCTACAATAAATTCCTGGCTTTCACGACCCCTCAGTCTTTTCACAAGAAATTGCCGAGGAGTACATTCAGTTTCACTGGATGCCACAGAATGGCACGAAGCAAAGAATGGAAGACTGGTTGCGCACTTTTTTTTCCTCCCGTAAACGGCCGTAGAAGTGTGTGTTCACTAGCAAGAAAACTTCTACAAGTCGCTTGCAGAAACTATTTCTCCAAGTTTATTGACATGGAAACAACCCACAGCAAGTCGGCTTCTGTAAGATTCGTCAACTTCCAGAAATAGTTTCCGCAACTTAATGGAAAGAGTTTCTTGTACCTTGGTGCAAGTTATTACTGCACGTCACAGTTGCTGGAAGTTTTTCTCGAACTTCTAGAAGTTACGTGTCTTCAATACCGGTATGAAAAGGTGCGCCGAAACGAATGTACCACTGAAATCCCTAAACATACTGTATAATTGGCCACCGACAGCCAAAGGAGTGCGAAATTAATTCACCAGTTCCTTTGTTTCACCAGAAGGGAAGTAGAATGGCAGTAAATACAAATTTTAGGTGATTTTTTTTAAGGTAAGCCGGCCGTTGTGGCCGAGCGGTTCTAGGCGCTTCAGTCCGGAACCACGCTGCTGCTACGGTCGCAGGTTCGAATCCTGCAGCCGGCCGGAATGGCCGAGCGGTTCTAGGCGCAACTGCTACGGTCGCAGGTTCGAGTCCTGCCTCAGACATGGATGTGTGTGATGTCCTTAGGTTGGTTAGGTTTAAGTAGTTCTAAGTTCTAGGGGACTGATGACCTCACAAGTTAAGTCCCATAGTGCTCAGAGCCATTTGAACCATTTGATTTTAAGGTAAATGCAAACTTAAATGCATCACATTTGTAGTAAAAGTAACAAATACTGTTTGCAAAAATCAAAGAGGAATTAAAACCTGATTTCTTGGTAATATATCTTGCCGAATTTTTCTACCCTGTTTTCGACTGTATGCTCTTCGAAAATTACATACGAAATTCTCAGAAAGTTTTTGATCTAAGCAAAGCTCTCTGATGTTATTTTATTCAATAGTGTTACTTGGTAACTTAATATCTCACGACGCGGACCTAGAGGCAACACTGTTGCAAGTACTTGCAGCAAGTTCCTGAAATTAACTTGCACAAGCGACCTGCAGAAGTAAACTTGCGCAAGGTTTTGTTTGTAATGTAGACATCTCAGCAAATGCTTGCAGAAGTTACTTGCTAGTGGACACACGTCTTAAGGCAACACCGGTGTTCGCGAGCAGTTATAGTACTTTGAAATGCTGCAACTGTTTACAGCGTAACCATTCTCACCCAGTGATGGGAATAGTAGCTCCATGTGCAAGGAATGTAGGTTACTCCCGTAAACAAGAGAGAGACGCAGATAGCGTTAGTAATAAATCTGCGAAGTCTGACGCAAGTTTAAATGTGCAGGATATCCCAAAAGGAGCGGTCAGTGTTCAAGAGTATGACAGGAACGATCATTCTGAGCAAAAAAAAAAAAAAGAATGGTTCATATGGCTCTGAGCACTATGGGACTCCACTGCTGAGGTCATTAGTCCCCTAGAACTTAGAACTAGTTAAACCTAACTAACCTAAGGACCTCACAAACATCCATGCCCGAGGCAGGATTCGAACCTGCGACCGTAGCGGTCTTGCGGTTCCAGACTGCAGCGCCTTTAACCGCACGGCCACTTCGGCCGGCCTGAGCAAAAAAGTGTAGTAAACATGGACCCTGGAATGCATATCTTAAGAGCTATGAGCACTCGCTCAGCAGAAGAGTTACGTTTCACCGTAGCGAATATGAACAAGTACTCATAGCTCGTAAGATATGCACTTTAGAGCCCATGTTTATTCGACATTTTTTCCTTGTTTTGATCCATACTACCACTTATCAAGATATGGAAATCAAAGAGCTTGCAGTAAAAGAAATTAGTTTCACATTATCGAAGATGAAGTGCTCCTAGCTCTAGTATGCATTTTAGAACCCATGTTTACTATACTTTTTTGCTTCGAATGATCGTTCCTGTCATATCCCCGAATACTGATCACTTCCTGGGACATCCTAGACAGAGTGTGACACTACTAAAAGATATGTAATCTGACAAGCGAGCGAATTAAGTACTACGGAAGGCCATACAAAACAGCAGTGTGATCAATTCCAGAGTATTGTTCTAGTGTTCTGTTTCTTTATTCTGTAAGCCTGATGGTAGGCGGCGGAGGAATTTTGAGACGCGCTACAGAGATCGTAACAGGTCAGTATGACACGGAAGGAAATCGCAGCCGTGGCGTCGCCTAACAGTATCAAATGGCATTCGTTGGAAGAAAGTCGGTATTGTTCTCATGAGAGCATGGTGTAAAAATTTCGAGAAGCAGGCATCGCCGTAGATTACCAACAATTCTGCCGACTACATCGTACATTTTATGTAGGGACCTTGGGAATAAGTAAGATTGAAGCTCGTTCCGGAAGTTCCCAGGTGACGGTCAACGAAAGCAGGCCGCATTTTAAGATTTTTGTGATAAACCACTTGATTTAAAGGAGTAGTCGACCTATGGGATGGACTCTGCTTCTGCTTGTTTTGCCGAGGAGGTTGTGGCGAAATAAATAAAAAAAAATTAAATTTGTTTTTTGAAAAGAGAAAAAATTATGGATATGGAACTGTAACTTTCGAATTTTTGACGGGCTTTTTTTTACGGACTGTATTGACCAGCTTGAATGCTGACAAATTCAGTGCTACGTGAAATTTGCCTGTAATATAATTTACCATCCCGATTAATTACATTTTTGAATTCTACGTCATTGTTGATTTATTCAGAGTTCTCACCTTAGACGTAGAATTTGTCCTTCTGCCGCAATATTAATTCATTAGTCGCCATCGATGTTCTTCTCTTTGTTGACCGTGTGTATCTTCCTGAGTCGGCATCGGTTCACTTCACGAAGACGGTGGAAACCAAGGAATACAATGCTACGTCGCTTTAAATAATTCTCGTAAAACATAGATAATTCTCACTATTTTTTATTCACAACACAATAAGACTTGCTCTGCTCGTCGCACAAACCATAAATACTAACAAGATGGCTGCCTTTCCGCACACACCAAAAATTACGTCCATCCCCTACAAGGTAACAATCGAAAGTGTCTCTTAACTCCTTCTTGGAGTATGAAACAAAAGAAAATCCAACATGAACATTACAGAGATTATATTCTACATCCCTCTCAATTTAATCTTTGGCGCAGCCTTTAAGGTATTGTATGTCTCTGCGTCGGAATGTGTCATTACAGGGTGCTTCATCCAACTTGGTAAAATATTACAGTCCCTAATATCCAGACAAAATATTATACCGGGTTCACATTCAGGTAATATTTTTTCGAAGGACAGCAGTTTCGTCATTAAAGATCAGCATAAACCGTTATACGTATAGCATCCATACCTGTTGTATGAGAACTCGTACTGCAAATTTGATCGAATACAACGAGGGTCTGTACGGTGACAGGATTGAATAATATTTCAGCCTATGTTTCACTAAATTGTAAAATTGTAAGCAGAGCTATAGCTTGTTGTTGTGGCTAGTTTCTCGCGTATCTCTTCCGCTCGCGATGAGTCAAATATCACGTGGCTGTTCGAGGAGGCTCGATACCGTATCGATCGCTGCGGCGTATGGGAAAATATAGAGACCGTTCGAACGCGTGTATCGTTTGCCCAGCTCTGCTGGGACAATGTTTGGTTGCGCCCTTGCTGCTACTACTCTACCTTTACCTGTGCATGTCTAAATCTTCGCTTATTGGTACTCTCAGTTCACTGTCCTCCAATGAGACATTTTTTTGTGGCAGCGTCACAACTCTTTACCTGCCTCTACGCTTTATTACTCGTAAAGACTCTCCTATTGGCTTGTTGATTATGAGTACAGGGTGGTCCATTGATCGTGACCAGGCCAAATATCTCACGAAATAAACGTCAAACGAAAAAACTAAAAAGAACGAAACTTGTCTAACTTGAAGGGGGAAACCAGATGGCGCTATGGTTGGCCCGCTAGATGGCGCTCCCATAGGTCAAACGGATATCAACTGCATTTTTTTAAATAGGAACCCCCATTTTTATTACTTATTCGTGTAGTACGTAAAGAAATATGAATGTTTTAGTTGGACCACTTTTTTCGCTTTGTGATAGATGGCGCTGTAATAGTCACAAACATACGGCTCACAATTTTAGACAAACAGTTGGTAACAGGTAGGCTTTTTAAATTAAATACAGAACGAAGGCACATTTGAACATTTTATTTCGGTTGATCCAATGTGATACATGTACCTCTGTGAACTTATCATTTCTGAGAACGCCTGCTGTTACAGCGCGATTACCTGTAAATAGCACATTAATGCAATAAATGCTCAAAATGGTGTCCGTAAACCTCAATGCATTTGTCAATACGTCTAACGACATTCCTCTCAATGGTGAGAAGTTCGCCTTCCGTAAAGTTCGCACGTGCATTGACAATGCGCTGACGCATGTTGTCAGGCGTCGTCGGTGGATCAGGATAGCAAATATCCTTCAACTTTCCCCACAGAAAGAAATCCGGGGACGTCAGGTCCGGTGAACGTACTTCGACGACCAGTCCACCTGTCATGAAATATGCTGTTCAATACCGCTTCAACCGCACGAGAGCTATGTGCCGGACATCCATCATGTTGGAAGCACATCGCCATTCTGTCCTGCACTGAAACGTCTTGTAGTAACATCGGTAGAACATTACGTAGGAAATCAGCATACATTGCACCATTTAGATCGCCATCGATAAAATGGTGGTCAATTATCCTTCCTCCATACATTAACCCACCAAGGTCACTGATGTCCCACTTGTCGCAGCCATCGTGGATTTTCCGTTGCCCAATAGGGCATATTATGCCGGTTGACGTTACCACTGTTGGTGAATGACGCTGCGTCGCTAAATAGAAAGCGTGCAAAAAATCTGTCATCGTCCCGAAATTTCTCTTGTGCCCAGTGGCAGAGCTGTGCACGACGTTCAAAGTCTTCGCCATGGAGCTCCTGGTGCATAGAAATATGGTACGGGTGCAATCGATGTTGATGTAGCATTCTCAACAGCGACCTTTTTGAGATTCCCGATTCTTGCGCAGTTTGTCTGCTACTGATGTGAGGATTAGCCACGACAGCTGCTAAAACACCTACTTGGGCATCATCTTTTATTGCAGGTCGTTGTTGACGTTTCACATGTGGCCGAACACTTTTTGTTTCCTTAAATAACGTAACTATCCGGCGAACGGTCCCGGAAACTTGGATGATGTCCTCCAGGATACCGAGCAGCATACATAGCACACGTCCGTTGGGTATTTTGATCACAATAGCCATACATCAACACGATATCGACCTTTTCCTTGGTAAACGGTCCATTTTAACACGGGTAATGTATCTCAAACCAAATACCGTCCGCACTGGCGGAATGTTACGTGATACCACGTACTCTTACGTTTGTGACTATTGCAGCGCGATTTATCACAACGAGAAAAAAGTAGTCCAACTAAAACATTCATATTTCTTTACGTACTACACGAATATGTAATAAAAAATGAGAGTTCCTATTTAAAAATACGCAGTTGATATCCGTTTGACCTATGGTAGCGCCATCTATCGGGCCAACCATAGCGCCATCTGGTTTCCCCCTTCAAGCTAGACGAGTTTCGTTCTTTGTAGTTTTTTCGTTTGATGCTTATTTCGTGAGATATTTGGCCCGGTCACTATCAATGGACCAGTCTATATACAGGGATTAACAACTGCGCTGTGAAGTTCCATGGAAACACGTCTCACCATCATTATCGTATGGAGGCAGGGAGTGAGCAATTTTTCCTCGCTTCATACGCGAATGCAGTCGGTCTTGGAAAGGGGGAGGAAAGCACCGCCATTCTGGTCACAGACGCGCCTATAGAGTCCAGACGACCGCCGTGTCATCTTCAACCAATGGAGTCATCGAGATGCGGTATAAAATGGTGTGGAATCAGCACGCCGCTCTCCCGGCCGTAGGTGATTTAGCCGACCTGGTGCTGCTATTGGTCGGCCAAGTAGCTTCTCAGTGGAGAGGCGTCTAGGGCAGACAGAAATGGGAATTCTCAGCTTCCAAGCAATCCGATACATGTCACCAAAGTCAAGTTAGCCCATTCATATTTCCGATATGTGTCTTTTCTGTAGAGTATGTGTGCATATGGTTTGAAAATTCACTCGGAAAGTTCACAACAAATGAATGCCACTGCTGAAAATAATGTGTTTAAAAGGAATGTGATGCGTACAACATTGAACCTCCCTATTTAAGCGAAACTGTGCTGAATGAAAAGGTGCTAGCATGTGATACTTGATCCCGCCCCTCTCCCTTCCCCTGAAATCGTGATTGTCGTGACAATGATCCGTAGCATAGCCCGTGTTCTAGGCTACACTGGAAGGTGGTGATACGTGTAAATAAATCGCAGAACACATTTTTTATTAAATTAATGTGAAAGCCCGAGAATATTTTACAAACACAAAGGTGAAAAAAAATTTAGCACATGGTAACACTCGAATCTACTTCCTTTTGTTTATGAACTCCCGCACTCTTCACACCACGATACGCTGCATATATATCTTAACAATGATCTGAGGGCTTTCTAACGTCGACATGTCATTAACTGACAATTATAACAAATCGTAAAAAAGAGGGAGGTATTTGTGATAAATCTTCTCTCCGCCTTGCCTTGAAAGTTGAATTCTGGATTAGCTTCTCCTGAGCTAAACAGCAGATATGAGCACTATGGATTCGCAAAGGATCTTGGTAGTACGATCGTAGCGACATCTATCGGATTGTTCGGTAGTTGAGAATCCCCATTTATGTTGCCCCAAGACGTCTGTCCTCAGTTGGCATCACTAAACTAAGTGCACGTAATTCCCGTCCTCCCAGGAAATACCGAGGATCGAGCCCGGATACTCCGCGCTGACCACTTCGTTTATTTATTTTTTCTTTCTTTCGATCTGTTTCTTCGTAGTTTTATTCTCAGTGGTTCTGTGTGGATGTAGCATGTTATCTTTCAAATTCTATCGATGAGAAATTTCACTCCGTTTGTTTTTACAGAGGGTGGCCAGTCCCCTGACGAAACACGCTGAGCTCCCGCGCCAGCTTAATTTGGGAACTGTGCTCTTAGGCTCTTCACTACCAACGCACTTTACCACTCAGGTACGGAGGCGGACTGGCCGGACGTGGAGTGGCTGGATGTACCCTCTGACAGACAGTTACGATAGCCACCGGAGAGCGTATCCAGAGGTGCAGCATTTACACTGATGTGCGCGACGATTACTATTTCGATCGCCCACGTCGCTCGTTCGCACACTGTAGGCGTTCACCATTTTCCACGCAGTATATGCGATTTGTCAGTAGTTGCGAGCTTTATGCTGGGTGTGTCTCGTAAGTCGTATCACACCTTTGAACGTTTCAAGATATCGAAATGAGGTTTTCGGCTAGTGATAATATGCAAAAGGGCTCGTAATTTTGTTGTGTGTACAATACTGTTAACTCTTGTATCAACGGAGTATTGAACGAAATAGGTCTTTTTAATGAAACTATATTGCAGGCTGTTAACGAAGGTACGAGCATATGGAATAAGTTCACAGATCTACATCTACGTGATAACTCTGCTATTCACAATAAAGTGCCTGGAAGAGGGTTCAATGAGCCACCTTCAAGCTGTCTCTCTACCGTTCCACTCTCGAACAGCACGCAGGAAAAAAGAGCAATTAAATTTTTCCGTGCGAGCCGTGATTTCTCGTATTTTATGGTGATGATCATTTCTCCCTATGTAGGTGAGTGCCAACAGAATGTTTTCGTAATCGGAGGAGAAAACTGAAATTTCATGAGAAGATCCCATCGCAACGAAAAACGCCTTTGTTTTAATGATTGCCACTCCAATTCACGTATCATGTCTGTGACACTATCTCCCCTATTTCGCGATAATACAAAACGAGCTGCCCTTCTTTGTACTTTTTCGATGTCATCCGCCAGTTCTACCTGATACGGATCCCACACCGCACAGCAATACTCCAGAATAGAGCGGACAAGCGTGCTGTAAGCAGTAGCACCTTCTAAGTGTTCTGCCAATGAATCGCAGTCTTTGGTTTGCTCTACCCAGAATATTATCTATGTGATCGTTCCAATTTTGGTTATTTGTGATTGCAATCCCTAAGTATTTAGTTCAAAATGGTTCAAATGGGTCTGAGCACTATGGGACTTAACATCTGTGGTCATCAGTCCGCTAGAACTTAGAACTACTTAAACCTAACTAACCTAAGGACAGCTTACACATCCATGCCCGAGGCAGGATTCGAACCTGCGACCGTAGCAGTCCCGCGGTTCCGGACTGAGCGCCTGAACCGCTAGACCACCGCGGCCGGCACTAAGTATTTAGTTGAATTTACAGCCTTCAGATTTGTGTGACTTATCGCGTAATCGAAATTTAGCTGATTTCTTTTAGTACAGATATGAGGGTGGCTCGAAGACTTCCTAAATAATAGAACCCAGTATGTTCTCCTCGACGGCGAGTGTTCGTCAGAGACCAGGGATGTGTGAGAGGATCGCTGTTGTTCTGTATGTACATAAATAATTTGATGGACAGGGTGAGGAGCAATCTGCGGTTGTTTGCAGCTGATGCTGTGATGTACGGTAGGTGTCGGAGGAAGATACAAGACTACTTACACATAATTTCTAGTAGGTGTAGTGAATGCCAGCTAGCTCTAAATTTGGAAAAATGTAAGTTAATGCGGATGGTTAGGAAGAACAAGGCGGAGGTTCGAGTCCTCCCTCGAGTGTGTGTGTGTATGAGTGTGTGTGTGTGTGTGTGTGTGTGTGTGTCTTAGCATAAGTTAGATTAAGTAGTGTGTAAGTCAAGGGACCGATGACCGCAGCAATTTGGCCCCATTAGGAATTCAAACACATTTGAACATTCTGAACAGAGTCAAGTCGTTTAAATATCTGGGTGTAACGTTGCAAACCGATATGAAATGGAACGAACATGTGAGAAGTGGTAGGGGAAGGCGAATGGTCGTGTATGTGAAAGTCCCAGTCGTGCCTTGCACAACCTGTCCATATGAGTCCAATCGGCGAGGGGATATTCGAACGGTCCCCTTGTGAGCAACATTTTGTCGTTCGCGGAGTGTTGCGGGGCGTCGGCGTACGAGGAGGCAGGAGATAAACAAGACGCACGACGCACGTCGCGGAGCACTGCAGCCGTTTCATTACGGTGCCCTCAGCGCGCAGGCGCCCCTCCCACTCGAGACAAATGCCGCTCAGGGCCAAGGGCGGCCGCGTCAGCCCAGGGCGCGCCGAGGTCGGCCGGTCCCTGCTGGCACGCGACGCCTTGCCGTGTCACGAGCTGCTTACCGTACCGCTCGGCTCCACAGGCGTCCGGCCGCAGCGCACGCCGGGGCGCTGGTCACCCGAGCGGACCGGTACATGCAAACCAACATCTTCTCACAGCCTATTACGTGATTAGTGATTGACAGACTTCATTCGGCAACAAACTTTACCTGCTGTCAATGTTTCGGTTGTCAGCCGTTCAACCATCTTCGGTGCGAGCCAGAAAGACTGACGGTAAAGCGCTCTCGTCCACTTTGTATTTTGGCAGAGGGCGATAATACACTATTGGCCATTAAAATTGCTACACCACGAAGACGACGTGCTACAGACGCGAAATTTAACCGACAGGAAGAAGAGGCTGTGATACGCAAATGATTAGCTTTTCAGAGCATTCACATAAGGTCGGCGCCGGTGGCGACACCTACAACGTGCTGACATGAGAAAAGTTTCCAACAGATTTCTCTTACACAAAAAGCAGTTGACCGGTGCTGCCTGGTGATAAGTTGTTGTGATGCCTCGTGTAAGGAGGAGAAATGCGTACCATCACGTTTCCGATTTTGATAAAGGTCGGATTGTAGCCTATCGCGATTGCGGTTTATCGTATGGCGACATTGCTGCTCGAGTTCGTCGAGATCCAATGACTGTTAGCAGAATATGGAATCGGTGGGTTCAGGAGGGTAATACGGAACGCCGTGCTGGATCCCAACGGCCTCGTATCACTAGCAGTCGAGATGACAGGCGTCTTATCCGCATGGTTGTAACGGATCGTGCAGCCACGTCTCGATCCCTGAGTCAACAGATGGGGACGTTTGCAAGACAACAACCATCTGCACGAACTGTTCGACGACGTTTGCAGCAGCATGGACTATCAGCTCGGAGACCGTGGCTGCGGTTACCCTTGACGCTGCATCACAGACAGGAGCGCCTGCGACGGTGTACTCAACGAGGAACCTGGGTGCACGAATGCCAAAACGTCATATTTTCTGATGAATCCAGGTTCTGCTTACAGCATCATGATGGTCGCATCTGTGGTTGGCGACATCGCGATGAACTACATTGTAAGCGTGTATTCGTCATCGCCATACTGGCGTATCACCCGGCGTGATGATATGGGGTGCCATTGGTTACAGGTCTCGGTCACCTCTTGTTCGCATTGACGGCACTTTGAACAGTGGACGTTACATTTCAGATGTATTACGACTCGTGGCTCTACCCTTCATTCGATCTCTGCGAAACCCTACATTTCAGCAGGATAATGCACGAGCGCATGTTGCAGGTCCTGTACAGGCCTTTCTGGATACAGAAAATGTTCGACTGCTGCCCTGGCCAGCACATTCTCCAGATCTCTCACCAATTGAAAACGTCTGGTCAATGGTGGCCGAGCAACTGGCTCGTCACAATACGCCAGTCACCACTCTTGATCGTCACAATACGCCACTCTTGATGAACTGTGGTATCGTGTTGAAGCTGCATGGGCAGCTGTACCTATACGCGCCATCCAAGCTCTGTTTGACTCAATGAACAGGCGTATGAAGGCCGTTATTACGGCCAGAGGTGGTTATTCTGGGTACTGATTTCTCAGGATCAATGCACTTAAATTGCGTGAAAATGTAATCACATGTCAGTTCTAGTATTATATATTTGTCGAATGAATACCTGTTTATCATCTGCATTTCTTCTTGGGGTAGCAATTTTAATAGCCAGTAGTGTAGTTAAAGCTAACCAACCTATGGACATCACACACATCCATGCCCGAGGCAGGATTCGAACACGCGAGCGTAACGGTCGTGCGTTTCCAGACTGAGGCGCCTAGAACCGCTCGGCCACAACGGCCGGCAAAAGCAGTAACTGCAGAATGAGTCGTTCAGGAGAGCCCAGTGAGTTTGCACGTGGATCTCTCGCGATTAACACGTGAATCAGGAAGATTTCAAATCTTCTAAAGTTGTCCAAGTCGACCGCTGCGATGGAATGAACAACCACAGCCAAACCAAGGCCAAGCAGATCTCTTGTACTGACGGACAGGGACTATCGGTCATTGTGGAGGGTGATTGAAGCGGAAATCAGCGGAAGAAATTGCACGTGAGTTCCAAAGTGCTACCAGCAGTCCAGCTAGTACAGTGACTGTGTCTAGGAGTTAAAACTAGTGGGATATGACTGTCGAGCACCTCCTCATAAGCCATTAATTTCTACAGTCAGTGCTAAGCGACCATTGAGATGGTATAAAGAGCAACACCATTGGACAGTCAATAACTGGAAACGAGTCATTTGGAGTGATGAATAACGCTATACCCGTTGACAAATCGATGGAAGGGTTTGGGTTTGGCGAATGCCTGGAGAACGGCACCTGCCATCAAGTGTAGTGCCAAATAGTGAAGTACGGAGGTTGTGGTGTTACGGTATTGAGGTGTTTTTCGTGGTTGTCGTATGGTCCGCTTACTGCGTTTAAGAAAGAGCTGAATGCTGATGGATATGAAGACTATTTAGAGCACTGAGCACGGAAGAGGAGCAGTTCGGAGGCAATGACTGTATCAGCATGACAATGCACCCTGCCATAAAGCAGCGTCTCTGAGGCATTGATTTGTGGACATCAGCGTTGCCGGCCGGTGTGGCCGAGCGGTTCTAGGCGCTTCAGTCTGGAACCGCGCGACCTCTACTGTCTCAGTTTCGAATCTTGCCTCGGGCATGGATGTGTGTGATGTCCTTAGGTTAGTTAAGTTTAAGTAGTTCGAAGTTCTGGGGGACTGATGACCTCAGATGTTAAGTGCCATAGTGCTCAGAGCCATTTGAACCATTTGAACATCAACGTTCCAGAAATGGACAAGCCTGCCGCGCGTCCCGACCTGAATCCAAATGGACTCCTTCGGAATGAGTTAGAATGTCCAAGTCGCTCCAGACCCCTGAATCCAACGTCACTACATTCTCTGGTTTCGGCTCTTGTGGAAGAATGGGCTGCCATTCTTCCAGACATTCATACACCTTACTGATAGCGTCTCAAGCGGAGTACAAGCCATCTTAAAGGCAAAGGAAGCACACACCCCATCTTAATGTCGGCTAATAGGTGTTCGGATACTGTTGATCATTTAGTGTATTTCGGTTGTCAAGGCCGAGAGACTGCAAAGCGCTCCCGTCCACCTTATATAGTGTCAGTGCGAGTTAATTACCCATGCGTACACCATAAATCATAGTGGCAGAACATGGACGGCAGAGATGTATGGTATCCGTGACCCGTCTCTGAAGGAGGTTGTTTCAAAAATTCTGGTCGACAGGGGGACGGTACCGTTTTCTATGATGCTTAAGTATGGCTAGTGCTGCTTGGTTGGTTGATTTGGGGGGAAGGAACCAAACAGTGAGGTTACCTGTCCCATCGGGTTAGGGAACGATGGGGAAGGAAGTCGGCCGTGCCCTGTCAGAGGAACCTGAAGCGATTTAGGGGAATCACGGGAAACCTGAATCAGGACGGTCGAACGTGGTTTTGAACCGTCGTCCTCCCGAGTCCAGTGTGCTAACCAATGCGCCACCTAGCTCGGTGCTAGTGCTGGATTCCACATTTTGTCAACGTTAAAAGCATCGTCACGGCTAATTAAATCGTTCGTCAGATCATTTCAATGGTTTCCCTGAAAACTGAATCGCAGAAGGATGAGTGAGATATTAAAATTCGGACGTTATTGTAGTCCATAGCGTGACTTGCCTTTATACACTGCTCGGCCATTGTCGATTTATCAGGCTATAGCAGCCAGGTATAGCGTCGATGTTCTAACGCATTGTTCTTGAAATGTACAGAAAGCACGTCCGATATATGACTAACTGCACTGCCTTCCCAAGTGTCAAATAATCTTCCACGGCCGGCCGCGGTGGCCGTGCGGTTCTGGCGCTGCAGTTCGGAACCGCGGGACTGCTACGGTCGCAGGTTCGAATCCTGCCTCGGGCATGGATGTGTGTGATGTCCTTATGTTAGTTACAACTACTTAAACCTAAGTTCTAGGGGACTGATGACCTAAGATGTTAAGTCCCATAGTGCTCAGAGCTATTTTTCGTCTTCCACGGAGCGAACGAGCGTTGCTATCTTTGGTGCTGGCAGAAAGATAACCTTACTTTTATGTTTAGAGTGCATAGGACCTAATTAAGAAGAAAGATACCCTACGAACCTATAAAGGCCGTCGTCTCGAACTTTTTGTGTTCAGCTCCGTAAGGTGGGACCCGCACATTCGGTTTTAATTGTAAAGCCTTGTGGATCTTCGATAGTGGATAGCCATTATCTTTAAAAAACAATTCTCATGTTCGAGTTTTTGCTGTAGATGACCCTTATCAGCAGTCAAACTTGCCCTGCGGACAACTTTATTCAGGAAACCATTGGTCTGCGCAGGATGATGACAGACTTCCAAGAAAGATGATGTGCATTTTTTCCATCTCTATGATAAATTAGCTGCTTCCATGAACGGAGTTCAGATGGTCCGAGAACTGATAAAGTGTCTCCTCCCCATGGAAGCACTTTTACATTTTCCTCATCTTGATGACACTCTTGGTAAAAAGCCTAGAACTAAATCATTTTATTTAGTAGTTGAACCTTCAAGTCATTGTTACGAGAGGGTGCAGTAAAGTAACGCCTCCAGTTTTTTGTGAAAACACTAAAAAATTTTAAATAACAGAAAATTTATTAACAATCTAAATCTTTATTTTTCATGTCTAAATATTAACTATTTCTCAACATTGTCACCATGGCGACGAACAAATTTCTCCCAACAAGAGGCCATTCAATGTAGAATGTTTTACTTTGTTAAGGGAGTCACAACCTCATCTCTGCGTGCACCGCTTCATCGCTAACAAAATGAATTCCTCGATGTGTTCTTTAAATTCTGGAAAC